>NC_083604.1:79135510-79759204 GCF_029168945.1 Cannabis sativa | reverse complement strand
GCCTTTGATTGGATCAAAATTTAATGGAAACCTTTCTTTTCTTTTCTTTCTTATGGGACACATTTGACATTGTCAACTCTTAAGGGTCCCATCCCTTAAGCATGATTGTGTGTGAAATCATTATTGTTAGTGTTACCATTCTAACAGGAGGGCAAAGAAGAACTTTCCTTGTTACTCATTCATTACACCAATGGAACCGTTGTTATTTAAGAGTGAAATTATGCTCATTTGTGAGACCAACTGTGGTTAAGATGGTTAACTAATTACATTAAATACAATTGTAGATTGATTAGATATGTGTCCAGACTATGATGTTGATGTTAGAACTGCAAAATTTCTTAAGGGGGTTCTATACAGGAAATTTTTATTTATTGCCAATCTGTATTGGATAAGACTCTGGGCATTTTCGTCATTTTGTAATGTGCTTTGATCATTTGTTAACTCTAATTCTAAATGCTCTTTAAACAGCTCTGCACCCATCTATTTATTTATTTAAATGATGTGTTGATTGTGTATAAGAATATCTTGATAAGTCTTGTAAATTGAATTTCACTATTTAAATTCATCATATTGGAATAGTGTGGTTGAGTGAAGTAGTTAGAACCCACCCCAAATAGAAAGAATGATTTTTTACTACATTTTTTCTAAGAGAGTAAATTGAGTTAACTTTCAATGTTGCTCACTAGTTAGTGAGTAGTTCTTGTTTTAATGTTAATCTCTTTTGATGGACTAATTTGAACTAATGATATACATAAATTATGTATCGAAGTATTATACATAATAAAATGATATTTATTGAAAAAAAAGTGACGTCATATCCTTACTCTTTATATAAGAATATTAAAGATTATTACTAGCAAATAACCCATATGAACAAAATCAATTACCCCAATATTCTTATTCCTATGTTTTTCTCTAGCACCTCAAACAAAAGCTTGCAAAGTCTTGAAATAAACAACTTGAGGAATCAAATGGCTTATTATTATGCCCAAAAAAAGATCAAAGACTTTATTAGTCAAACATGGAAAAGATATTCTACCTATGGAATTTTCATTCATAGCTTAGCATCATATTATTATTATATATAATTTTTTGAACCAAACGAGTAGTAACAACAAACATGAGGGTCCCTCATTGTGGTTAAAAAAAAAAGGGTGGGACAAAGGGTTACATGCATAGCATGCACTCGATTGATCATGAGTGGTTTCCCCATGTGCTATGGGGATTGAGAGTAACCTCTCTCTCTCAACCTCTCAATCACCTCTGTCTCCCTCTTAAAATGTATATACTTCTTTTTTTTTCTTTGGTACATTTGAGATTTTGAGTTGTGATTCGATTCAACCTTTAATGGACCAAACATGGTACTAGATTTCTAAACCCATGTGATAGTAATGTATACATATGAAAGTAGCAAAACGTTAAAAGAGAAATTTTTAGTTGTATATGTAATGTGTATATATATATATTCATGAAAAACAAAGCTCAAAATTTCTCGAGTATGGTTCTAATGTCGCATTTTGTTTTAACCTTGTTTTTCCTTTGCATTGAGACAAGAAGGTTTTTTTTTATTAATCTTACCATATAAAGATTTAATGGCTCGTTTAGTAACATCATGTTGTATTGTATTATGTTTTAGTATTATTTAATATAATATTATGTTTAGTATTAAATAAATCCCGACCCTAAACTCAAATTCCATCTCCAGTCCTAGGCCACAAACCCCGGTCTGAACCTAGACCCCAACCTCGAACCTGGGTCCAAGGTCTGGGGCGATGAAATTTTCATATCTTTCTTAAGGTTTTGTTACTAATTTATTTTTATTAATGTAATTTGTAAATAATTTTTTGGGGCGAATAAGAAAGCATTATGATGTTTTTTCAATTAAAACATTAAGTAAATAAAGTTTTATTGTAGCTTTTTCACTTCTACAGACAAAAAAAATACTCATTTTATAATAAATAATTTATTTACTAATTGAGTAGGATAGAATTGGACATCTTTAAATATTTACCTATACTCATTTACACATCAAAGTTGTACTTTTACATATTATAATAAACCTTATTAGATTGGAGTATTATCATGTTTGTTATTATAAGGTACTCACAAAAGTACATGCAAAATTTTCATTCTTAATACCATTAGAAACTTAACAAGTTTTACCTTAGCTTGCATATTATTCGAGAAAGAGAAAAAAAAAACCATAAATAAGATCACCAAATTTATGAGTTCCCCAACATAAGAAACAACTTTGCCAATATTGTTAGTTGAGAAGTCCTTTAGTTATGCACAAGGGTTTTCACTTGGTGGTGGTGCCATAATTATTGACCTACAATGTGATGGTGTGGACTGTCAACATAATAATTTACCCAGTCAATCTTAAAAAAGAAATAACCATTAAACTTAGAAAGAACAATAGAGGCTTATAATAATAACCATAATAATAGTCTTTTATGAGACAATATATGTAGATGGAGTGGAGATAAGTGATGAGTAGTAGTAGTAGTAGTAGTGATTAACTAGCTAACTCTGTGTATCTGTATATTGTACTGAACCCCATTTAAGGCTTTGATGTGGGATTAAATTGTTAGGTGTAGGAAGCTGAATTGGGAGAGAAAACACTTAACTGGTTGTTGCAGATAGATAGATAGATTGGGAAAGATAAAGCAAAGTATGTCTAAAGTTGTTTCTCTCTCTCTTTTTTTCACTCATGAATTATTTCTATTTTACTAAAGTTGCTTTTGCTTGTCTATGTTAGTTATATCAATCTCTCTCTAGTGTTTTAGTCTTTCTCTTTCTTATCTCAATCTCATTCCTTTATTCACGCTGCTCTCATTTTATAGTGTCATCACTTTTTTTCTCTTCCATCTAAAACAAAAAAGAAAAAACCAAAACTTTCCCATTTCTCCTAAGTCCATTCCCATTCCCATTTGCTAGAACAAAACAATAAAAACCAAGTATCCAAGAGAAAGAAGAAGAAAAAATGTCTGAATTTTCTATGTCAAGAAGAGGCAAGAGAAGTAATGGTTTGCCTAGTTTTCTTCTTTATGATCTCTTAAAATTTTGTTTCTTTGCTCTTTCACACCCTTTATACTTCTCTTACTTCATTTTCTTCTCACCATATCTTTTCAAGGTTTTTTCTTTTCTTTCACCACTTTTCATCACCACAACTCTTCTCCTACTTGCTTTCATCACTACTCTCTCTCCCGGTTTTGTCAAAGATGATGGTGATGATGATGATGATGATGAGTTGTCACAATACAAGGTTGGTTATCTGACTTTCACTTACCAAACTGTTTTGGAGAAATTAAGGTCTAAAGTTGAAGACAATGAAGAAGAATTTCAGCATTTTGAGGAGCTTAATGAAGTTTTCAAAATTGTGTTTGACACATCATCAACATTGGAAAGTGTTGGAGAGAATATTCCTGCTGATCTTCTGGAGGAAGTTGTTAAAGAAACTTGCTTAGAGGCTTATGAAACTCCTGTGGACAAGTGTTCAATTCTTGAGTACAATGCTTCCGAGTCAAAAAAAGAAGACAAAGAAGAAGAAGAAGAAGAAGATGATGATTTTATTGATTTCGAGAAAAACCCGGTTGAGATTACTCAAATGGAAATCAAACAACCAAGTTTGGAAGCAGAGTGTACTCTGAAATGGTGTTTGGAAGAAGAGAAAGTGTTGGAAAATATGTCACACAAAAAGGAAGACACTAATAAAGAAGAAAAAGAAGAAGTGTTCACAAGAATGGAATCCAAGGACATTAAAGTGGATACTAAAGTAAGTACTATTACTACTACTAATAACTCTTTTGCAGGTCTTGGTGACTATAATCAAAATGATCAATCTAATAACATGGTAGAAGATCAAGAGGAGGAGGATGAG
The DNA here is from genome assembly GCF_029168945.1 of Cannabis sativa. Lineage (NCBI taxonomy): Eukaryota > Viridiplantae > Streptophyta > Magnoliopsida > Rosales > Cannabaceae > Cannabis > Cannabis sativa. The sequence continues at coordinate 79,755,324 of NC_083604.1, read as the reverse complement.
GAGGATGATTCTCAAACAATGGCTTCAAATCTTGGAAGTTTTGGTTCATTGAGGAGAGAAAAAGAGTGGAGAAGAACATTAGCTTGTAAACTCTTTGAGGAGAGACATCATCACAATGTGGATGGAGGAGAAGGAATGGATATGCTTTGGGAGACATATGAGGCTGAATCAGACAAGCATGTTAAGGCCACTAACAAAAATACCATTAAGAAAGGAAAGAAAGGTGTAATTGAGTATAATCATGAAGATGATGATGATGATGATTTTGATGATGAGACTAATGGGCAATTATGTTGTTTACAAGCCTTGAAATTCTCAGCTGGGAAAATGAATTTAGGTATGGGAAGACCTAATCTTCTTAAGATTTCTAAGGCATTGAAAGGAATGGGATGGTTGCACCATGTTACTAGGCATGGTAAGAAGAGGAGCAATTGAGTCACCAAAAAAAAAATTCACTTTTTTACTTTTTTTTTTACCTTTGTTATGTTTAAACCAGATAAATGGCATTGCAAAATGTGTATCTTGGTTGAATATTATGAGTAAATATGTCTCTTTTCTCTTAGTCTCTATAAGATTATTTTCTTTTTTGTTCTTGTTTATAACACAATAAAGAATAATAAACCATGCTTAGTTAAGTGCTCGTGAAGAGTTTGATTCAAGAGAAGGCCAATAAATTAGCACTATGAAGTGGTATTTTATAATTGGTTGACAATTTTTTATAATTTTTAATTTAGTAAAATATGTGGGACTCCGTATTAAATTAAACCAATAACAATATTACACATTACAAAAAAAGTATGGTGCCCTTTAATATTTCTCCACTATCAAATTATAGTATACCCTAATTTTTTAAAACAAATAAACTTAAATTAATTTTAAAAAACCACTCATAATTTTTGTAAAATTTTTATTTTTATATTGTTTTGTGTTAAATTTAATAATTACTTTATTTTATTTTTATGTTTTTTAAAAGATTATGTATAATATGTTGAATAAAATTTTATATAATTTTTTTATTTTAATTATTTCATATCTATATTTTTTAAAGAATATAAGAGAAAAGAAAAAATTTAAAAAAATAGTGTAAATAAAAAATGTATATTTTTATATAAATAAAAATTATTAAATAAGATGATTTTATAAATTTGATGCAAAATGCAAATAAAACACCCCATAAATTAATAATAATAATAATAATAATAATATAAAAGTGGTTAATAAATAAAGTAAGCATGCAGTGTGGAATAATGGCATTTGTTGTGGGGGCCACACAGTAAAGGGATCACGTGACATGCATGCTCTCCTTTGACCAATCACATACACAAACAAAACCCTAACTTAAGAGAGACGCGGTGTGTGACATTATTTTCCCAAAACATTATTACATATATTTAAGTTTCACATAGTCATAGCATCTGGTGTGGTATTTAAGTGGGAAGAAAAGATTAGAGATATTTGCATGTACTACTATTAATTCAGATATTAAATATTTTAATCACATTTTTTTTAGAATCCTCTCGTTGTCGTATTGTTATTGGTATAATTAAATAACATATTTTATATAATTTAAGTAAATTAATTGTAAGGTGACACCTATAAATCCAATAACAATAATCAACGAATTATTTTATAAAAAATTGCATTTAAACTCATTTTTATTTATAAATTTCTCTCACTCAATTTTAATAATTTTTAGAACCAAATGAGATTAACTTAAGTGGGCATTGGGGGGTGGTAGGGGTGTGCAGAAAGTCATCCAATCCAATTCCAATCGACCGATCCAATCCCAACCGATCCAATAGAGTTGGATATCCAATCATAATTGGATCGGATCGGATGCAAATTTTAAAAACCCAATTGGATCGGATCGGATATTGGATGAGACATCCGATCCAATGGATAACCAATCCAATCCAATCCAATATCATCCAATGTCCATCCAATCATATTTAATATTTATAATTTTATATATTTAATTATTTTATTTAATATTTTATATATTATTTTATTATTTATTAGGTTTTAAATTATATTTTTTTAACGAAATTAGCCTAAATAGTGGTTAAAATGGATTGGATTCATCTATGAGATTCATTGGATGGATCCAATCCAATCTAATAAAAACCAGTTAAAGCATCCAATGGATGGAACCGATCCAATCCAATACATTGGATTGGATCGGATCGGATGACTCAATTCAATTGGATTGGATCGGATGGGTCCAAATCCATTGGATGTGATCCAATGAACACCCCTAGGGGGTGGTATAAGATCGAATTATAGGTAGGGGTGTTCACAAAGTATTCGATCCAATCCAATCCGCATGATCCAATCCAATCCAATCCGCAAAATGCGGATATCCGCACTTGTGCGGATTGGATTGGATTGAAAAATCTAAAATCCGCACTTGTGCAGATTGGATGTTGTTTGACCTCAAAAAGTAACCGATCCAATCCAATCCGCACTTAATTATATATATTTTTAAAAAATTATAATATGTAATATATATTAATTAAAAAAAATACACAAATTTCTAATTTCTTAATCTTTTTTAGTAATATATTGAATTGGTGCATTTTATTTATTTTGTAATAAAAAATACAAGAAAAATAATTCTTATTCACATAGACAAGTACACATAAAAGTTTAAATATATATATATACTAGCTTATTTATTTTAGTAATTATATACATATATATTTTAGTGTAAATCTAAAGATAAGTATATATATATATGTATATTGGTTTAATTTGTATATATAGAGATGGAAATAGATTATTATTGGAGATTAAGAAACAATAGTCTTTATTTATTTTTTTTTTATGAAATATTAATTATTTAATTATTTAAAAAATAACCGATCTAAAATAACCGATCCAATCCGCACTATTGCGGATTGGATTGGATTGGATTTAAACTCTTATGCGGATCGGATTGGATCCAAAATATGAAATCCGCACTTACTGCGGATTGGATGTTGTTTGACCAAAAAAGTGCGGATTGGATCGGATGAACACCCCTAATTATAGGTATCTAACTCAAATATTTAATATAGTCACTTTTATAGGAAGACTTTGCTATATTACATATTATATTTTCTTTACGCGAGCTAGATCCGTGCTTAGGTTCCACAATTTTTAGAGCCCAAAAAAAAATAAAAAATTTTATTTAGTTGGCTTAGGTGTATGACATATGACATATTATGCAATGTCATGGTTCGAATCCCATAATACTCTTTTTTAATATTTTTTATATATATATTTCTGATAGTCAGAGCTCAAAAATCTAATTCACTTTAGGTTCATATATTTTCAAAATTAACCCTGTTTATTATCCATATCCGTTATGAAACATGGTATTTATGATCATTTATCCGCACTTACTGCGGATTGGATGTTGTTTGACCAAAAAAGTGCGGATTGGATCGGATGAACACCCCTAATTATAGGTATCTAACTCAAATATTTAATATAGTCACTTTTATAGGAAGACTTTGCTATATTACATATTATATTTTCTTTACGCGAGCTAGATCCGTGCTTAGGTTCCACAATTTTTAGGAGCCAAAAAAAAAATAAAAAATTTTATTTAGTTGGCTTAGGTGTATGACATATGACATATTATGCAATGTCATAGTTTGAATCCCATAATACTCTTTTTTAATATTTTTTATATATTTTTTTGAAAGTTAGAGCTCAAAAATCTAATTCACTTTAGGTTCATATATTTTCAGAATTAACCCTGTTTATTATCCATATCCGTTATGAAACATGGTATTTATGATCATTTTAACAAAATTCTCTCGCGCAAATTTAATAATTTTTAGAATCACTTGAAGTTAGTTTAAATGGCTATATAAAGGGTATTGGCGTGGGGAATATAGGATAAAAAATATATAACTTTTAGTATAGGAAAACTTTTCCTATATTCCACATTCCCTTTCCTTTATTGTATATAGTAGCTATTTTTGTTTTAAAAAAAATTATGTAATTTTATTAATAGTAATCATTTAAAATTATAGTCTCTAACTTAGTCAAGATATTTCTTCTATTGGAAATACAACTAGAATTAGAATTAGAAAAACGAGTTAACTAATCGAGCGCCTGATTTTCAGATCACTTGACAAAAGAAACTAAAATAAAGTCAGGTGAGAAAAATTGTAGCATCAAATTTAATCTTAAAATACATATATTCAGTTTCCTCCACCGTTCAAAAGACACAACAGTAGATCTGTTGCAGCAGGTTCATTCAGCTCCTTAGCTTGAGCACTCAACTATTGTACAAGGTACATAACTGTACCATTAATAATCCCTTCAGCCACAAAGAACTTGTTATTCTCAACCACTTACATCAATTTGATGGGGAGATACTGAAGAATAAAGAAGACGAACTAACAACAAAATAAATTAAACAAAACAAAATTATGTCACAAAAACAAGACTAATTACAGTAACAAAACCTAATTAAAGTAGTAAAACTATAAATCCTGACTGAACCACGCCTAAACCCAAGGAAGACCAGCAAGTGTGACCAGAGATAAAAAATAACCTCAGACTAAGATTGTAGCTATTAGTTCACTTCAAGTGTTTTGTTTGTTTGTGAAGGAATTCTACATTGTTTGGTTCTGTGGAGCCTACATCACTTCATATATTAGTGAACTTTATTTGTTTTATTAGAAGAATAACAATATAGGCTAATTCATCTCTTCTCCAATTTTTTTTTTAAAAAAATAAAAATAAAAACCTTAATGGAAAGAAACTATGTGAGTTGGGTACAAATCCATTTTTTTTTCTACTAAAGATACATAAAGGAAAAAGAAAAAAAAAGGTACATGTGTTTTATTTGATTGAGTTTTAAGTTAGGAAGGAAAACATAAAAATACAATATGAATACTTAAAGCTATATTCTTTCAAATTGATTATAATAAATAGTGGTGAAAAAAATAATTAAAAAAAGTTTGTTTGGCATTGATCCTAAAATTTTATTTTATTTTTTTCTATTAAAAAAAATTCTTTTTTTTTCTGATGCACTTTGTAATTACTTTGCGAATTAATATGATTTAATTATTAGTTTTTAAATAAAATAATAACAACAAATGATTTTTATTTATTTTTTAATGTTATATGCATGTGATTTTAAGAAAATAGTTTAAAAATAGTGAAAATTTATTAAATGTAAAAAAAAAAAATTAAGAATATGAAATTACCCCATATACTATTTTTTTTTTCAAATTTACAGTTCGGATTTGTAAAGTGGTTGCAGCGCTACTTGCAATAGGGGTTTCTATATAATTTTTTGTTGTAATTTAAGTTACAGCGCTAATTGTAATAGGAATTTTTATGTAGAATTCCGTAAAAATACCAAAAAAAAAAAACTGTTTTAAAGTGTAAAAATAAAAAGGCCCTTTAATTATTTTAGTAGGTTTGGTTAAAAAGAATATTAACTTATATTTTTTCATATAATATGTTTTAGCTCAAACAAGTTAATACACCAATATATATTATATATATTTCTTGTAAACTTATATACTATATAGCACAAAGTTAAGAAGAAATAATAAGATTGATAAAATCTAATTGTCTTTCTCTCCTAACAAATAAAAAGGTAGTTCATGTTAATAAATCATACTAATGCAGCATGCTACTAAATTCAAATACAATACATAAACATATAATATTAAACATATATACAAATATATTAAATTTATCAAACTATCTAAAATTGAATTTATTTATAAAAGTATTGCTTCAAGAAAATTGTATATTAAAAACAAAGAAAAAAAAAATATGAATTTAAAATCAATCAATAAAGATAATAAAATATAAATTTGAGAAAGACAATAAACCTAAAAATAATAAATGAAGTTACTTATGTGGTGAATGAGATGAATAAAAGAATTATGGAAATAAATATATCTAAATAAAGAGTAACATTTAATAATATTTTATAATTTATAATGTAAGTTTGTATTTTTTAGTATGTTAATATTCTTTTTGAATTTTAAATTATATTTTAAATAATAATTAATTTATTGAATAATAATCGATGTGTAATATTTTAATTTTTATCTAGTTTAATATTTTTATATATTTAAATTTTTATTGTAAATTTTATTTTTTTATTAAGGGATTCCCCACCCTGATCCCGTCCCCATTAAGGGATTTCCTACCCTATCCCCGATGAAAAATAAGCGGGATGAGAATTAAAATTCTTAACGGCGATGGAGACGGGGGACTACTCCCTACCAATTTCCCGTCCTGTGTGCATCCCCTAAACACAACGATTATCTATATACTCTTAAATTTTAATATTTACTAAATTATACTCGTGAACTTTAAATTTTTAATAGTTCAAAAAAAAAATTTAACGACTTAACAAATTTTAATGATACAATTTGATACATGCCAAAATTCGGAGCTCAAAAATCCTAACTACCCTATTTTTTTGTAATTAAAATTATAACAAAATTTTGTGTCGGTGAATACCGTGTGGGTCGTCACTCGTTGCCAGTTCAGTAATCTCTCCACCATTTTTTGTTTTAATTTCAGATAATATTAATTAATTAATTAATAATAATAAATATATATAAATTAATTAATTTCTGTTCTTTTTCTTCTTCTTCACTTTCTTTCTCTGTAATAAAGAAAGTGGTTTTTTGGGAGTGAAGAGAGGCCAAGTGTGAGAGATCTCTCTCGTTGCCTAATCGATAATGGCGAACCACAGATTTGGTGGTGGCCGAACCTTTACCTTCTCCTTCAGAGCATTCTCCTCTGCTATTGCAGCTGCCGTCTTCTTCTTTTTCTGCTTTTCTTTCTTCTTCGCTTCTCACTCAGACTCCTCCGATCCCATCACCTTCGTAAGTATTCAAATCATCTTTCTTTTTCTTTTTCTATGGATCCTGAATTTAACAGAAGTAGAATTTGTTCATTTCTATTTATGAATTTACAGTGTAAGATTTAATTATTTATCTTCGTGCGAAACAAACCCTGGCGGTTTTTTTTTTGTTATTATTACTGAAATATGTATATTCATGTGATATGTGAAATTACTAGTTTTGATTGTTTTTTTCAAATTTATTTTCATTTTCAGTATCTTACTAGCTTAGATCGCGTTAGATCCACATTTGTGATACCTCGATAATAATTTTCCGACAAATGATAATTTTCTAGCGTTTAGTTCACCTATAATGAGAAATTAAAATGTATTACTCTTTTTTCCTGGTTTTTGAGATGTAATTATTGGACTGAAACGAGCATAATCTTTAATAATGGGTCGGTATTTTGTGAAATTAGGGTTTTAGTTCTGGTTCTTATGGGGTTGAATCTACAAGAAGGTCGATGCTGGCTCTTAAATCAGACCCTCTCAAGCCTCGGCTTGACCAGATCCGTAAACAAGCCGAAGATCACAAATCCCTGGCGCTCACTTATGCAGTCTTTGCGCGGAAGCTCAAACTTGAAAACTCTAAGCTTGTTAGGATCTTTGCTGAACTCTCACAGAGCTACAATGATCTTCTTACGAAACCCGCCTATCAAGCTCTGGTGGCTTCAGATGCTCTCTCCATTGATGAGTCGGTGCTGCGCCAATTTGAAAAGGAGGTGAAAGAACGAATCAAAGTCACCAGACAGGTGATTTCCGAAGCCAAAGAATCTTTTGATAACCAGCTCAAGATTCAGAAGCTTAAGGATACGATTTTCCAAGTGAATGAGATGTTGTCAAAGGCTAAGAAGCAAGGAGCGTTCTCTAGTTTAATTGCGGCCAAATCTATTCCCAAAAGCTTGCATTGCGTTGCAATGCGATTGATGGAGGAGCGGATTGCTCATCCTGAAAAGTATTCAGATGAAGGGAAGCCAAAGGCTCCAGAACTTGAGGATCCAAATCTGTATCACTATGCTATATTTTCCGATAATGTGGTTGCTGCCTCGGTGGTGGTTAATTCGGCAGTAAAGAATGCAAAGGAGCCATGGAAGCATGTGTTCCATGTTGTCACTGATAAGATGAACCTTGGAGCAATGCAAGTTATGTTCAAATTAAAGGATTATAAAGGGTCACATATTGAGGTGAAAGCTGTTGAAGATTACGAATTCTTGAATTCTTCTTATGTACCTGTCCTTAGGCAACTAGAATCTGCGAATTTACAGAAGTTTTATTTCGAGAATAAGCTCGAGAATGCTACTAAAGACACAACCAATATGAAGTTTAGAAACCCGAAATATCTCTCCATATTAAACCATCTGAGGTTTTACTTGCCAGAGATGTACCCAAAATTGCATAGAATTCTGTTTTTGGATGATGATATTGTAGTTCAAAAGGACTTGACAGGGTTATGGAAAATCGATATGGATGGTAAGGTGAACGGGGCAGTCGAAACTTGTTTTGGGTCGTTCCATCGATACGCACAATACATGAATTTCTCACACCCTTTGATTAAGGAAAAGTTTAATCCAAAGGCCTGTGCTTGGGCTTATGGAATGAACTTCTTCGATTTGGATGCGTGGAGAAGGGAAAAGTGCACAGAAGAGTATCACTACTGGCAAAATCTGGTAAGAAAATCAATATTGCATTTATTCTTTTCCATTTACAAAAAGCTTGTACTTAGATTATAATGAATTGAGGGTACTGATCTTAATGCAGAATGAGAACCGTACCTTGTGGAAGTTGGGAACATTACCACCAGGTCTTATCACATTCTACTCTACCACAAAGCCATTAGACAAGTCATGGCATGTTCTGGGACTGGGCTACAATCCAAGCATTAGCATGGAGGAGATCACCAACGCAGCAGTGGTTCACTTCAATGGGAATATGAAACCCTGGCTTGACATTGCTATGAACCAGTTTAAGCCACTTTGGACAAAGTATGTGGACTACGAATTGGACTTTGTCCAAGCATGCAATTTCGGCATCTAAACAAGTAGAGAGTCCATACTTGAATGAAAAAGATCTTTGCTAGTACTACAATCCAATCCAGCAGTCCCCACAGCTAATCTAATATTTTCATGGGGTTCCATAGCTAGTGCTTAGTCATATTATATTAGTGAACCTTTGTTATCCCATATAATAGAGGAAAATTTGCATCAATCCAAGTGTAGCATATTTCTTTCATCATATTAAATATTATTTTAGGGTTTTTCTTTTTTTCCTTTCAAAATGTCTATAGGAGTATAATAAATTTGCAGTTGTTAAATTATTTATTGGGAGTAGTTTGCCTAAGGCAATTATGAGTAATTTTGCTGTTTGTTCTGTCTAAATTTGTGAAAGCATCTCATTATTTAATTCTTCATTAATATTTTACAAGATTGATGTCGGTGGAAGTATATAGACAATTATGAGTAATTTGTTCTTTCTTCTGGACTTTCTTTTAAGAATATAATATAATAATACGAAATCTACAATAATTTTAGGTATGTACAAAAATAACAAAATTATTATAAAAAATCACTTTATTCTGGCTGAAATTCAAAGTCCAACCTTAATAAATTCAAATAATGGAATATTTTTATTTAAAAACCGTTGAAAGTTTATTAATACACTACTGTACAAACACGTATGCCATGCTACTGAATGATTTGGCCATTATGTAAATAAATTCTAAACTTTTAATGCTACCCTTTTCCAAATTAAAAAAAAAACATTTTATTGTGATCTAGTGTATTTTTTTTGACAATGTTCAACTTACTATTATTGAGAACCCAACAGTATTTCAAGATTTTAGTGAAGGGGAATCATTCGTTCTAACTTTTTCAAAGATTAGATTTAATTTTCACTGATATTGATTGATGTTGCTACTTGGGGACCATTCGTTCTGGTCAATCGTAATTTAAATGTAATGTTAAACGCTGACTTTTTAGTGAAGAAGGAAAAAGGGACAAGTTAACCAAGTAGAAAATCCGGAGACAAGTTAACTAAATGTAAAAAATCCGGGTAAAATGGTAATTTCATTTTAAAAGAGAGAAGAAAGGACTCCAAAATGAACAGATTCTCCTGATTTAATCGATCACTATTCACTAAAATACTAGGCGAAATTTCAATGACCATACAATTCAAAACCACTCATATAAGAAGAATAAGGTAAAAAGAAAAAAGTAAAAAAAAAGGTTAGCAGAACATCATCCTATAAAAATATCATGTACCCATGAAAAATTGGACACAACCCTCTAAATTCTATCCAAAGACTTACAAATCAGTGATCTTCGAAACAAAATCAACCACTCTAAGCTTAGTTCCCAACGGTAAGCGCAGGTGGTGGCAGTGGCGCCCGAACTGTTGCAGGTTTTGCACTTGCTGCAGTCATGCGTCCACCGTTCTCAGCTCTCTGATAGCCATCCCCTCCACGGTTTGCCACTCCTCCTCGGTTCCCATTCCTGTTTCCAAAGTCCGACCTACCATTGAAATCACCACGACCACCATATCCTCGGCCACCTCCATAACCACGTCCTCTTGTTCCCTCATTCCTGTATCCATTACCCCTTGCAGGTTGAAACCTTCCCCTATTCCCTGCACGAAACGAAACCATATTTGTGTGAATAAAACAGGTAGCAAAAAAGACCTACACTGTATCCCGAGATTCACATACTTTAAACAAACATCTACTGCTTAGCCAATTTAATTGAGTTCAGATATACACTACCGTCGCCCAAGCAAGCCTATAAAGTTCATGAATACTCTAATCTATTCCCTATACTAACAAAAGTTGCATAACGTCTAACATTTATGCTTCGACCAAGTCATATACATCATGAATGCCAGTATTGCCCCAAAGAAAACAAAGCTTACCTCGGTTGGTAGACCTCTTCTCCTCAACAACTACTTGACGCCCATTAATAGTAACTGGTGATGCCTGCAACACCAATCAGTACATCAATATAAGCATGGTTAGCGTCTGGAAATATGAGATGTATAATTCTGATGGTAGGGAGACATGGTTGTCACAATGAAAAATAAATAAAAATGTGACTTAAATGTAGAGAATTCATAACCCATCATTGTGTTAAAATAGCTAGAAATACCTCTATAGCACTTTGGACAGCAGTAGCATCCTCAAATTCCACAAAGCCGAAACAAAATCCCTGGTGATTAAAAGGAAAAGAAATTCAGATCAACTTTCTGAGTAAACTGTTAAGAGCAAACAAAGTAATATGTATTAAAAGTTGTGAACATACCTTTTGGCTTCTAACCTGCACACCATTATTCTTAATAAGTCCGAATTTCACAAATTCATTCTCAAGTAGAGAAGGTGTTGCATTTAATGGCAGACCTTTAATGTAAATTGAATGACTCTCCGCTGTTCCAAAAAATCAAGGTATGTGAAGCAACAAATTGGTCTAAAAATTGTTTTAAGTTTACCAGACCTAACAGAACAGAAACTACACACCTTCAGCCTCTTGATTGTTACCGTTATCATGGTTAACTGTGACGAAAGTAACTGACTCTGAAACAGGAGGTGGAGGTGGTGGAGTAGCTGACACGGGTTGTTCTTTGTTCTTTTGTGCAGTCCTCAAAGGAGGTGTAGGAGATGAAAATGGCACTGCAGTCTCCTTCATAACCTTAACCTGAAAAGGCAGCGAAAAACTTTATTATAAAGCCAATTCTAACAAATATACTTAATCGGGGTAGAGGGCAGAAAGAAACACGGCTATAATAATTGCTTTTGTCCAAATCTGAATGATTTCTGTGAGCATTAAGAAACAAAACTGCAGCCATTTTAGTGGTTTTATAAAATCAGATATTAGAAGGAAAAGATGTTACATGGAAACTACTCACGATCGAGGCATAAGACTTCTTTGGCAGATCTTCAATTTTGGGATTGGTTTCAGGCATCTTCAAATCATCTGGAATTTCATCAACCACCTCAGCCACTGGTGATTCCTCTTCTTCTTCTTCAACAACTTCTCCATTTGTAGGATTAGACACTTCTGTGCCGTTAGCATAATCAGACACTGGAATCTCCAGCTCAGGTGTGTGGTTCTCATTCACCGAAGATAAATCTGCAAGAAAGATTGTGGTCAATTTGCAGAAATTCATAATTTAGTTCAAAAAAGAACTGAAGTTCTAATTACCATGTTCAGCGGTAGGCAGAATCTCAACCTCATTAACCAAATCTCCGTTCCCATTTTGAGGCTCAACATCATCTACATATCTGAACACATCATTCAAAACAAAGTATCCTGTGTCTTGTGGTGCCAAGAAGAAACTCTGGGTAAATTTCCGACTAAAATTTTCCTTTCCAGTCAGATATCCAGTTACAAGAACAAGCACACCGCCATTGTACGACTCTTGTGAATCCACTGTTTTGATATCAGCAATAAGATTTCCATAATCAATTGAAAGAATTTTCTCATTGATTGCCTGCCCACAAATGATTCATCACCAATCAAACACCAATGTAATTAATTCAAATAAGGTCTGTTGAGTAACTATGTAAAATAATTACCAAAAAAAATCCAAAAATAATTGAAACAACAACAATGCAGAGGATATAAAATTAACTGCCACTAAACAAATGTATGTATATTGATCTAAATAAACACAAAATTATATTAGGACGGGATTGCCTCAAAGTCAGGAACCAAATCAATTTTAGACCAATAAACTATAAGAAGGCACAAATCCAAGCAATGGAAAATCAAAATGTAGATCAGATAATTTGCAACCAGGCATAACTGAAGTTCTAAAAGCATAAATGTACGAAATAAAGTCATAAGGACTCACTTGCATGGTAGTTGTAATGCTCATAATACCATTCTCTTCAACACGGCCAAGCTTACTACCATCCTGATAAAACCTATGGACAAGCTCGGGCGATTTAAGTAAGATGAGGTAGTATTGATGAGCAAAGGCATTACCAACCTATACCAAACCAAAAGCTCAATTAGATGTAAGTAACAATATAGAACTATCAAAATACAATTAAAATGTATTTCAAATGACATACAACATCAGCACTCGGTGGTGGTGCACTTCCTGCCGGGGCTTCCTGCAACATAGACGCCATTCTTTCCCTGTCTGATCCCCAAAAAGAATTATCAAAAACCATAACATCATGTGAGAATGTCTACAATTCATTTAAATTTTCACGAACATACTTTCTCCAATTCAAATATTCCATCTAACACACAGTTCAATCCTAATTTCTTCTAACCATTAACAATACCCACTAAAAACTTAACAAGAGTATTAGCTAAAAATCACGCAAGAACTAATAATCACTAGTTCTTGAATACGAATTATCACTTCCTCCGTAATAATTTTCTTGCAAACACATAAACACACATACAAAAAAGTAGGGTTTCAGTTTCAAACGATTCTACGATCACAGCAAACACAGAATAACCCTAAGTTTAGAACTTCGTGTATTCAAATTAATAATCAAGATAGTAATATATACATACACATACATATATATATATAAACTAGAATTACAATCACGTTTTACACCTAAAAACGCACTTAAGAAAACGTTTCTCGCTATTTCTTCCTCAAATTTTCCCGATAAACATACAGGTGAGGAGCAATGACTCCGAAGACATTGCTCAAAATTACAAGCATTGACAACTCAAAATCACAGATGAAAAGCAACAGTACAGTGGCAGAGTGAGAGTGAGAAATAGATACCTGAAGGAAAGCGAAGATGGATCGGCGATAATGAGGTGAGAGAAGGGATATGATCGGAGGTGCTCAGTAACTTCTCTCACCTCCGTTTAGCGATGGAGGTGGTTAGGGTTTTGCTAGGGTTGCAGATTCCTGAAGAGGCGAGAGAGTGTTTGGCAAGGAAAAGGAGGGAGAACAAAAAAAACACAAGAGACAATAATTAAAGGGTTTTTCGCTATTTATAGGGTAACACGAAATTTCATTCCATCATATTTTTTTTTATTTCTGAATTTTATAAAAGAAAAAATCGTAGTTCTATAATTTTTTTTTAATTTAAAATTAGTTTTATTATTATTATTTTTAATTTAAAATTTAAAGAAAATACAAGTTATTATTAAACAATCTAAAATCGTAGTTTTATTATTATAAAAGAAAACGTAATTTTTTAATCACATCTTTTTTTTTTTAAATAAATCAACCCCTTTGAATGAAAATAAATAAATAAATAAATAAAATCGAGGGTGTATATTGGTTGGATTGATATTTTGACAAAAAATAATTGATAATTTTACTATTTGAATTTTCTGACAATCGATAATACTGATTCTCTCTTAAAATATAAGCTTGTTAAAAATCCCTTAAACTTTTACATTTATAAAAACTAGTAAACAGGCCGCGCTTCGCGTGCGGCAATCAAATTATTATATAAATAGGTATTAAATAATTTTAAATTATGTATATTTTATTAAAAAAAAATAAAAATTTATATAGAAAACTTTATAGAATTCTAAAAAAAAAATATCATACAATTTCTTATATAAATAAAAAAGCACATAATTTTTTTAAAATGTATATTATAGTGAAAAAAATTAGAAAGTGAACAATAAATCTATAGAAAACTCATCATATAATTTTAAAACAACTATTATCACCGTATCTCATTTTTAGGTACCATTGCATTTAAAGTTTCTTACATAAATAAAAAAAAAAAACACATTTTTTTTTTAAATGTATATTATAGTAAAAAAAAAAAAAAAATTAGAAACTGAACAATAAATCTATAGAAAAGTCATCATATAATTTTAAAACAACTATTATCACCGTATCTCATTTTTAGTTACCATTGCATTTAAAGTTGATGTATTGTGTTTTATCTTATAAAAAAAATAATTAGTTTATATTAGATATTTTTATGGAAATTTATTAAAATAATAGTAAAATACTAATTTGTAGATTTATACTTTAATAAAATATTAAAAATGAGAGAATTAAGAATAGAAGAGAAAAATAGGTTTGGAAGGATTTTAGAGTGACACATTACCGCTTCATACTTCTTCCTTATAGATATATATAGATTTAGTGCTTCTATTAGGTTACATCCTATTATTCTGTTTAAGTTTAAACGTTGACATGTCTTTGTAAATTAGTAACTTTGTCCACTAAACTTTGACAACTATTAAATTGTACTCCCTCAAAATAAAATGAGAAAAAATCAACATTCTTTTAGTAAATCTTAAAATATTAATTTAGGTGGCGTTTGGTAACATCTTTTTAATCAGATTTTTGTTTTTAAAATTAGAGAAGAGAAAATATTTTTCAAAAACATGTTCTATAAAACTGTTTTTATTTTTAATTTTTTAATTGAGAATCAAAATTAAAAAAAAAAATAACTTTTAATACTTTTTTAAACAGTTTTTTTTCTTAATAATATTTTGGACTCCAACTAGACCCGGACCCAAGTCACCCCCACGACCATGACACTGAACTCAACCTTTGACTTGGAGCTGAATCTGACCCCAGACCTAGACCTGACTTAAATAAAATCAAAAAATAAAAATAAAAATGAACTTTACAGAATATACTTTTATTTTCTGTTTTTTAAAATTGAAAAATAAAAATAGTTACAGAATGCATTTTTGTTTTTTAAAAACAAAATTTTACTTTCATTTTGTGATTAAAAAATTAGAAAACAAAAGTGTTACCAAACGGTACCTTAGATCATAAAATTATTTTGAATGATTAAGAAAATTAAAAAAAAATAAATTTTAAACTAATTAAGCGATTTATAAAATTATTTTTTTATTAAAAAATTCATTTTTGATATAAAAAATATTAAAAAATTCAATTTTTTTTTTAAAACTAAATTTTATGTGTGCAAATTTGAGTCTATTTTTTTTCAAAAAATCTAGATTTGTTTAAGTATACATAATATTTTTTTAGTTTAATTTTTAATTTTTTTTTTCAAAATATTGAATTTTTAATTATTTTTATTTATTTTTTAAGATACGTATTTATAAATAAGTTTGATTTTTCTTCAAAAAATCATAGTTTGTTTAAATTATTTTTTGGATTTTTAATAATTTTAGTTTTATTTTTTAAGATACGTGTTATAAATAAAATAAAATTTTAAAATATCTTTTTAGGAATAATTTAGGTTTTTTTTAAGTAAGCTTAGTATTTTTTTAATTAATTTAATATTTTTATCGAGTTTTTTAGTAATTTTTTATTAATTTTTTCAGAATTAATAGAATATTACTGTTTTTAAAATTAATTTTGTTAATTAAATGGACAAAATTTTTGTATTGGTCAAAATTCAGGGAGTAAAAATATAATTTTTTAATGGTAAAAAAAAAGAACATAATGGGCATAATTATGTAATTGTTATATTTTAAGGAGAATTTTTAATAAATTATATATTTTATGGGACAAAATTAGATAGTGTTGAAATTCAAGGAGCAAGTATACTAATTATTGTTTGATGAATTTGTTACAAATATCTAAATGTAAATCACTAATCTTTCAAAAAGAAAAATGTAAATCACTAAATTAAGAATATCTTTTTTAAAAAAAAAACCTGCCAAATACCCAATAATTTTTCTAGTTTTAAAAATTAGATAAATATTAACTAAAACCAGCAATAAAATACCAAACAAAATCAAAAACTATAAGATGGCGTTTGGTTGGGAGGAACAAAAATATAGGAATATGAATAGGAATGGAATGGAATAAAATTTAAAATGCATAAAAAAATTAATAAAAAAAATTATCAAATTTTTTCAAATCTTGCATTGGAATGATATTTCCTTCAATTTTAAAATGGAATAGTCATTCCACCAAAATGATGGAAAGGTCATTCCATCATAATAATATTCTAATGATTTTATAGCGCGTTTACTAAACTGTAATTGAAATCATAATAATCAATGGGAGAAATGTATCGGTTTAAAAAAAAAAATAATCGAAAACAATATTTTATTATGATGTTTACTAAACTGTTTGGAAAGAAAACCATAATCATATTATTTTGTTTACATAACTAGGAAAGGTGATTAGAATGCTTTAATTTGACAAAATTATCATTATTAGAACATATAATTATTTTCTGTTTATAGATTTTTAAGGGGTATATTTATTTTTTTTTATTTTTAATTAATAAAATTAAAATTAAAATAATAAGATTGACAAAATATAATTGTATATGTTGTAATATTATGTGCATTAGTATAAAATAAGTCTTATTGTCAGAAATAGATATTAGAGGAATAATTTCTCAATTACGGAGATTTTAATTGAGAAATTATTCCTCTAATGGGTATTGATAGTTCTAGTCTCCTGAATGCTTGGAGTGGCACCAATTCTAGGAGAGTTGTTGTTCGGATCATTTGTAAGAGGATCTCTCAGATTTGCAGGAGTTTGACTATTCGAATCAGCCACCATATATAGGGTTTGTTATTTTATTTGGGTTACCCTTTCGTGTTTATACAACCATCCTTGCTTGTCTTGAGTTAAACTCTCAATAAAAGCATCAAAATATTGACCACGCTTCTTGCCAACGACACGGAGTTTTGAAAGTAATTCATATTGATTAAATTTAGACAGAATATATATATGAAATAAGAGCATAAACTAAGAACATGATATTTTATAGAAGTTCGACCCCATTTTGATTGTAATAACCTACTCCACTTTGATTGTATTTCTCTTATGAGATGAGAAGCAAGAAGACTTGATCTCACTCGAAAGTGTTTACAGAGAATTCAGCAGCGGAAGTACTCTTCTGAAAGTAATATTTTGGATCCCTAAATAATAAAATTATATGAAAAATGGTTTCTCAAAAGTTGTTAAGCAATCTAATAACTTTCCTAAATTATGATAATTACACGTGTAAATTCGTTTAAATAGGGATTTGATTACATTTAAAATAAGAAACTAATTTTAACGGGTTTATCTCACGCGTTTTATCCTGGTTGGACTGCGCAAGGTGCTGATTGTTTCTTGCCATCCAAATTGACTCAGTTCGCTATATACGGAAGGTTTTACCTTATTATTTCATCTAGCAAGTTATTTATCTCGGACAGATATATTGAAAATCATTCCTTCCGTCCAGGTTTTGAAAATACATTACGTGTCACCCCAAGAATACGCCATGTCATCCGACCAAGATTTAGGATAATAGTAATCCTATTTACTTTTAATAAAGATCAAAAATCATATCTACCTTATCATATGCTTTGTTCAGATATTTTATACATAATTATACCAAATGTATAGTTGTTCACAATTACAATTATGTCATCACATTAAAATGTAATTGTATGTAATTGTGATTATATGCTTCAAATAATTTAGTCCCACGATTTATTAGTGCACCAGATTTACATTGACGTGATAATCATCGATAAAGTTTACTTACACTTAATTGAGTGGAATGTCTTTTCCAGAGCATTAGTAAAAATTTATATATGAATATATTTTTTCTATTCTATTTTTTGAAAAATATTTTTTATCAAGTTAATGTTTATTCAATTTATATTTATTTTTTAACATTTATTTAAACTATAACCCTTAGACATATATTATAAATTTATTTTTTCAAATCAATTATTTGAACACTAAAAACTAACAATAATGAAAAAATAAAAATAAAAATAAAAATTGGTTTAATTGGGTTAATCCAACCAAACCCGTCAAATTCATTGAACGAGTTATTTTTTTTTTCATTGAACGAGTTACAATTAGATATTAATAACTCGATATTTATATTAGGTTCGTAAAAATATATTATAACTCAAGCAAACTTATCGATTTACGTAATTTAAGTTAGACATATTTAGTTGCCAAAAACTTATTCTTTCCAAAACATAAGAAATGATTTAGATGAGACAAAACATGTTATCTTATGTTCATGTCATATTTATTTGACAAGTTTCTATATTTCTTGTGAATTCCTTAGTTTATATAATTCAATCCGCATTATTTTGCTTATACTAGTATATTTGATTCGCATTAAGTGCGGATTTTAGATCTAATCCAATCTGTACAATAGCTCAAATTCAATTCAATCCGCAAAATACAGATTTGATCAGTTATTTTGGATTGTTTATTTTTTAATTTAAATTATTTAATATATATATATGAATTTTTTTTTTCACATCAACAAAATAAAACAAATTATTTTTATTTTATTATATCTACAATAATAAATTAAAATAAATAAAATAACAAATAACAAATTCAAAGGAAGAAAAAAAATTGTATGTAATATGTTTAATTTTATTTTAAATTATATGTAGAAAAAAAATATAATATGAGAATGAAATATACATTTGATTTATTAAGTTTTGAAATATGTGTATTATATGTATTAAATTTTTAAATTATTATTTTTTTTATATTAAAATTTTAATTATATATTTAATTTTTTATTTTTTTTTTATAAATATATGTGAATTAGATTGTATCATGTCAATCAATTAAAATAAACACTCCTAATTCTCAATGTCTCATTTTTTTCAATCTTAATCCATAAAAAAAATTATGTAATATTCATGGTAACTCACTTTAATTCGTTTATGTGTTATTAAAGCTGAAATTGTAGACACGACAATAAATTTAAAATTCAATTAAAAAACTTATATGAATATACAATAAATAACTTATTAGAATTTTTATCTCCTAAACTTTAACATATACTAAATGGGTGATTCTACAATGCACCCCTTTAAAAGGGGTGTACTGATACACCCTTATTTTGTTTCGGCCTCGAGAAAATTTTTTTAGTCTAATTTTTTTTCATATTCATGTACGTTATAACTATTTAAGATAACCTACAAAATTTTGAGAAATTCTGAAGAATTTACAATATAGAAAACAATGTTCAAAAAGTATATTTTACACGGGTATAAAATAAAATAGTCACGCGTGCAATACACTGTTTGAACGTAGTTTTCAGCGTGTTAAACATTTCCAAATTTCTTAAAATTTTGCAGGATGTCTTAAATAATTATAACGTACATGACCATGAGAAAAAATTTGACTAAAAAATTATTTCGGGTGTTAAAACAGATAAGGGTACATCAATGTATCCATTTTAAGGAGGTGCATTGTAGAATTTCCCTATACTAAATTATGTCCCTAAACATTTTTAGGAGTTAAATATTCTTCCTAAACTATTGAAACTGTAAGATTTAAAAACTTTTATTTGATTTTATTCGATTTTATTTTAGTGATTATTTATGTACTAAATTATGTCCTTAAATTTTTATCCATGTTAAATTTTTTATACTAAAATTGAACAAAAATTCTTAAATTTAACAATCTTAGTTTAAGAGGTATTTTTAACAATCTTAACAAATCAAATGGTATAGTTTAGTACATATCAAAATTGAAAGAAAAAAGTTATAATTAGCCATAAAAAATAAATTTTGTAAACATTTTAATTTTCTTTTTTTCAAATTACTCTTGGTAAGATTCATATTAAGGACCTTCCATTCTTCACCTGCTAAAGATTGTGAAGTAAAGGCTAAAAATGGCAGGCTTGGCAAAACTTCATTATTTTTTTTTGAGTAATTTGCGGTAAAACCCCCTCAACTATCAATTTACTTGCAAAAAACCATCCAACCTCATATTTTGGTGGGAAAACCCTCCAAAGTACTGTTTCGTTACATTTTTAAGGTGCCGTCTATTCAGCATCGTTAAGTCCTAATTTTACCCACGTGGCAATGACAGGTCAATAAAAAATTATCCTACATGGCCATATTTGACAAAATAAAAATTAAAATAAAAATAAAAAATTTAAGAGTAATTTGCGGCAAAACTCCCTCAACTATCAATTTACTTGCAAAAAACCATCCAACCTTAAAGTTTTTTGGATGGTTTTTTGCAAGTAAATTGATAGTTGGGAGAGTTTTGCCGCAAATTACTCTTAAAGTTTTATTTTTATTTTGTAAAATATGACCACATAGGATAATTTTTTAGTGATTTGTCATTGCCACGTGGGCAAAATTAGGAGCTAGACGGCACCTTAAAATGTAAACGGAACAGTAATTTAGAGGGTTTTCCCTATAGATGGAAATTTATACCGCGGGGATGGGTAACCGCGGGGACCCGCCCCTAATGGGGTGGGGATTCCCGATCTTGGTGGTTAATGGGGCGGTGGTGGGGGACAATTTCAATACCCGAAGCGGGGATGGGGCGGGGGCGGGAATAATACTATCCGCACCATATCCGATCCCGATATAGATATATATAATTTTTTTTTTTATTTTTTTTTCAAACTTTGAGACATATTTAGTTTTTATTTTCTATTATGTTATGCTTTTTTTAAGTAGTTTTATCTTTTATCTTTTATGAATTATGAATGTATAATAAATATTTGTGAGAATATTGTTTTAATTTATTTTTTTCAATTATTTTAAATTAATGTTTTTTTTTTCATTTTACCTTAATGGATACCCGATGGGTTCCCCATAACCGATGGGTATGCCCCTACCCCGAATCCGTTGGTTATTAGACGGGAATGGGGTATAAATAAGTAGCGGGGATGGGGGCGGGAATTGTATTCCCCGTACATTAACCGACTAATTTCCATCTTTAGTTTTCCCACCAAAATATAAGATTAGATGATTTTTTACAAGTAAATTAATAGTTGAGGGGTTATACCGCAAATTACTCTTTTTTTCTTTGCTACCGACCATCATAATTTCAAGGACAATACATTTACAAATAAACTGAAAAAAAAAAAATATTTTACTTAGGATCATTGTTAGCAAAGCTTATGATCGCATTGAATGGAATTTTCTGGACTCAGTGTTAAGGAAGATCGGCTTCTCAGAATCATGGATTTCCTTGGTGCTAAAGTGTGTTAACTCGGCTAAATACAATGTAGTTCATGGTGGAAGAACAATGGGACCGATTACCCCTACTCGCGGCATTCGTCAAGGTGATCCTTTGTCTCCTTACATTTTCATCCTTTGTGCTGAAGGCCTCTCTGCGTTGATTAAACGGTATGAGGATAGGGGTCTTATTCATGGGTGCAAAGTGGCGAACGGTGCGCCGAAAGTGTCTCACATGTTATTTGCGGACGACAGCTACTTGTATTGTAAGGCTACACTTCAAGAAGCAACTCGAGTTAGAGAACTCCTTCATCAATTTGAATGCGCTTCGGGACAGAAAGTTAATTTGGGGAAATCATCTATCTTTTATAGTTCGAACACGATGAATCATGTTCGGGAGGATATCAATACGCTACTTCAAATGCCTCAAGCAGATGATAGAAGCATGTATCTGGGTCTCCCTAGTACTATGGGGCGAAATAAATCAGCTGTGCTGGGTTTTCTCAAGGATCGGGTTAGGAAAAAGCTTCAAAGTTGGGATTCAAAAATCTTGTCTCGAGCCGGTAAAGAAGTGTTAATCAAATCAGTAGCTCAAGCTCTCCCTAGCTATGCCATGAATGTATTTTTGCTTCCTTTAGAGATCAGTAGAGATATTGAGAGCACAATGGCTAGATTTTGGTGGAAAAGTGCTTCAAAGGAAAATAAAGGGATTCCTTGGATGTCTTGGGAACGTATGTGCCACAACAAGAATAATGGAGGTCTTGGATTCCGTAATCTCCGTGATTTTAATTTAGCGCTCTTGGGAAAGCAAGGGTGGCGATTCATCACAAGACCCGATTCACTTGTCTCTCGGATATTTAAGGCCAGGTATTTTCCTCATGGCACATTCCTCTCGGCTGGTATAGGAAATAACCCAAGCTTTGTATGGCGAAGTGTTTGGGAAGCTCAAGCTCTTATTCGTGTGGGAACTCGGTGGAAAGTTGGTAATGGCACTTTGATCAACATTCAAAACGAACCTTGGCTCCCAGATAAAGACCATCCTTTTGTAACATCCTCTCATCCGGCCCTCCAACATGCTAAGGTGAGTAATCTTTTGTCCATGGATGGTACTTCTTGGGATGAAGAAATTTTACAAGATTTGTTTGATGATCGGGAACAAAGCTTGATCAAGCAGATTCCTGTCAATACTGACCAAACAACCGACTTTGTTTTCTGGTGTAAGGAGCCGACTGGTCTATACACAGTCAAGAGTGCATACCAAGCTTTACAAGACTTGAAAGGTCTAAGCAATGATGTGGATGCCTCTGTTTTTTGGAAAATTCTGTGGTCTTTGAAGCTTCCCCCGAAAATTAAAAATCTAATGTGGAGAGCCGGCTCTAGTTGTCTCCCCACACTTGCACAGCTTGCTTCAAAGTTTGTCCCCGTCAATACTCGTTGTCCGTTATGTGATGAGTTTGATGAGACCATTTCTCATGTCTTGCTCACTTGCCGAGCCATTAAGCAAGTACGGGAAAGAGTGGGTACAGGGACTTCTGCACTCACGGCTGGCAGCAGTTTCTTGGACTGGTGCATGACCATTTTTGTCTCTTTGACAGCAGAAAAACAACACATAGCTGCTGCCCTTTGTTGGGCAATTTGGGGCGCACGAAATGATGTAGTTTGGCAAGGAAAATTGGTTAATGTTTCAGCAATAGTAGTGTCTGCAAAAAGCTATCTTGATCAATGGCAAAATGCTCAAAAAACTCAAATTGAGACATCTTGGACTACTCTTCAGTCCTATGATGGGGTCGAGCATTGGATTAAACCTGAAGTTAACAGTATCAAGATCAATGTGGATGCGTCTATCTTTGAAGGACAAAATCGGTCCAAACTCTACATAGGGAATATGGTACCGACTGTGGTGGAAGCTTTGAGCTTTCGGGAAGCTCTAAGTTGGATTAAAAACCATTCGACTAGTCCGGTTTGGGTGGAGACTGATTGTCTCTTGGTTGTTCAGGCTCTAAGAAGCTCCATAAGCTTAGCTTCTTACTTTGGATGTGTGATTCAAGAATGTAAAGCCTTGTTGGCTTCTCTAAGAAATATTGATTTTTGTTTTGTTAAGCGGTCAGCTAATAAAGTCGCTCATGAGTTTGCAAAAGCGTCTTTATTGTACCCTGATTGTATTTTCAGTATGGAAAATATTCCAACTGATTTGTTGGCAATGTTGGTGACAGAATTTGAAGGTTAATAATATCTAATTTTCCTTTCAAAAAAAAAACTAAATCCACTTTTTTTGCCAATTTAGGAAAATGGGTGCGTTGTCATGCATTCTCACTACATTAATTAATCATAAACCTTAACAATTCCCTTTCCATTAAAATTAAATCAAGAAAAATAAATAAATAAATAATCAACACATCTTTGATTAATGTCAACTATTAAATTCACTGTATGTACTATTTCTTTTCCCTTTTTTAAAAAGAAAAAAAAAATCCTAATTCTTTTGAAAAAAATAAATAAACTATTACTCAAAAGGGATAACAGTGATGTGTTTCAAAGGGTTAGATACGTCAGTACCGCCGGCATGTTCAACGAATTCCACCGGTGAGAATGCAGTTCCATGGCAAACACAGACTATATTCACTTCAGATTTTGTATATCTAAGCAAAAAACCAGTCACTCTTTTCCCATTTGGACCCTCACCTTTAGTTGAAACGTAAGGCATTTGTTGCAACTGAGAAGCTCCTTCGTTCCGATTTCGAACCGGAGCCTTCGGCGGTTTCCGATCATCGACCCTAGTTTCAACCACTGATTCAGAAACATTAGTAGTTTCAGAACTATTACTATCTGAAATTACAGTAGAAGAACTAGTAGAACCACCATACGACGTCGTTTTCCTATCTTCACCCCCTGTTTTTTCACCGCTCTTATCCGAACCCGTGTAATCGGGTCCGAATCCGACCCGACAAGGCATGGGTTGAACCACATTTGTTAGATTAGAACCTGCGTTTGGCGTCCACCACGGCATCATGTATGGGTACGGATACCCATTCGTGTACGGAACGAACTGAAACGACGTGTAAGGGTACTGATTTGGCAGTGCTTCGCTAATATTACTCATTTGCGACCCATTTATATTAATCTTCTCTCTTTTACTGGCTCTTTGTTCATCATCGCGATCTTGATTTTGATTCTCTGTTACAGGAGAGATATTGTTCGAGTTTCTTAACCCTCGATTCCTTTTCTCTTGTCGTTTCTTCTTCGCCTCTTGTCTCCTCATCGCGTGAATCTCACGTTTCGTCTTCGCATCAAGAAGATCACTCTCCGGTACCGGCACCGGCGAGGTACTAATTTCTCTCGTTTCTAAATTAAAGCCAATATTGGGGTTAGTTGACGTTTCGTATTTTCTGAAACTTCCTCTTCCTCCAATTGATAATCCTAATTCAAGTTCAACCTCTTCTCGCTCTACCTCTGCCATGGCTAAGAAAATATCTGAGCTTTGTTTGGTTTGGAGAGTCAATGGAAGAAAATACGAAAGTATATATATATATGAAAGCCTAGAGAGAGGGAGAGAAGCTAGGAGAGACAACCAGTTGCCACGTGGCAGGAATATATAAAGAGATAAAGACGGTTGTGACACGTCAGATGATTTATATTTTATTAGCGGATGCGTTAAGCAATGCCCCTTACCACCACTCACTAATTTGGATTATTAATCGTTAAAAATAAATCAAATTAAAAAATTAACTAGCCTACAATTGGTTCGGGGAGCGCCACGTGGAGGTTCCACATGCATTGTCTGTAGAATTGGACACGTGTTTGGTTTTTAGTGCATGGCTAGGGCGGTGATAGAGGGACACGTGTACAGAGATTATCACGTCGCCGAGAATCTCTACCGTCATTTTCAAATTTATTTTAAAAAAGCACTGAATTTGCTACGTAGTTGATGGTTTGGATGACACGTGGGATGTCTGTTGAGTGGGGCCCGAGATACAAGGGGAGATGTCAGAGAAGAATAGCCGCAGAGATTGACACGTAGCGCGCGTGTTGCGTGTTACAGTTCATCAAGGCCTGCAATCCAAGTTGCTTTGCAGCTTTTTAGAAGAGGGTGGTGATGGAGACGTTGCCACGTGTCAGAATGTGATGGGTTTTTACACGTGTACGAATTGATTTGGATTGGTTTTGTTATTGGGTGTGGGGGGTTATTGGAAACGTGTAGTGTTGATCGTAGCGAGATTAAAGCCTTGGTTGTGGGTTGTGGGCTGATTTTTGGAGGTGGGTCCCATTTAGACTGCAGTTTTGATTTAAAAGTCCAATTGTGCTTTTATTGCGCATGGTGGCCAAGTGTCGTTGTAGGAGATTTTATGGGTGTTAAATGTTTTTGACCGTGCCAGATATTTGTAGAAGATTTGTTGATTTTGGTAATGAGAAAACAAAATTAATTAAAAGCATTAACTCTCAAAAAATTCCACCAAATCTCATGAATCATGTTCTATGTTTTCTTTTTCTGGAAAGTATTTGATGATCTACATTTAGGGAAAATGTAGATATCACAATTATATTAGTGGGTTCGGGTACTCGCTATTAATGAGGTGGGAGGAACTATGGAATTTTGACTTGAAATTGGTTATAGGTAAAAAAAAAAAAAAAGAGTTGGTTATAGGTAAAAAAAAAAATTGATTTTTACTATACTATTTTTAAAATTTATTAAAAAATATGTAAATTTTTTAAAAATTATTTTTTTATTTAGGCTCTTAAGATGAGTGGACTCTAAGTGCAGGCCTAGCCCGCTTATGCCTAGCGCCGTCCTGAGTATGGGCGGGTATAAGTTTAAATGTTCATACTCGAATCAAAAATAAACGGGAACATAGAATAGATATTTGTCTTGAACCCGTCTTGATATGATTTATGTGTATACAATATACACATATTTTTTCTGAACAATACAATATATATTTCAAAATTATAACTACTACAATTAAAATAGCTTTGTATTTCTTACTTTTTATTGGTTACAAATATAAGATATTTCAATTTTCATAAAAATACTTTTTTTTTTTTTTCTGATGAAAGGAAACTTTTTTTTTTTTTGATGAAAATACTTTCCTTGAACTTGCTAAGGAAATAGTTACCAACATTACTTCGGCCCGAGATCCACCGAGACCCATCCTTCGAGACCGAATCAATGAAATTTCGCTTTCTACGAATGACTGTAGAGGCATGGAAGAACTTAGAATTACAATCACCCTCTTGAAGCCATATCTCACGGGATTTTTGTCTCCAAATCGTCTCCTAGCGTTCCGAAATCTCATCCATCTCTAAAAGAATATCACCGTTGTACTGCGCTCTCCAAGTGTGCTTGTTCCTCAACCTCAAGTTGAGCATTCTCAGGGGAAGGAGGTCTTGTCTGAACTTCTAGAAGAAACTTATCCAGAAATCGAAGCTTCTCTTCGCAAAACCCAAAATGTTGTTTATTCCATAAAGAGAGACATTTCCTAGTATTCGAAAGTCTAGATAGCAGCTGGAAACTTTTGGCCCTGGACACCACCAACTTCCACGCATCTTTAACCACCTCAACGCACTCCGGGTAACGTGTCCAGGCGTCCAAAAACCTAAAAGGCTTATGATACCGATCCTGTTCCAAAAGCGAATCAAGAACCAAAGGAGCATGATCGGAATCCTTAATAGTGAGAGCCTTGACACCCGCTTTTGGATATAACAAAATCCAATTCGGGTCCACGATAGCTTTGTCGAGCCGTTCCTTGATTAAATCCAGATTACTTCTCTTGTTAGACCATGTAAAGAAGTTGCCCACACAGCCCAAATCAACCCCCCAGTGATCTCCATGAACTCCGATAACAATCGAGTCTCCTGGGAGTAAACAGAGCGACCCCCAAACTTATAACCTGGCCAGAGATACAATTTAAGTCGCCTAAAATGATCAAAGGAGATTGAAATGCAGCCACCTCGAGCGACAAATGCTCCCAAAACTCTTTGCGATCCCCACGGGATGGGGGATCATACACAAAAACCCCAATCCAAGCCTTACCATGGAGAACGTTGGTAACCTTGGCCCTGATCATCGACGAATCCATACTTAAAACATCCAATTCAAACCCAACTTTCCAACATAAACACAGACCCCCAGAAGAGCCAACAGCCTCCACAACAACTGCATCAAAGAACCCCAATCTTTGCCAAATATTTCTCATTCGATTAAAATTTACTTTTGTCTCCATCAAAAAGAGAATGTCGGGGTCAACCGACCAGACCAAACCCCGAAGGGCCTTGACTGCACGAGGTTTGCCCAAACCTCGGCAGTTCTAGGACAGGGCCTTCATGAGGTATTGGGGGGCATGATTCGGCCTGCTTCCTCGGCCATTATAAAATCCTCACAACTAGAAATTTGTAACTGAATCATTGAATCATTTCTCACCTTATCACCAAGAGTCGAAGAAGTGCCAATCTGAAAAACCCCCGCAGGCTTCTCGGGATGACGATCAGAAGTCGAAAATTGTTCTCTCTTTTCAACCTCCAAATCCAGGCTATAGATAAGGGCCTTATCTTGTTCCAAAGCCAATAAACTTTCTGGCTTATCCGATTTGTGTCTCTTGACTTGAGTACTTCCCAGCTCCCGAAATTTAAGATCATCCACGACAGAGGGAAGGATGGGCAAGTTCTCCACCATACCAGAAGTCGTAACAGAGGGAAGATTGGGCATGTTCCCCACACACCCGACATTAGATCGATCAGCATTAAGAGGGGAATCACAATGGTTGACCAACGAATTTGAACTTTCCTCCGCGAAAACATCTTCAACGGGATTATCATTCACGATAACGCCCTTCGCGACCTGACTATCCCCTTGGAACTCAAAGTCAAGCCACAAAGCGTGTGATTTCTTCCTCTTCAAATTCGGGCCTAAGGGTGAAGGGTCTAAAGAATTCCCAAAAATGGATTTTTTAGGAATACCTTTAGGCCCTATTATCTTGAGAGGCCCAATTGCAAGTTTCAAAGCAGACTTGGGTTTGGCATGTCCACGAGTCAAAGGGGTCCGACCATCACTAACACCAACAGCAAATTGGGCCTTCGACGACCCGACCCTAACAACCGGCACTGGATCATCCGAATCAGGGTCCTCTGATGGAGTAGGAGCCCAGTTCTCACCAACAATGGAGAACGAGTTTTGATCACCTTGAAGAACCTGACCCGTCACTTTCACCGTCACCGTCGTATTCCGATTCCCTCGAGTAGAAGGGTCAGAAATAGCAGGGA
This sequence comes from Cannabis sativa, assembly GCF_029168945.1. Taxonomy (NCBI): domain Eukaryota; kingdom Viridiplantae; phylum Streptophyta; class Magnoliopsida; order Rosales; family Cannabaceae; genus Cannabis; species Cannabis sativa. The sequence goes on along the minus strand of NC_083604.1, from coordinate 79,726,368 downwards.
TAGGTTCATTTTCCATTCGGATACGATCCTTATAGTCCTCGGCCACCAACACAGCAAACCCATTTTCAAGTTTTGAACCATACTTGAGTATAAAACCTAGCTACAGGGTAAAAAAACCCTAAATCCGGACCGTTAACAAATCGTCGAGGCCGTACTGCAGGACAGTCCTGCCATAACGTACCCCCTGGGGACGCGCACCACCACCATCAATGTCAGAAAATTACATTCCCTAAACGTACGGAGAGAAAATGTACGAAATATGCATGCAACTCATGAAAATACTTATGGTCATTTATATTAGGTTGATTCTACAATATACCCCTTCAAAAGGGATGTACTGATGCACTCTCTATTTGTTTCGGCACCCAGAAAAAATTTTTAGTATAATTTTTTTTTATATTCATGTATGTTATAACTATTTAAGATATCCTACAAAATTTTAAGAAATTCGGAATAATTTACAATATAGAAAACAATGTTCAAATAGTCTATTTTACAAGCGTATAAAATAAAATAGTCAAGCATTACACTGGTTGAACGTAATTTTCGGCGTGTCAAACTTTTCTGAATTTCTTAAAATTTTGCAGGATGTCTTAAATAAGTATAATTTACATGACCATGAGAAAAAACTTGACTAAAAAATTATTTCGAATACTAAAACAGACAGAGATGTATCTTCTATTTGGTTAAATAAAAATAAAGAAAGAATGAAAAATAAGAAACTAGTAAGAAACAATTATTCAAGAGAATTGAAAGTTAATAAAAACTAGGGCTTCGACTTCAATTGTTTCTATTGAATATGACCTAATATGATTATTTTCCTAATGTTAATTTCTATGCAATAGCAGGTTTACTAAGATAATTTATAGTCTTCTCAGATATATAAATCTCAATTACATGTAAACTTTCTACTCTCGTGATAAATTTAACATGCAACAGGCATTAAGCATAAAAACCCTATAAGCTATCTAAACCATATAGGTACTCTCGTCCTATATCGAAATTCAGTTCTATTTTACTATAGCATATTTGACACTCACTTCTCAGATCTCGCATTAAACTCATAGACAGATAATTGGTGATCAGGCAATTAAAAGTAGTTAAGCACAAATAAAATAGAATACATAGAAATTAGGGGGAAAATTAATCATATTAAACCATAAACAATGTTAAACAATATCCATCTAACCCTAATTAAAGTGTTTAGCTACACATGTTCATTGAAGCACAAATACACATATTAACTGATAGAAAAGAGATGAAAATAGAGAAGAGAAGAAAAGAAGAATGCTGAAAACCCTGAGCAGTATGTCTCCAGTATTGCAGATGATCTTTCCACTCTTTATCTGAATTCTCTCTTTTTTTCTCTCTCTGAAATTGCTTGCTGAAATCAACTCCCTTCTTCCCTTTATATAGGCATTGAAGGCCTAAAAAGATGGAAAAAACGCACATGTTTAAATTCCAATTCGAATTTAAATTTTTGGGAAACCTCAAACGAGATATTTTTTCTGCTGCGTCGACTGATAGTATTTTGGTCATAATTCTCTCGATATTGCTCAGAATTGGACGATTCCAGATGTTCCGGAAAGATAAAAGAGAGATCTAGAACTTTCGTGTTTTGACTTGTTCCAAAATTTAATTAGAACATCGTCGAATTCAGGCTTGAAGTTTCAGCTTTATTTCCTTGCACAATTTTCTCTATTTTAAATATCATGATATTTTTTATCTTTTTCCCATCTTTTTCTCTGATATTTTTCTAATCTTCTTCTATTTTAAATCTACAAAAATAAAAGATAAAAAGCGTAAAAATGCTCCAAACACGATTAAAACTCAATTAAAAATATACTAAACTTAATCTAAAATTAATACTAAAAATAACCTAACATAGCTGTATCTCTTTTAAGGGGTACATTATAGAATTTTCCTATATATTAATACTGTAATAACATTTAACCACTTATTCTCGATTACCAATTTTATATTTACTAACTTCGTTTATTATACATTATTCCACTTATATGTGTTATTAATGAGTTTTTATAATTATCTTTTTTTTTAGATATTATAATTATCTTTTTAAGATATTATTTTTTTAAAAAATATATATAATGGATACTCTATAAAAATTCTTTTCCCTATCGAGTAATTCCCACACCCTATTCTTGCTTTAATTTAAACGTGTTGAAGTGAGTATAAAGGTATATTTAAAAAAACACGTATGGAGTAGAGGAGCAATTTACAATTTTTTTATATTTTAAATTAATGTTATTTTAATTTTCTAATTTTTAAAATAATTTTTTACATTAACCAATAAAATTGTGCTATATATACACTGTGTCCAGTTAACATATTACTAACAGAATACGAGTATTAGAAGTTTTACCGCCCAAATTTAAGTTTTAAGAATTAAATACAAATAAAGTAAAACTATTTGGAGTTTTGCTACAATTAACCCAAAAATAAAACAAGTCCTCAACACTTTCATAAAAATCAGAAAAACAATGAGTTACTTTTGATTCCATTTTCATGCTAATGTATTCTTTCAAATGTTAGCAATAAAACCATAATTTTAACACATTTTGAAAAATACCATTACATATTTTATATATTTTAAGGGTACTTCTATAAATTTCCCAATAAGAAACATTGAGAGAATTATCACTCAACTAATCTTTGATTGAAAAATAATCAGTAAAAATAAATAAGAAAGATCAAAGGCAGGACTAAGGATAAAAATAACTACATAATCTCCCTAAAATTTCATAGACAAAAATACATAAAGATAAATAATTTAAAATTTACTAAATTTTCCTACATATTCTTCCTATCGATTTTCCTTGTTTACTAAAAAAAAAAATCCTTCATTCCTATTATCTCTCCCTCCATTGTTTTTACTCTCTACCAAACATGGCATAAAAATGCCAGTAAACATTAATGAACTCCCCCAAAAACCAACTTATTACCTGCTAAATTCTAGTTCCTACCTTCAATTTGGGTCATTCTAAGTTCAACAAGACAATGAATATAGCACAAAAAAATGACATAAATAACAAAATGAAACAAAAATTTAAAAACAAGAAAGAAAACAAAATCAGGACAAAACAATTTGGTTGCAATGCCATAACAACTCCATACTTTCAATTCGATATAAGAAAGGAAAAGAAAATGTACAAACATTGTTTCCCAAACATTGTTTTTTGAGATTTTGGTGTCTAAACTGGCATTTTCATTATAAGCTGTCCTTGCATGAAACTGCAAAACTCAAAACATAAGGTGCAAAGATTGTATTAACATTTTTGAACAAATTTGATGAGATAACATAATAAAAAGTAGGTAATTTAAAAGAGACTTATTAAGTTATTACCTCTTCATATAATAGTAACAAAAGTCAGTCAAGATAAATGTTTGAACCATTTCTGCAAGAAAAGCTGCCAAGAACCAAAAGTAACCACTTCCAACCAAGTATAAGTACCCTCCTCCAGTCTCATAAATCTGTACCAATCAAATTGAAAAAAATTGTTATATCTTATTATTATTATCATTATATTCTATGTATGTGGAGATAAACCAACCAACCAACCTGAAGAATCCAGTGAGCACATGAGAAAAATCTCGAGACACCAAGTGCAAATACATAATGAGCTGTAAAAGGCTCAACCATCTGCAACAAGTTGCCCCAAAAACAAAGACAAAACTTAATTTGGTGTAAAACATAATGAATACGTGGAAACACAGGAATAAGAACGAGAATAAGAATAAAATTTAACATGAATCACCAAAATTAGTGAAAAATCATTTACATTCCAATACTATGAAAATGAAAATTGATTCATTTCCATTTTCATTACCACAATCAAACGAACCCAAAAGAGTATATATTATTTACTTATTTATTTTTTGTAAGGATAACCAAAATATGTATATTTTTTGTTCGCTGGTTAGGTGGGCCTTAGGCACAGGCCTATGCAGAGGGCCGAGCCTGCCAATAACTATATTGGGGTGTTTGATACAGGGGTTTTAGTTCTTGGAAATGAGAATGTAAAACTAAATCTGTATATAGTATAATTTTAGTGGAGGGTTTATGATTAAATCTCAATTCCTCCCAAATAAAATCCACCAAGTTCTTACACCAAACACCCCAAAAATAAAGAGATTTTTTCGATCCAAGAAAGTTCATTATTATCATGGTTGAAAATTGAACAGAGATTTAAACCTTAGCATTTCTCATCAAGTGAAGCTGAGGTAGAACTGAAACAGCTTCCATGTAGCCACCAAGAGCCCAAAGAATTCGCGCAATGCGAAAATGTCGTGTCGAAGGATGAATCGCCACCGCGAGTATTGCAGAAGGCACAACCTTTTCTCATAGGATTATACAAAGAAAATGTGATTACTATGCAATATAATTTAACTATAAAGATTATCAATTCACATATATTGAGATATTTTAATTCTTTTTCTCTTCAAATTATCACAATGTGAATAAGTACCACATAATATAAGGGGAAGTTGTCTAGCTCCTTGATGTATGTTGACTTCAACTTAAATCTTATCATATAAATAACCCAAATTGTGGAAACAAGTGTTGTAAAATCCAGAATTGTGTGAATATCACCTTCCATCAGAGTACTACAGAACAATCTTACTGCTAGAAACATAGCTGTGAGTTCTTGAGATTTCAATGAAAGACCTGAATTGTAATAATACACAATTACTTTAGATTCTTACCATAATAACACCCAATAAACATGAACAATTATGTCAACATGTCATCTCTCTAGTTTTATGGAGTAAAATATGAGCCACAGTAAAAAAAAAAATTCTTAAAACAAAGAGAGATTATTGGTTGAGGAGCGTTGACTAATAAGGCGAGCTAGGTCTGACCCCAAAATTAGTTTTGAGGTGGTAATCAAGTACCTTATGCATTTTCTTTTTTTATATTTTTCATACTAACTTATGCTTTAAAAAATTACTTTTTAAAAGAAATTGTTAGTGTTTTTCAAAAATACAACATATTTCTTTCACCAGGGAGAAAACCCACAAATTTGTATGCCTGTCCTGGGTTGAAATTTAATTATTTAACAATTTAAAGAAAGAAAGGTAGATATTATTACCAGAGCAAGTCTTTTGAGTGGTGAGTTTGTAAATGAGTACAAGAATTCCAGCAACATGAACAGCCTCAGATGCAACAAAGAAATGGTTGTGATTTTTGACAGTGAATTTCAAAGCAATTAGTGAAAATAACCCAATAGTGACACCAACAAAGATTTTGATTTTCATATTCTGTTTTCTCAACCAACCAAACAGAACATTCACAGGTGAGCTTCTCTTCCTTCCCATGGTGATAAGATATGATATGATCACTTTCTCTCACTTCCTTCTCTTTTATTATTCTCTCTAATAATAATAATATTATGTATTTGGAGTTGTTGAAATTTAGGGGAAGAGATAAAACGTGGAAAGAGACTGTTTTGTGAGACACGAAGAGGGCATGCAGTTGTTGAGAATTTATTATGTGGCATTTATGAGTTTCACTTACCAATTCCTATTAAGTCAAATTTTAAGGACAATTTATAATCTTTTAGATTTGGAGATGGATTTGTTTACCTTATTGGTTCAGATGGGATTTTTTTTTTTTTGATGGGTTCAAGTAATGAGAGGTTGACCTAATTTCCTTACTTGATTTATGCTTTGGTGACATTGTTATAAGGATTTTGTGAGACTTTTTGTTTTGTTGTTTGACTTTAACTATTTGAAACTAAAATATGAAGTTTAATTGGTTCTGTTGTTTTTTAGGAGTTGGCCAACATGGTAATGGTAGTGTCACAAAAATAAAATTAACAAGATAATCTCTCTTCTTGTAAATAAATTAAATCATTTAACCCTTTTCTTTTCTTGTGTTAAATTTTATAGCAAGACTGCTGCTTATTATATTTAATGAAAAATAGAGATATGGCAAATGAAAGAGATCTTTCAATAAATGGAAAATTCTATAAAATCAAACATAATTAGGTAACCTGCAAAAAAAAAAAAAAAAGAACTAGGTAAATATCTTTTCAACAAAAACAAAAAGTATCTCGATATGATAATATTTATTAAGTAATATGATATGATAATATTATTTTATTATGTTTTTACTTTTTTTTTGGTTTGAAAACATTACGGTTTTACTTTATTTATGGTATTGATGAACATATACTTTCATTTATGATTTTACCATTTAAATTTTTTAATTATAAAAATACACTTATAAAATTTTATAATTATAAAAATATACTAAAAAAATAACTAAAAATAACCCGAAATCAACTTTACCATTATTATAAATCAACTATAAATAAACTGTTAAACAATTAAAAATAAATTCATAACAATTTTACAAATAAAAAAATTTAAAATGTAAAATGAATTTTTTTTTTGTATTAATATTGAGTCATATATAAGAATATGACTACTCTACTCATCATCAATTAGTTTTGAGATATATATTCTATAACACATTAACAAAAAGGGTAAATACCATTTTAGACTTTATATTTTGTAAAAATTATGAATTGGACTATCTGTTTTCTTAAATGACAAAATAAACCTTCAATTTTCTAAAATCGTAAAAGTAAGACCTTGAGCTATTCCACTTTAATACACTAAGTAAGAAACATTGTTTATAATCATTTTATTTATTGAAAATAAAAAACACGATTAAGAATTATTAAAACAAAACACCATATAAAGTCATGCAAGCACAATTCTCTTCTAAACTTTATACATTTAACAATTAAATTTATTCTAAATTAATACATTTCACTATTTAACCGTGGACTTAAAAGAACTTCAAGTGGATTCACTCTTGGCAAAGTAATACCCAACCCTTCAACCATGTCAACCAAAGCTTCCTTTGGCGTAGACCATTCAAACCCTTGAAGAAGCCTAGCAAGAGTCAAATGGGTGACTTGCAAGGCAAAAGTCATTCCAGGGCAAGCTCGTCGCCCAGACCCAAATGGGATGAACTCAAAATGGTGACCCGAACCCTCAACTCCTACATGGCTCGTGAGAAACCTCTCGGGCAAAAACGAATCAGGGTCAGACCATAAAGTTGGGTCACGGTGCAACTTCCACACATTCACAAACAAACGAGTACCTTTTGGAACTGAATATCCACAAACTGTACAATCTTCCCAAGCCTCGTGTGGCACTGATAATGGCCCTGGTGGGTAGAGACGTAATGTTTCTTTAACAATGGCTTGAAGGTAAACTAAGTTCTTTATGTCATAGTCTTCAACCCATCTTTCTTTCCCAACTATGCGATCAATTTCTTCTTGGGCATGCTTTAAAACTTGTCTATTGTTTACTAACAAAGCTAATGTCCATACTAAGCTTAAGGAAGTAGTGTCAGATCCTGCTATAATAAGAGTCTAGACAAAAAAAATATATATGAATATTTTAACAAAGTATTTATATGAAGAGTTTACCAAAAATACACTAAAGATTGATATAATTAAAGGTACTCATTAGATAGAAACTACAAAGTAAAGTTTGTGTTATGCTTTAAATTGTCAATTAATTTCAGATGTAATCTTAATCCATTATAACATATACTCTTATTTTAGTTTATTTTTATGTTATTGAGTTTTATTAAGGTTATGATTAACTGAAATTAAACCAATGCTTAATATAAACCATACATACCGAAACTGTAGCCTTAATAATGGTTTCACGAGAATATCCAAACCCAGAATTTTCCTCAACAACAGACAACATAACATCAATGAAATCCTTCTTATTCTCATTTGATTCTTCTCCACTCAAACTCTTAATATCATCATTTTTCTTGATATGTTCCTCAACCCAACTCCCAATCAAATCATCAACCTCCTTCCCAATTCTCTTCATAGATTTCAAACGTCCCTGAATATCAATCCATTTGGGAACTGGGATCAAATCAGAAACCACAGGAACCCCAGATATGTACATAAACTCCTTTATAAGCTTACCAATCCTCTGAGCCTCACCATCATCATAGATTCCTCTTCCACTCTCAAAATACCTCTTTGAAGCAGTAATCTCAGTTATTATGTTCAAAGTAAAGCGTTCAATCCAATCACTAATCACAACACCAACCTTAGTTGTTAAATCACAACAACCATACAAGTCTTTGATCAAGGTTTGAACCTCTGTTTTTTGCACATGCTTGAGTTTTTCAAGTCTTCGACTCGAGAGAAGCTCGACCATGACCAATTTCTTAATGGTTCGCCAGTACGGTCCGTATGGCGCGAACCCGAAAGCTGCGTAGTTGTAGCCGAGGATGGTCCCATGAGCTGACCTTGGCCGCGAGGCGAAGGTCTGGTCGTTTGTGGTGAAACATTCTTTGACAGCTTCGTAGTTGCTTATCACAAGAATAGGGTGAACCCCAAGACGGAACCTGAAGATTGGACCGTATTTATCGGCGAATTCTGCTAAGGTTCGGAAAATTGGCTTCTGGGAATTGATCTTGTGGAGATGACCTATGAGTGGTAAGGCTCCAGAGAGCTCTGGGGCTAAGTTGGTGGTGGGAATTTTCATTGATTTCCTCCATAGATACAGAGTAAGCAACAACAACAGTCCTAGGCCTGGAATTGCTAGCAAGTGAGAGTGAGAGTGAAGATTAAGATCCATTTGGGTTAGTGGTTTAGAAGAGTTTGGTTTGGACATGAATTTTCTTGTTTAGTTTCGTACAAAATTAATAATTGTTGAATAATAATTTATTATATGTTAAGTATTACATCATAAATTATTTAATTTTAGTAAAACAGGATAAGATTACTATATTTTTGTATCTTATCTTATGAATGCGATTTGTTACTGACTAGATTGAGAAAGAAAGCAATGGTATGGAACTTAATATGTTTTGTGTAAGTGTTACTAAATTGGTTGAACACTTCAACGTTGTGAACTTATGGATATCATATTAGCTTTACTCTATCTTGTGGTGTTTTTTTTTGCTAAAATACTCTATCTCGTGGTGTTGGTTGTGTAGAGAAACGAAGCATAGAAGCAGAGAGAAATTGAAAAGAAAAGCTCACTTCATTAATTGGTATGAATACAAGTATTTATACAGAGAAAACCAGAAAACAGAGCAAGAGCTCATAACAGAATTGTAACTACCTAAAGACCAACAAACACTCTTAACTAACCAATGCTAACAGAAAAATAATAGGAGTTAGTTAACAGTGTTAACATCCCCCCTCAAACGAAAAGGGGTAAGAGCCATTTTCAGTTTGGATTTTAGGTAGATAAACCGATCCTTTAAGAGTGGTTTAGTGAGCAAATCAGCAACTTGATCACGGCTGGGAACATATTTGACAGTGAGCCGTTTGTCCATTATCTGATCCCTTACAAAGTGCAAATCTATTTCTATATGTTTCGACCGAGCATGAAAGACGCGATTGGCAGCTAAGGCAGAGGCACTTTGGTTATCGACCCATATAACCAGACACTGAGACAAGTTCACTTGTAGTTCAGTGAGGAGAGACACTATCTCCTTTAATTCAGCTGCAATGTTAGCCAAAGAGCGAAACTCGCTCTCAGTGCTGGAGCGTGCAACAACGTTCTGTTTCTTGGCAGACCATGAGATCAAATTGTTGCCCAAATAAACAACATAGCCGCCTGTTGAACGCCGATCATCGATGCAGCTGGCCCAGTCAGCATCGGAGTAACTACGAAGAGTCATTGAAGCTGCTGGTGTGAGTAATAGGCCATGAGAAATGGTTCCTTTGAGGTAGCGAAGTAGCCGCTTGCATGCTTCCCAGTGAGGTACAGTAGGGGCCTTAAGAAATTGGCTTAGTTTATTGATAACAAAAGCCACATCAGGTCTGGTGAGAGAGAGATATTGCAGGGCCCCTATGCAACTTCTGTAGAGAGTTGGATCTTCAAATAATTCACCATCATTTAGGGAAAGCTTTGTAGTGTTACTGATCGGGTTGGAGCAAACTTTAGCACCTTCCATGTGCAACTTCACCAATATATCTGTAATGTATTTAGTTTGGGACAGAAACATACCTGTTGAATCCCTAAAAATTTCGACCCCCAAAAAGTAGTGTACATCCCCAAGATCTTTAAGAGAGAACTTGTGATTCAAATCAGTAACCAACTTGGAAATCAATGAGGGATTTGGACCAGTTATGAGTATGTTGTCAACATACACAAGGAGAATAACAAGAGAAGTACCCGAGCCATGAACAAAAAGAGAGGTGTCAGACTTTGAAGCAATGAAACCCCACTGTAGTAGACTGGTTCTTAGTTTGTCATTCCAAGCCCTTGGAGCTTGTTTCAAGCCATAAAGGGCTTTGTGAAGAAGACAAACATGGTTAGGTTGAGATGGATCTATGAACCCTGGTGGTTGACTCATGAACACGGTTTCAGTTAGTTCTCCATTTAAAAATGCATTAGTAACATCTAACTATACTTTCCAATTGAATGTGACAGCTAGAGACAACATGGTTCGAACTGTGACAGGCCTAACCACTGGAGAGAATGTCTCCTCATAGTCAATACCAGGTTCTTGTAAATACCCTTTTGCAACCAATCTCGATTTGTACCTATCGAAAGATCCATCAGCATTAAGTTTTATCTTGTGCACCCATTTGTTGCCTATGATGTGCATCCCAGGTTGTTTAGGAACAAGAGTCCAGGTGCCTGCTTTTTTCAATGCAAAGATTTCCGTTTCCATGGAATTGAGCCATTTAGGATCTTGTAAAGTTGCTTGTAATGTCCTGGTTTCAAATGGCAGAAGGGATCCGGGCAAAGGGTGTTTAGTAGCTAGATAGGCTTTCGGTTTTGCTATGCCATTTCTGGATCTGGTTATCATAGGATGGGATCTGTTTGGGTGAGGAGTTTGTGTGTGGGGAGAGACACCAGTATCAGAGAGGTGATGGGAAGATATGGTGGTGTTGGGTTGATCATTGTTGGGGAAATTACTGGTATTAAGAGCAGCAGCAGCAGCAGGCTGTGATGGAAATGTAGGTTGTGTTTCTGGTATAGGATGTAAGGGCTGAACTGATGTAACAGGACCCGATACAGCAACAGTATTAGATGTTGGAGGCAGAGTCTCAGCACCAATTGTATGCACAGAATTAGTAAAAGATGAATTAGTGCATGGTGTAGTGACAAAGGTAGCAGTAGGAAGAGACAAAGTTGGATCTGTATGAGTTACCTGATTAGTAGTACTGCTGGAAAGAATGCCAGGATACAGATCTTCATTGAAGATTACATTGCGGGCAATAAACATTCGACCAGCTGAGTTCTCACACAAATAGCCTTTGTGAACAGGAGACTACCCCAGAAATAGACATTGCTCAGACCTGTAATCAAGTTTATGCGAGTGATAAGGCCTCAAGTGAGGCCAGCAGGCACACCCAAATGGTTTTAATATTGTGTAATCAGGTTTAGCAGAGAACAAGCACTCGTATGGACTGATATTGCCAATAACAGGACTTGGCAATCGATTGATGGTATAGGTGGCACATTGAAAAGCATGCCACCAGTACCTAAGATCCAACTTAGCTTGTGCAAGCATGGTAAGCCCTGTCTCAGTTATGTGGCGATGCTTCCTTTCGGCCCTACCATTTTATTGGTGAGTGTGAGGGCATGGATGAGAGAATAGAATCCCTTGATCAGCTAGGAATCTAGCAAATGGTTTGTACTCACCACCACCATCAGCATGAACACTTTTGATAGGCAACCCGAATTGCAACTCAACCATGCTTTTAAACTGAATAAATTTCTCAAAAGCTTGAGATTTCATGGTAAGTGGATAAATCCACGTAAATCTACTAAAATCATCTAGGAAATGAATGTAATACCGAAAACCATCTTTAGAAGGTTCATGGGAAGGACCCCAAAGATCGGTGTGAATGAGTTGTAACTGTTTGGAAGCACGGGTGGGTGATAATGAAAAGGGTAACCTATGACTCTTGCCTTGTTGACAGGCATTACAAAAATGTAATTGTTTCAATGTCCCACTGTGTGGAATTGATGGTAATAGCTTTTGTAATGTGGACATAGCAGGATGTCCTAATTTACAATGCCAAAGATTGACATCAGAAGGTTTAGAGACATGAAAAATAGAATGCTCATAAGGGGAAGAAACTGAACTTTTATTGATTGACTGGTTATTACAAGAATTGTGTGTAAAAACACATTGTTCAGTACAAGATTGATCGATATTACAAGTACAATCAGAGGTATTTAAAGCAGCAGTAGCAAGATGACACTGCAGAGTGGTTCTTGAGTGACTTGAGGGATCACCAAGCAAGTATAGACCGTCCCTAGCCTTCCCTTTGAGCAGCACAGACCCTGTTGTCTTGTCCTTGACAAAGCAACAGTTTTTGTGAAATTCAACAAAAATGTCATTATCTTCAGTGAGTTTTGACACACTAACAAGGTTCTTAGTAATAGATGGGACTGTTATAACATATTGCATATGTAGGGGACAAGATTTAGAGACAGAGGGAATTGAAACAGATCCAACATGAGAAATTAATAATTTCTTACCATCACCAATAGCAAGAGTTTCATTTCCAGAGAAAGGCTTTGAATCATCAAGATTTGTGGGATCAAAAGTGACATGTGTGGTGGCTCCAGAGTCAACATACCACGAGTTATCTTCACCAAAGTCTTGAATCATAGTTGTTGCATAGGCCTGGGGATCATATTCACAGTCAAGTTCAGTTAGAAAAGCACAATTTACATTGTTACCTGGTTTGGGAGTAGACCAGTTCTTATCGAATCTATAATGGCAAATGGCAGCCATGTGGCCAGTCTTCATGCACACTTGGCACACCGCTTTCTGGTTGGAAAACCTGTAGACACCTCTGCCACGTCCATTTGAGAAAGGCAACTGATTGTTGGTTTGGGAAAAGGATCGAACACCTGCAGATCTACCCTGACCAAGAACCATATTTGCCTGCATCTTGACAGAAAGATCACTCATGGTTACGTGATGTTCTATACGACTTTCATGAGAAAGAAGTAAGGCCTGAACTTCCTCCATTGTTAAGTTGTCACTTGGGGAGGTGATGCTAGAAACGACAGAGTCAAACTCAGGACCTAACCCGTTGAAAACTTGCAGAATAACATCTTGATCATCAATTGGAGAACCAGCAATTGCAAGGGAGTCAGCTATGGCACGGACTTTGTCTATGAATTCAGAAACTGAGAGACTGCCTTTGTGGACATGAGAGAACTGTCCCTTGAGTTGGAGTTTCCTGGCTTTTGATTGAGAGGTGAACTTCTGTTCCAGAGCACGCCATACCGAGAAAGATGAGTCGTAATTTGCAACGGAAGCTAAAACACTTTCAGACATCAAGGATCGTAGCCAGGAGAGGAGGAGTTGGTCCTTGTGTTGCGATAATTTTGCACATGCAAGTGTACGTATCGTTTCAAGTAGTAGACTCACTAGGAGTGAGGTCGATCCCACAGGGAGTGTAGTTAAGTACGTTGAAATTAAACTTTTACTTCTATTTGATTAAATAAAAGATAGGAAAAAAACAATGAAGTATAAGAAAAATAGTTGGAAGCAACGATTCGAGAAAATTGATAGTTAATAAACTAGGGTGTCGATTTCAATTGTTTTTATTGAATATGGTCTAATATGATTATTTTCCTAATATTAATTCCTATGCAATAGCAGGTTTACTAAGGTAATTTATAGTCTTCTCTGATATATAAACCTCAATTACATGCAAATTTTCTACTCTCGTGATAAATTTAACATGCAACATGCATTAAACACAGAAACCCTATAAGCTATCTAAACCATATAGGTACTCTCGTCCTATATCGAAATTCAGTTCTATTCTACTATAGCATATTTGACACTCACTTCTCAGATCTCGCATCAAAATCATAGACAGTTAATCGGTGGCCAGACAATTAAAAGTAATTAAGCACAAATAAAATAGAATACATAGAAATTAGGGGGAAAATAAATCATATTAAAACTATAAAATAATGTTAAACAATATCTATCTAACCCTAATTAAAGTGTTTAGTTACTCATGTTCATTGAAGCACAAATACACATATTAACTGATAGCAAAGAGATGAAAAATAGAGAAGAGAAGAAAAGAAGAATGCTGAAAACCCTGAGCAGTATGTCTCCAGTATTGCAGTTGATCTCTCTACTCTGTATCTGAACTCTCACTTTTTTTTCTCTCTAAAATTGCTTCATGAAATCAACTCTCTTCTGCTCTTTATATAGGCATTCAGGGCCTAAAAAGATGGAAAAACGCACATGTTAAATGCCTATTCGAACTAGGAAACCCCCAACACCCACGTGAGATAAAAATACGATTTTTGTGCTGTTTAGGGAGGCGGGCCGCGGCATGCTAAAGCCATGCCGCGGCCCGTGTTGGAAGCGATTTTTCTGCTGCGTCGACTGAGTATTTTGGCCATAACTCTCTCAATATTGCTCGGAATTGGACGATTCAAGATGTTCCGGAAAGATGAAAGAGAGATCTAGAACTTTTATGTTTTGACTTTTTCCAAAATCCAATCAGAAAACAGTCGAATTCAGGCTTGAAGTTTCAGCTTTATTTTCTTGCACAGTTTTCTCTATTTTAAATATCATGATATTTTTATCTTTTTCCCATCTTTTTCTCTGATATTTTTTCTAATCTTCTTCTATTTTGAATCTGCAAAAATAAAAAATAACAAGCGTAAAAATGCTCCAAACACGATTAAAACTCAATTAAAAATATACTAAACTTAATCTAAAATTAACACTAAAAATAACCTAACACCTTGCGCCGCCATTGAAGATATTCTGGATTAGAATTGCCATTAAGAAGTGTTTTCGGAGGAGGCACTCCGGTGAACAAGATCTCATCAAGATCATGTCCAATCACCGTTGGAACAACCTGAGACTTCCAAGAAAGGAAGTTGACACGATCAAGTTTGATCGTGAGAGACAAGGATAGAGAATTTGAGAAGGGATTCCAAGATCCAGCAGCAGGGGTAGATACCGGGGGAGCTTGAGTGGCAGGTGCCATGGCAGGGCCTGAGGATCGGAGACTGACGAAGACATAGTCTAGGTTCAAGACTTCTGATACCATGTAGAGAAAGGAAGCATAGAAGCAGAGAGAAATTGAAAAGAAAAGCTCACTTCATTAATTGGTATGAATACAAGTATTTATACAGAGAAAACCAGAAAACAGAGCAAGAGCTCATAACAGAATTGTAACTACCTAAAGACCAACAAATACTCTTAACTAACCAATGCTAATAGAAAAATAACAGGAGTTAGTTAACAGTGTTAACAGGTTGATAAGAAAATTAGAATCGAATTTTCAATGTAGTAAGTTAATATCAATTCGAAATGAATAATATACTTTCTAATTTTCTACTATAATTTCAACTATTGTATTTTCTCTCTATCCCTCTTACTTTCCATCCTCTTTAATCTCTCCATCCATTATACTCTTCCTTCCTCCCACCAAACGTATTTGCTTTTTTAATTCTAATCTTAATCATGTCTCTAACGAATATATATCCTAATTAAATAATAGATTATTTTAATTAATTACCATTAATAAAATTTTATTAATAAAACTCTATTATTTATTAAAAAATTAATAATTTCATATTATTAAGAAATATGGTAAATCTTGATGAGGATAAGATATTAATAAGATTAGACGTGTTATTTCTGTTAAGGTAAATATTATTTTAGAATTTGTGTTTTGCAAAAGTTATCAATTGAACTCTCTGTTTTATTAAATGACAAAATGAATCCTATATTTTTTAAAATAGTAAAAATAGGACCCTGAGCTCAATTTTCAACAATTTTATGACAATTTCTAATACGAACAGATACAAAAAAAATATAAGCTTTGTCATAACATCTCTAGATCATATTATTATTAAGTTTTATCTTGACAAAAAATTAGTTCAAGATCCTATTTATACGATTTTGGAAAATACATGGTCCATTTTATCATTTAACAAAACAAAAGATTCAATTGGTAACTTTTACAAAATACATAGTCCAAAATAATATTTACCCTTCTAATTATTTTATCTTTTTACTGGTCAAATTGAGAAAAGAACCAATGGTATTTAACCATGTGATGTTATTTGTGAGTGTTAAAAAATTGGTTGAATACTTTAACGTGTGGATATCATCTTAGCTTCACTCTATCATTCTTGTGGTGTTGATTGATAAGAAAATTAATAAGAGTGTTCGTGGTGTAAGTGGTGCGGTTGTAATTGTTTTTTCAAACCAAATTATATATGTGGTTAAGAATTTTTTCCTAAAAAAACTAAAAAAAAAACAATTAAGGAGACTAATTTGACAAAAATAATTAAGGGCAGTACTAAGTTGGGAATCAGCTGCCACACAAATAAAACGAAATGAAATCCTCATAATACAATCGTACACACTCATGTTATCATTTCATTGTTTCATCATTAATGTTTACCCATTTAACAATAACAACCGAAAACCAACTTTCTTTCTTTGCTTACAATTTTTTTTGAATGATATGATCCTTTCAATGAAATTAATTAGGGCATGTTTAATGAGGTAGTTTGAAAGAAAGAGAGTGGGATCAAAAGAAAGAGAGTGAAAATTTTGTGAGATTGTAGTAGATACTGGTAAGTTACGTAATTTTAAGAAATTTTTTATTGGTTTAAAATATTAAATGGGTCCACCATTGCAATTATAAGAGTACTTTGCATTGGTGACCTTACATAAATGAATGATGGAAAATATTCATTTACATAAATACAAGCACAACTATTTCACAACAATAAATGTAGATTAGGGGCACTTTTTCTTAGATTTTATTTCTCTTATGGCATCAATTTTGAATTTCACAAAGTATATTTAATTTGTTTCTCTCATGTTATAATTATAGTTTTTGAAGTATATATGATAGTATTATTATATATTTTTTGCAATATTTTTTTTTTTTATGGTTTTGATGTCTTTTATGGTTTATGTGTCTTTTATGGCGTTTGTGCTATTTACTATGATTTGTCCTTATTTATTTAGGGTACTTTTGTATTATGGTCAATGGACAAGAGAAATGATCTATTTTGTGCTCATGATTTCTATTTCAACGACTTTTCACTTATAACAGATAAGTATTTCAAATCTTTTAAGTCCTTATATTTAAGATTGATTGGTTTATCATCGTTCTTTCTCATTATCTTTTTTTCTTTATATTGAGTAGTAATAGAGTTATTTTTATTATTTTGCAGGTTGTTTTGTGAAGGGCCTACACTTAAAGAGAATTTACCAATAAATTTAATTTTAAATATAATCTATTTGATATTGATTTTCAGCAGTTTTAAATTAGAGTGCTAGTATGTTGTTACTAACCAAATGGTAATACTTTTGACTAGTTATACTTAGAAATTTTGTTGGTTTTATAGTTTTTTGTAATGTTGAACTAGTGATACGGGTTGTGTGTTAATTCTAATTTTTTTTTTATTATTTTTATTTTGAAGATTGTTATTTTAATATAACTGTATTTTTGGGTTTGGTGTTGCGATATTTTTTAATTTTGCTAGCTCTGGCAACAACTTTTAATAATGAGAAGGTGTTTGCTGTTTGACGATGTTATAGCTTTATTGTCTAAATTTTCAGGGATAGATTTATCCCATGTGGCTCGTGATTTGAATTATGCATCTCATGGTTTGGCAAAACATGTCATTCGGTTAGACGACGAGCTATCTTAGTTCGAGGAGATTCCACCGCCGATTGTGATTTCTGTTTTGTTAATCATGTGTGACTCTGTTCACCACGTTAAAAAAAGATCTAAGACCAAAATTAAACAATCAAGCGTATCCCCATCAACCAATTCAACGCTACCATTGAGACTACAACTCGTGTGAATAGATATGAGGAAATTACATTATATACCCACTTCATTTTACTTATTTTAATTTTTGCTTTTGTTTCTATATTATTTAAGATGTACACACTTTTATAGATGATGCCTCCATTATACTCTTTAGGCTAATGTAAATTATGTGCAAGACTTAAGTGGAGGGTGAGAGTATATTGGGCAACCCACTTACAAAAGTGAGTATTTTTTGTTAATGGAAAGTGGGTATATTTTAATGAAATATAATATAAAGATATTTTTAATTAATAAATACAAAAAAATAAATATTTCTCAACTTCTATTCTATATAAAATGTGGCTATATAACCAAATTCTTAGTTCATGAGAATTTATTGGGTGATTTTTTTTTAAATAAAAAAAAAAACAAATTATTAGATGTTGTCACGTAAAGGTCAGGATGCATGTAGTTAGTTAAACCTAAATATAATTAATCCACTTACAATTAATAATAAATTTGTTTATATTGTTTATTTTTTTATTAAAAATTATTTTCAAATTTTAATATTTAGAATTAGTTAAATTTTAAATTAAATTTGAATGTTTTGATAGTTTAACCAGATGAGCATTTTCATTAATTGTAAAGATAAATTTAGGACGAATAATAATTTTTTTTAATTATTATTACAATGTATAATAGTAATTTTTATTTTTATTTAAATCACTATTATGTTTTCCAGTTTCAATACATTAAATATTATTAATTTTAAAATTATGATATTAAAAAAAACTAAAAACTAAAATAAAATTAACATACGTGACTTGGTACATAACATCTATCTAGTATTCTAATAAAATTAACAACGTGTAAAGAGTGTTTTTTTCTTCTAAAAAACCACAAACAACTTATTCAAAAGACGAAAAAATATTAATGAGTACATGGAAACTCACCTCCCAAAATTAAAAAACTTTACACATGAGTGATCTATTCCACATTTAACAAAGAGTGTTGTCACTTATTTGTACTTAATTGAAAATTAGTCGTAGAATAGGAAGTGGGCATAAGGTTGTCATTATTTTCGTTGAAAATCTTCATATATGCAAATGTGAAGGAGAGGAAAATAACATGTGAATGGTTGTTAAGCAATCCTTTCTTATTATTACCTCAGCAAAAAAAAAAAAAAAATTCTACCATCTTAAATAGTTATACCAATTTTATTTTTGGTGCAATAATTATAATAATTCAAATTAAATATTACACTAAATAAATATATTTAATTTTAAATTTTTCATATTTTATATTATTTATATTAATAATCCAAAATAATTAATTTATAATATAATTATACTATAGTGATAAGATTTAATATAATTTAGTAAAATAAAATATTTATTAAATCAATTAACACTATCTATTATATATAAATATAACTTATTGAAATTCTGTATTGATCTTATAATATAGGCGACTATTTTAAAAAATGAGCAAATAATAATTAAGCTAAAAGAGGTCATCATCAACAATATCAACTATCAAGCATCTCAAAATACTTTAAATACATATAATGAATATTTTGATATTTTTTAAGACTAAAAGATCATGTAATTAAATTGACTATTAAATTATTATTTTATTTAAGTTTATTTCCATTTAGTTCTTTTTAATTTTATAACTTAGTGTTATGTTGTTTTTATTTTATTTAATATTAATATTTTTGTTGTTATATTTTTAAATATGTTAGTATTTTAAATTAATTATTATTTTTGTGATAGATTTAAAATTCAACATCATTAATAGTGTAAAATTTACTGTACACTAATTCAATGCGTAATTTGGTGTGTATCATTAAAGTAAAATGACGTGAATATTCCTAATTTAATAAAATTGTATACCATTGGAGATGCTCTTAATCACTAGTAAGCAAAAGAGTATTTCTTTGAAGCTATGATCATCACACGACCAACATGATCTTCAATTCATCACTGTTTTTTATTTATAAAATGTTTTCTACAAATATTTCTTCTCTTAATTTTTGCCTCCAAGCTAATTAATTACTTATTATTAATTAATAATAACGAAATAGAGAAGGTTAATTATAAAATTTAGCTTTTATTTTTAATTTTTAGAGGTGTCTATAAGAAATTTTGAATGAAAAATATGAAGTATATGAATGATTATATGAAAGTAGAATAAACTGTAATCGAACATATACACAGTATAATGAAAAAGATTGAAGTATATACTTTCACTTATTGATTCTTTGAGTTTCCACACGAGCTTAGAATCTATAAAAGAAAAACAAGATTGAGTTAGTGTGGGTATTCGGACTTCTAAGCTTTATCTAATTTTCCTAGATGGATTTACTGTTTTTACAGAATGAGTAGTGAACTTAGGACCGGTACCCTATAGCTAGGATACTTCCATCAGTATTTGTGTCACATTAATTGTCAGAATATTTTAATAATTTATTTTAGAAATTAAATCGGGTAACTAAAATATTTATTAATTAAATGGTGACCATAATTAGAATATTCTTAATTAATTACATTTTATAAACAAATAAAGCAAATTATTAATTTATTAATGTAAATAAAATATTCTAACATTCACTCACTTAGTTAGCATTTAAATTAATTTACTATTTAAAACTCAATAATTATCCTTTTTATATAACAAATATATGAATATGCGACATGTTTTCAATATATGACTAGTAAAATTTTCTATGTATTACGATATTTTTATTACATAATAATGTACTTAATATGACAATATACTTAAATTAATAAATCATAAATTTTATATTTATTCTGCTCATGATTTGAAGATAATTTATAAGTAATTTTGCCACTAATATCCAAATGGTTACTAATCTTCTATTGCATTTCAATAAGTTTTTTTTTTTTTTGCTGAATAAATTCACAATAAGTTATTTCTTAAAAAACCAATGAGCCTAGGTTATTCTAAAAGATATTTTTAGAACTAAAAGTGAAAATACATTAAAAACTCAAAGTTGGTGCTATACACACCATTAATTAATGTCCTTTAGATCCTCGAATGAGTCCAATATTTATTGTTAAAATAAATCATGGCATTGACAATCACACATTTATGTGGCTAGAATTTAATGCTACAGTGTAGCAGATACTACCACAAATTTTTTTTATCAGAATCATATTGAAATCAAAAGTACCAATTCTCACTGATCTTGATCACTTTTCATCTATAAATACAAGGCCATTACTCCCATGGCTGATCATTACCCAACTCTCACAAACATTTCTTCTTCTAAAAATCAATCCCTCCCCTCCTTACAATGGATGATCACTCTTTTCCTTTCAAAACATTATTCTTAACACTCATGTTGGCTCTCTTAACTTTCCTACTCATAAATTCTACTTTCAAAACATTTCTAAAACACCCAAACAAAAAAAATACCAATAAAAAAAGTGTACAATCACTCCCTGAACCATCAGGGGTGTTGCCAATCATAGGCCACCTTCATCTTCTGAATGGTCAAAAACCAGTGGCCCGAATACTCGGAGCCATGGCTGACCAATACGGCCCAATCTACTCACTAAGGCTCGGTCAGTACCGAGCCTTAGTGCTGAGCAATTGGGAGTTAGTAAAAGAAAGCTTAACAAAAAACGATAGGCTTTTCGCCAACAGACCAAACATTGCAATTGGAAAATACGTCTTATACGACAGTGCTGCTTTCGCTGTCTCCTCTTACGGCCAGTACTGGCGCGAGCTTCGCAAGCTCGCGACACTACAGCTGCTCTCGATTCACAGAATCGAGCTGCTTCAACACGTGAGAGTCGCCGAAATTAACTCCTTTTTAAAAAATTTAAATACCAAAAATAATGTAATTCTTCCTCTAAGTGAGCTTTTAGAGCAACTTACGTTTAACATAAACGTGAGGCTGATCGCGGGCAAGCGATTTTCGCCGGAAACCTTTGAAGAGAAGACGACCGAGGTGTTTCGATTTAAGGAAGCTATTAAAGAAGCTTTGCATTTGGCTGGGGTTTTTGTGTGGTCAGATGTGATTCCTTGGCTTGAATTTTTGGATGTTCATGGACATGTTAGGGCAATGAAAAGGACTTTTAAGGAGCTTGATTTGGTCATGGGGAATTGGCTGGAAGAACATCGTGAAGCTAGAGCTAATAATAGTGATGATAACAATGGTGGTGATCTTATGGATGTTATGTTATCGAACCTTACTGAGGATGATGCAGTGTTGTCTGGTTATAGCCGTGATACTGTTATCAAAGCCACTTCATTGGTAAGTTTTTTTTTACATTATTATGATTATTGCATGTTAATTTTCATCTGATTTTTGGTAACTATTAATACTTTGACCAATTTATTATTTGATTGATATTGTTAAGTCTTACACTACACATGAGATTCATAATAATTATATATACAAATAAGTCATAGTCATCATGTGGCAATTATATATAAATTTTTGAATAAAATAAATAAGCATGAGTTACACGCCACAAACTCACCCAATCACACTTGAGTTATATATGGCTTCAACTTTTCCATTAAATTATTTTGAGAAGAGAATTACTATTACTATTAGGTATTTGAAAGTTTGCAATATTATATATACAATTAAATTATATTTTATACCTATTTTATTTTAATTTTTGATATTTTTTTTTAGATATATTTATTTTTTTAGACCTTTTAAGTTATGTAAATTATATGATAAACTTAAATGGAAAGTAAAAATATAGTTGATAATCTACTAAAAAAAAATAGATATATTTTAATAAAAAAATTATATGAAGATATTTTTAATTAATTAATAAAAAAAAATATATTTTTCAACTTATTTCATATTATACTGATGTGATGTAGTGAGTTGTGAGCCTATATTATTTAATTAATTAAACGTGTGATATTTAATATTAAATTACATTAATATTAGCCTCAACTTTTATGATGTTTTGAAGAGAAAATAAGCACTATTATAAGGCACTAGTGTTATTTAGTACCACATTAAAGTAACATGTTGTGATAGATTGGCAATATTGTAAACTAAAAAACTTTGACATGACATGTGTCCCTATTTCCACAACATAATAAAACTTCTTCTGCAATCAAAAATGTAGAAACAAAAAGAGGAGGGTCCCAAATTGTACCATTAATTTGACTATACATATGTGAATTGTCTTGTAATTTATTATTATTATTATTTTTTTAATTTTCAAACTTAACCAATTATATAAGTAAAGAAGTATAGTTAATCTCTTAATCAATTTTTCGTATTTGAGAATAGTATTGGAATATTTTTTTAAATTTATTTTATGGCCGTGCTCGTTATAATTACAATATTATTCTGTAAATTTTTAAAAAATTTCAAATAATTTCAATGCTGAAAATAAAATTGAAATTTTTTGAATACGTATTAGACTCGAATATCACTATGAAAAAAATTCAAAAAAAAAAATATTTTGCTATATAATTTCAAACATAAAAATTAACTAAGAGATTATAATTATTATTATTCATACATTTATTCACACATTCAATTGCATTAACATATTTTCTTTACAGATTCTCATCCTAACTGGGACAGAAAGCACAGCTGTTACACTAACATGGACAATCTCATTACTACTTAACCACCCAAATGTTTTGAAAGCTGCCCAAGAAGAATTAGACACTCATGTAGGAAGAGAAAGATGGGTACAAGAATCTGATATTCCCAATCTCAAATTTCTTCAATCTATTGTGAAAGAAACTTTACGCTTGTACCCACCGGGCCCATTAACAGGCCCGCGTGAGGCCACACAAGATTGTTACATTGGTGGACACTGTGTCCCCGTTGGCACTCGCTTGATTGTCAACCTATGGAAATTACAGCGGGATCCGCGCATGTGGTCGGATCCCCTAGAGTTTCTTCCTGAAAGGTTCATGACCACTCATGCGGATTTGAACTTTCGAGGGCAGAATTTCGAGTATATTCCTTTTAGCGCAGGAAGGAGATCGTGTCCCGGGGTGTCACTTGGTTTGGCTGTAGTTCAATTGGTGTTAGCTCGAATTGTTCAAGGATTCGACTTGAAAAACAAGGATGATTCGCCTGTGGATATGAGTGAAGGCTTGGGCATTGCTTTGCCAAAGCTTACTCCTCTTGAAGTTCGTTTGGTTCCTCGCCTTAGTCCTCAACTTTATGAATCACTTTAAAGTATTTATTAAATTGTGTTAATTTTGTGGATTTAGTGTTAGATATAAAATAAGATAAATCCATGTGTTTATAATGTGGTATCGTGTGTATGTTTTTTCTTGATTTGAAAAATACTAGTAACAAAAGTCCTTGGCCTATATTTCCCAATTTCTTCTCATCATTATCTTATTTTTCACATGTTCTTGCCGATGTGAGTGAGGTGGCCATCTTAATTTTTTATTTTTATTTTAATATTTTGAGAAATAGGGTATGGAATTTCTAATTTGACTCTCTTAAATTATTAAAAATTTACTTCTACCACTACACTAATGACTACACCATCCAACTAAAAATAGATACTATTTCTTTTATATGGAAGCATAATTTGTTAGAAAATAATTGTATAGGCCCTAACTTTTTTTTTTTTGGATTATTTTAGAAATACACAAAAATAATAAAAAAAAAATTACAAAAATAGTTGTATGAAATTTTAAATATTTTTATTGTTTTTAATATTTTATTTACAAAAAAAGACAATTTTTTTTTTATGTTTTCATGTTATTGTATGTTGTACTGTTGTGATTATATTGTTTTTTTGTATTAAGTGTCACATTTACATAGAGATGGAAATTTATACCGCGGGGATGGGTAACCGCGGGGACCCGCCCCTAATGGGGTGGGGATTCCCCATCTTAGTGGTTAATGGGGCGGTGAAGGGAGACAATTTCAATACTCGAAGCGGGGATGGGGCGGGGGCGGGGATAATACTATCCGCACCATATCCGACCCCGATATAGATATATATAATTTTTTTGGTTTTTTTTTTTCAAACTTTGACACATATTTAGTTTTTATTTTCTATTAGGTTATGCTTTTTTTAAGTAGGTTTATTTTTTATCTTTCTATGAATTATGAATGCATAATAAATATTTGTGAGAATATTAGTTTAACTTATTTTTTTCAATTATTTTAAATTAATTTGTTTTTTCATTTTACCTTAATGGATAGCCGATGGGTTCCCCATAATCGATGGGTATTCCCCTACCCCGAATCCGTTGGTTATTAGACGGGGATGGGGCGGGGATGGGGGTATAAATAGATAACGGGGATGGGGGCGGGGATTGCATTCCCCGTACATTAACCGACCAATTTCCATCTCTACATTTACACCTGAAAAGCTACTCACCTGACCCAAAACTCGAAAAAAATAAGGGGTTGGGTTCGGGTGTAACCCAGTTTGATACCGAACTGGGTTAAGATTTAAGAATTTTGAAAACTCAAATACCGAACTGGGTTAAGGTTTAAGAATATTTTAAAAATTCTAATTGTTTACATTGTCAAAAATAAAATCCAAACAATTGTTACTACACGCAAAAGAAAAACAATCACAAAATATTTTAACTTTATTTTCACACAGTAAACTATTTAAAAATAAAATAAAATTTATACACCCTTTATAAAGAGATATTATAAAAAAAATGATATTCATCTTCATTGAAAGAGTGATAATCCTTCTTTTCACTCAAAAGAATAGTAGAAAGTTCAAACGAGACATCTCTTCTCTGAACTTATGACTAACATAATAATGACACTGTCTCGCCAAAAGAAAATCGTACCTCAATTAGCAAACTATTGAACAAAATATAATGCAACACATTAACACCATGTAAAAATCACAATAAACCTTTACAATTTTCAACCACTAAACCAAAACAAAAAAACATTATAAAAAAACTAAGAATAGCATGAATTCAAAATTTTGAATGCGTTTAGTAATACTTTTTTTTATTAATTTTTTATTTTTAAAATTAAAAAAGTGAAAATATTTTCTAAAATCATGTTCTTTAAAACTATTTTTACTTTTTAATTTTTTAGTTAAGAATCTAAATTTTAAAAACAAAAAAATACACTTTCAAAAAAAATTTTAACAATTTTTTTAATATTTTAGATACCGACCCCAACTTACACCTTGAAAATTGAACTTTGGCATGTCCCTAGACTTGGACCCACCCTAGTCCCGATGTTAGAACCAGCTTCAGAACTGACTTAAATAAAATCAACAAATGAAAATTGTAGAAACAAAAAGAGGAGGGTCCCAAATTGTACGATTAATTTGACTATACACATGTGAAAAATCTCGTAATTTATTATTATTATTTTTTTAATTTTCAAACTTAACCAATTATATAAGTAAAGAAGTGTTATAGTTAATCTCTTAATCAATTTTTCGTATTTGAGAATAATATTAGAATATTTTTTTTAAATTTTTTTATGGCAGTGTTCGTTATAATTACAATATTATTTTGTAAATTTTTAAAAAATTTCGAATAATTTCAATACCGAAAATAAATTTTACGTTTTTAAACACGTATTAGACTCGATCTTCACTACGAAAAAAATTAAAAAAAATATTTTGTCATATAATTTCAAACATAAAAATTAACTAAGAGATTATAATCAGTATTATTCATACATTTATTCACACATTCAATTGCATTAACATATTTTCTTTACAGATTCTCATCCTAACTGGGACAGAAAGCACAGCTGTTACACTAACATGGACAATCTCATTACTACTTAACCACCCAAATGTTTTGAAAGCTGCCAAGAAGAATTAGACACTCATGTAGGAAGAGAAAGATGGGTACAAGAATCTGATATTCCCAATCTCAAATTTCTTCAATCTAGTGTGAAAAAAACTTTATAAAACATGTTTTTGAAAAAAAAAATTCACTTTTCTAGATTTATGAAAGGAAAATTTTTGTGAGGAACAAAATCTGTGAAAATAATGTAAGAAAAAGCTTCCCATAAATTTGATATGAAAATTATTTTATTATTTTATTATTTGTGTTATTTAAATTTCATAAATTATGCTATTCTCTAGTTTTTTTTTTTAAAAAAAAATTAAAATTTAGGTGCCGTTTGGTAACACTTTTGTTTTTTAATTTTTTAATCACAAAATGAAAGTAAAATTTTTGTTTTTAAAAAATTTATTTTTGAAAAACAAAATGCGTTCTGTAACCACTTTTATTTTTCAATTTTAAAAACAGAAAACAAAAGTTTGTTCTGTAAAGTTTATTTTTATTTTTATTTTTTGATTTTATTTAAGTCGGGTCTAGGTCCGGAGTCAGATTCGGGTTCAAGTCAAAAGCCGGGTTCAGCGTCAGGGCCATGGGGAGGGGATTTGGGTCCGATTCTAGTCGTAATCCAAAAAATTGATTAACAAAAAAAAAAAAAAAACTGTTTAAAAAAATATTAAAAATGATTTTTTTTATTATTTTTAAAATTTTGATTTCTAATTATAAAATTGAAAAGTAAAAACAGTTTTATAGAACATGTTTTTGAAATTTTTTTTCACTTTTCTACTTTTAAAAATAGAAAATTGATTAAGAAAGTGTTACCAAACACCACCTTAGTTTATTGATTCAATCATGAGAAAATGGAATCATTTAGATTTCATTGTTTTACTTTACCTCTTAAAATCTAAATAAAATCATGAGAAAATTTTAATCCAATCAAAGAGTTTGCTGGCAAGCTCAAAATTTTATTGTAATAACCACAATATATATAACAAATTTTTTTTTAAAAAATAATAACATTATCAAATTTTATTTTATTTTTGAAAAGCTTAAATAAAGAATAGAGAAAAATATATGTACACCATTTTAAAAGATTATTTGAGTAGATCACTTATCTCTTTAGGTATCCAAATATATTTTTTAATTTTTTTTTTTTTCATAATAGAGTTTTTTAGGATCATGTACATTATCAAAAATAAAATTCAAACAATTATTTACTACACGCAAAAGAAAAACAATCACAAAATATTTAAACTTTATTTTCACACAATAAACTATTTAAAAAAAAAAATTAAAATTTATACACCCTTTATAAAGAGATATACTATAGAATCACCTAAAAATATATTTAATTTTTTTAAATGAAATTCATCTCCATTCAAAAAGTATTAATCCTTCTTTTCACTAAAAAAAAAAAAGCAGAAAGTTCAAAAGAGACATTTCTGCATACGACTAACACAATATTGAGATTATTTCGCCAAACAAAAATCGCAACTCAATTAGGAGACTGTTTAACAAAATATAAAGTAACACATTAACACCATGTAAAAATCACAATAAACCTGTACAATTTTCAATCACTAAACTGAAACAAAAAATAACATTATAAAAAAATTAAGAATAGCGTGAATTCAAAAATTTAGGTTTGTTTAGTAATATTCTTTTAATCAGCTATTTATTTTTAAAATTAAAAAAGTGAAAATAATTTCTAAAATTGTATTTTTTAAAATTATTTTTATTTTTCAATTTTTTAATTAAGAATCTAAATTTTAAAAATAAAAAAAATTCACTTTTAAAATTTTTTTAAAGAGTTTTTTTTAATTAATATTTTAGACTCCGACCCTAACTTAGACCTTAGATCCAGCCTCAGACTCAACTTAAATAAAATCAATAAATGAAAATTAAAATAAAATTTATAAAATGCTTTTATTTTTTATTTTTAAAATTAAAAAATAAAAGTGATTGTAAAATATATTTTTGTTTTTGAAAAATAAAAATTTTATTTTATTTTTGTGATTAAAAATTTAAAAGCAAAAGCATTACTCAATTTCTAAATTTTTTAAAGAAAAACTTAAACAAAATGGGCAGGTAGAAGTATGGGTTTAATCCAAAGCTCCTGACCCGACCCGCTTCCCTTCGTCTTCTTCGCTTTCCATCGAATGAAAGACTGAATCTGCTGGAAGCAAGAAAAAATCTCCACAGGAGAGAATCTCAACGGCTTTCTCCTCTCTTTCTCTCAACTCAACCATGGCTGCCAATTTTTGGACCTCCTCTCACTTGTATGTTCCCAACTCTCCACACACCTATATATATATATTTTCCTTTTGTAGAACTCTTTCGTTTTCCTTTTTTTTTTAAAAAAAAAATTTCAAATTGATGCAGCAAACAGCTTCTGGATCAGGACGAGGTGGATGTGGTTCACCCATTGGATAAGGAGAAAGGCATCACTGTCGAAGACTTGAGGCTCATCAAAATGGAGATGGCCAATTGTATGAATATTCACAACAAAATTCAAATCGTAACAATTTTCCTTTTTATACTTTGGGATTTATCTTCTTGATTACAATTTAATGGTGCTGAATTTCAAGTTCGTATATAATTTTCTTCGTTCTCTAAGTAATCACACTGTTCCATCTCTCTGGTTTAACCTAAAATCACAAGGCAATATTTATTACTTTATCGCCCTGACTGATCATATTTCCCCCCCTAAAAATTAAAGCTTTACAACTACCACGCTCGTATGAAGGAAATTCTTCAACTTAATACCCTTAATTTTATGAGAATAAACATATATTTTGATTTGCTACATCTTTTTCTTTCTTTTGCCCCAGATATATGGAGATTGGCTGCTCAAGTGAAAGTGAGACAGAGGTTTGAATTGAATCTGTGATTTGTAGTTCTTTTGTATCATAATGTTGACAAAATGATAACCATGCTAATAATTTTCATTGTGAAAACACAATTTTCGATCTGCAAGTTTGAGCTTTGGACATTAGGACTTTTATACAGGCTTTAGGTCATTGAAGTGTTATCATCATCTTAGCATAATGTTTCTTGTTAAAATTTCATTTTTTGCTTTCATCAATCTATCTGACTTTGGTATCCACTGTCTTTTTTTCTTCTTATTCCCCAGGGTTGTAGCTACTGCTGTTACATATATGAGACGTGTGTATACCAGGTACCTTGGGTGAAAAATTGCTTTGTGATCTGAATCTTGTTGATTTTTCTTTGATTGCATAATAATATGGTAGGAAGGAGTTTTCTACATAGACTTTGCAATTTCCATGCTTGGATTACTAAGTTTTATCTACTTCACTGCTACAAGGATGAGCCTAAAATACATAATATGACCATAGCCATAAGAAGCTTAGAAAATCTAACCCTTGGAAATGTACCACAATTTATTCAAGAAACTTCTGTTTTTGATTTCAGAAAGAGTATGATTGAATATGATCCACGTCTTGTAGCTCCGACGTGTTTGTACCTCGCGGCAAAAGCAGAAGAAAGCACAGTGCAGGCTCGACTTCTTGTATTTTACATCAAAAAACAATGTAAACTCTTTTTACTGAACATGTGATTTAAAATTTTCTAATCATTATTGCTAATATTCAGTTTAAACTCTGAAGTCCTGAAAACCACCTCTTTGATTTTATAGCCTCAGATGAAAAGTACAGATATGAAATCAAGGATATACTTGAAATGGAAATGAAGATTTTAGAAGCCATTAACTACTATCTAGTTGTATTTCATCCTTACCGTTCATTATCTCAGTAAGTATGGTGTTCTTATTTAACTCGGATGACTTGCATTAGCATTTTCTTTTATCTTTAGTTTGATCAAATAGTGTGATATGGAATCAAAGATTTTGGTAACAGTAATGAATCAAAAATCTCAGTGTTGAAATGTTGTGCATTTTCTTACAATTAAGTCACTGAGATTCAAGATATTTTTCACTGAGATTTTTGTTTGTTCATGAAATCTTGCACAAGATTTTTGACTTTAATTATGCGGTCATGTTAGATTTTCAATTTTCATGCTTGGATTAATCTAGCTAAAATGTCTTTCATTTCCTTCAAAGATTTTTGAACAAGCCATGAAATCTAATGAGTGATTCAACCTTTTCGTTGGCAGGCTCCTTCAAGATGCAGGATTAAATGATATACATATGACTCAGTTAACTTGGTAATTATCTAATCTACCGATTCATTATCTTTTAGTACAATGTGTGATTTGAATTTTCATCTTCTATTATCAGCAGAAACTTATTTAAGATCTTCACTTTTAAAATGAGAACAGGGGACTTGTGAATGACACATACAAGATGGACCTTATACTTGTTCATCCCCCACATCTTATTGCTTTGGCTTGCATATATATTGCTAGTGTACTCAGAGATAAGGATACAACTTCATGGTTTGAAGAGCTTCATGTGGATATGAATGTGGTTAGACCAAGTTTATAACTAAAAAACTTTACAACAGCCCATCATTCTGCTAATTGCTTATTCATTCTTGTTAAGCTTGAAAGTAATTATGTAATTATGATTTTGCAGGTGAAAAATATATCTATGGAGATATTAGATTTCTATGAAAACTACAAAACTATTGCTGATGAGAGAAGGGTTAGTGTATCCCTAGCCAAGCTTGGTTCTAAACCATAGATGGTTGGCCATTACTGCCTCTAGCCATGAAGTGCTTATAATTGCAACCACCAATCATTTACCTTCAAATCAAATGTACCTCCACCTTGTGACAATTACTAGTTAATTATTAACATATTGGGGAAGTGGAGTCAATATCACAAAACTTTCCCTAATAATAATTTTATTCAGTCAATGGTTGCCCATTATAGTAATTTTGATGTTAGTATGTGAACATTGAACACTCTTAGAAATCCCATCATGAGAATCAATTTTGCAAATTCAGAGGAATATATTTGGCACAGGTCTTGACAATTTAAAAGGACAAAATATCATTTATTCAAAAAAAAAAAGGACAAAATATCCATTGAACAGCTTTCTTCCAAAAAGCTTTCAACTTTGGATATAATTCTTCACTTTTTCCCCTTCTTAGCTTGTTTTTTCTCTGTCAAGACAACAGCAACATAACAAAATTTTAGTACATAAAAAATAGTATTTTAATACATAATAAAAGTTAGGTAAATACTATTTTGCAAAACATCAAATTAAATTTTAATAATAATATGTAGACTAGAGATGTTATTAGAATATTGATTACATTTTCTTCTTTTGAAAAAATTGTTCGTGTTATGAATGTGCTTATTTATTAAAAAAAATAAACGAAATATTAAATTAAAGATTTTTTTTGAACTATTTTAAAAATATAAAATTTGTATTGTTATTTAATAAAATAGAAATCCAATGTAAAAATAGAAAATATTATTTACCTTAAAAACTAATTAAGAAAAGAAATGGTATTTAGAATAAGAAAAAGAAGGAGGTAGGTTACCTAATTTCCTCTTAGCTTCAGATTTTGCAAAGAAGTCCCTCCACTCATCAGTCATCACAAAAATAAGCTCATCTTCTTCCTCTTCTTCTAACCCATAATCCTCTTCCTCCTGCAACACCCTGTTCATAATTCAAAATCAGTAATAACTCAATTTCAAGTTTGTTCATCATATTCCTACAATTCAAGAATGCAAGAATCTTACCGAGGAGAAGAATCTACGACTACTCCTCCATTTTCTGAAGCCTCCACTATATCATTATTGGGGATATGAACATGGGAACCCAAAGGTTCTAGGGTTTTGGGTAAAGAAGCACAATTAGGGAATACATGGCGGTGGCAGTGGTGGTGGTGGTGATGAGGCAAGAAGAATAATTGATTGTGATGATGATGGTGGTGGAAATGATGATGGTGATGGTGATGGTGGTGGTGATGGTGATGGTGATGGTGATGGAGATTAATACATGATTTGATTCCGTACTTGGGATCCATGGATGGACGCGGATAGCTGAAGCTGGAGCTAAGCTAGGGCTCTGCTCTGGGCTCGGGTTTATTTGTGGAGTTTATTCGTACGACATCTACCTCATCATACGACATGTTTTAACCTCTCTTAAAACATTAATAATTTATGACACGTTTACTATACAGTATTCAGAATCGGAATAAATTAGAGGAGAAATGTAACGGAGAAAATGAAAAATAATCGGAATCAATATTTGTAATATGTTGTTTACTAAACATTTTTGGAAATTGAATGATAGTGATTTATCTTGTTTACTTTATTAGGAAACGTAATCGGAATGCTTAAATTGACTAAATTACCCTTTTGAGTTAAACTATATTATATGGTAGTTATTTTGTAAGACATATTTTAAAGGATAAAATTGTCATTATATATATTTAATATTAAAAAATAAAATAAAAATAATTAAAATTCATTACCCTTAGCATTCTTTATAAAATTGGTGGGGAAGTTCTCATTTTCCTAATTTTAATAATGTAAGTAAACAAATGTAAAAGAATGATTATCTTACTATTAATTTCCATTACTTATTAGTAAACATGCTATTATGCTATTAGTGTATTAGTGATTTTTTTTTAACTTACCATTTTTTTTTCTTGAAAGATTGTCAATATCG
The DNA here is from genome assembly GCF_029168945.1 of Cannabis sativa. Classification (NCBI taxonomy): domain Eukaryota; kingdom Viridiplantae; phylum Streptophyta; class Magnoliopsida; order Rosales; family Cannabaceae; genus Cannabis; species Cannabis sativa. The sequence continues at coordinate 79,693,182 of NC_083604.1, read as the reverse complement.
ATGTTAGTGAAAAATCAAAAAAAGACATTTTATTTCTTTGGCAATTATTTGATTTGAATCAATTACATTTCAAAAATAAAAATATCATTTTTTATGTTGCACCCATAGAAATAACCAATTAATATCCTCATTCAAAAAAGCAAATGATATTCCATGAGTTTGTATATAGTAACAATTAACAAAATCCAAAATCAACCAAACAAATAAATCCAAAAACAACTAATCAAAATCCCAAAACTAAACAACAAAAGAATACTATATAATGAAATCAGCAACATTAATGAATGATGTTATTATAGAAGTTGTAGCTTAGTACTTCTACTACTCCAATTTGACAATGTTCAAAGTCTTCTTCAATTTTTTATTAGACACTTTCTTCATCTCATTCAAGAATTTGACCATTTCCTCCTTCAGTGGAATATTATTACTTTCATTGTCAAACACTCCTGATTCCATCTGCAATACATAATACATATATACCCTTTATTATTGTCTTATTACATATATTATGTATACAAAACTTAATCAAGAATAATTAAAGTATACCATCTTAGTTACTGAAAGGTCGATTTCATTGTGGAATTTGTCCCAAACCTGAAATTAACAAAAAAAATAAATTAATAGGAGAACTGTTACTTAAATAATATAAAACAAAATCAATAATAATAATTGGAATTATAACATACCATGTCACAGAAATTGGCTTTGCAAATATCAACCAATAAAGGTTTGAAGATCCCCAAACTCTCCCTTACCATTTTCTCAGGATGTAAAAATATAATATGGAGATTTCTTCTGTATTCATCCATTTGTGTCCATTGCTTAGCAACTTCACTCATAAACAATAATTCTTCCCCAAACTTATGATTTTCCAATGAAGGAATCACCTGCACCAAATTAATTATATAAATAATAATAATAATAATTTAACTAAATCTAAACATGAATTTATTTTAATATTTTTTGTAAAAAAAAAAAATCAAATTATAATTAAGCTTACATATTTTGAAATCCTTTGCCTCAGTGTCCTCCCAAATTTATCATAATACTCATCTATTGCGAAAGAAAGAGAGCCCTTTACCTCATTGGAGCTGAGAATGGTGTAAACCATTCTATACGTATACAACAAATGAAAGAAATTATTAAAGAAAAAAGAAATTTATACTAATAATATTTGAAAAATGAAAACAAATTAATTAATATTAGAGATAGATTTACTTACGTGTATATCTTCATTTTTTCCTCTGCATTCCAAGATTGAGCTCTAACATCAACAGGGTTATTAGGATTCAATTTCAGATTTATTTTCTCAATGGAATCATCTATAGCAACCATTGATTCAGTTATCATTCTTGTAAGCTCTTGAAGACGTAACTTCTTCTGTTGCTGATCAGGGAACAACCTAAAATTATTCACCATGATTCTTGAGTAACACAGTACTTCTTGCTGAGAAAATCACCCAAGATCATATACAAAAAATCAGATTGAAAATTCAAGAATATATATACATTTCTTGAGAAAATAATTAAAAAGAAGATTAATTCAAGATTACGTATGATGTATATAGTTCATGGCCTAATTAATGAAGAGATTAATTATTAGATATATGTGATTATGAATATTGAGTTAATTAATCAATAGAAGATGTGTGGAAAATTGAAGAGATGGGAAGAGAAGAAAGGGTACCTATGCAGTAAGAACTAAGGTAGCGTTTGGTTGGAGGTAATGAAATGGAATGGAATGGAAAGGAAATAATTTTCATTCCATTCCTTTGTTTGGTTGCATTTTAAAGTATTGGAATGACATTCCAATGGAATGCTCTTTCCACCATTTTGGTGGAATGGCTATTCCATTTTAAAAAGGAAGGAATGACCATTCCAATGTAACAAGAAAAAAAATTTAATTATTTTTTTATCAATTTTTTTTATCCATTTTAAATTTTATTCCATTCCATTCCTATTCCCATTCCCATTCCCATTCCTATTCCTATATTTTCATTCCTCCCAACCAAACGCCTCCTAAGAACAGCCTTTTTCTCAAAATCTTTAAGTTGGAAGAGACACTCCTATAGTCGATGACTTACTGAGCTATATATATATATAGTGGACATATATATATATGCTAGTTGGGAAATCATTTTGCAGATTTATCAATTTTTTATTTTTTATTTAAATCACGGCAGTATTGTGTATCACTTATTATAATTATTCACTCTTTTAGTTTTATCGATTAACAAAATTAACTTTGCATTACACATAAATTTAAGAGAAATTTAGATGGTATACTAACTTTTATCATTTTTTTACAAAAATACTGTCAAGCGGTATTTTTTACTTTTTTACTGTATTTTTTTATAAGTTTCATACTGCAATGCTGTGTTAAGTTTTCACTGGTGTTCTACTTGTGTTTTACTGGTGTTCTACTATTGTTTTGAGTTGTTCTGCTTTGTGTTTTACTGGTGTTTTACAAAAACACAGTATTTTTGAAAAAAATTCTGTGTGACAGTATTTTTGTAAAAGTTAACCCAAATTTCAATATTTTTTTTATTTTTTTTAAGTTTCCCTAAATTTAATCAAGAGGAAATTACATTCTATACCTTTTTTATATTGTCTTCTTTTATTTTTACCTTTTTTTTTAAAATCTATCATTTTTACCTCTTTTTTAAACATTGTACCAATTTTACCCCTGTCACTTCAAGATACTCTCCATGTGATTCTCTTATGTAAGGGTATTTTTGGTACAATACATATAAAAAGAGGTATGTATCAAATAAATATAAAATTAGAGGTAAATTTGATTAATTGATGAATAAAAGAGGCATTTTTCAACTTACCCCTTTAATCAATATATCAAATATATTTTTTTTAGGGGCCAGCGTCATTCCTGGGCCCATTATAGCAGGGTCGGTTCAACAGTGGGTCAGTAGGGATCCACGCCTAAGACTTCCCATCAGGCCCAAAAAAAAAATTACGTTTTATACCTATTTTGCATTTTCTATTTTAATTTTTATCTCTTTTATTATTTTTTAATTTATACCCAATTTTATAGATTATATTCCTATTATGTGTATTAGAGACTTTAATTTTGATAAATTATCTGAGGTTATATTTGATACTTTAATTATAAAAGAAAATATTTATCAATTAAAATTATTTTACAGTTATATTTAATTAATGTGTAATATCTCAACCTATCCGAAAAAACTCTTTAACAAAAAGATCCCAAAGTAATTTTTTAAAAATACCATTTTGTAATTTATTATTATTTAAAAATATAACTTTTTTTTTTAAAAAAAAAAATACTTAATTTATTGTTTGATAATTTATTTTTTGAGATACTACATTTAATATTTTAATAAGAAAAAAGACTTAATTATATTTTTAAAATACTAAATATATTTAAAAAATTTACCAATACATATAAAAAAAAACATAAAAAATTTTATATAAAAAAGTTCAATTAAATTTTTTGGCTTAAGGTCTTCAATTAACTTAAAACGGGTCTGCTTCATATAGTTATATGTAATTAAAAATTTAAATTTAGAACTCATATAATTGAAAAGAGCACTTATACTATTGATCATATTTGAGTTTATATTTATATATATATTTATATAAATTGTGCTGAAAGGGGTCTCTTTAAAAAAAAAAAAAAAAAAAAAAAAAAAAAAAAAAACCTTGCAATATCTAATAAATCAATTTAAAACATTGCATTGGATCACTAAAAAAAAAGTAAATAACATTTTGAGTAGTGTAATTTACAAATGGTAGGTAATGGTTCTGTTTTATTAATTTTAGAAATATAATTGAAATAATGTATTTTGCAAAATAATATATAATACTTATTTGAGTCTAATTGAAATAGGGATTATTTTATAAATACATACAAATAATAAAAAATTATAAAAATACGATTTTACGGAATTTTAAATATTTTTACAAATTTTTAGATTTTATTGACAAAAATATGCATACGGTCTTTTTATGTTGTACTCATGTTAATTTGTTGTCGATTTTTTGTTATCTGTATGTTATTTTTTGTTGTTATTTTGATGTTATTTAAATGTTATTTTCATGTTATATTTATGTAGTTTTCTTATTATTTTCGTGTTATTTTTATGGAAAACCGTAAATATGTAAAAAAAAATATTTAAACGTAAAAATATAATTTTTTTACAAAAAAAAAATACTACCTTAGTAATATCCCATTTAAAGATCGCATTCTATACAAAGTAAAATATTCTAAACATAAGTTCAAAAATATTGAAGAGAGTATACCGGTTTAAAAAAATAAAAATAAAACTTCATCCATATATATAAGGGAAATTTGACTCTGTACGTTGCAACCAATTAGAATGAAAAAAAAATCACATAATATAAAAAAAATAAACTGATTAATTTAATAACCATAGACATAACCATTTAAGTTATTTAACCATAAAACAAATAAAGGCAAAAAACAAAACAACAAAAAGAATATTATGTAATGAAATCATTATAGAGTAGTTGTACGTAGCTTTGTAGTTGTACTACTCCTGTTTGACAATGTTGAAAGTGTGCTTCAATTTTTCATTAAACACTTTCTCCATCTCATTCAAGAATGTATGTGATCACCTCCTCTTTCATTCCTATATTATTACTTTCATTGCCAAACACTCCTGATTCTTTCTGCACTACATAAATATATATAAATATTATTATCTTATGTATATTATAATAATAAAGTTTTTAAAAAATAATACTTTAAACATGTGAAAATAACAACAGAAAAGATGAGTGCTAATCACACCTTGTTAATGACAAGTACGTATTATTTTTAAGTAATGCTTACTTATCTTAACATTATAACTAAATTACATTTGTGTCATTCTAATTAAATTGTTATATTATTCTACCAATTTATAGGAATTTGTTTTTTTATAAGAGAATAAATATATTTTTAATTGTTTAATTTTTTTCATCAATTAAACAAAAAATCTACGATTAATTTATGTATTCTTCTAAATTATAATTTTTATAAAGTTTGCATATCATTATAAGAGAGTTATAACACGATTAAATTTGATATTTAATTATACCAATAATAATATCACACCAAAAAATAATAATTTTAGGGAAATTTACATCATTTACTAACTTTTCCAATAATCTTACAATTATACTGTGACACGCTCAATATAACATTTTTACTGTTTTTTTTTTTTTTTTTTTTTGAATTTGGCAATATACTGCCTTGATTCAAAAATATGGACATTAATTATAGGTTTTTATATATTATGTGGCTTATAGGTATCTTTATGAGGTTTAACCTCTTCAATTTTTAAAAAAATAGTGCTTTAAAAAGGAATGATTTGACAGTTTTATTATTACTAAAATTTGAAATTGAAGACAACTCACTCATCACCCACGTGATTCCCATTCCCAAGCTTATAAATGTATTTTGTTTCTCTCTCTATCTCTTTTTGTGGGTTGATGTTTATTGAAAAATTTTTGAGATTGGTGTCAAGATAAAGACCATCAACCAAGAACTTTACATAAAACCCTTCTCTCCATTCTTCAATATTTCAAAAACTTACAAAACTCATTCCTTTCATTCATTTTTTCACTTGAGTTTTGAGAGAGAAAATAAAAATATATATAGAGAGAAATTTTTTGCGGGTGTGCTGAGAGAAAAAACTTGAAACGGTGATGAAGGAGTGTGGAGGCTCTCTTGGTGAAGAGATCATATCTTAGTAAGAATATCTTCAAGAAGAACAATACAGAGGAAGAAGAAGAATACCAAACAACTCAAACTTTCTAAGTAAAAAAAATCTCTTTTTTTCTTTATTTAATTTTTCTAAAACGACATAAATTTTATTGGGTTTTTGTTGTTTTTACTAATTATGTTTTTTTTTTTTTGGGTTATAGTTAGCTCTAGTTTTGTGAGTGGTGGTATTGTATCTTTTGAAGGCTCTTATGACATATTTTGTTATTGTTTTTTATATTCTTTATTTTTTTTTTTTTTTGTGTTGTTTTAGTTTTGTTTTAGTAGTGTTTTCTTATGTTTTTTATAGGATTGGGAATCCAAGTACACCCGATCGGAATACTACCATTCCAGAGTTTTTTAATCCTTGTTTTTATGTTCTTTACTTTTTTTTTTGTGTTGTTTTAGTAGTGTTTTTTTATGTTTTTTATAGGATTGAAAATCTAAGTACACCCGATCGGAATACTACCATTTCAGAGTTATAAACTCTGGTTATTACTCTGTTATTGAAGATATTAAAAAATTTCTTACTGAATCCCAATTAAATATGTTTTCAAAAACTGTATTGGAAGTTGTTTTTGATTGCGTAGAAGCTGTAAACTTTCTTCAGTGTTTCCTTGTCTTTGTATGCCTGACCTTTTTCAACTTCTGGTTGGTGTTTGTCTGTTATTAACTTTGCGTTGTTGATGTCGATTTTTGGATCTAGTTTTTTACTATTGTTTTCAAGTTTTTCTACCATTTTTTTAGCAACCAGCTTCGCATAGTCAACTATGTTGAATTTGTCGTTTTCAAATTCTCTTGTTTTTGACTCTCCTCCTACTTCTAATTGGTGTTCCAATGTGTATGAGTCTGTTGTTGGTGTGTTATTTTCAAGTGTTGTTGTGTTGTTTTCGAGCATTGTCACATTCTCTTGAAATAATTATATTCTTTTTCCCATTGTCCATTGCTCTTTATGAAAACTAGTATAGATTCCATGTCCTGTCATTTTTCATAATATTTCATTTACGTGGTATTTTTTTCATATTAAAACAACAGTAAAATAACACTACAAAACAGTAATTTGTTGTTGATTTAGTAATTTTTTCTCTTTGCCAGATTTTATGGTTTTTTCCTGGTGTTTTTATAATTCTGGTGTTGATTTGTTCGTCCCCAACCACGAAGGAGAGGTGCTGTTTGTGTTTTGTTACTGTTTACAGTATAAAAGTAAATATATTGGGCCTGGACAGTATAAAAGAAATAAAAATGGGCTTGGACAGTAAAAATGTAAAGTTTGTCGTGTCCCAGTATTTTTGAAAATATTTGGTAAAAAAACATTATCTTTGTAACTTTCCCTAATTTTAACAATTATAATGGGGTTTGTTCACAGTCAGGTGGTAGGTATATATTTATATTATAATTTTAGTCATGTACTTCAATAATGTCATTATTATCTTTAATGATTTTGTTCGATAAAGTTCGATATAGGACCACAATGAATTAAAAAATGTAAAAAAGTTTGAAAATAAAAATCAACTAAGGTGATTTATTATTTTATTTATTTTAGAATACATATGGGTTATTGAGTATGTATTGAGCAACCATGATGCACAATATTCAAAAATTCCAACATTCCTAAAGCAATTGAGTACCATTGAGCTCACTAAAATTACTTAATACCTAATATAGAGTGAACAACTATGGACCAAACATTAAAAAGAAAAAATTTTAAAATTACATTTTTTTTTATATTTTATTTATAATTGTACGGACTAAAATTTTTTATTTACACAAAAATACGCTCATAAAGTTTTAAAATTATAAAAATATACTTTACTCAACAATAAATAAGAAAATAACATAAAAATTAATCTCACGATAACTATAAATAAACTATAAAATAATAAAAAAAAAAATAACAATATTACAACTATTATACAATTATAAATAAATTATAATACAATCAAAAACTAACTATTTGAATGTTGAAAATTAAAAAAATATATATATGTATATATATGGTGCATCGACCCCCATAATATTTTAGGATACAATATATTAATATGAGAGTCATTACTATTCACTTTTATAAAATCTCAAAAAAAATGAAAAGGTATACACTACCAACCCAAGCATAAAATTTAAGAAAAATATTTGAGTTAAGTAGATCCAGGATATTTGGTGGGTTTAATTGGGTTGGTGGGACTATACTATTCACCGTCCTCTCGTGTAAATTGAAAAATATTTTTTTTATTTTTCAATTAATTAAATTTATTTTTTTATTTATATTTAATAAAAATATATCTAGTACTCAAAATACTTTGACGTAAAAGAGTCACATAAAAAGTATATTAAAGTGATAGAGGTAAAATTGGTAAAATGTTTAAAAATAAAAATAAAAATGATAGACTTTAAAAAATAGAGTAAAAATAAAAGAGGACAATATAAAAAGAATTTAGAGTCTAATTTCCTCTCGTCTCAAGGACAATCTAACTCGATAAATGTTAGAGGATATCTTATTAAGAATTATAAGTAATGATATATTATTATTAATGTAATTTAATATTAAATTTTATACATTTTAATTTAATAAATAATATAAAAATTACTAAATGCTTACAACGTATCTCGATATGGTTTTAACCTTTTAGGTACTTTAAGGTGTATAATAATAGTGCTCAATTCAACTATGCCGAGTTTTATTTATACTTTAAAAATTTATAGAAATTTTTTCATTTTTACATCTTTAATGAATTTTTTTATTATTATTATTTTTACAAAAATTTAGTAATTTACATAGCAATTGACAGAACAATTTAAAATTTAACCAAAATTTATATAGCAACTTATATAAAAATTACCGGAAATTATAAATTTAAATAATAAAATAAAAAATAGTGTATAAAAAGAGACTACTTCTGAGTAATCTTATCGTGAGGCTGATTTAAGAAATTAATAAAAATTCAATATTTACTTTCAAAAAATTCTATATTTTAATAAAAAAAAAAAGCTGAATCCAACCCAACACGTTTAACGGTGCAAGAGTAGTGGAACAGGGCCATACCCCGATTGGCTGGTTGGTATCTCAATTCAATCCCAGCCCAGGTCTCCATCCCCACCCTACATCACTGCCTTGATCTCTTCAATGCATTAATATTTTTATTTATATATATTTATATATATATATAGCAGAGAACAGAGCGAGTTGGATTGGAGATAAGGAAAATAGCAGAAAAGAGAAGCCGCCGACTCTGGTACTGGCTTTTGTGGTGGTGGGTCCTGGTTTCCGATGACAGATCCCATAATCCTATATATATAAATGTATCTATCAGCTCTTGCCTTGGAACCCTTGGTTCAATTTCTCGCATCGTCTTTAGCCTCTCTTTTCTTACCCTTTTTGCCTCCATTTTCTGACCATTCAAATTATTGATTTTTAATATCATTTTCCTAATTATTTTGGCTGGGTTTCAATTTAGTTTGATAAAGTTTTCTTTTTTTCTTTTGGGTCAATCTTTGATACTTCCGGTTCTTACTTCTCTTATGCTCTGTCTTCATTACTACCCTGGTGTTTATTTTTTTCTTCTCAGAGATTTGATTTTGTTATTCGATCTGTTCTCTTCTGGGTTCTAACCAAGCTCTTGCTCTTCGAGTGGGATTCAATTCATTCCTGGGTTTAATTCGTTGTTCTTTCAAATGGGTGCTTTGGATGAGGGACATTTCCATGAGGAGCTTGAGAAAGGAGTTCCATTAAGTTGCCATGAGATGGGTTTTGAAGGAGAACCAGAGACTATGGCTATCGAAGATGCCGTCAAAGTTCTGCTTCAAGGTCTTAACGAAGATGTTAACAGAGAAGGTCTCAGAAAGACTCCACTTCGGGTCGCCAAGGCTCTTCGAGAGGGAACTAAAGGTATTTTGCTTGTTAATACTAGATCTTCTTCTCTAATATATATGCTGATTCTGATAGTGATTTTTGCTGACAAATTCCTTTATATGTTTCTTTTTCATTTTAGTTTACTTCAATTAAAACTTGCTCAGTATTATAAGCTGATGTTTCAGCTTTGTGTACTTGTTCATTATCAATAAATTTGATAACTTGGTAATACTTTATTATTGTTTGACAACTATGTTGAGATTCTTATTACAAAGTTCTTTTGTCTTTTTGCTGTCAATGAATTGAATTAGGCATGCCCAGATCAGTATCCAAATGGGATTGTGTAGGTAGGTAATAATTTTGGTTAGTTGTGCCTCAAATCAGTAAGTGGATTCATTAAAAGCTGATGATAAATCATTAAAGTCCACTACTAGGAAGCTATGATTGAGTGGTTGGGTGAGTGAGCTTGTGTGTAAGTGAATCTATGAATGGTTTTGGTAGATTCTTGTGTCTAACCAAACTAATAATTAAGTACGAAATAATCATATAATTTTTCCTTGTTCAGGTTACAGACTTAAGACTAAAGATATAGTGCAAGGTGCTTTATTTCCTGAAGTTGGTGTGGACAATGCTGTTGGGCAAGCTGGAGGTGTTGGTGGGCTTGTGGTTGTTCGAGATCTTGATCTGTTTTCGTATTGTGAATCATGCTTGCTTCCTTTCCAGGTCAAGTGTCATGTGGGTTATGTCCCATCTGGTAGACGAGTTGTTGGGTTAAGCAAGCTTTCTAGGGTTGCTGATGTTTTTGCAAAACGTCTTCAAGATCCAAAGCGTCTAGCAAATGAAGTCTGTTTGGCTCTGCATCGTAGCATCAAGCCAGCAGGTGTGGCTGTTATGCTCCAGTGTTTACACATTCATTTCCCGAATCTAGAATCTGTCTTTCTCGACTCAAATCACAAAGGGTGGGTGGAGTTGCCAGTCCGCTCAGGGTCAGGAGTTTTTGAAGACGAAAGTGCAGAAGCTTGGGGTGATTTTTTCAGCCTTCTGAAATTCAGAGGAATAAGTGTTGATGAAACATCCATGAGGCGCTCTAGTGTTGAATCTTGGTGCCCGTCTCAGTCTGCTACTTCCAAGTTAGAGCCAGTCAATCAGGCAATGGTCACTGCTGTAGCCTCGATTCTTAGGTCATTAGGTGAAGATCCTTCAAGGAAGGAACTTTTAGGAACTCCTGCTCGTTTTGTGAAATGGTTAATGAACTTTCAGAACACTAAGTTGGAGATGAAGCTAAATAGCTTGGTTTTCGGTAAGACAGATTGTCCAAATCCTAATGGAAAAGTCGGCTGCAAGGAGGAGAAACAAATGCAGTCTGAACTGAACTTGCCATTTTGGTCTCAATGCGAGCATCACTTGCTTCCCTTTCATGGTGTTGTGCATATCGGATACATGTGTTCTGAAGGTCTCAATCCCGTCGGGAAATCCCTTTTACAGTCAGTAGTTCATTTTTACGGTTTCAAGCTGCAAGTACAAGAAAGGCTCACTCGACAGATAGCAGAGACAGTGTCCTCGTTTTTAGGAGGCGATGTGATTGTCGTTGTGGAGGCTAACCACACTTGTATGATATCAAGAGGGATTGAGAAGTTTGGAAGTAGTACAGCTACAATCGCTGTGCTGGGTCAATACTCCACCGACTCTGCTGCAAGGGCTCTGTTCTTGCAGGGCATACCTAAAGCTACCGTTCATCAAGGATAATGACTCTCCTTTGCTCTTAGCAATCTACTTTCTATACGATTCTTGGTCTTCACACAGACCTTTCTAAAGATTAGATGGAGACCAGTCGGTTCTCCCATCGGAATGCTGAAGATCTGATATTTTAGTTCTCCTTCATTCCTGAAATCTATATTTTTGCTGCTATTGCTAAATTTTTGCCTTGCTTCGAAGAATACTTTGTCAAACAAATACAATTTCACACCAATTTATAGTGTAATAATATATTTTTTTTTGGATAAATAGATTTTTCTTCTTCCTAAACAAAAATTGTAACGGTTGACTGACATGGTAGTTAAAGCATAGCTTTTTCCTATCGAATTATGACAGTTGACTCTTGTTCTTGATGGATTAATATATCAGCAGCTGTGTTACATGTTTCAATTATTCTTTATTGGATTTGTTTTTCTTTAGCTTGAGAACCTCTTGAGTCTTGATCTGTAATCCAAGTTGTATGAAATGTAGTCCATGGAAGCTAAGAGATATATGTAATAAAATAAAAAACCATTCTCAAAGTTTGAAGTTTGAACGACTAAAATGGATGCATACATCCAGGTTATGTAATGAAGTGGAAATAACTATATTTATTTACATATATATGTGTATGTATCTATCTATTCTTTCAAAAGGAAGACTTAGCCTAGCCACAAGTGTCGAATCTTATGCCATTGCACATCCTGTTTCGGCGAAACTTGCTGATAAATATACCCACGAAGCACCATTGCCAAAAGGATAGCAATTCCAAGTACCATTAGCAACCAGAAATTTGATGATTGAAATAGAGGAAGAACCTGCACATAATTTGGCATAATAGTCAACAAGCCGGGGTGAGTTTCGTATAATTCCATCATAATTCCATCAAATTCTACTTGGATTCCACAAAATTGAGAGTTAGCTTCTCACAAAATAGTTTCATTCATACCATATGACACTGCAACGGCATTTTGTGCAGCAAAAGAAATAACTTGTTCATAAACGGCTTTGGAGGAAGGTTTTTGTCAGCACGCTCAAGCGCAGCGTGTAACATGTCAAGTATCACCACATCAGTTTCTGGATCAGGTGTACCTGTGTTGACACATGGTGATCGGCTACAACTTACAAATCTATAATAGAATTTCAATATAGTTAACAAAAACCATAATGAACAGCAGGGCATGATGATCAATAAATAGAGGAACACCTCACCTGGGATATCAAATATCTGTTTTGTGGGTGAAATACTCAGTAGCTTTCCCAAATACAACCGGACATAAACACGGTCAAAGGTTTCAAGCAGCTCACCATGAGTAACAACAACAAGTGGTTTGTCATCTGTAAGAAAGAATGGAAATTGAAACATCAATTTGATTCAGGCATTGGAGGAATAGAATCCAATCAGATTAGTATTAAATAATTGCCCACAAGCCAAACCAGATAAATCTCTAATGAAAGGGAATACATGAAAGTCCTTTGTGGTGTAATAACAACCATAATAAGAGTAAAACTCAATCTTAATACCTCGGAATGACACAAATGGACAATTGAATGCAGATGCGATCTGCTCGACGTATTGTTTATCTTCATCTTTGGCATGTATTGATTTCAAAACCGAATATCCATTAACAACAAATACAACAAAATTGACCTTGTTCCTCTCATTGGACATGCAGCCTTTCTTGTAAGCTTTAAACTTCATTCTAGTCCTCAAACTTAGACTATCTGAGTCCCTGTTAAGAAACTTTCAAAATCGAAAATCCAAAACTCGAAGATGAAAAAGAAAATAAGAACTATATGGACTAAAAATTGACCTTATAACAAGCTCCCCATGACAAACACCCTTAGTCATCCAATGCTCTAACATTTTAAAGTTTTCATGTGAATCATTAGATAAACTACGAGTGTCATATAAACAAAATGATGATGAACCTCTTGGAATCATATACTTATGAAGGAAGAGAGTTCCATCTCCAACATTTGGTTCTTCAACAGAATCATTATCTGGTAATCCCAAAATTTCAAAAAGTAAAGTAATGGGGTCATAATAAAAACAGAAAATGTATCATTAAATGAAGCTAATGATTATAACATTCATACATACATGATACTTGGGCTCTTTCTGGTGCAAACTTGTCAACCTCAAAAACCCTTGAAATTCTATTGATAAGACAACTTTTTCCAGACCTTTTAGGACCAACTAATATGAGAGATGTAGTTTGAGGCACATCATAGTCACTTAATTTCATGCTATCAACCTTTTCAATCCATGATCCAGGCATATAACTGTTAAGTTTAATTAAAAATATCATCAAAAAAATTAAGTGCTTAAATTAGAAACAATTATTAAAAAGATCATTAATACCTCAAGATTTTTTTCTTTGATTTTTTCAATCCCTTAGTACGATTCCCCAATTCTTCATAGCTCTTTGATATTTCATTACCAATATTTTCTCTCATCATACGATTGGCATGAAAATCCAAAAAAGATAAATCTTCATCATAACAGAATTTGTCATCAAACTCATAAAACACGTTATCTCCTTCTTCATGCTCTTCATCCGATTCACTTGTCCCAACCTTCATGATCAAAATACCCCTAACTCATTCAAAACAAAACCCATGTTAAAATTTCACAAACCCCTCACTATATCAAACTGGAACTCCAAAAAAGTACATAAATAAATGAAAAAGGTGACAGCTTGAACAAAACAAAACAAAACAAAAAATCAAATTGTGGTAGTACAGTAACAGGGTTTAGGGTTTTCTTTAACTTGCCTTTAGGGGTGATCACTCCTCTACTGCTGAGAAAGAGAGAACAACCGATGATGATACCTGGACAACATGTAATTTTCGAAATCAATTGTACAAGCTTGTTTACCTCCCACCTATAATTACTGCCAAATCTATCCTTTTGAATTATTTTTAGAGCACAATATCTTAGTCAATATTTAAAATATACATGTCTTTTTTTTATTTAAGTTTGAAGTTTTTCTAACTTGGTAGATTGGAATATAGAAGTTATGTTTTCAATATTATAATTTCTTCAAAAATTTTAAAAAATTTACAAAGATGGTATTACAACTATAACAAATACTAAACGAATAGAAAAAAAATTGAAAATATATTCTATCCTGTGTGATTTTGAGCGTAGAAGTTGACTAAGTTTTTATAATAGTTGATTATAATTAGCACTCTTTTTTTTATCTAATAAGTTTTCTTGTCAAATAATTTGAAAATTAAACGGCTTGTTATTGATTACAATATTTTTTTTTTTTGAATAAAAGATGAATTTTATTAAACCATTTCATGCACGATCAGGGGCGGACCCACCTTATAGCGAGGGGGGGCAGTCGCCCCCCTGAAAAAAAAAAATCGAGATAAAAATGTATATGTATTTTAATTAGTTACAACATATATTTGTATTAAAAGATGATATTTATAGACATAATAGTAACCTTGGTGTAATGGTTAAGGTAGTTGGTAAATAGGTTAGAGGGTGAAGGTTCAAACCTCACTAACTACACTTTATATTTTTTTTTTAAAATTTATTTACGCCCCCCCTCACTTTAAATTCTGGGTCCGCCACTGTGCACGATTACATCAAAAATGTTACTCGGGATATAACTACTCAAATAACTACGATCAGCATATAACTATGATTCTCGAGCAAGAGCATGAGCAACACGGTTGGCAGATCGTTTAATAAAACGAAAATTAACATTGTTCAAACTAGAAAGAAGACCTTTGCACTCCTCAATGCAATTACCAAACGGAGAGGCCATAATCACTGAGCTCCGAAGAGCTTGGTCCGTGACAAAATAAAATTGGTATTGATGAAAATAATCTATTACTTTTATTTTATAATTATAAAATATTTTAAAAAAATAACATAGACCTTTGACTTTTTTTATTATATTTTTATTAAAATATTATTTTTTCTTGAGTTCAAGTGTAATATAAATTTTAGTACGTAATTATTATTACAATATTCAATGTAATAATCATTATATTCTAATGGAATATAAAAATTGCAAAAAAAAAAAATGAAGAATGTAATAAACTTATTCATTATTACTATTACTATGAACTAATGCCACCTAAAAACAAAATTATGAACATTCTCGTTAAGAGATGAGAGAGAATTTAAGAAACAACAAAATTAACACATAAGAGAGAAGAAAGGGTCCAAATAGGAACACTTCTGGCGTGCATGTTGAAATCTTAAATTTATTAAAAAAAAAATTGTCGACATAAACACAACCCGTAACACGAAAAATTTATAAAACGCAAATACGACTCGCATAAATTTTATTTCATGCCAAATTCGTAAAATTTAATTTTATGTTCGATCGTGTCTTATTAACGTACTGTAAGCTAAATTGTTATTTTTTAGTATGATCGTACTATGTGGAGTTTTAAAATTTATTTTAGTTTTATACGAACAAAACTCACATAGTTTTCATATTGTGTTAAACTTACAAAATCTCTTATCGTGTTAATGTAAAATTTATTTGTCGTGATTTAAATTGTCACCCATACTTCTGGTGTTAATTGCAGTAGCCAATGATTGACAATGAGTGAGAAAAATATCCTGAACCACCCTTTTCACTTTGACATGAGCGCATAACACAGCTTCTTGTTTGTAGGTTGAATAGGAAAAAATAAGGGGAAATTTGATTTTCTATACTTATTAATCTTAATTTTTTTTTTTTAACCAATACATTTTACACTATAAAAAATATGCCAATTTTTTGAAAACCCTAAAAATACCCCCCTCATAACTCAAATCCTTTCTCTCTCCTCCCTCACTCTCAGCCGACTCTCTCAACTCACCAACCCACCACCCACGGCAGCCACCACCCTCACCCACGGCAGCCACCACCCTCACCCACGAAAACCCCAACCCCGACGACCCTCACCCACGCCCCAGCCCCCTTCTCTCTCTTCTTCTCTGAAAACAATTGAAAAAAAAAGGGCCCTGGTCCGATGGTTGGACCATGGGGTCCGACCAATCGGACCCATCGGACCAGGGCCCTTTTTTTTTTTTGAATATTTTTCAGAGAGAGGAAGAGAGATTGTGGCCCGATGGTCGGACCATGGGGTCCGATGGGTCCGATTGGTCGGACCCCATGGTCCGACCATCGGACCTGGGCTTTATTTATTTTATTTTATTTTTGTTTTCATTCGGTTTCAGGGAGAGAGAAAGGGTTTGAGTTATGAAGGGGGTATTTTTGGGGTTTTCAAAAAATTGGCATCTATTTTTATAGTGTAAAATGTATTGGTTTAAAAAACAAATTTTTAAATTTAATAAGTATAGAAAATCAAATTTCTCAAAATAAGTGCCACATTCATATCCTCAACCAACAATCTTATTCAAAGTCTTGGTCACTCACATACACTACTTTACATCTTATTCAGTGTAAAGTGCTTCATACTAGAGTCCTAAAGTATAAAAGTAAAAAAAATTAGAAATTTTAATTTGTAGGGTAATTATCCCATAATTAATGGCTCCCACGGCCCTGCTACTAGAGTACTAGTACTTTCTTATTTACTAAAAATTACCACATTAAAATTATATTTTTTTTTATATGATTTTTTTGTTTGGTCAAGTGAGCATAATTTTATTAAAATTTCTATATTATATCTCGTCGTTTTAATTTAGAGTGTGTTTTAACTGACTTGTTATCTTGTTTGGTAAGAGAAATTAATGGTTAATAAAATTGAATTTTTCATAAGAAAAAAAAAATTATATTTTTTTAATTTTACTTCATAAATTTACATTATACCATACATAAACTTCTTTATATTTTTTCTATGACTTAAAAATTATATTTTGTAGTATATTTTATTTATTTTAAAAATAAATATAATAATATCACACACACATATATTTTTTAAAAAATTAATATAATATTTATAGCTTAAAAGCCTTAAATAAATAAGGCTTCTCTTCATGAGCTAAATTTTTTGATCTATAATTAGCTTATTTAATGAAGCAGCATTTTACATTGTTATTTTAGGAGAAATTGCTAAAAGAGAAATAAAAAAACATTGTTGTTGATAAAGGTGTTATAAAGAGAAATTGCTAAAAAGTATTATTGTTGATATAATTAAATATTGAATTCTAAATAATTTTATTTAAAAAAAAATTGCTAAAAGATATCAGTAATGTTTATCACCTTTCAATATGTTAAATTATTATTAGTACAATTAAATATCGAGTCTCATACGAAAACTATTATGAAATATCGCTTATTAGTTATAAGACATTAGCTTTAAGTGGTGCTAGCCTAATAACAATACTCCTATTTTAGTTACTTGGTGGAATGGGGGTTAGAAACCTCCACATTTTTTTTTTGGGGGGGGGAATGAGAAATAAAGAATGGAGGTTGGACCCCTCCAACATGGCAACACCTTGGTCTTCATTTGGAAACTCTACCTACCAAACCCTCTTCCCCTATCATGAAAATAAAAGTGCATTACCATACATATCATATTAAGTGTGTTGGTAAATTTATATATAGATAGACATATTTCTAGACTCTCTACTTAAATTTGGCAATTTTGACATTATATTTCCAAAGATGGCCAAAGATTTTAGTGATGAACTTCACTTAGTAATGTTTCCATTCTTCGCATTTGGTCATATAAGTCCATTTGTTCAACTCTCTAACAAGCTCTCCTCCTCTCATGGAGTTCGAATCTCATTCTTCACCATTCCTGGCTTTGTTTCACGAATCGAATCCTTACTCATTCCCTCCCCCAAAACCCAAATCATTCCTCTTCAAATCCCATCCATTCATGGCCTCACTCAATCAACTGCCGGAACTTCCGATCTTCCCCCATCTGAAGCCGGAAACCTCATCAAAGCTATTGATCTAATGCAACCCCAGATCAAATCTCTTCTAACTGATCTCAAACCCCATTTCATTGTCTTTGATTTTGCTCAGTACTGGCTTCCTTCTCTTGCTTCAGAATTGGGTATCAAGACTCTGTTTTTCTCTGTTTTCTGTGCCATTTCCGGTGCTTACATTACAGTTCCGGCCAGACTTTCCGGCGTAGAAGGAGAAGAAATCACCGTCGAAGATCTGAAGAATCCTCCATTGGGTTTTCCTCAAAGCTCTGAAATTCGTCTCAAAACCTTCGAAGCCAGAGATTACTTGTTCATGTTTCGAACCTTCGACGGCGACCGGAGAGTTTTCGACAGAGTAGTTTCCGGCTTAACTGGTTGCTCAGCTATCATATACAAAACCTGCAAAGAAATCGAAGGTCCGTATGTAAATTTCATGAAAACCCAATACAAAAAACCAATCATGATGACTGGTCCCCTAGTCCCGGAGCCACCACCGTCCGGCGAGCTCGACGAAAAATGGGAAACTTGGCTCAGTCGTTTCCCGCCAAAATCTGTAGTTTTTTGCTCATTTGGGAGCGAAACATTTCTCGACGACAATCAAATCAGAGAGCTAACACTCGGATTGGAACAAACAGGATTACCATTCATCTTGGTTCTAAATTTCCCGGCGAATCTCGACGCCGGAACCGAGCTAGAACGAGCTCTGCCTAAAGGGTTTAAGGAAAGAGTGAAGGAGAGAGGTGTAGTGCACTCTGGGTGGGTACAGCAGCAGCAGATTCTTGCCCACCAAAACGTTGGGTGTTACCTCTGTCACTCTGGTTTTAGTTCCATTGTTGAAGCTTTGGTCAACGATTGTCAGTTGACTTTGCTGCCATTTAAAGGGGACCAGTTTATGAACTCGAAGCTGATTGGGTTGGATTTGAAAGCTGGTGTGGAAGTTAATAGGAGAGATGAGGATGGGTATTTTGGGAAAGAGGATATTTATGAAGCTTTGAAGAAGATAATGGTGGATTTTGATGAGGAGCCTGGTAAGACTGTGAGATTGAATCATGGAAAATGGCGTAGTTTTTTGTTGGACAAGAAAATTCAAGATAACTTCATATTGGATTTGGTGATTGAGTTGAAAGCAATAATGGCTAAATAGTAATTAATTAAATGAATGAATTATATGATCCTACTACATATTTACTACCCAATTCTAGTCATGCATTTTCAAATTTCTAATGTAATGTAATTTAAATTATTATTTATTCAAAACAATTATGGTTTAAAGTAGTGGTGTCTAAATTACACTATCATATCCTATAATTAGAAATAAATTATTAGATCCCATTACATTATTTTATCATCTTATTATGGTATTAAGTATAGTATTACAAATTAATATTGAATTTTACGTAATTTAATTTAATAAATAATATAAAAATCTGTTTATTATAGTGTTGACAACATATAGTGCCTAATAGACTTTATCATCAATAGTGGTGAGACTTTGTAATAGGTCCCATGGCCGGCTCTAAGTATAGGTAGGTTAGGCCTGCACCTAAGACCCACTTATTTTAAAAGCCTAACTAAAAAAAATTACTTTTTAAAAAATATACATACTTTCTTAATAAAAGTTAAAAATACTAACTTCTTTAAATTACATTATTAAAATCTCACTTATTTTTAAATTTTAATATATTTTATTTATTTTAAATATATAATATTAATATATATACATATACTAATAAAAAAAAAATTATTCAAGCCCTAAACAATTAATAAATTATGTTTAGAGTAATGAATAATATTCTATATATATAGTATGAAATGGATAGTTAAAATGAAAAAAGATTATGCAGTGTATTTTTAGCTTGGTTCTTTAAATATTTAAAAAAATTTCTATTTTAAAGCATTTGATGTGAGTGCTACTAAAATTCTATAAAAAAATAAAGAGCATTGCTACGAGACACACATGATGCTTAACACTATGATAAAGTATTGTCCTATAATTGGTTAGCAATTTTCTATAATATTTATTAAAATAAAATAGATAGAACCCAATATTGAATTGCACCAATAGCAACATTACACCTCACAAGCGTGTGTTAGAACTTAGGTGCTCTTAGCATTTTTCAAGAATAAAAGGCTAGAAAGAAATATCTTTTTCAAAAAAAAAAAAAATACAAGTATACAAAGTTACTTTTTATTTTGAAAATACTAACTTCTATGTTTTATTTAACCTAACCTTTTTATTTACAAAAATATATTTATAAAATTTTAAAATTACAAAAATCAATTTTTCTTAGCAAAAATTAAAAAAAAAACAATAAATCAACCTCACAACAACTATAAAACAACAAAAAAAAAAATAACTAAAATTATAACTTGTTACAACTATAAAATAACATTAAAAATAATTTATTATTTTTACTAAAAATCTAATTTTATAAATAAAAATATTTAAAGCATAAAAATAAGAAAAATCATGTGTTGACATATTTGTAATTTTTCGTATATTATGTAAATTTTTCTAAATATTTTTTTATAACCTTGTTAATCCTTATTTTTTTTCTGAATAAGTATACATTCTTATATTTTACTTATCATATATAAGATATAATGGACCAGAAAAATATAACTTGCACTTTGCCATATGAGATTGGTGACCTTATTCCACTTCAAATGTACATACAAAATCATAAAATAAACCTATATTACACTTCACCATCCCCAAGGTGGGGAGTGAGAGCACCAGAGAAAAAACAGAGCTTGTAAAGGCATAATAGTACCTTGAAATTCAAGGATCAAGTGAATTTCAATTACTTAGAAAGATTTGTGGTATATGCTTTTTCCCCCAACACAATTAGAACTTAAAATTCCCCTTATACATGAGATAATTGAGCTAAAGCCTAAGGCTGTACAGAAGAGAAAAAAAAAAAGAACCAAAAACAAAAACAGCCCCGGTTATCTGACAGACATTAGAAGATTAAGTCAATCAATCACTCAAAGGCAAAGACCTTCGAGGGAAGCCAGTGGACATGCCCAGAAAGGGACCGTCCAAGATGTTAGGCTGCAAAGCTGGAATGGAGAACCCACCGGACTGCGCGCCCATGATTGCGGGGTGTTGAATTGAACTGTTAAAATGGAGAAGGAGAAAGATTGTAAAGCACTTCTGTTTCGATCACATGGATTAGTAGAAAGAAAAACTAATGCTGAATCATTAGATAAACTACCTACCTGAAAGATAGAGAAAAGGATGTTTCTACTGGGGCTCGAATCCCATTTCTCTCCGGTGAAATCAGTGACCAAAAAACTGGAACACAAAGTTAAGAGAAACAAATCAATCGCGATTATAGAAATCTTTCTTTTAGTGAAAATTTAATGAACTATTTTATCACCTCTAAGATTAGTATATCTATGAATGTAAGACAAATAATTTTCATTCCAATTGCAGAGGTTAGTTGGAGCTTATGAATGCAGAGGTATTCTTAAGAAAGGTACAGAGAAAGAAACCCAATGATTACCTGACTGTTCCCTACGATCTTCCAAATCAGAACAAAATAGTGCATTCTGCATATCAGAGTTAACGAGTTACGAGTGTATAACAATATATTATAAAACTATGCATACATGAATGTCAATGTCACAACAACAATGCATAAAGCCTCCAGCTAACCTTGTCACCATGTGATACATCATGAACCAAATCTGAGAGAAAAAAGAAAAGAAGAAAATAAAGAATTATGTTCAAATCACCTTGTTTGATAAAATAAGTATTTACCATATCATTAAACCAACAAAACACCAAAGAAAAATTCTATTTACCTAAGCTTGGAACACTGGGTTTCACAGCCAACGTCAAGCCAAGAAAGCAGTCCTCGGGTTCAGAACCAAAGTCCGATAATTTCAGCTCGAGATTTGGCTGTGCCCCTGTGGATCAAAGGGAGGAGAAAGATACAATACATCCAGATGAATAAGACGAATTACGTATATGTCGGCTTAGAATCAAGTGTCAAAAGAACTTACCCATGTTACTCAGCTTTAACTCAAGTGGATCACGTAGTAAACGAGGAACCCAAGTCACCTATCAAGCAAACAAATGTAAATTATGTTGATTTTATTAATTAATAAGGAGTAGCAAGAGTTGGAAAAACATATACTTTGAAAAACGGATGCTGTAATGACTCATTTGCAGATGGCCTCCTTGATGGGTCCCATGAGCATAGTTGCTGCAGACCATCATCCAAAGGAAAACAAGAAATATAACAAAGTTACAAAGGGTACATATAAAAACGTTGATATACGTAGTAACAAAAGGCATTGCATAATGAGAACCCACCAATATTAAATCAATGGCTTCCGGGCTTGCATTTGGAATCATATGAGAAAGGTTTGCAGGTGCAATCTAACCAAGCAAAACATAAAACAATTAAATTAAGGTTAGGAGCATATAAAGAAAACCAAACACAAATAATACTACGATAGTGTACCTTCTCATAGTTAACAATTCCAAATAAGCGAGATATATTTGTCCCTTCAGGAAAAGAAGCAATGTCTGGTGTACCAAGAACACAACATATCTTGAACAACTGATCTATTTCACTGCCATGTAGAAATTTGTTCTATGAGATGACACTAACTAATAATTTGAAATTAGACTGTGTGTGAAGAGCTATCATAAAATGCTAGACAGCAATTGAGTACAATCAGCAAACATGGTAGAAATTGTGAAAATTGGGAACATTACAAGTGAACATGAATAGTTCTTTACAAACTTGGGATCATAATATCACCTTTCACCAGGGAAAATGGGAGAAAAGGTGAATAGCTCAGCTAGGATTGCACCAACTGCCCACATATCTGGATATATTTTCATTTGTTAATCACAAGGCAAGAAATACTAGGCTCATACATAATTTAAACCCTGCTTAATCTCCAACAATTGTAAAACATTAAAAGTATATAGCTCTTAAGCTGTGTTATTTTCCTTATGTTTGTTTTAGGCCCAAAAGTACGTACAACTTTCCTTTAACTTAATATGTCATTAAAAGGAAAAAAGAAAAAACTCAGAGCAATTCAACTAACCCATACAGCTTAAAAGAATATACCTTTATTGGGAAAAAATTTGGTTTGGGTTTTTTTCACAAAAGGCAAAACAATTGCCGTTATAAAAGAAGAAAACTGAAGTTAGTAAAACACTTACCAACTGCAGGAGTGTATGTCTTGGACTGCAGCAAGACTTCTGGTGCACGGTACCTAGTACAACCGAATATAATTTGTCAAAAATCATCAGCTCACTGCACAGTGACCCAGTAGAAACCAAGGTGCATGCATACATTAAGATCTTGAATGTGAAAGAAATGTCTTTTCTTTAAAAAATACGCATTTGAAATCATATATGATTGAGCACCCACATACAAACAAGAAGGTAGCGCCAGTTAAAAATGACTCACCATCGTGTGGAAACATATTCAGTATAAGGGGGCATAGATGACACTTCTCTAGCCAGCCCAAAATCAGCAATTTTAATAAGATCATTTGTCACCAGCAAGTTCTCTTTTCACAAACACAAGAAAGAATAGTTAGTATCTTCTTAAAGTGTGTCACACACACAAAAGCACAAGAAAAAGGGTGGTATCTAATGGATGAATGGATTAATTGACAATTACACGGTAGGCTTTACCAGGTTTCAGATCTCTATGAAAATATCGATTTCTATGTATGTGATCAAGTCCGTGAAGCACTTGAGCAATAAAGCTACGGATCTCATCTTCAGAAAAAGGCCTTTGCCGATCTCTCATCATTTGGTAGAGATTCAAATTCTGGAAAATCAAGCAGTTAATGCAATAAATAATTAAGTCCAATTAATTGTTATCCATAGCTCATATTCAAAGAGTTATCAATTTATACGAAAGAGATTACTTATATATTGTTGTGTGAAAAGTGGAGGATGTGTCTGGTACAAGAAAGTAATAATAGTTCTATTAATACTAAACCATGATTTAAAGATAATAAATTTCAAATTTTTTATAATTTGTAGAACTAAACTAGAACAGGACTCTTATTTGCATATTTCCCTTCAAGACGGGAAAAAAGTTGTTTGTCCTTTATTATATGGAAACATAAGAGGAAAAATCACCATTAAAAGTGAAAAAAAATGACACGAAACGGATGTGTAAACATATAAATAGTAGATGAATCAAAGGTATAAATTCAAAGAAAATGCTTCCTCACCATGTACTCAAAAATTAGGAACACTTCATCGTTTTCCCGGACAACCTCGTTCAATTTTATGATATTGGGATGACTCAGTCTACGGAGGACCTGTAGAAGTATGAGTTTATGAAACTTCAATGCTTTGAGGATTACATATAGCGTGCAACAAAGAAACAGAAATTCTCCACAGAACATACCTTTATTTCTCGTAATCTCCAGTACTCTTCCCAAAAATAGAACTTTCTCTTCATCTTCTTAACAGCAACCTGGAATAACCGGATCAAAAATAATATTCATGATCAAGAAAGAACATGATGATAACTTGGAAAAATAAGTGAATCTAAATTCATAAATACAAGGAAATTATGATGCAGCTTACAATCTCATGTGTCCTAGAATCAATGGCCTTATATACAGTGCCACAAGTGCCATCACCAAGCTCTTCCAAAATTGTATATCTGAAAATATAAATAAATACATATAATGGATTCAAAGAAACAAAACAATAAGACCAAAAAAAGAAAGAAAAAAAATCAACAAACTAGCACTAGGCATGGGACAGGGACTTACCTTTCCATTATTGAAATTTCAATTTATTATAAGCAACAATCTTTCAGTTGAATTTAAACAATCTCCAGTTAGAGGTATCTAAGCTGTCAACACAGTATTGACCATTAGCTTGTAGACAAGGTTTAGAGCTAGAGTCTAGCACAGAGCATTTGATGTCGTAAAAATTGGACTTTTCTTCGTTGTAGGAGCAATTGAATATCAGGGAGAGATTTATCAGCATTTTGTAGCCCTCCACTTGAAATTCCAGTGATCAAGCATTAAACTTCATGGGCATGAATTTTGGCTTCATTTTCTTCACATATACTTCCATGAAAAAAACCCTCATAGAAATAGGGAGGCTTGAGCTGCAGTAGGTAATTCAAGAAAAGAAAAAATCAGCTATGGAAAATTAAGGGTTTCACCTCAATTTAACCAAAAATAAACCCACAAAAGGCTGAGACAAATACAATAGTACTCTATTCCATTTTCTCTTATCAATCTTCTCAAATAAACTACTAAGTCAAGTTTTTCTCAATACTTACTTTCATAATATCATAGGGTTATAAACACATAGAACCAAGAATTTACTACCAATATTAGGCATAATTGAAAGAATTATATATAAAAAAAAAATGTTACAGAGATAATCGAAATAGTAGAAGAGTTCACCTGGTTTATTAATAAAAAGTCATAAACTTTTAAGAAAAGAACTAAACCAGAAGAGAGAATTCAACACCAGGTAGTTAAAGCTAAGAGAAAAAGAAGACTTTTAACCGATAATCCGAAAGAGAGACAGAAAAAAAAAAAATCAGTTTCCAATTCTTATTGCTTAATACTCAACAAATATCTTCACTCAAACCACGCCCATTTCAACTTCATAAATGGCTGGTAAAGCACCAATATGAGAAGTGGAAAAAGAAAGAATCCAAAAGAAGATCTTTTTCCTTCTTTTTCTTTTCTTTTCTTTTCAGGGAAACCAAACAGACAGATATGTTAATTTGAAATGCATTACAGAGAATACAGCTAAAGGAAAGCAATAATGTAACCTAGAATCTTAGAACAATCAAGATTATATACACAAAATCTTGAAAAGATTTGAATTGAAGCTAAACTCACCAATGATTTTAAATTGAATAAATCCACATCCAGAAGATGAAAATATTGAGCAATGTAAAGAAGTAAAGGAAATTTTCTGAGAGAGAAAAGTTTGAAGAGAGAAGAAATTGTAGAGAAAGTTTTAGAGAGAGAAAGTGAGAAAGATTTGGATTGGTATTGAAGCCATGAGAAAGGGTGAGAGAGGAGGATTCCGCTGAAGAAGAAACCAAAGAAATAATATTTATTATTATTAAATTAAAATATTAATTAAATTTTAAAATATTGTTAGTAATGATTTTATCTTCTTTGATTTATTTTAATTTAAAATAAAAAAAATAAAAATACTTGGGTGTGGTGGGGAAGAGAAAGGGAAAGTGGTCCCCTTACCTTATTTAATATTTAATTTAGTGAAATTACTTATATGCCCCAGACAACTTAACACGCTTTAATTGTCATTGACTCAAATACCCTGTTTGAATTCGTAAAATTTCAAAATTAATTATGTGGTGCTACGTTTTCTCCAATTCTGGAATGAGTGTATTTATTTATTTATTTTTTTATAATTATTATTAACTTTGTCAACTTTCCAATTCTCACATATTAGCGAAATTAATAATTTTTCTCCCGAACTTTAACATGTACTAAATCATGCCTCTGAACTTTTTTTGCCGCTAAAAATTTCCCCTGAACTATTAAGAATGTTAAATTTAAGGACTTTTGTCTAATTTTAGTAAAAAAATTCTAAAATAGATGAAAGTTTAAGGGGCCTGATTTAGTACATATCAAAGTTTGAAGGGCATAATTTGGTAGATATCAAAGTATGGGGAGCATGTTTTAGTACATAAACAATCACTGAAACAGTAAAATTGAATGAAATTAGACAAAAGTCCTTAAATTTAATAATCTCAATAGTTCGGGGGGAATTTTAACAGCCAAAAAAGTTCAGAGGGCACGATTTAGTACATGTCAAAATTCAGGGAGAAAAATTACTCATTAGCCAAAGAAAAATGCTAAATGGTACTATTGGTGTAGTTTCGGCTTTGGGTATAGGCTCATTAGGCGCTCAAAAATATTTTTTTTTATAGCTCACTAATTTTTAGAGTCGGCCATGCAATAATGTCTAGTACTTTCTTCGGTATCATACCGTGTAATTAAGTATTGTATCTCATATAACTTAAGAAAATAACTTTTAGAGAGCGTCGTCAACCAATTATAGAGTGCTACTTATTGAAGGTGTTAGACACTAGTAGTGCCTAATAACAATGCTCTATTAAAAATTTCTCTCTCCCTCTTTCTTTTAATTATTATTTGAAAGAGTTTATATTGGTTGGTTTGATCAGTTTATACTACACTTTATTCAACTAAATACAAATAGCGAGTTATAAAAATTTAAGTGCAACTTGCCCAAATAAAGAACAAAAAAAAAGTGACATGTCTAATAAATTAGTTCGGGTTCATTGGATGAGAGCTTTATTTTCAATTCGCTCAATGTATAGATTACGTAGTTGGATTTTTCTATTTCTAGTTTTTATCAAATTTTTTAAATTCATTTTGGACGAACTATTTGAGTTCGGCGATTTACAAAAAATTATGTATAGCCTTATTTATTTATAGGAAAATTACCCCATATACTATTTTTTTAACTTTTTCTTTTAAAAATTTACGGTTTGGGTTTCTCAGGTTGTTTCTCCATTGGTTTCTATATGAGTTGCTATACAGATTTTGGGTGTAATTTAGGTTGCTCCGTTAGTTGCAATAGAAGTTTCTATGTGCATATCTGTAAAAATAAAAAATATATATATTTTAAAGGTAAAAATAAAAAGAAATTTATATTAATCTTACCATATATAATATTATTGAATCGTGTCTATAATTGTAAATTAAAATGAAAGTATGGAATTTAATATTGGGATTTTTTCTATAATAAATTAAAAATGGAAGAAGTTTACATTTATGACCCCAAAAAGGGAAATAAACAAAAATAGAAACTAAAAGTTATTAAATTACAAAAATACCAGCCAAGGAAAATGGAAGCCTCCATCTTCTTCGTGACCCAGCGGACGAATCCCAACAACCCATTCTCAACCATTTTCCTTCCAAAACCAGGAAAAACAGATCTAAAAAAAATGTAGATCTCAAGGGAAAACAACTTAAATCCCGAAAATCCAAATACAAAAACAGAAAGAAAAAAAATCATCCAACCTCCATTGTTGTACAAAAAAAACTCAAAAACAACATTCAGTCAAAAAAGCAAATCGCGTTCAGAGATGAAGAATCAAATAGAAGGAGATCTGGAAATCATTGAAACTCACCCATGATTGAATCAGAGAAAGAATTGAAGGTAATAAAATATGAAAAAACAAACATCATCTAAGCTTTCAGAAAAAAAAAAACCAGAAAGCAACCACAAAACAACATTTTAAATACACCCAGGCATAAACAGCCTAAAAGATGAACAATTGGGAAAAAACATATTAACAACAATCTGCAAAACATGAAATTACTAAAAAAATTGTTCATTGTGAAATAAAATTAAACAACACTAAAACTACTAAAACTAAACATTAAAATAACTGTTTAGAAAATGCCAATAGAACACTAAAATAACAATCAAATAACGAATTAAAAATAAGGAAAAAATGTTATGAAAACTTAAAACCTTCGTACAAAAAATGAGAACAAAAACAACAATAATCCCTAAAAAATTACATTTAAAACTTAAAAACAACTAATAAGAAAACCCGAACTGACAAAAAGAAAAATAGTATAGTTTGGTTAAATGATGCTAAAAATTATTTAATAGCAGTAACAAAACAAAAAAAAAAACTAAAAAAACAAAAATGAGAACAAAAACAAAATAAAAAATAACGGTTGATTAAAAATTTCAACTTAAAAAAATAAAAAAATTCAAGGTAAACAACTCTTGGGTTTAACTTTAGGCTTCACTTCCAAATCAGAAACTTCATCGTCGAAGTCAAAATCGGAGAGAACCTAAAACGTTATGGAGAAAAAAAATTGAAACACAAAACAGCAAACGAAAAACAAAACAACAAGAAAAAAAACTAAAAAAAAAATCAAAAAACAACCCAACTTACATCCTTGACAAATCTCGAAGACTTGGTTCTCTTTGCCTTACAAGATTCAATCTTAGCTGGAAAAATCTGTTTTTAGAACCAGATGGCTCTGCAGCATCACCCATTCCCTTCTTTGCAATGTCTTTCAAACCCATTTTAGGATCGTAGCATAGATGGGAGGTTGAAATCCGTGGGTTAGGGCTTCACAGGGGATGATAGTAGGTTATGGAAAAAAAAAAAAACTAACAGAAAATAAAAGAAAAATTAAAAAAAAATGAATGAAAGAGAAGAAGGTGGAAGAGATGGGGTGTAATATTGGAGATGAAAGAGAAGAAGGTGGAAGAGATGGAGTGTAATATTGGAGAAAACCTATGACATAAGCATGCATAGGTATTTGTGTAATTATTAAACTTTTTAAAATATAATATTGAAAAATAATTTTTTGAAAAATGTTTAAATAAGCGAATAAAGATAAAAATGTAAAAAAATGGCAAAAAAATATACCAAGTGTAAAAATCCCTTTAATATTTACCTTTTTCTTTTGAAATAAACATGCATAGATGAAATTAGACCATACTAATTGTGGGTAAAAGCCCACTTATCCACATAATGGGCCATAAAGTTATAAGTTCTGCTAACAAAAAAAAATTACAACAAGCGAAAAATCGAGAGAGTCTATTATAAAAATTAGCACAGTTTTCAATCTCCCAACGAAATTCTAGATTGTTGAGCGAATTGATAACCACCCTAGAATTACTCTCTATTATAATAAAATTACAGCTTTCATCTTTAGCAACTTCCAAAGCGAAGCAGTAGGCTGCCGCTTCTCCACAAAAAGTATCAGAGAACTCTAATCTAGTTGTATGCACCCCGCACACCACTCCAAGGTGGTTTCTAGCCACAACTGCAATGCACATGCTTTTCATCCCCACTTTAACATCACAGTTAAGCCTAACCCACTCTAGAGGTGCCTTTCCACTTTGGAAAACCGACTGAAGTCGGACATCCTCAACAAAGGAGAAAGCAGAAGAGGCCATAAGGAAGAGAGCTTGCCAACTCTTGTTAGCCCAAGATATGTTTCCAAGAGGGGGTGTGAATTGGAAATTTATACTAATTTCGGTAAATCAAAACTTTTAACACAAAATTAAGCAATTAGCCACTTAATCAAATAAAAGCAAGTAATATGGCAAGCAATATATTATGACAAATAATCAAACTTGTAAAATAAAGAGTTTAAGGATTAGAAGATGCAAACTCTCGATTTTTACAAGGTTCGGTAGAACTATGCCACCTACGTCCTTGGTCTTCAAAGCTATGGACCTAGCTTTGAGTTCCAATATCGAGCCAAGTTAACGGGCTTGACTAACCCTTACAACCGGGGAATTTTTCACCAAGGTTTTTCCCAAACCTCTCACAATAGTTTTCTTCCAAGGACTATCAACCTCGCCGGATTGTTGAAGTGCCAATCTCACTTTTCTCGGGTTGTTTACAAAATCGGTGTCAACCTCACCTACAACCGAGTTGTTTTTCTACCGGTGCCAACCTCACCTCTCAATACAATGAATATGTAATTTTGAAATACAAAGCAAACTCTCTCTAATAAGATAGAAAACAAAGTAAAATCCTAGAGAGAATTGCAAGCACACTAGAGAAGATAAGAACAAGTTTGGCTCAAGTGTGTGTAGTTGGTGTGTTTATGAAAAGATGATAACTCTTTAGTTTAGAACACTTAGAATGATGTTATATGATGAATAGAAGCTCAACCAACCTCCATTTTTAAGTGAAAAACGAGTTTATATAGTGTAGGAATGAAAACTAGCCGTTTAT
Source organism: Cannabis sativa (assembly GCF_029168945.1). Taxonomy (NCBI): domain Eukaryota; kingdom Viridiplantae; phylum Streptophyta; class Magnoliopsida; order Rosales; family Cannabaceae; genus Cannabis; species Cannabis sativa. The sequence continues at coordinate 79,662,257 of NC_083604.1, read as the reverse complement.
AGCCGTTAGCACATTTTTCGAGGCCACTTCAGCCGTGATCCGGAATTCCGGATGGGAATCAGAATTCCAGATGCAAAAGGTTCATTTTTTCGAACTAAAACGTGCATAACTTTTTACTCGTTTATCCGATTTCAAAAATTCCAGTTGCGTTCTCTTAGTTAAATGATATGTGATCTTAAAAATCAATTTAGAAAATTTAGATATCATTTTTTGTGAAATAACTCGTCGCACAAGTTAGTGAGCCAAACTTTTGAACTTATAAATCCTAGTGTACTATGCAAATCACTTTAACAAGACTAAAGCAAATTTATACCATTTGATTGTTTGTAGTCTTGATGTAGATGAGCTTCCTAGCTTGATTTGCATGTTTTGATCCAAAGCTGACTTTTCCCGAGAGTTGACTTTGACTTTGACTTTGACTTTGACTTTGACTTTGACTTTCGGGTTGACTTTTGACTTTGAGCTTTTTGAAGACCTCTTTTGAATAGGGTCTTGACTTGTTGATCCCTTGATGAATCTTTTGCTCTTATGAAGTATGAAATAGTTTATATACTTGTTGACTCTATTTCTTTGATTATGTTTGACTTTACCGAGCAAATATAGATACTCTGTGAACTTGCTTGCAAAATGATCAAGAAAAGATTAGTAACAAATAATAATCAAATATTTGTTTATCATCAAAATAAATGAGTGAATGACTTTTGGTCAACAACTCTACGGTCCTTCCCAATCCCCTTTAGTAGAGGTTCAAATCCTATTGGACGCAATTTTATTTCCATATGTATTTTATTTTATATTTGATATTTCTATATCAAGAAAGATATTTTGAATGGCTTAAATAAAAAGATCTGCTTCTTATATACACTTCTTACTCAATATAGACAGATTTACGGATTTGAAGATATCCATCCAACTACCAGATACGAAGAAGGAGTAGGGAAAAAACAAGCACTGTAATCTCCATAAGAGTAATGAATCTAGTTAATACACTGATTAACATTAGCCAGACTTCTATTGTGTACCTTGTTATTCCGAGTCTGCCAAATTGTATCAACCAATCGAAGCATATAGAAATAATAATTCATCTGTATTAATGCCTTGTTTTCCTAGTCCTTAGATGAATTTGATCCAGTCCAACAAGCGAATGCCAAACCCAAAAATAGGAAACATACCCCACTGGGAAGAACGCTACAAATGAAAAGTCCAATCACAAGTGAGAAATAAGTGCTCCAACGTTTTCTCACCACCCCACACAAGGGGTAGGTCACATCCTCTAAATGGAGTCTCTTAGAAAGAATAACACGAACTGGGAGGGCTTTAGAGAGGATACACCACCACAGTATCTTATGGCATTCCAATATGATACTATTTCACAGTTTATTCTAGAAAGATGGTGCAACTTCATAATGAGGAGCCATTTCTAAAGCTTGAATGAGATAAGCCAATTTACACGAGAAATGCCCAATACTCTCCTTGGTCCGAATCTACCTATCCTTACCACCTGAAACTATAGCACCATTCGACTTAGGATAAAATTTCGTACCATGGGAGATCCAAGGATCCTCCTAAATTCTCATATTCTTTCTGTTATCCCAAATTTGGTACTCTGACGTGGCATCACGAGAATAGTGACACGTGGAGTCCACTTGGAGCATCTGCTCGGAACGATAGGCCAAGCAGGACGCCTCGCTGGCACATCCAGAATGAAATATTCAACAAACCGTGCAGGGCGATCAACACTTAGCGAATTCAGCTTTCGCATCATGAGTCATCAGCTCAACCCTTACAACTCAAGGATCAACTTACGTGGATGTGGCATACACACGATCCCACTATCAGTGTATTCAGCCTCAATCCCACGATCCTTGCATTCAGCATTGATCACACGATCTTTCTGTTTATACGCATTGTAACGAGAGAGGAAACTCTTCCTCCTCAAGTTTCCCAGCCCTATAAATAATGAGGAATGTTCACTGGGCAAAGGATCGGAAAAATTATAAGTCGATACGCAGTTAAGCTAAGGCAATATTATTATCTAAGAATTATATATTCAGAGATACTGTTGTAAGAGCTATAAGAAAAAGAAACTTCTTCCTTGTTCTTAAGTCAATACAAATAACGAGGATTAGGCTATTACCGAACTGCTCGGGGCTGAACCTCTATAAAATTCCTGTGTCTTATTATTGCTTTCTTATATATATTCTCATTACGACATATCGTTTATCGGTTATTAAAAAGACTCATTGTCGTTGACTAAAAGCGAAGTCAACACTTTCTATCCACGATCATTTTACAAGCACTTTTCCTTAAAATAGTTTTGCCTTTCACCACATTCTTCTAAAACCACGAATCAGAGTCTTTATACTTGCAAGTAAGGTAATATTTGTCAATAATTTAAAAAGTATGTTATTAATTTTATGCAATTGGTTACAATGAATAACGTATAACTTTTGTGCATTACTATGTTGCTTAATCTAGTCCATACACGTGGTAAAGGATGAAAGATCTCGGCCATTGATTTTATTTTTTATTTTCTTTTGAGAGAAAAATAAAATTAATAGACAAATTAGACAATAGTCGATGATATATCACTCAAAAGAGCAGAATCAACAAGATAGACAAACAATATTGTTTACAAAAATAAGAATAAAAATACTAATGGCACCTTTAACTAAAATACCAATAAGTCGCCAGTGTTGAAGTATCAAAGAAGCACGAAGAATGATAGATCTCTAATCTAAATGAACATGTAACAAATTACACATATCAATTGCTATCAACTAAAAATCTTCCGATAAAAATTTGGTGAATACATTAAGAAAGCATAAGTTTATAATAACATTTATTGCCCTTTGAGGATCATTTGTTGTTCCTCTATTAAGATTTGTTCGAAATTAAAATGCCTTGATGTTACTTTTCTTTTAAATATGATCCTTAGCTCCTTCAGCAATAAGAGTCGATTCTACAACTTGAGCATATGATCGCACAATCTTAGGTTGATTGACAGTTACAATCACATCTTGAGCAATATGTTCTTCAAAACCTCGAATGAACTTTGCCTTTCTCAAGGCTTCAGTGGCCATCTCATCAAAGAAAAACTTAGCTAAGCGACCAAACTTGGTGGCATACTCGGTCGCCGACATGTTACCTTAGATCAACTGTACGAACTCATCCGCTTTTGCAGCACAAATAGATTTATTATAATATTCTCATAAAACAAAGCCTTGAATGTATCTCAAGTCATGGTATTAAGGTCATGACCTTGGGACACAATCTCTCATCAAATTCTCGCATCTTCCCATAACATAAAGATCACACACACATACTATTATTACCTTCCACCCTCATAAAATCAAAGATAGAAGTGATCGTGCTCATCCATTGCTTCACCTTCAGCAAGTTAGGACCACCCTAAAAAATTGGAGGATTCTGTTTCCTAAACTGCTCATAAAATGACTCCAAATGATTACCCACATTCTACGACACAACCAAATTATAACTCGTTCTTACTTAATATTACTGTATCTGTTAACACACAACGTGAATCATGCCAAGTAACTATGAAAAATTCGATATTAACAACAGCTAACATTACAAATGAGGATCTATTTTGATACATATTAGGAAAATTATTGAGCTTAACTCAATCTAACAAGGAAAGAAAATATCCTCAATTTAAGTGGATAGTAAATGTCACCAACCAATATGAATCTCTATTCTCTAATACATGGCGATGCTATTATATTTTCTTTCAAAAAGTTTAAATTATTTCAAAAATAAAATAATTTTTTAAATTCTTCAAAAAAATAAAATAAAATAAAATAAAATCCTAAATGCGTATAATATGGGGAAAAAATAAATATAAAGCTGAATATATAACCTAATCGCCCTAATCTCTGTCGTCCGACTCCACACAGTGACAGCCGCATTTCTCTCTCTCGTCAAACACGTAAGCTCAAAGCTTCACCCAACTCTATTATACATTTGTTCTCTGTATTAATATATATTTTTATACATATAATCTCTTGAGTTTGTGAGTATGGATGTTTCTTATGTGAATACTCTTGATAATGTCCATGTCTGAATATTATTGCATATGAAGTAGCGTTAGTGTTTGGTTGGGTTGGAATGTGTTTCATTTTGCATATACCGTAAGTCATATGTGGCTTCGAGGAGTTTTTTTAAACTTGTGCACAATGAATATATTTAATCAATCTAAATATGTTTTACTCATTTGTTTTGACCAAGAACAAGAAAAAGTTTTGATCTTGTGGGGTTGGTGATGATGAGGGTGATATTAGACTATTACTAAGAATTAAGGCAGAGTTTAGTAAGAACAAGAAAAAGGACAAGAGCAAATGACCATGAAGACACTCATTTGTGCTCAGCTCTAGAAGGAGGCTCTTTGCCAAGCACTTTTTTTTTTCTTTCAATACGGGCCAGGTCCACTATATTAGGGTTTATTATCAGCCAATCACCTTTTTTGATCCTGTTGTTTTTAAGGTTGAATTTGGTAGGTTATAATTTTGAATTGGGATTGCATCTTAACATTGGAATCTGTTGTGAAAACATAGCAGGTGATTCAGAGCATTAAGCTTTTAGTCCTGGTTGCTGGATTTTTTCATTTCTATTAATTTTTTTTTTCTCTTTGTTATTTTCTTATTGATCTATGTTGGAGTTGCAAGGATATTGATGTATCTTTGATCTGTATTTTCCTGTATGTAAGTTTTCTTAAGTTTTGTATGTATAGTAGCACTTTATATTTGATTACTTGAAAGTGGTTGAAGATGACCGAAGTGCTTGTTAATTTTTAACTTTTGTTTAGTGAGGAGGAAGTGTAAACTGTTATTGTAGCTTTCCTTGTCTGGTGGCAAACTTATACTACTGATATCTATTTTTTCCCTTGAAAACATATTGAAAAATTTATGATGGTGAAGCTCAGTATTCATACTAAGCTAATTGTACCCAAACCTTACTTGTCTGCTCGATTTGAAGAGAAAAAGATTGTATATTTATATACCTTTGTGTATTTTGAGATGGCATGCAAATATATTCTATGGTTTATAATTTGATTTTGACTTTATCTTAAATCTCACAAAATAGGAGGCCTAATCTGCAGAACCTGCCCTGCTGAAATACTCTAGCTTCTACAATGAACCTCTCCTCCCTCACAACTCTGGACTCCAATCTACTCTCCACCCCTCGATGCAGGGCCTTCAAAGCCCACTTTCGGACCCATGTTTCTCGTCCTAGAAACATCGTTGTCTGCTCCTTCAACCCCCCGGCAGCTTCATCACTCAGTGTTGCTGAGTCCGCTACCCATAAGTCTAGTCGAATTGACTCATTGAGTCAGGTCTCTGGTGTGTTAGGCTGCCAGTGGGGTGACGAAGGTAAAGGCAAACTAGTCGACATCTTGGCCCAACACTTCGATATAGTTGCTCGTTGTCAGGTATAACATTTCTCTTTCCCTCTATGATAATCTGCCATGCTAGTTTTTAATTATTTAATTTTTAACTTTAGCTGCAATGGGGTTACAGTTGTTTAATTTTTCTGAGTACTTTTATCCTGAAGCAGTTGGAAATAATTGTCTCAATAGATCTAATTGCTGGGTTTTATCCTTTATTTTGTTTTTATTGGCAAGTGTAGCTTTGAGTTGTGATTTTTTTCCCTGAAGCAATTCAAGAAATTGTTTTGTTGAATAGGGTGGAGCTAATGCTGGACATACCATCTACAATGCAGAGGGAAAGAAATTTGCTCTTCACCTTGTGCCTTCTGGTATTTTGAATGAGGAAACTATGTGTGTTATTGGAAATGGAGTTGTGATCCATCTTCCTGGGTTTTTCAAAGAGATTGATGGACTTGAATCGAATGGAGTCTCCTGCGATGGAAGGATATTGGTTTCTGATCGTGCCCACCTGCTATTTGATTTCCATCAAGAGGTAGATGGGCTTAGAGAAGCTGAGCTTGCCAAGTCTTTTATTGGAACTACAAGGAGAGGGATTGGACCTTGTTACTCCAGCAAAGCTATACGAAATGGCATTAGAGTAGGTGACCTGAGGCACATGGATACTTTCCCTCAGAAGCTTGATGTTTTGTTATCAGATGCTGCATCAAGATTTCGAGATTTTAAATACAGCCCAGAAATGCTCAAACAAGAGGTTGAGAAATACAAGAGGTATGCTGAGAGGTTGGAACCCTTTATTGTTGATTCTGTGCATGTAATGAACGAAGCAATCTTAGAGAAGAAGAAGATTTTGGTCGAAGGTGGTCAGGCAACCATGCTGGATATCGACTTTGGAACATACCCTTTTGTAACTTCTTCTAGCCCATCAGCTGGTGGAATTTGCACCGGTCTTGGAATTGCACCAAGAGTTGTAGGTGATCTTATTGGAGTGGTAAGTTCATCATTTTCTATCGATCCCATTCTCTATAGTTGAACTTTTATCATTGTTTGAGTTCTTATGTGTCTATTGATACAAATAAATCTTATTATTCTCTAATACTTTAACCAACTGAAGGATCATTTTTAAAACATTGTGTTTTACATATTGGCCAAAGATGAATACTAAGAGTGATAACAAAGTCAACACTAAAGACTAAAACTTTTATACTGCAGGTAAAAGCCTACACTACTAGAGTTGGCTCTGGTCCATTCCCTACCGAAATCTTGGGTCAAGGGGGTGACCTTCTTAGGTTTGCCGGGCAGGAGTTTGGCACAACTACTGGGCGTCCTCGCCGTTGTGGTTGGCTTGACATAGTTGCTCTCAAGTATTGCTGTCAGATTAATGGTTTTTCCTCACTGAATCTCACCAAACTTGATGTGTTATCCGATCTTCCCGAAATTCAATTGGGGGTCACATACAAACTAGCTGATGGCACACCAATCAAATCGTTCCCATCCGACCTTCGTCTCCTCGAGCAATTGAAGGTAAAGTCTCATCACCATTCCTGATTGAACTAACTGCATACATGTGTGAATGATTATGCATATGAATCTTTATATATATTTTTATAGGTGGAGTATGAAGTAATGCCTGGATGGAACACTGATATATCTTCTGTAAGAAACTATTCTGATCTGCCAAAGGCTGCTCGTGAATACGTGGAGAGAATAGAAGAACTTGTGGGCATTCCAGTTCATTATATTGGTGTTGGGCCAGGACGAGATGCCCTCATATTCAAATAATTTTACAAATATTTCTCTTGTAATTGCTAGATGATATGTTGTTGTACTTGTTCCATTAGAGAGAACTTGAGGTTTGGAGATTTTTATCCCTATCAATTAAGGGATGGTTTTGGATATAACTAAAATTTGGCTAAGAAATTTCTTGGTCTTAATAATACCAACTCGAGGCAACTCTTTGATGTTCCATTTTTACTTTTTATTTTTAGCTTATTTCTTTTTCTAAAAGAAAATCCTTAACAGAAGCTTGGCATTTCAGTGCAGAATTTATAACTTATTTTTTTAATTCAAATCACAGCTTAAATTCAAGCAACTTTACAATGTTCACACTACCATCAAAGATATATCAATTTTTTTTTTAGTAAAGATATATGAGTCTTAAAATATTACAAATACTTGAGTTGACCTCAATATTATTATTTCTTTTATCTTTTTAGGAAATACAATAATAATATTAAAATGTGAGGTAATTGGAAATTCAACGTATGTACAAAAATACAGCTAATTGTTGAATTTGGAATCCAAATCCATTTCTTTAAAAACAAGATATGCTCATTTTACTTTTATTAAAAGCTCAAAAGATTTTAACAACTTTATGAACTTGCAATTTCCAACAACTTGCACCAATAATAAATTTCCAAGACTAGAATTTGTTTTTAGTTAAAAAATTAAGGGAAATTTGAATTTCTATGCTTAAAAAATCTTAATATTTTATTCTTAAACCAATACATTTCAAACTAAAAAATATATGATACTTTTATCTAAAACTCAAAAATAAATACCCCTCATAACTCAGCCCCATTTTTTCCCAACCCGCATATGCATCGGACCCCCCATCAGGCCCCATCGGACCAGTCAGACCCCGCATCGGACCCGTCGGACCCCATCGGCCCTGTCGGACCCTCCCATCGGGCCCCACCCCAATTTTTTCCCTAGCTTGCATGCATCGGACCCCACCCCTGGTCCCCATCGGACCCCCCCCCCCGCCCCCATCGGACCCCCCCCCCCCCCCCCCCCCCATCGGACCCATCGAACCCCTGTTTCTTTTTTTTTTTTGGTTTTCAGTTGAGGCTCACGGGTTGAGAGAGAGGAAGAGAGAGGGGGGCTGGGTCCTTCGTCGGAGGTGGTGGGTGGTCCACGGTGGTCGTCAGAGGTGTTGGAGGTGAGCCGTGGAGGTGGTGGTGCGTTTGGGTGGTCCTCACGGGTTGAGAGAGAGGAAGAGAGAGGGGGGCTGGGTGGTCCTCCGTGGTCGTCGGAGGTCGTCGGAGCCGTGCTCTTTGGTTGAGCCGTGGAGGTTGTGGGACGGTTTGGGTGGGGCGGCGAAGAGATGCCGAGATAGAGAGAGAAAGAGAGATGCAGAGAGAGTTTGAGAGAAGGAGAGAGAAAGGGTTTGAGTTTTTGAAAGGGGTATTTTTGGGGTTTTGAAAAAATAGTCATATATTTTCAATGTAGAAAAATATTAGTTTAGGGAAAAAGTTATCCCCTAATACATGCATAGAAATTCAAATTTCCCAAAATTAATTGGCAATAAATCAATTAGAATTATGATTAATAAATTTTGGTAACAAGTTGATATCTGTAGAGTACCATGATTGATAGAATATTATTATTATTTTTCAAAAAATATAAACATAACCTAGTCATTTTACACTTTTCCTCACAAAAAAAAAAGTCCCAAATTCAAATTTCCTCTCTCTTAATAAAAAAAAAAAAAATACCAGATTTACAAACTATACCGAACTTTATAAAATTATTGGGACACATGTATTTACAGATATCCCTATCCATGAGTTTAGCAACCTCAAAGATCATTACAAATTATTATACAAGAATAAATCTTTTATATGAAAACAAGAAGAAGATTTGTATATTATTTATTATGATACAAAAATGTCACTACTTTGATTTCTAACTGATATTGAATCCCTATTATGAGATTTAGAAGATAGAACTTGATGGTCTGAACCCAAAGGGATTATAGGTCGAATGCTACCTGGATTAAGTGGAAAAAGTGTTCCATAGTAACCATCCATAATTGCTGGAAAATTACAAGTTTCACCCACCTTAGGAATCTGTTCCAATAATCAAATCAAACATTATTTTTATTCAATTCAATCAGAAATAAAAAGTTAGAAAGTAAAGGAATGAAGATGTAATAAATAGTTGTTGTACCTGATAAATGTCACACATAAAGCCATGTAGATTTGGGTACTCAATGATCTTCTTTTTGGTGCACTTAAACAAACTATTGTAGACAAGATCAAATCGAATCAAAGTAGTGAACAAACAAACATCAGCTAGAGTAAGTTTATGTCCACATAGGTATCTCGAACTACTTAAATGATTATCTAACATGTCTAATGTATTAAACAACTCCTTCACTGCTTTATCGTATGCTTCTTGACTCTGAGCAAATCCACATCTGTATATACAACATAAACAATCTCAATTCTCAACCTAAAAAAAATACAAGAGTGAGTGTGTGTGTTTGCCTTAAGAATACCACATTGGTTGTGTTTTACACTACTAAGTTGTGTCCTTATGGTCTCTCCAAAAAATGAACATTAAAAACTCAAATTTAGTCTTGTTTCTTACTAAAATTAATCCAAAAGAACACAAAAAATTTAAATTTAATATTGTTTCTCACTAAAATTAATCTAACCAAACATTAAAAGCTATCTTATATATAAGATTGTCTACAGTACACTATAATCTACACTAAAATATTTTTTTTAATATTTAAATAATGATTAAATAACTAAATTTTCTACATATATGTATTATTTATATATAAAATTAATAAAGAAAATACTTTTTTCTGTAATTTTTAATGTTATGATTTGAATTGAAAAAAAAAATTAGTGCTAAAATAATATTATTTTTTGTATGTTAATTTAATATTAAATTTAAGTATATTAGTTCTTTTATAATGCTCTATTCAATTTTATCATTAAAATGCCATGAATAATAATTGATACATAAATGTAAATGTAAATGTAAATTTAATTTATATTAATAAAAAATAAAATAAAATAAATTATTTAATATTTTTATAATAATTTATATTTTTATTTAATTTTCATCTATTTTATTTATTAATTATTATTCATCAGGATTGAATCATATTAATATTATTTACATGCCGAATTGGTATTGTAAAAAAATTTAGGTTAAAAAATGTTAATTATTCTAAGAAAAATAATCTCAATTCTCAACCCATATTATCCCAAATTAAACAAACAAACAAAAAAACTTCATAAATACCTGTAAACCCCATTATTTACATTTGGGTAAATAATCCCATTCCATTTCTCAATCTGGTCCTTCAAATATGGCGGATTAAGATCCAAATCCGGGTTTCGGGCCAACCCATTCAACTCCGAATTGAACAATTGGATGATATCATAGCTCTCGTTACAAACAACTTCTTTCGCCTCCTTATCCCATAGCATTGGAACCGTGCACCGTCCATTATACCCTTCTCTTCTAAGTCCGTACACTTCTTTTAGCGTTCTACACCCATTGGCCTTATCCCTAGTCGGGATAACGATATCCTCATTCCTACCTTGGATATCCTTGAATTCCCACGAACCATCTGTTCCTGGAGCTGCAACCGATACGGGTATGGCTTCTTCGAGGCCTTTCAGGACTCGGACTATGAGGGCTCGGTGGGCCCACGGACAAGGCAGGCCCACGTAGAGATGGAGTGTTGTTGGGCTTTTTCGGGTTAATTTTTGGGCCCGGAATTTTGAAGCGGGTCTGGAGTAACCGCCGGCTGAATCGGAGGGAGCGAGCTGGGACATCATGAGACGCCACGTGGAGTGCCAGGCTGTACGGACGGTGGAGATGAGAAGACCCGGTGGAAGGGATGGGCCCCAGAGGAGTTTGGTGACGGAGGAGATTAGGCCAGGGGGTTTGGGGGTTTCGTTTAGGGACATTTTAATGGCTAAACGACGTCGTGTTGGGTTGGCGGTGGTGGCGAAGCCGTACGAGGTTTTGGACTTTTTAGGCGGTGGAATTGGGATGTGGGAGTTGATTAGTGAAGTGCACTGCATTTTTTTTTTTTTTGCTCAACTCAAGTTGCTTCCTTCTTTATAGGTATTATCATGAAAAAAAAAATTACCAAATATTAACATGCATATTTTTATTTACAAAAATTAGTATTTTAGTAAATTGTTTGATAATTCAATTGGCTGTGTATTTAATTTCTATGATTTGATAGATGTTATTTTTATTTTGTTATCTTTTTTTCTAGAGTAATGGTTTCTCATGTTAAACTGGAAGTTAATAAAATTGCTCATGACTTAGCTAGATATTTATTTTTCGATAATAATTGTATTTGGTTGGAGGAAATTTCTTCTTCAATCTACTCTTTTGTTGTTTTGGATTCATTAATAATAACAGTGTTTTAAAAAAAAAATAGTTATTATAAGATTGAATTTTTTGTTATGTTTTGTTTGGTTTATATAATTTATAGTTATTGTGAGATTAATTTTATTATTATTTTTTTTAATTATTTTCTTTTTTTTGACAGTTGTATTTCATAATTTGAATTTTTTTAAATAAAATTTAAAAGTAATTTGCGGCAAAACTCCCTCAACTATCAATTTACTTACAAAAAACCACCCAACCTCATATTTTGGTGGGAAAACCCTCCAAAGTACTATTTCGTTTACATTTTTAAGGTACCGTCTATTCAGCCTCATTAAGTCCTAATTTTACTCACGTGGCAATGACAGGTCACTGAAAAATTATCCTACGTGGCCATATTTTATAAAATAAAAATTAAAATAAAAACAAAAAATTTAAGAATAATTTGCGGCAAAACTCCCCCAACTATCAATTTACTTGCAAAAAACCATCCAACCTTAAAGTTTTTTGGATGGTTTTTTGTAAGTAAATTGATAGTTGGGGAGATTTTGCCGCAAATTACTCAAAATTTAAATATTATATTTTTGTAAATAAAAATTTAAGTTGTAAAATTATAAATAAAATATTAAAAAAATATTTTTTACAAAACCTTTATTATTATTATTAATTTTCACACACTATTTTTTTTTTTGGGATTCAATTTTAATAGTTTCTTCACCTTTACTAAATTGAAAGAAAACAAAACCATTCACAATAAATTTTCAAGAGAAATATGTAAAACCCATGAAAAAATTTATTAGCAAATTACACTGTGCAACTATAAAACATTTCTTGTTATCAAAAAAACTATAAAACATTTCTTTTGCGACCATTAATGTAGTCATTTTGCAAATTTTACAATTTTATGATGTTAATTTGGTAAATTTCCCCCCAAAATAACATAAAACTAAGAATCATGATCAGTAATTCAAGATCAAGATAGTAAAATATAAAGCCAGACAATCAGTATATTGTTCTGCTGTGTCTATAGCTTATTTTTATTTACATTAATTCATCATAAAATAAAATAAAATAAAGAATGTATTCTCCTCCCTTAAATCACTCAAATTTCATCTGATCATATCATTTAGGCTCCACAATAATCTTCCCTGTTGCATGACCATCCATACTCTTAGCCCAAGCATCCTCAGCTTTGGTTAATGGATATTTTGAGTCAATCACTGTCTTGAGCTTTTTTTCTTTAACTAACTTAACAAGGTAATCCAAGTTCTCACCCTTGGGATTTAGAAATAATGGTACCAATTGCTTTTTCGAAAAGGTAAGCTTTTTCAAAGCAAAAGTTGCCATGGAACTAAGTCCGGGAGTAATATCTATTACCTTACCATTTGTGCTCAAATTAGGCTCAAAAATTGACCAAGGAATGTCTGTTGCACAGTGGATTACTGCATCATATTTTCGACCCGAGGGACTAATCAAGGCTTCCCCTTCTGGTGTCTTGTAATCGAGAACCTCATCCGCGCCTAACTTTTTCACGAGCTTGACATTTCGAGCCCCACATGTAGCTGTCACATGTGTGTTGCCAAGCTTTGCTAGTTGAACTGCATAATGACCAACGCCACCTGAGGCTGCAGTGACCAAAATGTTCACTGGTTGGCCACTTCCATCGAGCTTCACTCCAGCAGATTGAGAGAGGGCTTGGAGAGCTGTTAGACCGGCTACAGGCAAACTTGCAGCATCAGCTGCAGACACTTCTCGTGGCCTAGTGACCGTTATGCTTTCCTTGGCTGCAGCAAACTGAGCTAGTCCACCTCCAATCTGCATTTTGCACAAAGACTAGTTTTAGAAAAAGATTGGATTTTTATCAGAAAGTCTATTGCTTTTACTTATGGCCACAAGAAATAAGGTTGTAGAATTCTAATATTCTACAAAATCAAGTGAACAAAAATCTTAATAGTATTTAGTAGATAGGGAAAACTTACAAGAGGGTTAAGCATAGCAATAACTTTGTCACCAGTTTTGAAATTTTTAACACCTGCTCCAACATCAACAACTTCTCCTGACACATCATTGCCTGTCACAGAAAAAATTCACCATATTTACTCAAATTCACCTATGTTAATAGTTAAACAATGAAAATACAACCTGATAAGTGATAACATTAGGACTAAAAATTTATATATGAATATCTTAGTTTGGTATTGGGAAATAAGTAGTTTTTCATATTAGAAAATGTGTGGAGCAACTATTGAAACACTCTCTTTCTAGTAATCCTATTTTTAGCTTGGACTCTCTTCTTTCCAAAGGAAAAAAAAATAAGAAATGTCATGCTTCTGAGAATCTGATCTTATAAATTTTTTGACAGTGTAACAGATGCCATTTGTAAGAGCAACTCTGGTCAGTTTGGTTTTTGGGCACCTCTTGCTCATTTGTATACTAGACTCTTTGATTTTGATACTTGAACTTGAAAGTCCTGTGTTAGTATCTTAGCAAAATATTAGAGGTTTGTTTAGTTAAACTATGAAAAATACAACCTGATAAGTGATAACATTAGCTGACTTAATTAGTTCACTTTGTTAGTTAATACTGTTTCAGTTAAGTGTAATTCTGTTTTAACAGCTAGCTTTATTGATTAGTTTCACTAATTACTTTTGTAAAGCCTTTTCAAGGCTGTTAAATCTTTGGACAATCTTCTAAGAGCTTTTCTAAATTCTCTCTATATAACTAGTGCACTTTTTTGTTTTCTCCACTAGATGAATTATAACTTTATCCTAACAATTTTTTAAAAATTTTGATACTGCTGTATTTTCTTTTCTTTCTTTTTTATTTGCCCAAAACAAAAGAATTAATTTTTGAGTCCCCACATAATTGGTTCCCTATAAATATAGTTTGAATGAGAGAACTTACAAGGTGTATAGGGGAACTTGCGAGGCAAAAAAGGCCTGAGCATGCCTTTTTGAACTTTCCAATCAAATGGGTTTATACTTGCTGCTTCAACTTTCAACAATATCTCATCTTTGTTTGGATTAGGAATTGGAACTTCAACATGCTTTACAAGTTCACAAAATATGCAAACTCAGTCAATAATACTATATGAAGCAATATATGAAAAGAGTGTTAATTTAATTTTATCAAGCTAGTCTAGTTTATTGGTCAAGATTTGATTTTGTTTGATGATATAGTAAGCTGAGTTAATTCAAAGGACAAAAAATGAAAACTGTTAAAGGGTAAATGACCTTTAAGCCAGAAGCACCTCCGCCATAACCATTGTATTGAACCGCTTGCATAAGCTTCTCTGCCATATCTACCAGTTTAGAGGACATGATAGAAGATTAGAAGAAGACCTCTTTACGAGCAAAGATGCCAGATGGCAGAGCTTGGAGAACACTCTTCGAGGTTTTAAGGAACAGTTTATGCATTACGTGGACAAACATGCATCACACACTCGTTTAAATTACGAGAATAGCCCCCTTATGTTGTAAGAAGAGCTAAGGAAACAACGCTTTCATAATAATACAATGACGAGGATAACACTTGACTTTTCTGTTCAAAATTCAAAGGGTCTAATCTAATCTCTATGTTTGGTTACACAGAATTAAGAAATGCACTCTTGTAAAAATACTTTATAAATAATATGTTCTATGCTTTATAATAAACTGTACATAGTACATACATACCAACAATCGGGACAACTATAGTCCTCACAAGAAAGACATTTAAATAGATAATGGTAACGAGAAAGTGTTTGGATCATCACACAAGATTTGCAATATAATTATATATGTGTGCATTTCATGTACTTAAGGCTCCACAATGATCTTCCCAGTGGCATGGCCATCAATACTCTTGGCCCAAGCATCTTCAGCCTTGCTCAATGGATGTTTTGAGTCAATCACTGTCTTCAGCTTTCCTTCCTTCACCAAATTCAGAAGATATTCCATATTCTCACTCTTGGCACTCATGAGAAGTGGTACTAATTGTTTTGAAGAGAAGGTAACCTTTTTGAGAGCAAATGTAAGTAATGCTGCTGGCCCGGGAGTAATATCAATAACCTTCCCGTTCTTACTCAGATTAGGCTCAAAAGTTGACCAAGAAATTCCCGTCGCGCAGTGGATCACAGCATCATATTTTCGTCCGGAAGGGCTTTTCAGAGCTGCCCCTTCTGGGGTCTTGTAGTCAAGAATCTCATCTGCACCTAAGCTCTTCACTAGTTCAATGTTGCGTGCACCACAAGTAGCTGTAACATGTGTGTTTCCAAGCTTGGCCAATTGAACAGCATACTGACCCACACCACCAGAGGCTGCAGTTATCAGAATGTTCTTTTGCTCGCCAGTCCCATCAAGCTTGATCCCGGCTGATTGAGTGAGCGCCTGGTGAGCTGTGAGGCCAGCAACAAGCAAGCCTGCAGCTTCAGCTGCTGAAACTTCAGGCGGCCGAGCCACTGTCAAGTTCTCTCCAGCCACAACAAACTCAGCAAGTCCACCTCCATTCTGTCATTACACAACATCATATCACACATAAATTAGATGTAAATATCATCAATTCAACCTAAAACCATATTACCTCTAACCAATTTCTTATCTATAATTCAATGTGTATAAAGACTTGTTAATATACTCATCAATTCTTTTATATCTTACATATTAGAAAAATGAGTTGTTTGAACAGTATTTAATATCAGCAGCCCCCAACCCAAATAAATAAATACAATCACCTATTACAATTTCTTAATTAACTTCTATGCCCGAAATCACAATGTCAGAATATTTTATTTATAGTGCTATAGTATTCGTTATAGTTATAATATTATTAAATTTTAAAAAAAAATTGAATAGTTTACGATATAAAAAATAGAGCTAAGTTTATTATTGTTCAAAAAATTTCAAACTTATTTTCACTAATGTAAATTATTTGAAAAATATGTTATAAGTATAAAAAATACCGCTATGAAAATAAAATTTGAAAAAAATATTCCGGTATATATTTTCGAGCTCAGAAGTTGAAGAATGTATCACTCCTCAAAATAAATATATAAATGTTCAAATGCTTGTTGGCCATCCAAAAACCTTTTTTTATGGGTGAAATATTAAATTATCAGAATCATCAAGCTTCAGAGAATAAATTAATTGTAAGTGGAATATTTAAATAGGGCACAAAGAATAAATGAAAGTAAGAACAATTTAAAAAATATATGAGAGAGGTAAACTCACGGCTTGGCCAAGAAATGTTAAGACTTTGTCACCAGCTTTGAATTTGTTGACTCCTTGTCCAACCTCTACTACTTCACCAGCCACATCAGTACCTGTTTCACTTCTAAATCTCAAAACTTTTCCTTTCAATTATACAAAATACACAACAGATTGGTACTAAGAAAGAAAGGGCATATCATATCAAATCATAAATACCAGGAATGTAGGGGAATTTGCGTGGGAAAAGTGGGCGCAACATCCCTTTCTGAATTTTCCAATCCACTGGATTCAGAGCCAATGCTTCCATTTTAACCAAAATCTCATTCTTTTTAGGAGTAGGCACTGGAACCTCAACATGCTGATAACCAAATCAAAATCACAATTACAATCTATCATACTGAAGAAGAAGATGAAGAAGAAGAAGAAAGGCATACCTTTAGAGCAGAAGCTCCTCCGCCATAGCTATCAAACTGAAGAGCCTGCATAAGCTTCCCTGCCAAAGACGCCATAATACCCAAAAACTGATGCTGAGAGAGAAATGGGTAACGATCTGGTATTGATATTGGTAACTAGTAACCACGCTGGGATTTCGGTACAAACAAGATTTTTTTACAAAATATTTAAATGACGGAAATACCCTTCCTCTTTATTAGTTGGAAATTGGAATCGAGAACGTGGACGTAAAAGGAGAACACGTTCTTCTTGTTTTTTCATTCACAATTTCACACCACTTTTTTTTCTACCTCTTTATTTAGGGAAATATTCAATTTTGGGTGGCAAATTTTTCTTTTTTCACAGAATAAATTTGAATTATCTACGATATTCTGGATTGCTCTATTATGATGATAAATGTAATTAAATAATTGTTTGATTTAAATCTAATTTATATAAAAGAAAAAGAAATATTAATCCCAAATTGAAATTAAATGGATGCATATTGTGATTTTCAATACACGTATTGATAATGATAATTAATGTCATGGACTTATGGTGCACCTAAGAAAAGATAGGCTATTTGTACCTCTAATTGTTTTTGGTATGTCAATAATTACAATTTTTTTTACTTTCTATAATTTTTTTTTTTTTAATTTTTAAATTATTTTTAATATATTTAAATTGAAATTACGTGGATCACTAAAAATTTGCCACGTGACAAATGTGTACACGTGAAAAGTCCATCGTGGCACTTAACAGTGATTTTTAGACGGAGGTGTGCAGAGCAAAACAGTAGCAGAGTTTCGGTAGTTTAGCCGTAAAAAATTCGATTTTTGTAATTAAGTGTTATAGACCGTAAAATTCAGATGGTTTTGCCGCTAATATTCTTTTACATATTGCCAAACTAATTAGTTATTAATGAGGTGTTTAGGTTATTAGGAATGACAATGTAAATCTAAATTAAGTATCAGATCATACATAATTTAATTTAATAATTATTATATAATATCACCTATTTACAAGGCCACCCTTTTAGATAGTACTAAACACTCGCCCCCACTTTTAAGTCTATTTATGAGGTAAAGTTAAATTTAAATTTGACATTCACTTAATCTCAACCTCCCTCAAATAAAACTCGCCAAGTTAAACTCTTATACCAAACACACATGAAAGGATAATAATATTGAATTTCATTTTCTTATTTAATTATTTTTTTTACAAACTAATATTTGCTATAACAATAAGGAATTTGACATTGGTAATCTTCTCACTTACCAAAATTTATTTGATGATTTGAGCAAATAAAATGAATATATATGTTCTTAGTGACATTCCTATACCCAAGGCTCTACAATGATCTTCCCAGTGGCATGGCCATTAATACTCTTGGCCCAACCATCTTCACCCTTACTTAAAGGATGTTTTGAGTCAATAACTGTCCTGAGTTTTCCTTCCTTCACCAACCCAACAACATACTCCAAGTTCTCACCCTTAACACTCAAAAAAAATGGCACCAATTTCTTAGAAGAGAAAGTAACTTTCTTCAAAGCAGAAGTTAAAAAAGCAGCTGGTCCAGGAGTAAGGTCAATAACCTTCCCATTCTTATTCAAATTAGGCTCAAAAGTAGACCAAGAAATCCTTGCCTCGGCGCAGTGAATCACAACATCATATTTTCGACCAGACGGGCTTTTTAGAGCTGACCCTTCTGGGGTGGTGTAGTCAAGAACCTCATCAGCACCTAAGCTCTTCACAAACTCAATGTTGCGGGCACCACAAGTGGCTGTAACATGTGTGTTTTGTCTAAGCTTTGCCAATTGAACAGCATAGTGACCAACACCACCAGAGGCTGCAGTGATCAGAATGTTTATTTCATGCTTATTCCCATTGCCATCATTGTCATTATCAAGATTGATACCGGCAGCTTGAGTTAGGGCCGCATGTGCTGTTAGACCGGCAGTAGGTAAGCCTGCAGCTTCGGCTGCTGACACTTGAGGCGGCCGAGCCACTGTCAAGCTCTCACTAGCTACAAAAAATTCAGCTAGTCCACCTCCAATCTGATGTATAACACAGAATAGAACAAAATAGAACAGATTAACTACATGTGAAATAGTATCAAAGGAAACATAAGAGAATTAAGTACTCACAGTAAAGGGTACATTAGCTACAACTTTGTCACCGGGTTTGAACTTAGTGACACCATATCCAGTCTCTACTATTTCTCCCGCCACATCAGTACCTGTGATTTTCAATCCACAACTGTAGTTTATTAGTTTATATGTGTATATAAATGTTCCTAAATGGGCATTTGCTATACATATATAAATATTAAATGTGTAAGTGTTTGTCAGTAGTTTTATCTTTTACATGTTTATATTGTAACATTTATTTTGGTATGTCTTAGCAAAATTTTCTAGTTTGTCCTCCTACTTATCATTTTCATTTAGTATAGATATTTAGTAATTATTTTTTTGTGTTTGCAAAGCGGCTAAATGTGAAACATAATATATCTTATTTCATTTAGTTATGAAACTTCTTGGAGCTTCAGTCTTCACTTTTACCCAAAGAAGTGTTGGCAGGGCCGACCCTAAGCATATCGTGCTTATAGGGTACGCATTTTTTGGGTACTCAAAATAAAAAAATAAAAGACATTATTAAGCTTCTATTTAAGTAAAATTAAGTGTATTGTAAACAATAAATATTCACAGCGTGTTGGTTAGAGTGTATGACACATTACACAATAGTGTGGATTTGAGTCTCATAACACTCTTTTTCAATATATTTTTTTATATATATTTATGAAAGTGAGAGTCGAAAAAATTTAAATTGTCTTAGACCCATATATTTCGGCCTTGAGTGTTGGTATTGGTTCACCATTGTTTATGATATAAAGTGATAAAAAAAACTAAAATTGGGTTTTTTTGGAGCTAAATAAGTGGCTTAGGCAACACTATGAGTTGTTGGCCAAAGTGGTGAAGGCTCTATGCTTGGTAACACGGGATCATTGCTGGTCTCATGGTTAAGATATTCCACACTCTTTCCCCTATTGAGTATTCCTAGTGGAGTGTATTGGGCTAGGTTTAGGGATCATTAGCTACACTTAATATTGTACATGTAATGAAATTTTAAAACACAAAAGGGGCTTAGACAACAGCCCCACTCACCCCATCCTTAAGCCAGCTAGAAAGATTCTAGATTGTGTGTGTTAACCAATAAGATGTGTTAATGGTGCTGTGCTTGAAGATTTTCATAGAAATAATAGAGAGGGAGCTTTTAAATTGTTTGTTATTTGGATACAAATATCTCATAATATACCGTAAAACTTCTATTTAAGAATAGACTCTAAATAAATTATATTCTAATTTGGAGGTTATAACTAAATAGAGTTTCAATAAAAAAAAATTAGAAAACCAAAAAATATCAATGTAATAATAATAACAATGAATAATTATTAATAATATATCATAATAGAAATATTTTAGAGTAAACATGATTTCATACATGTACTATAATTTAAAATAAAATTATTAATTTTACATAAATAAATTTACAAAATACATGTATATATTTTATTAATATGTAATTATTCTTTATTAATATGACACTTAGAAAATGTATAACTAATTACAATTTAAAGGTTATTCTTATTTATAACTGACCTAACACTTAATTTTTTTATAACATAATAAATTAAAAGTTATTCTTAACTAAAGTATTTAAATAGAGGTTATAAAGAAAGTAGGTACACGTACATGGAATGTGAGGAAATTTTCGAGGCAAAAAAATAGGGCGTGCTACACCTTTCTGAATTCTGCAATCAAATGGATTAATAGCTACAGCTTCCGATTTAATTAAAACCTCATTCTTTTTAGGACTGGGAACTCCAACTTCAACATGCTGCAAATCAAATCAAATCAAATCAAATCAAATCTTATCATATTTATCTATTAATCTCACTCAAATATTAATATTAATAATAATAATCATACCTTTAAAGCAGCAGCTCCTCCACCATACCTATCATACTGAATTCCATGCATAAGCTTTTTAGCAGTGAATGATCCCATTTTTAAAACTGAATTGATGACACAAATTAATTGTCTGCTTTTGATTAATTTATTTAACAAGAATATACTTTAAATAGAAAATTATCAAAACTATTCTTCGTTTTTAGCAAAGACTATTCTTCTTTCTGCACACACATGGAGACCAGCCGCCCCTGAAATTTCTTTGCTTTCTTTTTATTTTTTCTCTTTTTTTTTTTTTTTTTTTTTTTTGAAAATAAGCGTATTACGGCTCGTTTGGAACACCGTATTAGGTCGTATTGTATTGTATTATATTGAATTGGATTATATATCATATTTTTATATAATACTACGTTAAACTTTAATTTATACTAAAATATTATATATTTAGGTGTCCATAAAAGTTAATACCACATATAGTTTTACATAAAAATATTGCATAAAATACAATTCAATATAATACAATACAATACAATACTACCTAATACCGCGTTCTAAACGAGCCCTTAATGCATTAAATAACACAAGATAATTAGACCTCACGGTCATTACAAAGCAGGTTATTCGGCACAGAGGAGGCCGGAATACAGCCATACATCTAGTGGATAAACGCACACTTAGCCATATTATGGGCAACATAGTTACAAGATCTACTAACATTCATAAAGTTACAACTAATAAAAGAAGAAGATTTTTTTATTTTTTATTTTTTATTTCTCTTAAAATCTATGTATATATATTTTTAAATAAATAGAACATTTTTTTTATTTTTTATTTTTGAAAAAAGTGAATTAATAACAAAAAGCTTTAACAAAAATAAATTCCAAAAATATATCTATGTTATCAAACATTTTTTAAAGCGTTCTCATTAAAGATACTTTAAGTAACCTTTATTTATTTATTTTTTTTTGGGTAAAGTTGAGTTTTAATATAGAGTAATTTGCAGCGTAAATAATTACAAAAAACAGCTACTTTTAGTAACAACTTTTTAGTCACAATATAAATTTTTTGTGACTAAATATGATTTTTAGTCACAATAAAAAGTTACCTCTGACTAAAAAGTATTTAGCTACAAGTTGTCACTAATTTAGTTTTAGTCACAACAAATATTGTGACTAAACATACATCTAGTCACAACAAATTGTAATTTTTGTGACTAATACTTTTAGCCACGAACTTTTTAATCACAACAAAAAAATTATGATTTATAATTAGTCATAATTTCTTTTACTTTTAGTTATAAGTTTTGTAATAGTAGGATTTTTTGTAGTGAATATTTATGTTTAACTCTTATTTATAAATAAATAATTAAGTTAAATTTTAATATTTATAATACTACATTCGAAGCTATCATACTTTGCCAATGTTCTGGAAAGAACATAACACTTATGCAAAGTTTAAGTACACTTCATCGCTGATTATCACATCAGTGTAAATCCAATGCATTGATGAAACATGGACTTTGTCTTTCGAAGCATATAATCACAATCACATTCCACTGTGTTGACATCACTGTAATTGTAAATGACTATATGTTCTGAACTTATCAGATTTTGTATTTATTAAACCATAAACATGAAAACAACATGCAAACATAAATGACTTCTAATCTTTTATTGATAACATATCAGATTAGATTGTAATGAGTTTTATTTAGGTCATAAAATCCCAACAAATTATATTTTTAAATTTTTCGTAGTTACTTAATCGTTAAGTATATTTGAATGAACTTTTAATTAAAAAATAAAAATTTAATGATATTAACCAATTAAAGACCGTTATGTGACTATTAATTAGGGCTGTACATAAATTTTTGTAAACCGCCCAACCCGAACAACCCGTCCAAACCAAACCGAGATAATCTGACGAAGATAAAACTCGCCCAATCTTTATAATGGGCGGGTTGAAAATAATATCAACCCGCCCAATCAACCCGAACTAACCCGACTAACCTGATTAAAAGAGTTTTATATATATATATATGTTTTTTATTATATTTAATCTTTATATTATATAATTTATATACATATTTATAAAAAATAGAAAGTTCAAACTACTATATTTTTTTTATGATGGATGATTTGAACTTTAAATTCAATCTTTCTATTTATTTCATTATCACAATAACTAAAATATAACAATTGAATGTGAAAAAAAAAACCAATCTTTATATTGGGTTAAATAAAATTAACCTAAACCGACGAATTCATTAAGCGGGTTGAAAATTTATTTTTTCTTAATTGAGCAGGTTGCACTTACATTTTTGTAAACCATGTTTTTTTTTTTGATAACATGTAAACCATGTTTACATTGGGTTAAATAAAATATATCCTAAACCGACCAAATCTACTCACATACACCCCTACTATTAGAGCATGTTTGCTTTGGTGTAATCAAGATTGGAATGGAATGGAAATTACAATTACAATGTTTGGTTGGGCCTTTTAACTTTTTGTAATCCTTTTACATTGTAATGAGTATTACACCACTTGCATGAATTCTCATTACATGAGTATGACTCATGAATGAGGGTTACAATTATCAATACATTACAAAAAGACTTTTTTACCCTTCTCTCTTACCTCTTTATCAAATGTAGTTGACAATAAATAAAATGAGGACATTTTGGTCAATATATTAATTATTTAATTTTATTTTTATACTAAACTAAATAAAAAAAATTGATTACAATGTTCATTACAAAATAAACCAAATGTAATCCCATTACTATTACCATTACTATTCCTATTACCAGTGACGAAGCCAGAAATTTAGTTGAGTGAGGGCTTGAATAAATATTAAGTCAAAACTAATAAAAATAATGATAAATGTATCTTTCAAATTTTCATCTTCAACAAAATAAAATAATACTGTTGACAAAAATAAAATAAAATATTGTCAATGGTATTATTTTATTTTTTAATAAAGTATTATTTTTTTTATTATTTGTATTGGACTACTTTTAAAATGAGCTTGATTAGAATAAGAATAGGCTCATGAATCATGATTAAGATATTGAGTGAGGGCTTTTGTGAATTGGACTTTAATAAATTGAGCAAAGTGAATTAATATATGTATATATCTACATATAAAAAATTTAATGTATATATTTGAGTGAGGGCTTTAGTGTGTGGCTAAAGTCCCTCCGTCCCTGCCTATTACCATTACAATTACATTACCCTAAACCAAACACCACCTTAATGTATAGAAATGGTTAAAAATTAAATTTAAATATTTATTTATAATACTTAAATATAAATATTTATGCGCTAAATATTTAAATATTAAATTATTAAACAAAGACACTTTCGAGTTTAGTGTCCACTACCTGACAAACCTCGAAATATAGATATTTATATTAATATTATTAATATAATTCTCTCTGAAAAAAAATATTATTAAAATAATTTAGATAGATATAAAACTGGACAAAATTAATAAACCTAAATCTAACACTCTCTCTTGGTTTCCCTAAATCACAACGTTACCGTCAGCCCATTTCTCCGGCGCAACCTGCAACAACTTCTAATTCTGCGGCCACAGGTAACTCTCTTATATGTGTTCATGTGCGATTTAGATTAAGTAGAGGCTTCGATTTTAATGGGGTTCTGGGAGAAAGAGAACTTAGTTAAGAAGCAAAGAGAAACATGTATCTTGTAAATATTATTTATTTCCCATTGATTTGAGATTTGAATGAATACTGAAGACTCTTAAGACTGCTATATGAGATTTTTATGCAATTCAGTCATTTTTTTTATAAATTGATTAACAATGCATTTGAGCTTATTGTTCTTCTGAACACAAAGGTCTAAATTACTAATCACACTAAGGAATGTTTGATGGTAGTTTTCCATCTCTATAATTATATTTTAGGGTTATTTAAATTCTTTTCTTCTCATCCAGCCCATAAAACCGTGTCGTAATCACTCACTCGCCCCACTTGGTTGACTAGTTGCATTGCTGTTTTGGATCTTACAAATATTTCAACATGAATTATTAAAGTAATCAAAGCATAACTTTTTGTAGTTCTTACATAGACATAACTACTATATAATAGTTCATTGTCTGGAAATATTAAGTGTCTTGTTAAATTTACATTTGGGTTTGTGTGGTAACAGAAGAAGCAGCAAACCCCATCATCTAAGTATGGACGTTTTCCACAATGCTAAGGCAGTGCGCCTCCGCAGCCACCACGATAAGTTTCTACTCGCTGATGAAGATGAGGAATCGGTGATCCAAGATCGAAACGGATCGTCCAAGAACGCCCGATGGACCGTCGAGTTTGTTTCTGGATCTGACTCCATTATCCGACTTAAGAGCAACTACGGCAAGTACCTCACCGCTTCCAACCATCCTTTCTTGCTTGGTATGACCGGTCGGAAAGTGGTCCAGACCCTTCCAAGACGGCTTGATTCGTCGCTTGAGTGGGAACCCATTAAGGAAGGGAGCCACGTCAAGTTCAAAACACGGTATGGACACTTCCTCCGAGCCAATGGAGGTTTGCCACCCTGGAGAAACTCGGTGACCCACGATATTCCTCATCGAACCTCCACACAGGACTGGATTTTGTGGCATGTTGAGATTGTTGAGATTGAGGTTCAGTCTCCGGCTGGGAGACCCTCGGCTCCTGCACTTCCTCATTCCGATTCCTTGGATTTCGAATCGGGTTCGCCTTCCTCGCCTTCAAATAAATCTGGGAATTACTCGAGACAAGAGGTAATTATAGTTAATTTCATGTACTGCGTTTCTCCTCATTTTTCTTTTCTAAATTGTTTGTATTATGATTATGATTATGAGGTATTAGATTATTGGAATTTTGATTTGGGGTTAACTTGAGTTCTGTTTTTTCGGCAGTCAACTGATTCTTATGTTGGTTCGCCACCAAAATTGGATGGGAGAACTATTTATTACCATATAGCTGATGAAAATGGTGAAGTGGACGATGAATCAGTGGAGGGTTACTCTTTCACTTTTAGGGGTAATGGGGTTGAAGAATTGACTCGTAGATTTGAGGAAGAAACTGGTATTGAGGGTATTATAATGTGTACTCGGAGCCCTTTGAATGGAAAGCTATATCCACTTCGTTTGCAGCTTCCTCCTAATAATGTTACTATGCATCTTGTTGTTCTTCTTTCACAGTCAAAAGGTGAGCTTTCTTAGGCTTTTTAATGTTGCAGTGAATTTATCATTATTGCTTTTGTGATGTTGAAGCTTTAAATTTTTTATTATTTTTATTTTTGGTATCTGCATCTACGCTATTTGATTGTGAATATATTTAACATTTGTATTGAATATACTGAAATCTTTATCAATGCTTTTCTTGATAAAGGATATTCTAAAGGAAGTTTTTGGTCTATAGTTTGTCAAGTTTGTCTAACGTTTTTCACTTTTTTTTTGCCTTTTGTTGTATGTATCAGCGGCCAAAGAATTAGAAAGCAAAGGTTTATTATAGGATATGCACTTGTTGGAGAACTAGAGATGTGAATGAAAGCTCTGGTAGAATGATATGGGCCAACTATCTATTAATGTAAATTCTCATCTATGTCCTCTGTTTATATGGTATCTGAATTCTTAAAGTGTCTGAATCAGTTATAAACTAGAATCTGTCGTCCCCATCATGATCTCAATATTTATAAGGTTCGACTTTATTACGTTGTTAGTGGAGGAACTGTGTTAGTGGGTGCTCATTCAGAGCCTTTACTAGAGTCTGAAAGCTTAATCTTAACACAGTAATCTTGGGGAAGAAGCCTATTCATCAATAGATTTTGTTGTAACACTATATTCTCATATTTTTTTGTTCTTTTTTTTTTAACTTATATTTTGGGTAGATCATTCATGGCCTTTGTATTCCCTTATTGGTCAAGTTTTTATTCTCATGCTTCGTGTTGGTGTCGTTTTGGTAAAAACTGTTTGCAGTGGATTATTTTATTCTATACATGATTTTATTACTGAAAGTGCTATTACTCCACAATGCTCTGTTTCTTCTTAAGAGGTTGCTGAGGCTTTTTGGAAGGGTATAGTGAGTATCTGTAAGAAAAAACTTTGATTCTTATACCATTATAACTAACATTATATATAAGAACAAGCTTTGATTCTATTTCTAATAAGCTTGTTCTTCTTGCCTCTAATAAAAAACTTGAGTTGACTTTGACAGATTTCATTCAAGCACTGATTTGTTTGGAAAATGTTAGTAGATTTGCATGAGCAATCAGAGCTATATGATCAATAATATTATAATATTTATATAAAATATCATAAATTGGTTGTAAACATTTTGATGGCAGCCATGATTTCATTAAGAGAAATTATTACAGCACTTCTCCAAAATCCAAATATTTGGTTACCTACCAAAGTTCCAAATGACTACTATGACAAATGTCAATTCTCTCTTTCATTTCCATCTGTTTTTTTACCAATAAAAATAACAGAAATTTGAAAATTGGATTAAGAGAATGAGCCTCCAAAAAAAAAAATAAAAATTGCATGCAGAATGAATAGCTGTGTAATATAGCACAAATTACATGAAACAAAAAACCAGCTTTTAAAATGTTCTATACCTAAGGCATTGGAAAACAGAACAAAATGATTGAGAAAAAAATGAGTGGAAATGAAGCTCAGTAATGAGCTAAGAAATCTTACTGAGTATTTATAGAGAAGATTTAAAAACTAAGACAACAGAAAATTAACAAATAAGCACTTAACTAAACCAGACATAACAACCTTTTTTAACTAACTCTTATCATTACTACATATACATAATACCAATTAGGAAAACCAATATTTTAAAACACAAAAAAAAAGCCATTCAAATACATAACAATTGCAATGCTAAGATTCATAAAGTGTGTTCAATACCTAAGGCTCCACAATGATCTTCCCAGTAGCATGGCCGTCAATACACTTGGCCCAAGCATCTTCAGCCTTGCTAAGCGGATACTTCGAGTCGATTGCGGTCTTAAGCTTTCCTTCATTCACCAACTTCACAAGATATTCTAAATTCTCACTCTTTGTGTTCACAAATATAATTGGCACTAATTGCTTGGAAGAGAAGGTAAGTTTCTTAAGAGCAAAAGTCCACAAGGAAGCTGGCCCTGGAGAGATATCAATAACCTTCCCATTCTTACTAAGATTAGGCTCGAGTGTGGACCAAGGAATTCCTGTCACGCATTGGATCACAACATCATATTTTCGACCCGAAGGGCTTTGGAGAGCTGACCCTTCTGGGGTTGTGTAGTCAAGAACCTCATCAGCACCTAAGCTCTTCACAAACTCAATGTTACGGGCGCCACAAGTGGCTGTAACATGTGTGTTTTGTCTAAGCTTTGCTAATTGGACAGCATAGTGTCCTACACCACCAGAGGCTGCAGTTACCAAAATATTGGCAACTGCAACTTCGGCTGTGCCTGGATCAAGATTGATCCCGGCAATTTGAGTGAGTGCTTGGTGTGCTGTGAGGCCTGAAATCGGTAAGCTTGCAGCTTCGGCTGGCGAAACTTGAGGTGGCCTAGTGACTATGAAGTTCTCACTAGCCACAACAAATTCAGCTAGTCCACCTCCATTCTGTCATAACACAATCTCATCATATTATGACACTTCAATTATCACACTAATTCTTCATGTTTCTCTCTCTGATTCTTCTGTTTTTTTTATGTATGTATACGAATAAATAGAAAAAAAAAAAAGGTTAACTCACGGCATGGTTAAGAGTAACAACAACTTTGTCACCAACTTTGAATTTAGTGACACCATGTCCAACCTCTACTATTTCTCCAGCCACATCAGTACCTGTGATGTGATCCCCGCTACTAAATCTCATTAGTTCTTTCCAATAATAATAATAATAATAATAATAATAATAATAATAATTATATACATAAATACAGGCAAATTGATTGATTTGGTTATGCTTTTTGATGTGGGAAAATCCTAGGCTAGACCCTCTACTACCGATATGATTATACATAATTGGGCATGTCCCCAAAAACATGGAGAATTATTTGGCAATAATTTGGTCTATTTTTTTTTAAAGGGTGAAGGAAAGCAAAAAGCATATATACATTATGAAATGGAAATTTTGTTTCATAAATCCTTATTAATCTAACAATTATAAAGATGAACTAGATGAATTCCATGACGGGACAAAATCCGCTCCCATAACAAGAAAGAAATGTACCAGGAATGTGGGGGAATTTGCGAGGGTAAATAGGGCGCAACATGCCTGTTTGAATTTTCCAATCAACTGGATTCAGAGCCAATGCTTCTACTTTAACCAAAACCTCATTCTTCTTAGGAACAGGTATTGGAATCTCAACATGCTGAAACCAAACATTAATTAATAATTCCACCATAAGTATTTATCTATTACCAAAATTATATTCTGACTGATTGGATTAATTGAAAATAATAATAATAATAATAATAATAATAATAAAATTTAAACCTTTAAAGCAGTAGCAGAAGCTTTGCCACAGTTATCATACTGAAGAGCATGCATAAGTTTCCCTGCCAAAGTTGCCATAACAGAAAAGAGTTACTTTACCTTTATTGGTAAATATTAATTGGTTTTGGTAATGGTAACCATGCCCAAGATATCATATATATATACCTATATATTATATTTACATTTATTAATTTAGAGATGACTTGAACACAGTATTAATTAAGGCTAAATCAAATCATAAAGATTAGATATTTGATTATATAGAATAGTTAAGGATGAGGACTGAGTCCATAAAAAGAAGATGATTGTTTTAGGACCAAAGAAACATCCTTTAAATATTAATTAACATATAATTGTTATTAGTAGTTGATTGTGGCTAATTTTTAATTTATATTTATTTTTAAAATAAAAGTCTTTCTATGAATATTTCATCTTCCCTTACGTCATCTTTCTGAAAACTCAAAGAATGAATATAAATAACTTATACATAGTGCATTTTCCTTGAAAAAAGGAAAAAAAAAACTTAGATGATTCATGAGATGAATTTAATATTGCAAATAAACTTGATTGAAATTCATCTAAAAACAGTTTTAAATCAAATAAATATAAAATAAAGATTGTGAGTGTTACACAACACGTACGTTATGAAAAATTATATTGTCTAGTCTTGAAAAATTAGTGTTAGAAGAATATTTTAATACTCATCAATTTTAATACATTGAAAATGTATATTTTGAATTAAAGATGCAATATTAGTATATACCATTTTGGACCTTCTGTTTTACAAAAGTTACCAATTGGACCCTGTGTTTTGTTAAATGACAAAATGGACCCTGTATTTTCTAAAATAGTACAAATAGGACCCTGAATTGATTTTTTGTCAAAATAAAGTTTAATTATAATCCGATCTAAAAGTGCTATGACAAAACTGTTTACATTTTTTGTATCTGTTCGTATTAAGCATTGTCTTCAAGTTGGTTGCATTAAAAAAAAAGTTATTAAAAATTAAGCTCAGGGTCCTATTTTTACTATTTTAGAAAATACAGGGTCCATTTTGTCATTTAACAAAACACAGAGTCCAATCTGTAACTTTTGCAAAACACAGGGTCTAAAATGGTATTTACCCTAGTATTTTCAATGACTTGTTAATATTTGTAATAAATTTTCAAAAATAAACAAGTTTATATACTTATGTATATTTGTGAATTCTAACATTTTTATTAAACTCAAAAAATTGAATACGAACTACTATCCTTTTCTCATTCATAGACTCTAAACTAAATAGTGTAATAATAGCAAATTAATTAAGAACTAAAAAGTCACCAATTGTAATCAATAATTACTGTACAAACTTTTGATGAGCTTCACGAAAGTTAATTAATTATCATATTAATCACCACTAGTACCATGAAACAAAAACATTTCAATTTAATTAGAAGATCAAAAATAACAAATTAACACTGAAGCATAATGTAATTATAATAAGAAGAAGAAATAATCTCAAGAGGAAATCTGGTCCTTAACATATCCAAAAGCATCAATACAATTGTTCCATGAATCAGAGACAATAGTAGAAGCCATCTCAGAGAAACCTTCGACCAATTCAGGAACATCTTTGACCAAACTTTCAAAGGAATTTCTTGTTTGTTCCATAAGCCCCAAAACACTCGATAAAACAACTGAAACAGACCCAAAAACACCTTCTTTAACAACATCAAACGACATAGATATTCCTGTCGTAATTGCTTCCCAACCCAATTCTAATAAGTACTGAATCAACCCCTTTACACTCTCTGCCACTTGTTCTAATAACCCTTTGGCGTTTTCACCTGGCACTTTTAGTGTTTGGATAAAAAACACTAGAATATAAGCTATGGTAGAAAATAAAATACGTGTCACAAAATATGAGACACTGCTCATGAAAAAGAAGATGGTTTTAAGAACTAAAACTTGCATTTTTTGAAGAAAGAAAAAATGAAGGAGATCAGAGGAAGAAAACTTGACAAAAAAGCCAAATAGTGATAAGAATATTATGAAACAATTGTACAAAGTTTTTGAAGGGTTTGAGGTCTCTAAGTCTTTGGTTTTTTTAATTGGGATTACGTAATGAAAACCGTTGAAATTAGTGTTGTATTTACATAAAAATTACGTGTAGTGTTATAAGAATAATAATTTACTATGGTGAAGGTCTTTTTAAAATAAAACTAATTGTAAGTTTGTAACTAAAATGTATTTTTAAATTGAGTAAATTTGGTGGAGGCCTTGACTTGTGACCGGCCAAGCACTTATTATAAAGTTAAAAATAAAACAATAGAAGAAGACCTTATTATTGTTTTTTCCTATACAAACATTGCCTTGGAATATAATATTGAACAAATAATGAAAAATAATTACTTCACAAAGTCTACTCTCTCTGGTCTCTCTAAACTACATTTTTTTTATGTTAATACTTTTAGGTCTCTCTCCTCTTCAGTCTACCCAACCCCTTTTTCAAGTTTACAAAATAACACATTTCAAAAAGTTATGTGGTGAATATTTATGTTAGAATCTAAGTTTGGAGTTTAGATTTAATTTAGACCCCTATTGGGGGAATGGAACTTAAGTTTATCTGTCTTTATCTAGAATTCTTTAGTAGGCTTTTTAGTTTACATTACAAGTCTTGAAATCCCAATTTTGCAAGGGAAACTAACAATAATCTTGTACGCAAAAGTGGTCATAAACAAAGCAATCTTGCTATTAACATATATATATATATATATATATATATATATAGACATTCATTGTCACGCATCTAATCTTTTGTTGACTACTAACACAAGACACTTTTAATAGCCATTAGATTGTATTAATTTTGATCTAAAGGCTGATATTACACACTTCATATATCATTTTTATATAATATTATATTTGATAAATAAAGAAATTATTTGACTTGAAAATGAGAAGTAAAACCTAAGTTACTAACAAAATCTTGATTTTCGCGCCTATTCTCAAATCTGAAGAAACATTTTCAGCTTAGTTTTAGGTAAAAAAACTCCTTCATTGTTTCATTGTTTGATTGTTTGAAGGTTCCAAACAGGCCATAAATCAATTTTCAGTTCTCTTTTATTGTTTGAAGATCATCACCAAGGTATTTTTATTGTTTTTATTATCATTTTTCTTGTTCTTATTAGTTGTTTTTAGGGTTCTTAAACTCCTTTGCTACATCACAGAGGGTATCGCCACCGGAGCTCGCGAAGAAGATGTTGCCTTGTCCTATGTAGAATTCTGGGAATCGTTTCTTACTTGTACAAGTAAGTCAATGTTCTTCTTCTCTCTCTCTCCCTCTCCATTAATATATAGAGGATCAGAACATGGTGTTCTTCCCATTTCTCTCTGTGTGTCTTCCTTTTAATCCTCAACCAAGATCAGAACCAAACTTTCAAAATGCTTTCAGATCAGACTTTAATAAACACACAAACAAACATATATATAATTATTGAGGGAAAATAAATATATAAATATATATTAGTTTTATTTATTTCAATCTGGGAAATAGGAAATGTGTATGTATACTTATTGATAATCATGATGAGTTTCTGGTTATGTGTTTTTAGAAAAAAGTTTATTTTATTATTGATCAAATTATAGTTTATTTAGAAAAAAGTTTATTTTATTATTGATAATCATTTATGCAGTTTTGTTAAATTTCCAGAAGTGAATTGATAATGTTTTTTTTAATTTTGTTATGACTTTAGGACAAAAGGTGTCATTTGAGTATCATGGCAATAATTATATTTTCACTGTTCAAATCAACATAGAATTTATAAGGTCACTATTCTTATTTTCTGCGTATTGAGATTGTTGGCATTGTTATGGTTCTAAGTTGATAAAATCAGCTGCATTGGGTTTAGTTTTGTAGATAGTTCAGCTGTTGTGTTTTTCTTATATTTTCTCAAGTGTGAACCTGCTCTTTCTGTTATGCACTTAAGGTTAATGGGGTTGAAGATTTGCAATTATGATTCATTTTAGTGTCTCTTGTCTTTATTTATAAGCTCTTAAACAGGATTCTGATCAATTTTACTAGATAATCAATAAAGAGTCATTATTTTGAAGTTGTGCACATAATGTGGGTTCCTCAAATTATGCAATCAACTGTTATTTGTATACCATTCTCTTATGTCAAACAAAGGGTACTTGGAAAAATGTTGGATGGAAGAGAACCAAAGGTTTGAATGGCTCACTCTTTTCTTTTCCTAAAAATTGATAAAAACACACCTTGCTCTTTGTCCTTAGACTTTATAGTTTGCTCTTTGTCTAATGAGTTTCATACTTTTGGTTTTTGTTTCCTTTCTCCTTTGACATTTAGCCTTACAATCTGTCTTTATCTTAATTGTCAAAGTGTTTTCTTTTTACCTCATTACATACATACTAGTGACATAAATTTGACCCCCGGAGACGGGTACTCACTCCAACATGATGGGGATTACCCGACTTAATGGGTAATGGGGCGGGGTGGGGTGCAATGTGAGTCAAGTAATCACTTGATTCATCAATTTAATGACATTACCTATCTGTATGTTTTATTGAACAAACATTACTACAGAATATCATTCTTTATATATCAAAATAACATTTGAAATCTCCAAAGAACAAAAAAAAATAGTGTTTTGTGAAGGAGTGCAAAATCTCAACTCTATTCTAACACACATGTTATTTATTTTTCCATATGCAATCAAAATTTTATAGTGCAGGTTCATAATTTTTACAATCTCATAGTCCTCCAATAAGAGACTTTGAAATTTTCTATCCTAACATTAATATTGTATTTAATTACATTAAAAGATGATTGTTAAGGAATTTTGAGACTCTTGTCTCATAATTTATAAACCAGTTTTATACATTTTCTCTCTTCTCTCTGCAATCTCTAAGTTTTGGAACCAAAATGGTGAGTAAAGAAAAGAAGAATTTGACCACCATCTTTTTTATTATTTATTTTTCTTAGAGCCATTGATCATGCCATGAGTCAAAGACCATGGTAGCTAAATTAAATGCCAATTCCTTGACATAATGATGATAACAACATAGAATTATTTTAAGACCTTTTACTCTTTGAGAAAGTGTTAGGGAAAATTATAATAATAATTCGGCTATGTAAAACAATAAAACTCATTATTGGTTGAAATAAATTATCATAATCATTTTTTATAATATTTCTAAATTAGTGTATATATGAAAAACAAATCCCATAAGATCTTATTTGGCTATTAAATTTTCATTTGAAAAGAACTAAATAAATCACAAAGGAGATTTGTGTGCCATTGACACATGTTTACAAATCACTAATTTTGGAAGTGAATTGAACTTTTTTTCCTAATTCCTTTTATTAATAATAATTAATACTTTCTATTTATTCAAAGAACTTTCTAAAATACTAATTATTATTAGCATAGCTATGAGCTAAATCTCGAGACACTATAAAGATAGGTTGAAAAATTCTTGATAGTTGAAAACTAATAAATATGGGAACATAGAATTTATAAGGTCACTATTCTTATTTTAAACGTATTGAGATTGTTGGCATTGTTATGGTTCTAAGTTGATAAAATCAACTGTGCATTGGGTTTAGTTTTTGTGATAGTTCAAATCGTTGTGTTTTTCTTATATTTTCTCAAGTGTGAACTCGCTCTTTTCGTTATGCACTTAAGGTTAATGGGGTTGAAGATTTGCAATTATGATTCATTTTAGTGTCTCTTGTCTTTATTTATAAGCTCTTAAACAGGGTTCTGATCAATTTTACTAGATAATCAATAAAGAGTCATTATTTTGAAGTTGTGCACATAATGTGGGTTCCTCAAATTATGCAATCAACTCGTTATTTGTATACCATTCTCTTATGTCAAACAAAGGGTACTTGGAAAAATGTTGGATGGAAGAGAACCAAAGGTTTGAATGGCTCACTCTTTTCTTTTCCTAAAAATTGATAAAAACACACCTTAGCTCTTTGTCCTTAGACTTTATAGTTTGCTCTTTGTCTAATGAGTTTCATACTTTTGGTTTTTTGTTTCCTTTCTCCTTTGACATTTAGCCTTACAACTGCCTTTATCTTAATTGTCAAAGTGTTTTCTTTTACCTCATTACATACATACTAGTGACATAAATTTGACTTCCTGAGACGGTACTCACTCCAAATAGGATGGGGATTACCCGACTTAATGGGTAATGGGACAAGGGGGTGGGGTGCAATGTGAGTCAAGTAATCACTTGATTCATCAATTTAATGACATTACCTATCCGTATGTTTTATTGAACAAACATTACTACGTAATATCATTCTTTATATATCAAAATAACATTTGAAATCTCCAAAGAACAAAAAAAAAATAGTGTTTTGTGAAGGAGTGCAAAATCTCAACTCTATTCTAACACACATGTTATTTATTTTTCCATAGGCAATCAAAATTTTATAGTGCAGGTTCATAATTTTTACAATCTCATAGTCCTCCAATAAGAGACTTTGAGATTTTCTATCCTAACATTAATATTGTATTTAATTACATTAAAAGATGATTGTTAAGGAATTTTGAGACTCTTGTCTCATAATTTATAAACCAGCTTTTATACATTTTCTCTTCTTCTCTCGCAATCTCTAAGTTTTGGAACCAAAATGGTGACTTAAAGGAGATTTTAGTAGTAATAGATTGATGGTGTTTAATGGATGAAGCCACATTGTAAATTTTTATGGGAAATGTAAATATTGGTAGAAGAATTGAAGTGCAAACATTTGAGGATTAGAACTTGATGGAGTGAGTGGACTGTAGAACTTGGAGTGCAACCACCGAGGAACATAGGGTTCGGTTGGTGGGCTTTTAGAAGCCACTTTTCAGCCTTTGAAGTTCTGAAGTACTTTTGAAGTTGGTTGGGTTTCCAATGAATTGTTTTGGAGTGTCTAAAAAGTCAAAAGTGAAAGCCCATCCAACCAACTCATTTTGGGGATTTTGATGTTTTCATTTTAGTGCATTGTTTTTCTCTTCGCTATTCCCTCTTTCTACTCATTCTATCAACTATTTTCCATATATATGAGCCTTTAAAGTTGTCATTGGCAATAAATGCTGGTTCTTTGGTACAGAAGAAGGAAACCGCATTGAGAGAATTGAATCATCATTGAAAGGAAAATCTTGTCCAAATAATGGAGGAGAGTTATAAATGCCGGGGTTTCCGCCATGAAATAAGATTACGAGGTTTGATTCTATTTCTAAATCGCTTTAATCTTAATAACTCTTTTTTTCGTATTTTTCAATAATTAGTCTAAATCCAATTGGCATAAGCGTTTAATTGTAGTTCTTGAAAAAATTTAATAACTTTCTGTAATCGTTCCTTTCAAAATCATTAACCCTTTTTTGGGTTTTTATAAAACTTCGTATTGAGAAAATTTGTGTCTTCTTTGTGATTTATTCATATGAATTTATTTATGTTAAATTTTGAGAAAGGGTTTGTGGATTAGCTACAGATTCAGTAATACTTTTCTTTATTCCGTTTGATCCTTCGATGGAAGAGTTGGAGAAAGTTGAAAGTAACCACACATAGTTCATCTATTCTATGATGAGGGTTAGTTGGTTTGTTTGTATTGAGTTTTCAAAGAAAGTTCATACTTAAATGATTACTACTTTTGATTTTTTTGATTTCTGATAATGGAAAGTCATAATCAAATACCTTTTTGTGTAACTTGAAAATCCAATGTCACACCTTTTTATGTTTACAAACTACTAACTGGTTTTTTGTTTAAGGCTAATTAGGATCCCTGAATTTTGGTTCTACTAAGTAGCTATATGAGTAGTTTCTTCATGAAGCACAAGTTGCTATGGGGTTTGGTTTTAACATTCAATTTCAATGAACTGTGTAAACCATAAAAGTGCTAAGTATTTATTTAATTCAACCTTTGTTTTGCTAGACTTTTACTTCATTGCTGCTAGTATATACCAGTTAAGGCCAATTCATTAGCTAAGTTAGCACTGTACATATCATCTTGAGACTGGTTCTGGATGTAACTCCGCATATCGGCCTCACCATTCTGTTAAGACTTAAATCGTGTCTATTGTCTTGCTATCTACATATTCGCCACCGGAGAAGCTCGCGAAGAAGATTTCACCTCTGTGACAAACCTCCTCGCCGACCCAAGAAGCGACCAAGGAACGTTAAACCATAAGGTCGGAATTCTTTATTTATTTATTTCATATTGTTCTGTTTTCATCACTACTACTTAGCCATATTTTTGTGACCCCTTATGGTTGAAAACAACAACCAAACTCACAGTTGGAATGGGGAGATAAGAATTAAGAACCAAAATAAAAAAGAATACATTTTTATTCATAGATAATGAATTTTTAGTTACAATTTTTATCAACAACAAGAAGAATAATGAATGAATGAATGAAAGAAAAAAAAAAGTAAAGGGGTAGATAAAATTATTAAGAAATAAATAAAGGAATGGATTTTTGTTATTGTAAAATGATGATATATGATCATGTAAGGTAATTTTCTAAGCACTATAGGTGGATAGTGTGCAAGGCTTCAGAATCCAAAATACATCCAAAGTCTTTGCTTCTTTTGGATCAACAATAGAAGAAGCTCTTTTGTTTTTC
Organism: Cannabis sativa; assembly: GCF_029168945.1. Lineage (NCBI taxonomy): Eukaryota > Viridiplantae > Streptophyta > Magnoliopsida > Rosales > Cannabaceae > Cannabis > Cannabis sativa. The sequence goes on along the minus strand of NC_083604.1, from coordinate 79,623,999 downwards.
TCTAAGGACTCTTCCTTTGCTACTAATAATTGCTTATTCTACTCTTGAAGGATTCCTCTCTCCTATGAGTTTATGAAACAGATAATAAAGAATAGTCTTGGATAAAGGAGTGTTCTCTGTCTCATCATTTCTTCTGCACAAAAAATAGTTATGAAACTTTACTCTAAAGCCTTTTATTTTCAGTAGTACACATTTGAACTAATCTATACTACATTACAGTCTAGAGTTCCACAATCACAATCTTACCAATATATACAAACATCCTTATCATAATAATAATAATAATAATAATAATAATAATAATAATAATAATAATAATAATAATAATAATTTATGACATTTTTTTTAACCAACAACATAACACATTAATATTATAATAGGGATCCATGATATTAATTATACATTACAACATATTAACTCAAACTACTGATTACATAAGTTTAATAAAAAAATACTAATATCATGGATTAGTTATACATTTTAAATAGTACAATAATTTTATTAGTTCAACACAAATTAGAAATAACACAAATTTCTTAAGTAACTTGAGTCCATTTTTATATATATTATTTACTGTATTTTAATTTTTTTATTGTGTTTAAAGTAAAGCAAAGTACCTACTAATATGTAGTACTATTGATGAAGACTACACATTTATTGTTGTGATAAGACTACACATTTGTTCTCTTCAATGACAAACTTAAAATTAATAATATATTAATTTTGTTTCTTCATTTGTTTTGTCTTTTATTACTTTTCATTTGTTTTGTCTTTTATTACTATGCATGGTTTAAAGTACACGCATGGTTTTATTATTGTTTTTGTAAGCTTTCTTATTTTGTGTTAGTGATAAAAACAAGGTTTGGTACAGAGGTAACCTATACAACAACTATATAATATGACCTATTTTTTCTTTGCTAGATCACCATTATTATATTATAATTTATTTGTATTTTAATCACTTCATGCATGTAATTTTATTTTTATTCCTTTTAAAATTAAGCAAAGGAAGAATAGTACATAAAGTTGTAGGTTGAATTTGCTAAATAAAGATATAAAACTATTGGGTATTAAGGGTTTTTCTTGAAATCACAATGGGTCTTCCATTGTCTATACAATTGTTTTGCTCGACAATTGAGAGTGACATTGTATGTGTGTATATAAATATAGATATTTATCATTTGTAATTGCCTCACCACTAAATCAAATTTATAAGCCCATAACTACGTATTTGTTTTATCACCAAAAATGACTAAGACCAAATCCATTTCCAAAAACCTATTCCCTACCACTAACTCTTGTTACTTCGGCTAAGAATTACAAACACGCCCACGTATGTCCAATGAACTTAGTGGACTCCTTCATCAATTTGCAAGAAATCTCCTCCATCTTCCTCTTGGCCAAGGAGATACCTCTCGGGCGACGTAACCTTGCTCCAATTGTGTCATGTTGCGTAGCACTCTTAACTCGATGAATGCTTCAAAAAACAAATGTGTCGACTGTTGGGGATGAGGCTCGAAAGAGGATTATCGAGCTTCGCTTCGACCATGTACCAACAAAACAAGCTCCGGTGGTCAAGGAAGTGACCAAGTGAAGACGGCGGGAAGCATTTTTGGAAGCCGCCAATGACTACCTCGGCAGGTGAAAGCGAGTCCCCGAGGTGATTCATCTCGATTGAGGTCTTGGGAACTCGCCTTTTGTGCACCATTCACTGGCCCCATCCTCTCCAAACCTATGAATGGTCTTACATTTCTCCAAATTATGTTATGATATTTTGTTGTGTTTTCTTATTATGGTATGCTTTATATTATTTTTCTAAGAGTATGTTGTGTTGTAGTTTGTGTTCACGTGTTTATTAGTAACTTTAGTTAGTATTGAGTCATGTCCTCCACAGTACTCTTAAAAGCATGCATGCATGCATGGTGTTAAAGGGTATTCTCTATCCCTAGTATCATGTAATCTCTTTTTTTTTATTAATATTATTAATGATGATCTTATATATATATATATCTAAGTGCAATTTAAAACTTTAGAGATTAATCTATCAATTATGTTGAAGAAATGTACTGTGCTCTTTCTTTTTTAAATCACTATGCTTTTGAACTACTGTATTATTATCTTTTCTTCAATATACTTTTTTTATTTTTTTTTAAAAAAAGTAAAATTACACATCAGATCATTTAATTTGGAGACTATATAGACTATAGCCTATCCAGTAATATCTATATTACTTATTCATGGTGTATATTCACTCTCTAACGTGAGTATATTACTTTTGCATGAAAAATATGTGAGATTACACTATATACATTCATGGATATGGAAAATGACATTATTTCTGATTCGAAAGGGAAAAGGGAAAATGACATTATTATTATTATTATTATTATTATTATTATTATTATTATTATTATTATTATTATTTAATATTACTATTATTATTATTTTGGAAGGGAATTAATACAATGACGTACGGGACTAAATCATCTTTATCTGGAGATTTCTTATGTGGTAATAAAATCTGGGCGATCATAAAAAATATATGCTCTCCAAATGAAAAAAGAGAAGAAAATTAAACATTAATTATTCCTGTGATTAATTTTGTTGTTTCCAAAAAAAAAAAAAACCTATAATACTAAAAAAAAATTGACAACATCACAAGATTAAAAATTTACATTATTTATCTAATTACCATAACAATATTTATTTATCTAAAATCTTTATGACTAATAAGATATGATACTATGTTTGAGTTAAAGACTATTACAAAACTATGTTTGATTTATGGTAAACATAGATGTTGCTTTAAAAGAAAACAATAAATCTTGATATTTGGGCCTGTATACATAGTTAGATTATGGCCCAAAATAAAGCAACCAATTGACTAGCCTATATACATTTATATTTAACTACACTTATATATTAAATTAAATTCTTGTGTTAGTTTCATAAATAACTACACCAACCACACCACCTACAAGTGTACAAATATGAGGACCTCACAATGGCAAAATTAAACAACTAAAAGTAAGTACTTATAAAAAGTTATTGATCTCACTCTCATTCAACTTCTTTCTATAGTGTCATTTGGTAGAGTTTTGGTGGATGAATCAATCTCACTCTCACTCACTTGGATAGTCTTGTAAGTCTCCTATTACAATTATAAAGGTATGTCTTATTAACACAATATCTTATTTTGAGAGCATATGCTTATCTTTTACTTACCATATAAATATAGTCTAATATTGAGTCATGGATTCAAAGCATGTTCATTCTATGGTTATTACATATGATACAATAACATAGATAAGTATATATTATCCAAGAGACAATCTTCATAACAAAAGAAGTGTTAAACTAAAATAAGTGATTGTGTTGTTTCTAAAAAAAAAAAATATATAATACTAAAAAAAAAATGATAACATCACAAGATTAAAAGATTGCATTATTTATCTAATTTATGAAAATAGATAGAATATTTACTGATGAATATTTAATTACCGTCACAATAGTTGAACGTGTTAACTAATATAAAATTTATTTTTCATAAAATCTTTATGACCAATAAGATGTGATACTATGTTTGAGTTCACTAGAGACTATTACAAACCATGTTTCATTTATGTAAACATACGATGTTCGTAAAAGAGAACAATAAATCTTGCATTGGGCCTTGATATTGGGCCTTGAAAACAATAAATCTTTTACTTACCACATAAATGGAGTCCAACTATATTGAGTCATGGATTCAAAGCATGTTCATTCTATGGTTATTACATAATATATATTTTTATAAATGTAGGATTTTTTTTTAGGTAAGAGCATTACTTTTGTTTTTTTTTTTTGTACATATGAGAGTATTTTTTTTTAATATTTCAATTGGTTAATTAATGAAAGTGCATGAAATTACAATAGAACGTATATGAAAATAGTATGTTTTTTTAGGTAAATTTGTTCTTCACTATTTGCAATACCATTGACTATGAGAGTTAGTACAACAATAAAGATTACTGTTAGTAGTCAAAACAGAAAAGCTTAAATTTTGTGTCAAATATTTAAGGAAAGTCATCAACTTCATTAACTTTAATATGTAAGTTAATGTGTTTTCATCATACACTTGAATGACTAATATTCATTTTATTGAATTATTAGGAAAAGTATGACGGACGTAGATATTGCCTCCAACTCTCACTGCAAGAAATTTTGGACACACTTCAACCTATCCAAATCGAGTGCGGAAATAGATACTCATGATATTGAAGGGAAAGAGATGGTAAGTCTAAAAATGTGGGAGGCATTCTATTATACTTATGCAAGATGGAAAGGTTTCACCTAGAATTGACGATACAAAATCCGGAAAAGTGATGGAGAAATATACATTCGACGATGGGTTTGTAACAAAGAAGGTTTTCTAACGAGAAATTTTTGAACATGGCAAGAAGAAGAAGCGACCAAAAGAAATAACACGTCAGGTGTCAAGTCATTACGAATCCTTCGGTTACAAAAAACAAATCTTTGGTGGTGTCGAGAATTTGTACCATTTCATAATCATGATTTGGTAATACCATCACAAATGCAATTCACTCGGCAATACCGCGAGGTTCTGCGAGGCCGCACAAGTAATTAGCATGAATAGATGTGGTATCAAAACTTCTTCCGTTGTAAAGACATATTGCCCTACAATCTGGAGGGTATGACAATCGTCCTTTCCAACTAAGAGATGTGTACAACAAAGTGGTTAGTTTAAGAAAGCAAGAGAACATATCAAGTGATGCAGAAGGTACATTGGGTTTCTTAGACGGCTTATCATCAATGGATCCCGATTTTACGTCGAGTACAAGATTGATGACGAAAATCGATTAGCATTCCTTTTTTGGGCTGATGGTATGAGTAGAAGAGACTACATGTTATTCGGGAAGCTATTGCTTTTGATACAACATACCGCACCAATAAGTATAATAAGCCATTGATCGTAGTTGTTGGCGTCAATCACCATTTTGAAACTTGTGTGTTCGGTTGCAGCGTTAGCTTACTTGATGAGACGGAAGACGCTTATATTTGGTTCTTGAGGGTGTTCCTTGATTGCATGGGCAACAAAAAACCAAAAGTAGTCCTCACTGATAATGATGAAAGGATGTGATTCGCAATCAGACATTTGTTACGAGACTCTACCCATCGACTTTGTGCATGGCATCTAGTGGAACAATGCCACAAAGAATATTAAGATTCCGATTTCAACAAAGGCTTCTTTGACTTAATATACAACTATTTACACAAGGAAGAGTTTGAAGAAAAATGGGCCGCTTTGTTAGCACGATTCGGCCTTGAAGAAAATTTCTTGGTGTCGTACTAAATACAACACACGTGGTCAATGCGACGTTCTTAAGAGGGGGTTTTCTATGGAGGCATGCGAACAACCCAAAGATGTGAGTCTATGAACAATGTACTCGAGATTCTTACTTGCTAATTAGGTTTACGAGAGTTTGTTTCACAAATTACCCATGCTATTGGCACAATGCGCCATAATGAAGCCGCTAAAGATTTCAAAAGCATGCATACCGTCCTCATATTCCCGCCGGTAAGACAGATTTCTTGCAAACATATTACAAGCAGTCATACGCAATTTTCACCGAAACATATATTATAAAGTAAAAGAAACAGATTGAGGAAGAGCAACCCATTCAATTTCTTCATCTGAAGATCAAGGGGATTCATACCTCTTCTCTTTAGCTAGATTCCAATACGGTACGATAAGACACCGAGTCTTATATAACAAAGAGAAGAATGAGTTAAATTGTTCGTGTTTGTTGTTTTGAGTCCGATGGTATTCCATGCAAGCATATATGGTGTGTAATGAAAAGTCTGACATTCGAGTTATACCGTAATCCTTAATATTAACTCGTCGGCGAAAGGATGTCAAGACTTCTTCCTCTACACAAGTTGGTGAACACTCATCCGAGCATCAAAAGATGACCCAATTGTCAAGGTAAATTAAAATTAAATTAGCAAATAAAATTCTTTTATTCTTATTCTATTAGTGTTTTAATTATGATTCATATGATTGTTCAGGTTTGGAGCGCTCAATGCTTATTCAAACTCAATGAATTTCTTTGCATCACACTCAGAAGCAACATTCCAAATGGCAAAGATGGAGTTGGAAAAACTTAATACCATCTTTTACGAGGAGGGACATAATAGCCAAAACTCACAACCAACCACAACATATCGTGATAATCCAAACATAATCCAAGATCCTGTAAGAGTGAGGACGAAGGGCATGGCCTCAACGAATTCTAGAAAAGGAACAAATGATGGAGTACAAGGAGGTAGGCAATGCACACACTTTCAGGAGGTCGAGATCATAATAAACGAACTTGTATGAGAAGGACGGGGGTCTAAAACTCATACAAGACCATGATCATCTTCCACCCATGCATGTTGAATACATTCCACAGTAAAAAAGACTAGTCCCCATTCTTAAGCCTTCAATGAAACATCTAATTCTTATTTTATATTGTTATTGTCATTTAATTATGTGAGACCATTAGTTGTTATTTCACCAACTTATATGTAAGACTACTTTAATTCAACATATATGGCATGGTATTGTGGCTTTATTATAGGGAATAGTTTGAGATAGCTAGATTACTTATGCATAAAACCTAATGTTAAATTACACGTGTTTATCATACCCATTTAATTATGAATGAAGTATAAAATTGAATAAATCATACCATTAACGTTATAGTTTAGTTTATGACATATATTTTCCATATATATTTTAGCAATAGTTTTATTAGTTTTAGTTATATTTAAAATAAATAATTTTAGAGAAACTAAAGAAAATATTATAACTAAGTATAATTTAAAAAATAAAAAATTTATTAAGTTTAATTATTTTAAATTTTTTATTAATATGCCAATTAATATTATTCTTTTTTCAAAAAAAATAAATCACCCAGTTTAATTACCATATTACTTGTACTCCTAAAGAAAATTCTGATAAACTAATATTTTTCATACATGGTCTATATTTACCCAGTAACATCTATATTATTTAGGTGTGGTTGATATTCACTCAAAAACGTAATAGATTACTTATGCATGAAAACTTAATGTGAAATTACACTTATATCCCTACCTAGCACATATAAAATATTTGTGTCAACTCAACAGGTTAGTATAACCGGCTATATTAGGTTAATATTGTCCTTTATCTATTATTTATTTGCTTAAAATAATAGTTGTCAGAAAAAGAAAAAAATGAAAGGAACACATGTCACTTGTACTATGTTTGTTGATATAATATATATATATTATTTTTGTGAGTCACTAGTCACGCATTTCATACAATGCGTGATTACATCCAAAGCCTATATATATATATATATATATTTGTCCTTTAAGACAATATGATTTATTTTAAGAGTAATTAGCCACAAAATCTTTTTATATTTTATTTTTTATACATTTAATTTAATCATTTATCATTTTTTTTGGCAAAACTTAATTAAGTTTACTTTTTTTTATAAATTTGAAGCGTCAATTAAATAATCGTTAAATACTAACTGGATGATCACGGTATATACTTGTGTATACGTGATAGTAAAATTTTAAAACCAATACAGTAATAATTCAATTGATATTTAACCGTGATATTTAATTGGCCCCTCAAATTTATAATAAAAAATATAAAAAGTCTTGCAATAAAAAAAAATAAGGCGCTTAAATGTATAAAATCAAAATATAAAGAAGTTTTGATGCCAATAATCCTTTTTTAAAATTAGTGTTTCTGTTGTTATTGTTTTGTTTAATACAAATTGATAATTATTTAATTTATGCATTTAAATAACTAGATGGGTCTAACGTAATTTAAATATTTTTTCAAAAAAAATTGTAGCATATCTATTTTTTATCTTAGTCTTAAATGTTTTTTATAAATTAATAAGGGTCAAAATTATTTATTTATTTTATAGCTCTTAAAAATATTTAGAATATTTTACACTTTTTCTAAATAAAATATTTTAGATTTTTCTTAAGAGAAAAATAATTAATACATAAAATACTTAATTAATGTCATAAAGTAAATAATAGTTTTTATTAATTTTATTAATTTTATTTTTTTAATAATAAGATTATTTTATAAGGTGTAAATAGAACTTCCCAAAATAATAAAAAATCTTGTTGGTTGCTATGTGTATTTTCGTAAAAATGAAAAAAAAAAATTATTTTAAAGTTTAAAAATAAAAAAAAAAATCTTAAATTATCAATACTTTTATTATAGTTAGAAATTAAATTTCTCAATTTAATTATATATAATAATAAATTTATTTATTATATGGTATGATTATTAGTATATATACTAGTTATATCATATTATTATAAAAGTAGGGACACGATTTTGTCCCGTGATGTATTTTTATGGAATGTATTCCGTGGTACATTAGATGAGTCTCATGGTACATTAAATAAGTGTTAGGGTACGTTACTATTTCTTAAACATAATTACCCCTAGATCAATCTCAGCCCTCAGATCAAATAACTCCCCCATCTAACGGATAACGCACATCACGGAATACATTCCGTGAAAGTACAATGACGGGACAAAATCATGTACCTATAAAAGTATTATAATTATATGATAATTATAATGGCAATTTTACTTTTTTTTTTTGATAGTCAACTCTTCTACCAATTTTGTCTTATTATGATAATTTTTTTTCTTAAAATTTATGATTTGGTTTTTTTAGGTAGTTTTTCCGGTAGTTTTTATGTGAATTGTTATAAAGATTTTGGTTGCGACTTGCTATTTAAGTTGCTATATTAGTTATAATAGGAATTTTTATATGTAATTCTACAAAAATGAAAAAAAAAATTATTTTAAAATGTAAAAATTAAAAAAAAAAAAAACCCTCAATTATTTAAGTGAAAATTGAAAAGCAGAACTACTGAATGTAGTATTATTCAACATATAAAACAATTAAACCTGTGCTGAGTCTGATAATACAATATTTGATCATACATATACAATAGTGGTAAATAAAAATGCATAGAGATAGAATAGGATGAGTCATGATGATAATCCTGCGAAGCATTCCATACAAGCAATGCAACACTTGGCAGCACAACTGCATAATCACACATCATACATAATCAGTCACTATTTTTATATATATATTTATAGGATTTGATTAAGATGATATTCTTCTTCTTACCTTGCTTTGGATAAACCATCCTTGGAGTTGGTTTCAACTCTGTTTTGTGGTTGGGCAACAGCAGAGGCGTCCATGGTGGGGTAACCGACCGGTGGTGGAGCCACATATGGGCCTTCTCCGGCGGAATAACATGAAACTGCCCAATTAATATATAATCTCATAAATTAATTAACCAAAATAATTTTCCAACAATATGAAATGATAATATGATTGAACTATATTTCAAGTACCTGATGGCTGAGCAGAACTCATATTTGGAGATTGATGAAGATGATGATGTTGAGAAGAAGAAAAAGGATTCGAAGTTAGGTTGTGAAACTTTGATATGAAGAATGAAGATTTTTCATACATTATTTATATATACAATTTTTTAATTTTTTTAAAAAAATTTAAAGTTTGGTTGTTTCAATGAATATAATATTAATTTTAATGTAATAATTAAATTAAAGGAATTTTTACACAAAATGACTATTTTGACCAATTTTTGAATCTGCCACTAGTAATTATCAAATGCAATATATTCTATTATTAAAATTTTCTTTAATACTTTTTTAAAGTTTTATAATTACATATTTACCTTTTGTTCTTCTTCCTCATATCTAACCTCATTTAGATCTGGGTTCAACAAGTCCTCTTACTCTCTCATCAAGTTTATCGAGCTTTCACACTTATCTTCGCACAATCACCATATGTAGCTTCTCGTCATCTGCCTCTTCTCAAGCCACCATTGTCGTTCAATCGATGTTTGTAAGACCTTCTTCTTCTTCTTCTTTTTCTTCTTCTTCTTCTTCTTTTTCTTCTTCTTCTTCTTCTCATTTTGCTAAAATTACAAAAATAAAAGTTTAGATTTGATAGTTTTTATAAGAGTTTGTTGTTTATTTGCTTATTTATTATTGATTTTTCTATTTTTCTTACAGATTTTAGGAATTTTGTTCTTATTCTGTTAGTTGAGTTCTTATATATATACATATAAAAGTACACTTGCTAGGTGTTTGATGAAATGCCCAAGAGAATTCTTTACTAGCTTAAAGGAATAAGACACATTTAAATGTAATTTTATTTCAACTTTAAGTTAGCATTTTCGTGGTATTGTTTAGATATTACTTTTGTTGATCTATATTTTATTTGTTTTATGAATCAAAAATTTTAGTAAAATAATTACATTTACAAATATTTTAGATAAGACAAACTATTAATTATGCTACGTCTTACAAATTTATCAATTGTATTTGAATTTGAATTGCTTTTTAATTTGTGTTTATTGTAATGTGATACTTATTTTATTAATTGGCTATTTTAATTTTTTTGTAATGTAGATTAATATGTATTGAAAGGTAATTATCTTTTCATATAGGTTGTAGATAAATTTTAGTAATTAGTGGAATTTGAAAATAAATATGGACTCATTCTTGTTCATTTCCCCAAACTCCCTTCCACCTTTACTCTATTTAACTTGGCAAATACACCAAAATGTAATAAATATAAATATCTACATACTGTGATTATACATAATATCAGGGAAGCTGAGCAAAAGAAGAAAAAAAAAACCAATTTATACAAATTTTAGTGTCATCAAATAAAAGAAAAAACCGATTATACTGAGATCATCTAACTTCTCTTATTGATTAGGAGAAAACATATAATAAGATCTGATATCTCTTATTAATTAGGAGAAAACAGTTTAAACCAATCCTCACTCAAGGATCTTAATTAAACATAACCAACTACCACTAAGTAAGAATAGTGGCATAAAATCTTACACTGGCAGGATATTTGAGTTTAGAACAACACACACTGAGGTGGTGCCTCTTACTCTTCCAAAACTATATACTAAAATACTATGTACAATGGTAAATCTGAGAGAGCTCTCTTTCATCGCAGAGTCCAAGCGCGGCAAGGATCGTTCTATTTACAGAAGTAAGCTCCTCAAAGCATCATCTCACGGTCACTGCTCGTGTTTTGTACAATAGAAAAAACTCTTCTTTCGGCCAGTCAGTTCTCGTTTAGCTTATAGACAGTGTTGACGCATTCCTCTGTGTCCCAAAGAAACGATCCAAAAGCAACAGCCTCTAATATTAACCTTTTCAGGCTCGAAAATGAGGTCAAGATAACCTCTTCAGCCTCGAGTGAACAAGTTTCCTCGTCCCCAAAAAGAGCACGACTGTGATTTTCAATCAAATTCGTGGCTTCCTTAGATTTCAATGTTGCACATCTCTGTAATGTCTCGGGATCAAAACCCATCACATAACATTTCAAATCTTCAACAGGTTGCTTTTCCTGACTGTTTAGTCCTAGGTTCTGTGACTCGGATCTCATGCTGCTAATGCGGTCAAACAGAAGACTTTTAATTCCATGGTGCTGAATAGATGCCCTCTGCCTTGGGGGAAGATCTTGGCTGTCCAAAGCCACGCATTGCTCTAATTGGAGCCTCAACAGAGCAGACTTCAAAAAGTATCCATATAAGATGGAGGACACATACTTTCGACGAAGTGCAGATCTGCCAATTGTTGTGATTGCCCAGTTGTCAGTGACACTTGAGTTTGCTCTCAATCCAATGACTGCAGCAACATGATCCCTTATGATCTGCAAAACATCAAAGCTATAGATTGATTCTAGCTCCCAGTCTTTTGAAGGCCTTATCTCCAGTCGTCCATTATATATAGAATGGGAAAGCTTTGGAACCAAAGGAACTTTGATCTCGGAAAATTTGTAAAACACCAATAGATACATGATATCTTCAACTGCAAGCTGGCACTCCTTCTCCTTCATTTGTGCAATCCTCCTGGAATTTATTTACAAGTATTGTCAGAATAAAAATATACATTACATGTCTACATTGTAAGTTGAAACATACAATTACTCAGCCCACCAACGAATTCCATCATTGACTCATCCGCCTCAAACCTGCTTACGATACTAAAGCATCATTACGCAACACTTCACATTCCTTGACAATATCCTTGTTAGAGATTTGACTGTGCACAAAAACGTTAGTCAGCATGGCTTAAGCGTTAAACCCTGCTGAAGATCACCATTATGTTATGCACTCGTCAAACTATTAAGGACATGAAGAATGAAAACCACAGTATCACATAGAACAAAACCTCATCTTCTTTCAATATAGCATACATTTGTAAATACGGCACATAGAGATATCAGGTGCCCCAGACCATGCATTGTACACAGACGGAGCTGATCAATGATGGAGTCAAGACTGAGGTAAGGTAATAACGTTAAAAGAAATTCTATTAATCATAATGAATTGGGTGTTAATAAAAAAAGTAGACGTTTTGTTTTAGAAAGCCACCCCAGCTACACTAGGGCCAGACCCTGCAGGACAAGGTTACAAGGGGCCTACACAGTGAAGTGATAGATGTCCACAGCCCTACAGGACTACTTGTCCAAAGGGGTGAGCTGCCCCAGGACTGGCCATTTTGACTAGTCAACGGGGTCTTATGGGTGAAGGATTTGCAACTGGAGTATTCTCTACTCGGTAATTAGTAATAAAAATGCAATAGTCGCCAAAGAAGCATCTGGGGCTATTCTTTTTTACTGATTGTCCGAACTCAAGGGAGTCATTAAAGTAGTCGCTCGCCATTGAAGAAAGGATAATGATCAAACCAGTGAAAACTCAAACCGAAGTAAAGAAAACTCTACTAATTAACCAGCAGCATGAAGGGTAGATTTGTAATTTTACAAAAATATTCATGATAAGAAGCGTCGGAACATGGTTGAAACTATAAAAAGCATTGTTATATATAGCACCCAAAGTACCCAACACCATATTTTGTTTGGTGCCCATTGAGATTGATTTGGGACTTGGGAGTCCCACATATTCCATTTTAAAATTAAAACATGCCATGTAAGATGGTCTGACGTCCCTTAATAGCAATATGCCATGTAAAAGTCTATCATCAGCCCCAAAGTAAAATACTTTTTCCCACTTTATTCCCAGAAGCTGAAGACATTTGCTACCGTGTCCTGTCAATTTTAAAGTAAGATATTGTACTACTCCGAAAAAAATATTTTGCAGATTATGCACCATGCCACTATTCATCTAGAAAACTGGACAAAAAACCAAAGCCATTAGAGGCTGCAAACTACAAAGTTCACCATCCTTCTCTTGTAGTTTATAGAGTGGCATTTGGAGACCCCAAAAGCCAACTTTGGACTTTGGGATCCAATTTTACTAATATATTATTCTTCTAACGTGTATTATATGAAAAGTTTATAAATAAATATGAAAACAATAATACCATCTCGAGTTTTTAATAATTTTAATAAAATTAAGGGTCAAGACTTGAATTTCAATTAGTTGAAAAGCCTTCTATTGTACTTGGAAATAGTTAAAGCTGTTGAAGATTCACTGAATCGTAGTAACATGAATAATGAGTCAGATTCCTACCACAACAGAAAGGAAAAATCAAAAAGTTCTCTAAATCATGCCCAAACTCAATCAAAATCACAGTAATCGGATATGAATTCCAAACACTAAACTTGAATTTCACTTACCAAATAATTATGAGAATTCAATTAGAGAAAAACATATATTTAAGGGATTTTAAGTATTTTCTTCACCTGTGAAGGCAGGCATCAGGGGATCCAGCGGTGAGGTTCATCCGATTAAGAGCGTGACCTCGATCATCAGACAACTGCTTGAGTTCATCGGCAACAGCAAGGTGAAACAGCTGCGGATGATTCTGCAAAACGCCGATAAGATCCTTCCCGGTCGGGGTCCGCGGCTCCAGCGGCGAGTTCAGGTTACTAAACTGGCAGTGGCTCGGACCAGCGGCGGCGATCACCGTCAAAGGTCTGATTCTGAAACCAGAGGTACGGAAATTGAGAGTCGAGTACTGTCGAAACAAAGTATTACAATTATTATGATGACCAATCGAAAATGGCTTCAGAGAGATCGAAAAATTGGGGATTTTGTGGTACGAGAGACAAGCGTCCATCAAATGATTGTGAAAAGTTGTCAAAGGAAAATCTTGAAAGATCAGAGTGAATGAATTATGATTTGGGGAATTGAAGAAGTGATATTACAGTGTTCTTGGGAAGAAGGAGACCTTATATTTATATATATTTTCTTCTTTATTTACATGATAAACACTAGCCTTTATTGGATAGGGTTTTGGATTTTTAAGGTGTCTCTTCTTCTTATTGAATGGAAACAGTTAACGTGTATCGCGGACTAGAGTAATTACTGTGTAATCGATTGTTGACTTGATAAAGTCAGCACTAATAACGGTAATGATTTATTTTAATTTAAATCTTTGAATTTGGTGTGGCGTTAAATGATGATGTGGCGAATAGTTTGGTACGGTGTATGTTGGTACATGATAACAGGGTATTCGCGCCTCTTATATATGGATTAGCACGAATTGACGGGATTGGGTGGCTCCTCTGTCTGTAGACCACTAAGCATATTTATTATTTATTTTTATTTAATTTTTTTTTTGTCCCCTCCAATCACTTAATTCTACTTTTTATTATTAATTATTATTATTAATATTTTCCTTTTTCTTTGGCTAGTTTTGGGAAATGCCGTATTTGAATTGATAATTATTCATTAAACCATCATGAATGCGTAGGGGATAGAGAGATGTAAATATTGTGTCAAAAATGCTTCATAACCAAAAAAATATAGAAATTTATAGCAAACTTCTCAAAAAGTTTACTTTGTGCAAATTAATCTCCAATCTTTATAAATGAAGATAATGGTATCCAAAGTCACATTTTTTAGTAAGTTAATAAGTACTTATTTTGAATGATTTATTTACATATTTAAAATTGTCACCTGTTAAATTGTTATTAGTTCAAATTATAGTTTTAATTAAATAAATAAATTATTTAAAAATTATAAAAATTATTATTTTTTAATTAGGATTTTTATCCCCTAAATTTTGACATGTAGCAAATCATATTCCTGAACTTTTAAGGTCGTTAAAAATGTCTCCTGAACTATTGAGTTTTGGAATTAAAAACTTTTTTCCAATTTTAATAAAAAAGTCTAACATGGATGAAAATCTAGGTGTTATGATTTAGTACATGTCAAAGTTCAAGAGACATGATTTGGTAGATATCAAAGTCTGAAGAGCATAGTTTAGTATATAAACAAATAGTAAAATTGAATGAAATTAGACAAAAGTCCTTAAATCTAACAATCTCAATAGTTCAAGAGTCATTTTTAACGACCTTAAAAGTTCAGAGAGCATAATTTGGTACATGTCAAAGTTCAAGAGGCAAAAATCCTAATTAGTCTTTCTTTTCCTTTATTTTTCTTCGTCTTCTTCATCTCCGGCTACACACCCACCCTTAGCTCAACTGACCAATACCCATTCTCAGCCAGCCCCTTCGATGCCATGTGAGGTTTATATTCTACTTTCCATTAACAGCCCTTCAATTCAAAACTCCGAATCAAAATCCAAAAAAATTTAAATCTATATAACCAAAAAATCCCTCAATTTTGTGAACTCTTCGAGCTCTTTTGCACGTCGATTTATTGACTTGCCCCAAGTTGAGTCGTTGAGATTGCAAGAACCTAAAATAGAAACAAAACATCCTAGATATCCATATATATACAATGCAGCACATCGTTTGAAGAACTGGTTGAGGAGGCCATAACGTTATCTGGCTACGACTGGACCGCAATTATGAGAGAGGAGTCCAACGACTTGGTTGAGAGAGGGAGGGAGAGAGAGAGAGAGAGAGAGAGAGAGAGAGAGAGAGGGAGGGAGGGATGGGGAGGGAGGGAGAAAGATCTGAGGAGAGATCGAGAGAGTGAGAGATGATGGATTGAGAGTGTGAGATCTCAGTGAAAGGGAGAGATCGAGAGGGTGAGTGGTGGGCTTTTGTCGGTTGGTTGACAAGATCAGGGGTGCGGCCATGCATGTCAGGTTGGGGTGAATCGGGAGTAGGGGTTAGGGTGGATACGAGGCTGGATGAAGAAAATGAAGAAGAACAAAGAAAAAAGAAAAGAAAATTATGATTTCTAAAAAAATTCTTTATTATTTTTTTAAAAAATTAAAAATATGGACCAATAGTACTTCAACATGTGGTAGCTTTGAATAAGTTAATTATTCAATTAAAATAAGGATTAACATACTTATAAAAAACATGACTTTGGTGACTATTGCCATTATTTCTGAAAATTGAGAACTAATCTAAATCAGTGTGAATTTTTTTAGATTTTTGCCGCAAATTTTTTTAAATATATATATTATGTTAAAATACTTCATTTGATTATACATTTAATTATCAATACAATTGGTTTGTGAATTGCGTTGATTTTGCAATGACACAAATACTAAGTCATATTTTGTTAACTAAGACATAAAATCTTTTTTGAGGTAGTGGTAATTAGGCCTTGGTTTGCTAATTATTTTTAAGTTTCTCAAGGTCTAAAAACATTTCTTAAGAAGCTAAAAGTAGAAAGCAAGTCTCAGCCAAACAAAGCCTTAATCATGAAAGTTGGATAGACCACAAACTAAATGTTCTAAATAGCTTAATATATTATTTTATTTATTTGTAGGAATATAAATAGCTTAATTAGTACCACAAGTAAATCAAATTGAAATTATATTATTTTATTTATTTGTATAGGAATATAAAGGGTAAATATCATTTTGGACCCTGTGTTTTGCAAAACTTACAGATTAGACCCTGTGTTTTGTTAAATGACAAAATAGACCCTGTATTTTCTAAAATAGTAAAAATAGGACCCTGAGCTTAATTTTTGACAACTTTTTTTTAATACAACCAACTTGAAGACAATGCTTAATACGAACAGATACAAAAAATGTAAACAGTTTTTTCATAGCACTTTTAGATCGGATTATAATTAAACTTTATTTTGACAAAAAATCAATTCAGGGTCCTATTTGTACTATTTTAGAAAATACAGGGTCCATTTTATCATTTAACAAAACACAAGGTCCAATTAATAACTTTTGTAAAACAGAGGGTCCAAAATATTATTTACCCAAATATAAATAGCTTAATTAGTACCACAAGTGAATCAAATTGAAAAGTAAGTAATGTCGATCAGAAATTAAGAAGTGAAACTAATTAATTAATAGCACAAAATATCGAAAATGACAGTTCATCACATAAATGTCTAAGGTCAAAGTCAAAGTAATTAACTAATACCACAAGTAAATATGTGACCCAACTTAATCCATTCTTAATAAAAAAAAAATTATAACTAAAATGAGTTTCTTCTTCTAAATATAAAACATTCTCGAATGTGGTCTAATTAATCAATTCAAAAAATTTCACGCAAGGCAAATTGAAAAGGAAAAAAAAAGTGTTTTATTAAAAGGAGGATTACGAAAATGAAGGCATTGTCCACTAGGCTCATATTTTTGAGTCTCATGGTGATGGTGGTACTACTAGTAGTAATAATGTCAAACCAGATCGAGGCATCTCGGGTAGGGTTCAGGGATCGGGTCGACAACCCATGCAAGAAACCTGGTGGACCTCACCCTGGTTGCCATGCTCGTTTTCGAGTTGTCGGGAATGTAAGGTCAATTAATCCATATAAGCGTAGGCGTAATTGTTTGAAAAGTACAAAATGTCGTAACAACCCATGAAGCAGTTTCCTCTTCTAATTTTCTTGTGATGCGAAGAAGAAAAAAAAATCTTCAGTAAAATTGTATTCACTAATAGCTAATAAATAAAGATTCTAAGATATGATTTATTATTAAATATTTCTCTACAATTTAGTATATATTACTCAATAATATGCTATAGTGAATTGAGAAAAATGTTTTTAAAAATCATTATAGTATTTAGTGGTATACACACAAATTGGAAGTGAGAAAAAATATGCAAGTATGACTAGAGATGGAAATTTATACCGCGGGGATGGGTAACTGCGGGGACCCGCCCCTAATGGGGTGGGGATTCCCCATCTTAGTGGTTAATGGGGCGGTGGTGGGGGACAATTTCAATACCCGAAACGGGGATGGGGCGGGGGCGGGGATAATACTATCCGCACCATATCCGACCCCGATATAGATATATATAATTTATTTTGTTTTTTTTTTTCAAACTTTGACACATATTTAGTTTTTATTTTCTATTAGGTTATGCTTTTTTTAAGTAGGTTTATTTTTTATCTTCTATGAATTATGAATGCATAATAAATATTTGTGAGAATATTAGTTTAACTTATTTTTTTCAATTATTTTAAATTAATTTGTTTTTTTATTTTACCTTAATGGATACCCGATGGGTTCCCCATAACCGATGGGTATTCCCCTACCCCGAATCCGTTGGTTATTAGACGGGGATGGGGCGGGGATGGGGGTATAAATAGGTAACGGGGATGGGGGCGGGGATTGCATTCCCCGTACATTAACCGACCAATTTCCATCTCTAAGTATGACCTATAACATTTAGATATTTATTATTATTATTATTTAATTTTGCGCAATTGATATTTAAATATTTTTATTCCCATTTTTTATCTTTATTTGTATAAGTCAGTTTTCTTAGAGATTGGTAAAGTTGTATCTCTTAAGCAAGTATTTTTGTGGTTGAAGCGTGATTTTTCATATGTTAGTATTAACGACTAATTGTCTGGTATTGGTGTAAACTGTTCAAAATTTAGATGTATTGCAATCCACATTTGGTGGTGTCGTTGAGGATTGTAAAGAGTTTTTATCTTCTTTTAGTGGTGTTTCTTTATTTTTGTCAAACGATCTGTTAATCAGGTTACTCATTTTGTGATTAGAGCTTCTCGTTTACATGCTGATCGTGTTTTTTTGAAGTTTAGTCTCTCTTCTAATGTTGTTATCATTGGTCAGGCTGAATTAGTCTAGTTAAATAAATTTTTTAGTTAAAATAAATAAATAAAATGGTAGGTACTTTAATGTCATACAAGACATGAATTGGTTGTTCTCCCTTTCTTTATTTTTTTTGGAGATAATTAATTGACGGAAAAGAGTATTTAAAAATGTTTTTTCATTAAATGATTGCCCTATATTTTTTGGGAAACATTTAAGTTTTAGTTAATATAATGTATGTAAAAAATCATTAATTAAAAGAAATTATTTATTATTCTCAATAATGTATGTAAAAAGAATATGCGGTCAACCTCCTCCTACATGCTTATTATCTTAATGGATAAAAAATTAAAATTTTGTTAACAAATTGGAAGTATTTTTTCAAGACTGATATGATAATTATAATATAATTTTTTAGTCAAATTTTTACATTTAAAATTTTGAGGTGTAAATAAAATTTCTAATAATATAACACTGAGAATGGTTCTAATTACAAATATAGCCTTTTAGCAATTATCTACAATAGATATGAAAATCTACACAAATTTTCTACTTCCAACCGGTTAGGGTACATAGGGCACATTATTTTATGTATTCTTTATGTAATAATGCTGCTGCCAGTTGGCCCTTGTACCTAGATAGATATTTACAAAAAATCAATGCTATTTTATTAATTAGAAATAAAATATATTCATACACAAACAATGACATATATTGATTAATTGAAGTAAAACATTAATGAATAAAATTGATTGCTTCCATATCATTCATATAATAAGTCGTAGTCCTTATCTTCATTTTCTTTTGATACAAAAATATCAAACAACGAGTTGTTAAGAATAGGGGACCACCAGCTATTTGATTTCATAATAATAGCCTCTACAACTTACTCATTATCTTCTTATTACTTTCATATTATAATAAATGTTAAAAGTAAGAGTGGTGCCTAACATTATTTATTGTTATTATTAAAGTAAATAGTAGCAAGTATTTAGAAGTTTAATTTGTAAGTTATATAAATTTAATGTATATTTTTAGTAGTATAAATAGTTATTGTTTATAAAAGTGTAATTTTATTCTTAGTTTTGCAATATCAGTATGATGAAACCATAAGAAAATTATGTAGCTAAAAATAAATATTAAATTTATACCAATTACAATGTTAAGTATTTATACTAATTTTTACTTTTATTATTATTATTTGTAAAATGGAGCCTAATACCTTTTTTTTTTGTTAAATGTCTAACACTATTAATATTAAGAGTGTTATAATTAAATATTAAATCTCATATATTTTAAATCTAATAATTATATAAAAATGCTAATTATTTGTACTAGTAGCTTCTACTGTTAAGTCTAGCACTACTGGTATCTTTTAGTATTTTTCGGATACTACTAGTGTCTAAAGAAAGCAACACTCACAAAAATATCTAGAATGTATTTCAAAAAAAAAAAATAACAAAAATATCTAGAATGAGTTGTTAAGAATAGGGCTCTAGAAATCAGAAAGTTAAAATTGACTAAAGTAATATAAAAGAAAAAAGAAAAAAAGTTGGCATATATCTAAAACCAAAACCATCCAAACAAAGTTGAGCCCACCAATATTATAGCCGTTGCAAGTGTTGTCCGTACTAAAACTATTATAGCCTATTGACTATTCATTTTGTTTAGTGATGAAAATAAAACACAGCCATAGTAAAGCTTTAAATAAAAAATCAAATAAATCCCCTAAATTAGGGTTTTTACTAATAACAATGAATTACTTTAATATAAATTAAGAAAATATTTTAATAATAAAAAAAAATTAATTGATGGAGTTAAAAAAGGGTACGTAGCCCACTTCACTACCCAACCAATAGGAGGTGGTGAATAAAAAAAGCTTATTCTCAATCAAAATTCTAAGAAGTTCACATTGTTTATTTCTCATAGTGTCACACTAGGGAACTTGCAGTATCCATAACCTGAAAATAAACAAAATATAAAATTAAATAAGAAAGAAAACAACACTGATTATATATGTAATAGGAATTTCAGCATAAATACCTCTAAATTTCACTAAAAAATTAGAGATTCTCAAATTATCTATATTTATTTTTTTCTTAAAAACAAAAACAATTGCCAAAACAAATTCACTCTAAAATTAACAAACAGCGAGACATTTATGCTAAAAATTAGTTAATTCATTTTTTCAAAAAATAAATATCTTAATAAAGCATAACAAACCCATTTGTTTTAATTTTTAATTTACGCATTTTTCTAACTGGGCCTAAAAAATAGGTTAAATTGGGCTTACTTGGATCTTTAATCGTTTGAGTAGCGAGCCCATCAAAGTAACAGCTCCCTCCAGTCTTCTTAAACTGAGCCCAGTAAGAACTAAACGCATAGCTGACGTGTCGTATCAACGAGTTCGGGTGACGACAATACCCGCGAGGTTGAATCGGGTCACAAGTTTTATTTCCCTGCGAGCAAGCGTACGATAGCGCTAAACCCAAAGCCGTCTTATTGGCTCCCTTCGCCGCCACACACCAAATCTTCCCCTTATACGGCGTATTATTCTCCGGCACCGGCAACGGCTTGTACTCCGACAAAGGCGTCTCACCGCTCAGGTCGATCTCATACACGGGCTTCCCATGCGGGTGTAGCAACCCGAAATGTCGCTCCGTACCCGGACCAGGTTTCTGGTTCTCATTGTACAAAGCGAATATGAAAGACGGTAAAACCGAACCGGGTCGGGCCGGGGTTCCGACCGGAGGTTTGGCCGTGAATTTCTTCACGACGTTTCGGTTGTAAGTTGCAGCGTTGTAAATATTAGCTCCAATCTGGTCGAAATCACCGCCATTGGGCCAACCCGTTTCTGCAATAAAAATCCGAACATCCGGGTACCCGACCCGTTTCATAGCGAAGATGACTGAGTCAACCATTTGGTCAAAGAGGTTAGTGTAGGTTAATCCAGTGTTTGGATCGGTGATAGTGATATTCTTGGATTGGAATAGAGCATAATCCAGGTTAATGGTTTTAGGTTCAGAAGACCATGGAAAATAGGGGTAAACATCTAGGAATAGGAATGATTTTGTTCGGTTCAAGAATTGTAACATGGGTTTCATTACAGAGCTCGAAATATCAGACCTGAAAGTACCATTGGAAGGTGGAAACGAAGATTGAAGAACATCCATGGCTAAAGTTGTACCCACCTTGACTTTATGGGCTCCGTGGATTTTTAGGGCTTTCTTGATTTTTCTCATGGCTGGGACAATACTAAACCAGGATGAGTTATCTGTACCGCTAAGCATTTCGTTTCCAACTAAGAGATATCGAATCAGAGTTTCTGGGTAAAAAGGGACTAAATTTGTGTGAACCCATTGATTGGCAAGTGTTTGATTTGTGGAAATGTTTTTGACTAATTGGTTTGGTACCATTATTGACACTTGTAGACCTGTGTTTTTCAGTGCTTTGAGGATTTCTGGGTTGGCATCGTAGATTTTGACTCGTTTTGCTTTTAGGGATTTGATTAATTCAACTGAATGAGATGGAGTTGGTAGGTTGTTACCCAGTTGACCATAGTTGACTCCCACTGCACCTGAGATCTCTGCACCTGTAATAAACCAAAGAAAAAATGAATTAGAAATACCCAATATGATGTCGTATTCTGTGATTAGCTTTGTTTAGTGAAAAGGAGAAAAAAAAGCTTACAGGATGATGAAACTAAGAAACAGAGTATGAACAATGGAATAAGAGCTTTTTCCATGGCAGTTCGAGTTCGAAGTACTGAGTCAACTCAGCTCAAACCCTGAAAATAAATGTAAAGATTGAAACTTTTGTGGATTGTAACTAATGGGTTTATAGCAGAAATTGATATTAATTAATGAATGGTTTGCTTAAAGAAGAAATCATGGAGAGAGAGAGTTGATATAGAACACTTACCAACGTAGTGCGTGGAATCGAGGGTAAGACCAAAGTGATGGGAATATCACTTTTTTTAATATTTTCAAAACTTTTTTTCTTTGTGAAAAGATAAAGAAAAGAATAATAGAGAAAGAAAGAGAACGTGAGATGAGATCTGAGAGAACAGATCACAGCAAAAAATGGGTCCCTTTCTTTTCAGTCTTGTAAGAAAATTATAACATTAACATTGGTTGGTTTCGTGGAAGGGATGGAAAAGTGGGAATATTTATATGTTGTAGTTGGACAAAGTGAAATTAGCCGTTGAGGGAGTGGTTGTTCAGATTAATTAATATTTATATGGCTTTAATAGATTTGCTTACCTATACTCTTTTCAACTTGTTATTATAACTTTTTTCTGCTGTTTAACTTTATTGTGTTGCTGCTAATCTTGGAAGCTTTACTTTTCACCTTTTATTGGCTTCTAATTAGTGATTATTAAGAAACATCATTTTAGAATTGGAAAGAAATGTCATATCAGACAAATACAGGTGTGTGCTAAAATGACCAGATTGTTTTTTATGGTACTGTCAAGTGAGCAACGTGTTGAGCACATAAATGAAAGTGTAGTTTATTGAAATGGCACTGGAAAGTGGAAAGGTCAAGCTTGATATTTTCCTGCAATTTTATGTTCCTGTCGAGTCGAGACTAATGTATAATGAGTATATGTTAGATTCGAAAATGACTTGTTTAATAATCGTGTTAAAAAATAAAACTCAAATATAATTTTTTTATAAAAGGGTTGATACGATACTATCACTATAATTTATTTATAAGCATACTTTATTTAAACATGTGAATTAATAATAGTTTCGTATTACCCATATCAAACCAAATACGACCCGTATATTAAATAGGTTAAACGAACCCCACTACAACCTGAACGTCAAATTCAAACTCGCTAATTTTCACACGAATTTCAAATCATGTTATTGTGACCAATTTCGCCAGCCCTAATATTTTGGGATAGAAAGAAAAAACAAAAACAAAACAGAGATAACCAATTCATTATTATTATTATTACTAAAATCTAATTCGTATTATTAATTAGAATTGAAAAAGATCCCATTCCCATATTTGTAGAAGATATTTGTTTATACGGTAATTCCGCATAAATCAGCGGCCCAAAACATTTATCTTTGCTACAACGGCAAACTTGTTTGGATTCTCCCACAAAACACTGAACTTTGTACTAAATACAGGCAATTATTATAGGAAATATTGTTATTATTATAGATTAACAATTATCTCAAGTCAAACTGATAACTTACATTCTCATTATTTGATCATTTAATTATTTTATCAACCTTAAAAAAAAATCATGCAAGATTCCATGTTGAATTTGCACTAATGAAACTATATGACACATCTAATTTTAGATGGTGTTGAAAACTAATAATGCATTTTGACATTTTTCTTATTAATTCATCTCTATTAAATTTCTTACCAGCAATAAATATGTAATTATATTTTGTTCTTCCATTCCAACTACAATACCAAATGTAAAAAAAATATTTACTATTATGTTACTTATAACTAATTGTAATATACATTATAAACGTGCATACCAAGATTATTATGTTACCTACCAATTTTTGCAGCTAGGTTGGGGACTTTGAGGTTGCCTTAAAAAAATTAAAAGAAAAAAAAAAAAGTGAAAAGGAAAAGTGCAAAACAACGGCTCTTTCTTTGTGTGTGTTTTTTTCACATAAAAAAGTAAATAAATGCATAGAATAGAAGGATTGAACAACAAAGAGAAAAAAAAATGTATAAAACGACAAGCCAATCAAGAATGTCAACGTGCAAATTTTAAAGCATCTTCCATAGTTAAATTTTGAGTATTGTTATTAGGCACCTTTTCGACATGTCGCATTGCGATTGGCTAGCAATACTCCCTAAAAATTATTATATTAAATTATATGGGATCCAATAGGATGGTATCCTTTAACATTTCTCTTAAATTTTAAAGGATGCTTGCTTATGTTTGCTTATTTGGCAAAATATAAAAATATTATACATTGGAGATAAATAGATAGAGCCTATCATAGAAAAGAGAAATGTTAAAGGGCACCAGTGGTGTCTAGCACCCTCCTATGTGTCAATATTACTATTGGTCCAACTAAGTATCGGGTCCCATATAATTTAATATATTAGTTTTTAGGGAGTGTCGCTAGCCAATCGCAACGCGATCGAGAAGGTGTTAGGCACCACTGGTGCCTAATAGCAATGCTCCATAGAAAATTGTGTTGATATCACTACATGAAATTGATACTATCTCTTTTAAAAATAATAAAAAATCAAATATAAATAAGTAGTATGACAATATTTATAATTAAAATAAATAATAATATGTGAAATTATAATTATAGCATTATTGAAGAATGTTATATGTTTTTAAAATTAATAGTGTCAAAAATGATATGGAAGAAAGATAAAATAAAATATTATATTTTTGGATGATATAAAAATTTTCAACACCTTTAAAAAAAATACCCATTAAGATGCTCTTATGTGCTGGGAGTTGCAATATTTGTCAAAAATAAAGCTCAAATGGGTCCAATGAAATGGATTTAGCTAATTAAGTATAATTACATAAATGATTATTTTGGTAAAAAATTTACACTTTTACATTTATTTTTTTTGTAACTTTGCTGCATTTTATAAAAATACATGAAAGTAACATAAAAATAACAATAAAATAACAACAAAAGTACAACATAAAAATACATCAAAAGACCATATTTTATATAAATAAAATCTTTAAAACCGTAAAAATATTTAAAAGTATGTATAACCGTATTTTTATATATATATATACTAGCAAAAACTACGTACGAGGCACGTATACTAAATTTTATGCTAGTTTTTTTCTATGTTATTTGAAAGTGGTACAATAAAAAATTAAAGAAAAAACATTATTAGTTATTAGGTGAGATTATTTGAATAAAGAACAATAAATAATCACGTAAAAATCAAAAATAATTATTTGAATAAAGAATTCAATATACACATTTATATATATGAATCTCATTAATCAAAAGAATTATTAAATATATGAACAATAATTTGTCACGCTATATGTTTACCAATAAAGAAATCCACCTCCTCATAGTCAAAAATAAACAATACATGTAATACAGATTTTTGTAATGAAGTACCTAAAAGAAACAAAACTTCAGTTAGCATAATCGGAAAAGATTTAAGTGAACTAAATAATGACTAAGAAGATCTAAATTACAAAATGAAAATAACATGTCTATATGAGTATGATTCTATTGCTATATGAGCATAATTGATCTAAGAGAAAATAGATAAACTTATAAACATATAAATATACTTAATATTAATTTTGAGAAAGAAACAATTCAATTATAAACAATTCTAAATATCAGCTTGACAATTTCAACACACTAATTACTCATTAAATAACCATAATGTATACATCATGATAATTTTATTTTATTTGATATCAAATGATAGAGATTATTGAAGTTTTCAGCCATGGAAAACACACTATGATCAAAAAGTAATGCTCATTAATTGTATATTTCAAAGAAAACCTAATTTCCATGAATGTCCCTAATAATATATAAACAATAAAGTTGTAAATTAAAAAAAAAAATAGCAAAATTTCATTTAATATAAGAAATAGAACAAATTGAAGATTTATACAATACTGGAATTTGAACTTTTAGAAGCCATTAGCGAAGGGGCGAAACTCGTTAGATCTCCTAGTTGAACACTACCTTAAAAAAAATTAAATGATGTGGAGGTTTTTTTATGTGTTTCTGTTTCGATGTGTTCTTTTAAAACACCATAAATTGTAAAACAAGCCTAACAGTTGCTTAATGTTTCCTTAACTTTAACGTGACACCCACTTCTTAGATTGGCTTTTTTATCTTGTATATTTATGTATCTTTGAGATTTAACGAAAAAGGCTCTATTGCCTTGAGATTTAAACCACGTTTGATTTTCTTATTATTTATAGGGCCGACATGCTTTGGTCTATGATATAAATACAACAAATGAGACTTGGGAGTGGGTTGACCTTAAGGAGGTAACAATTGTGTTTTAAAATCTTGGTTCCTGAAGAATGTTTCAAGATACAAGTATGATGGGTTTTTTATATTATAGACGATTTGTTCCAAAACATAAACTAACCAATTTAGGTTAATGATCTCGCTTCTGATACGTCCATATTAAAGATGATTGGGGGTGTGCGGTTCTGTAAATGCTATGAAATAATTTTGTAGTTAGTCTGTGAATATTGCAATGAAAGTGTTGGTTTGACCTGGCAATTTTGTGGTTACAACTTACAAGAATTCTTGACAAGGTTGTTGAATAGTAAACCAATGTAAAACTTGTTTTACTCTGTTGAATAATATGAAAGATAATTCATTTTTCCACCATGTTTAAAAAAAAAATACAAATTTGATGAGCATATTCCTTTTTTTTTTAATTGAGAGTCTCAGAGTATCAAATCCCGGGTTGTTTTTTTTTTTAAATGTGTTGTGATTCTCGAATATTTAGCATCAAATATCAGTTCAAATATTAATGGAATTTGTTTTATTATTATTTTATTATATATAAATAATATTTTATTATTTTATTAAATAAAAATTAAAAGTCACCCAAATATCAGTTCAAATATTAATGGAATTTGTTTTATTATTATCTTATTATATATAAATAATATTTTATTATTTTATTAAATAAAAATTAAAAGTCACTCACAAATTTCTCAAAAACTAAGAATTTTAGTTATTTATATATATATATATATATTTGTTGTTTTGTGTTTATTTGAAATTATCCTTTTTTTTTCTTGATTTAATTCTCAGTGCTTAAAGATCTGAAAACTACATTAATCAAGATTAAAAAAAATTGCTCTATTTTGTTGTCAAACCAGGACTTAGTGCAAGGCTTATGAGCTAATGTTAAAAAGTAAATCTTCAACAAAAATTTGAGAGGCTTTTGGGCTGAGGGACCTGCCCAGCCGCCCAACCCTAACAATTGCTTGGAGCAATGTCACTTTATTTTTGAGAAATTAGTTAATTATATAACTAATTATTTTATTTATCAACCTAATTAAAATGTTTTTTTTAAAAAAAATAGTAAATAGTGAAATATTTTTAATTTGATTTTTCTTAATTGATGAAAAAGGAATCATGTGGTACAGATCCTTTTTATATCCCTTTGGTAACTTAGACAATTTCAAGGACCATGTGCCAGTTATGGGGACATTATACTTAATTAGGTCACTGGTATGCACCTTGAGAGTTCCCATTCCAATAAGAATGACACCGCCACAAGGCCCACAACATGCTAGCTTCCCCAAATGCCAAATATAATTCCTCTCACGAGGAGCTGTGATGGGATTCGAACCATTGACCCAAGCAAAGAAGTATGCCAGTAAAAGCATTCTTACTACTACACCACACAACACGTGATTATTCTTAATTCGAATTTATTTGCGTGACTTACATTCTCATTTACTCTCTTATCGGTTAATAAGCCGAAGGAACAAACCACAAGAAAATACATTCCTTTTTTTTCACCAATTATTAAACACAAGTTTCATTAAATATTTTTAGTAATTAGTAACGGGTGTACGTAGATTGGTTTCTTCCGTATAGAGTCACCAAGACGATCTTAAAAAAATTCAATCTTCTTAACAAATTTATAAAAGATTGTTAAGATGTTTTTCTCTCTAAATAGATTTCTTTAATTAACTATTCAGGGTCAATCTAAGACATTGACTAATAATGAATATAACAATTTTAATAAATATTAATTCAATTCTCAATTTTAATAATTATGTATAGAATTTTTTTTAACTTACTGAACTCTCAACTTACAAAGAATCTCGAATAATGATATGTGCACTAAAATATTACACAATATGATGTTAATTTTCTCTAACCGATTACATTTATTTAAAATGAGACCTACTATTATTTTTTTTGTTAAAAAAAAAAGCTTGGAACTCTCATCTTACAATCATACTCGACTAATGATATGTGCACTAAAATATTATATGTTGTCGCGTTTGTTTTTTTTCTAACTAATTATAATTTATATTTATTTGAGATGAAACCCATACATAATTTTACACATATCATTACTTATCAAACTCAAATAATTGAACTTCTTGGCACGGAAATCTCAAGTTGTTTACAAGAGTGATCAGTCATGGTCTTGATGACATTCTCTTCAGCATTTCGTTCTTCAATGACATAGCATCTATGGTGAAATATGACTCATCATTTACAATGTGAAGAGCCTATGAGCAAGAATTCTCCAATTACTATCGTATTGCTACAAGTTGTGAAGTGTGAACATCACTGATTGGAATGAACCTCTGACAATTGGAAGAAATACAATATTTGTTAATGTCTTATAAGAACAGACTTGAAGGATACCATACATAATTACATAGAAATTATAGGCCATTTGGTTCTTTTGGTAGAGGTACTTTTATTGACAACAATGGAACCTGTCTTTGTAGCTGTCTACAACCAGATTTTTACTAAAGTCCTGTGGAGATATATGGTGCCAAATTGTTACAGAAGATATTTAGATAATGTAGAGAATTAGACTAAGTCATACGCAGTAAGAACAATGTTCTATTCATGTTCAAAACATGGTCATAGGAATTCAAAAAACGATAGGGTGGTGTTTGATTGAGAAGAATAAAAATATAAAAATAGGAATAGGAATGAGAATAAGAATTGAATAAAATTAAAAATACATAAAAAAATAATTAAATATTTTCTCATATTACATTAAAATAAATTTCTTTTTTATTTTAAAATAAAATAATCATTCTACTAAAATAGTAAAAAAAAAACATTCTAATAAAATAATATTTTAATACTTTAAAATACAACCAAATTAAAGAATAAAATAAAAATTATTTCATTTTTATTCCATTCTATTACCTCCAAAAATACCACCTAACATTATTATTGATGTGACCTAGTGTTTCAACTTCAAGACAGCTACTCTTTGATTATGTCATTATTGTAATACAATAAACATTTGATGTGGATTCTCCATTGAAATATCTACAGATATCATTGATCTCAGTAGTGATATCATAAAGTCATAAATATTGATTTAAAGATAATATTAAAGATCATATGATATAATCAAAATAGGATACAAAAAGCTACAAAACTAAGAAGAACAAATTTTAAGTACATTTCCTTTTGGGTTACAACTTACAAAAATCGCATATGACAAAGGCACGAAATAAGAAAGGGCAAATAGCAAAGATGTCTAAACTACAATCTCAACGGACACTATATAGTGAGGTCAATTTTGTCTTAAAACCAACCCCTTTTATCCTCAGCAACTTAGCTATAAGCAAAGTAAACACCAAAAATATGAACTTATCATATCATTTGCAGGTGTAGATCAGCTGCCTGCTGAGCCAGCTCCACCATCATTGCCTCGTCAAAGAATTTGTTGATGCTCACGTCCTCACTCATTCCCTAATAGATTTATTTTTTTTCAATCATAACATGAAATATGTTAGAACTTGGATATCATTCCTCGTTTTCGGTAATTTAGAACGGCTGAAGATTATGGGCTTAAGCCCCCATTACAAATAAGGAAGTGCAGACCAACCTAGGATGGAACTTGGAAGGTAAAGCAAATTTGGTGATTAAGAAAACTAGGTCTCTGCGAAACCTTACAATATTTGGTGATTAAGAAACTAAAACAAATTGCTAAGTACCTACAATAGACTCAAATGTAAGACATTTTTGGGAACAAATTGTTTGAACTACTTCCTCAGTAAACTCTTAATTTAAGGTCAAATGCATACAGAAATCTGCCCCCTAAATTTATTTCAGTAATTTTATTGAAACTGAACTTTTTTCCTCAATCTATAATAATTAACTAAAAACTATAACAATTCCGGTACAGGTATCTAAAGAGACTCAAAAGACTTCAAGTATTATGGGAGCAAACCAGAGACCTGATTGTTTGAGAAACCCCTCTTGGGTAAAGCTATCTTCTAAATTTAAAGACCAAAGAATACAAAAAATCATGACTCCATGAAAAGAAGAGAGACGTATGAGTATACCTTTCGACGCCTTGTCTTCACCATAAATTCACGAGCAAGGTGCTGGATAGGAGCAGGTTCAAGTGGCCTCAGGACAATACTCTTGTCAAGGGGATCCCCAGGAACTATAGCCCAGTGATCAAAAACCGATACGCAGAATGCTTGTCCTTGGGTATGATATCTTAAGTCCGTCTCAAAACCAAATGATTCTATCACAGGTAAAAATGCCTGAAATCCAGAAGAATATAAGAAAAAATAAATCAAGAGAAACTAATCAGCTAAAATCAACAGAACTCATTAATATCAACTCCCACAGGACCACAAAGAAGTATTTTGGCATGAAAAAGGTCGACATATATTATACACAAAACTTGGAGCTACAACAGGTCCCTAACTTTACAATTTGTTGACTATTACTGAGCAAACATCAATAACCAGCTTCAATGCTCATGCTAATACCCGAAGCAGGAGCATGAAATTACTTGTTGTAACTCTATGACAAAATTTGGTAACCAACCTTGACAATATAAGATGGGGTTCCTGGTTGAGGAACATCAGATGTAACATGCCCACGCCTTCGAGATAAGACCGTGTAAATTGCAGAGACACAGTCAATTGGCGTTTGAATCTGAAACAATGCATCATAAGTTAATCACAAAATAAAGAATGAAATACTAAGTTCCACGTGGTAAGAAATTCATGAAAAACACGTTGACTGACATATTGGCCGGTATCGACAGAACTATAATTAGATAAAGTTTTGACATTCATACCTCGGTTGAAATTATAATGGTTGATTGATTTAGGATTTGAAAATAGCTTCACAATTTTTTTTTATAAGGGTAACTTCACGAATTTAAAAACATTAAACATTTGTAACACATGAAAATGCTTTATGGGTTGTGTTGATAAATGCTAAAATCTCCAATGAAAGAGACACACCAAGTCCCCCATAACAATTGAAAACATCATTTTGTTATTTTCTCTATTCCATCTATATATCTTTAAACAACTAACTAATATATTTTTTAAAAACATTACGTTTCAGTTTCAAAACAATATTTTATAATCATAAAATTTTCAAACTGATATTTCACAATTATTGTTTTCATGAAAACCAAACAAGCCGACAAAATAGTAAACAACATTTTTTTTGTTCTTCGAATGATATCAACACAGCAACCATTTACCTCCACATAATATACAGGTTCCATAAGTCGGGGGGTTGCCATAAGAAAAGATGAATAAGCAACACGTCGAGCTGTGGGAATGATCTGACCAGATCCCCGATGCAATGACTCAGGGGCAATTTTTGCATCAACAATCTTGAACTTTACATTTCTAATTGGCTCATCGCAGAGAGGTCCTTCACGAGCACCCCACTGAAATCTGTCAAAATCATCAGATTGTTGTTAGTAGGCAAGGAATCCACAAAAATGAGATCAGGGAAAAAGAAAGACTTAAGATACTATTTTGTTTACCCTTGTACTATGGAATCTTTGACCGCATTTAGCAAGCCCTTGTCGACTTCAGTTGAAAGTGTATCATCCAACAGGATATTAGGCCCCTAAATGTTTGCCATTTAAAAGCAAGTAGTGAGACAAGACTTGGGGATGATAACATGCAACATCATAAATGCAATTTAGATTTCGTCCATAATACATGTCCGCGTGTTTTTTCTTTTTCCTTTTTTCCTTTATCATTTTTAACTAGGGATTTATTACTAACCTGCTTATCAGGACCAAATGCCCATATGGACCGTGCAGCAAGCACATCCCATTCATATCTTGTCTGAAAAAAGTTACCAATATCTTTCCGAGGCCAATCAAGGCTTACAACACTGTTCTCTATGTCCTCTGCAAGTCCCCTCTCCAGTGGTTCTGCAATCTAAAATCATACAAGAATAACTTAAAGATTGTATTAACATATATTAGAAGATTCTCAGTAGTGCTTAAGTGAAATATAGATCAGATTATTTCCCCTACCATGGTAATTTTATTCTTTTTGTTGGGTGTTTCAGCAAAACATTTCATAGATGAAGACTCCACCACTGTTTCACAGAATGACACAACAGGATCTGCCACCTACAACGTTTGGAATCGAACCTAAGTGAGAAAGCATAATAAACAGAAACCCTTGGAAAATAAAATTTTAAAAAAGTTATTCGGAGTAAAATTCTAAGTTTATAAGCACACAAAAAGACGAAAGCATTAGAAAATATATACCTTGACTTCAACTTCAGAATAGAGTTCTCTTAGATCCTTCATAATAGAATCCAAGTACAGTTCACCTGTACCCAAAATTGTGTGTTCTCCAGATTCCTCAACTTTAGTAATGGCAAGAGGATAGCTCTTGCTGATTTTCCTAAGACCCTCGACCATCTTTGGCAATTCACTAGGGTTCAATGGCTCGGTCGCCGTTTTCACTACCGGAAGGGTATTGAATTGCAAAGGTCGAAAGATGTATACATCTTCGTCATAATACTCACTGCAAATAGTAGCAGTTTTCATGATTGAAGCATCCACTCCTTCAATGAGAACCCAAGAACCAGGAGGAGCCTCAGCTATAGGTATCCTATCTCGAGCTTGATAAACCCACAATTTTGTCACTTCTTTAACTGTCATGTCTTCTTCATCATCTGGTGAATAGCCCTCACCTAATACACGAACAGTTTGCCCAGTCTGAACTGTGCCACTATAAACCCTACCAAAAACATCAAATACACTACAGTCGGACTTGGGATATAGTTTTGTCACGTTTACCATTAAAGGACCAAGAGGATCACACTCTTTCATAGCCTTGTAGATTAAAGAGTCTTTCGGTCCAGTATATATATGATCAACCTTTCTAGTTGCAGCCTCCCTAGGTGAAGGAGTGTGACGGACCAGCATGTCGGTGAAACCCGAGGCTGAACCAAAAACTGAGCTACATGCCAGTCTCAACAAAGGTCTAACATTTAATTTGTAAGCTGCATTGCTAAGAGTTACACCAAGCTCGGCAAGAGTTGCCTCGACACTCTTTTTATGCTCTCCAATCACCTGACTGTATATCTTATAAAGGGGTTCGAGCACAAACTGAACAAAAGATCTTTCTCCCCCACTTGGAGGTTTTCTCTTGAAAGCCCTCGTATCTGGATGATAGTAAAAATCTCCCCAAAGGCGACTAGCAAGCTTATCAGCATCAAAAGGGATTCCATGGAGTTTCACATATAATTTAGCAAACGACTGTAAAGTGAATGACCATCCAGCAGTAGCACTAGCGAAGCAAACATTTCCGGCAGTAGGATCAATGATTTGGACATCACCAGCGGTGGACGACGCAGAAGATATGAGGTTATTGATTACTTCTAGAGTATGCCTTAACTTAAAATAAGCATCTCTTGGAGGAAGTTTAAGTTCTGTAATCAACCTGTCAACCTTGAATTAAGAAAGTAATATGAATATCAAGGTAAGTCCAAGCAATCCTCTCAAAAATTAAAACAGAACGATAATGCAAGGGTACTGCGTATGGAAACAAACTTCTTACAGAAGATAAATCATAACTCAATATGCTAAATATATGAATATGAGAAGCCCGAACATTGAATAAATAAAAATTCACCTTGTTAATTACAACTACAATAGGCAAGCGGTCTTGGATTGCATGACGGATAGCCCTCTCTGTATTTACCTGTGCATAAATATGAACAAAATGGCTTTAAAAATAATAATATAAAAAATCAATGTTTTCATTGTTTCTACAATGGAAAAGATTATTATATAGTGGCCTTTTCTTCCAAAAAAAATTTAGTGGTTATAGCACAATAATAACCAACTCCTCAAATAAGTCCAAATGTAAAAAAATCCAGTCTCCTCTTCACAAAGTCATTGGGTGGGCATTTTAAATTTGAAAACATGTCATGTTGGCACTTGTGTAAAATTTAGATAAAAAAGAAAAGATATATACTATAGTAGTGAGACAGAGATTTTGAAAGAGTATCATTTTTTTTACTTTTGTTTTACTGAGAAGTTGAAAACTAAGAAGAGAGACACAGGGACTTACCATGACTCCTTCTGCAGCATCCACAATCAAGACAGCACTATCAGCAAGTCTCAAGGCAGCAGTCATTTCATCAGAGAAATTGACATGACCAGGGGTGTCCATGATATTACAGAGGTAGGATTTAGAATTGCTATCCTCGAGAACAAGGGTCATTGGAACTGCTTTGATTGATATCCTTCTCTCTTGCTCATCAATTCTTGTATCAGTGTATCTCGTATGTTTCTCACTATGTGAATCAAACGTTGACATATGGTGAGTTTGCTCAATCAACATATCCATGAAGACTGTCTTCCCATGCTGCAAATGCCCAACAAGTGCTACATTTCGTACAAGAGTTGGGTTCGACATTAGACCAACAAGGAATTGTGTCGACACATAAGTTGAAGAATCCTTCACCCCAACTTCAAATTTGATATTTCTGACAGGTTTGATAATTGGTTGTTCGAGAGGTTGGTCGTCCTCATCCATAACCAATGTCTCAACATCTTCACCATAAACCTCCTCTGCAGTAGGATAGTACTTCTTGTCCTCAGCAAGGACAATTTGATTATCCATATCAATATCATTGGAGGCAGTCAACCACCCATTGGAAGCAGCAGCAGCATCTTCACCATCTGATGCCGCAGCATCTTCCCCAGGCCTACTATCTGGAAGATCTTCATCATCATCCCTATCACTCTCTAGGTCAGACTCAATCTCAGGTCCTATATAGTTCCCGAACTCATCATAGAGACTATCATCCATTTTGTTTCAAATCTGTCAAGTTCCAAAAGCAATTAGTGTCACAATGTAGCCATTAAATCATCAACTAGGTAATATCAAATCTTGCAAAACTAAATGCCTTAGTTCCTAATACAGTGTTACAGCTAAATTGGTTTGTTTCAGCCAATCAACCTACGAGAAAAAATAATTGCAGGAAAAACCTGGTAGGAGACTTCCCAACACATTGGATGAAGGTGGGAAATTTCTTCTACTAAACCTCAAATCTCAAGATAGAGAAGTAATGACTATCACGAAAGAAACCAATTCACAAAGCAAATTAGGGAAGAAAGAGTCTCAGATAAACGCATTTCATCAAACATTAAGCAGGCAACTCTAAAAATCTCACGTTTACAGACTCAACAAGTCATATAATTGATTCACAAAGCAATTACACAAGTCTCGCTTAAGCATTTCGTCGAACAGTAAGAAGGCCATTATCAATTCAAATTTCCCCGCTTGAAAAAACAACAACAACAACATAGACAATACACAAATCCCCTAAAACAAACAGAGAGCACTCTCGTTAGTGTTTTGTTGTTCAATCCTAAGAAGTAGTAACCAAAACAGAGAGCTGCCATTCATAAACGACATCAAGCTATAAAAATAAAGTTCTGGAACTGAGATGGAGATTGAGATGGACCAATACCCAAAAAAACGGAACAGGGAAAGGAGAGAAGCTTCCGTTGAGAGCTATGTCGGAGCAGAGAGCTTCAAACTACCACCGTGAGTAGGAGGAGCGACGCCGAGGAATACTAGGGCAAGAAGCGGAGAAGAAAATGGAAAAGTGAGGGGCGGCTTCGTGTTCGTGTGTGACAGAGTGAAGCGAGAGCTGAGGAGAGGTGTTTGGACACTGGGATAAAATAGTTCTAATCCTTTGTTTGGGAACATTCATAAATTAGCCAGGCTAATTAGTAATTTTTTCTATGAACTTTGACATATACCAAATCATGTCTCTGTTTGGCTGTTAAAAATTTTCCTGAACTATTGAGATTGTTAAATTTAAAGACTTTTATCTAATTTCATTCAATTTTACTGTTTCAGGTACTAAATCATGCTCCCCAAACTTTTATATCTACCAAATCATGTCCCTCCATGTTAGAATTTTTTTATTAAAATTAGATAAAAGTCCTTAAATTTAATAATCTTAATTGTTCAAGGGGAATTTTTAACGACCAAAAAAATTTAGGGGCATTATTTAGTACATGTCAAAGTTCGGGGGAAAAAATTGCTAATTACAATAATTAACAATTTTGCCCTCTGAACTTTCGATAATACTGATTTTGTTCCTTAAAATATACGGCTTATTAAGAATTTCTCCTTGAACTTTTGCATTTATAGAAATTTAGTCCTTCTGTTAAATTCGTCGCATTATTCCGTTTAAATATTGACGTATTTTTGTTGATTAACAATTTTGTCCTTTTAACTTTCACAACTATTAAATTGTACCCTTCAAAATAAAAATGAAAACGATTTTAATTTTTTTTAATAAATCTTTAAAAATTAATTTAGATTTTAAAAAAATTATTTCGAATGATTAAAAAAATTAAAAAAGAAATTAAAATTTTAAAACTAATTAAGCAATTTAAAAATTATTTATTTTTTATTAAAAATACATTTAGATATTTTTATTAAATTTATTTTTTCTCCAAAATCTAGATTTGTTTAAGTAAACATAACATTTTTTTTAGTTTAATTTCTAACGTTTTTTCAAAATAGATTTATATTTTTATTGAATTTTTAATTATATTTTTTATTTTTTTAAAATATGAGTTTATAAATATAAATAAATTTAATTTTTTTTTTCGAAAAAATCTTAATTTGTTTAATTTATTTATTAAATTTTCAATAATTTTAGTTTGATTTTTTAAGATTCATTTTTATAAGTAAAAGTTTAAAAATATATTTTTTAAGAATAATTTAGGTTTTCTAAATAAACTTAATATTTTTTAATTAATTTAATATTTTATCAGATTTTTTAACAATTTTTATGAATTTTCTCAAAATTAATAGAATATTATAATTTTTTATTTTATTTTTTTAATAAAAGAGGGCAAAATTTTGTATTGGTCAAAGTTCATGGGATAAAAATGCTAACTTTTAACGGTAAAAAAATGAAACTTAATAAAAAAAAAAGCATAATTATGTAGTTGTTATATTTTATGAGGAATTTTTAACAAGCCGTATATTTTAAGGAGAAGATTAGGTAGTGTCGAAAATTCAATGAACAAAAATACTAATTATTCAGATTGTACTTTCAGTGAGCATGATGCTCCTTTTGATTTAAAGACTATTGTATATGCTGAAAGTTTTCAAATAAAATCATCTTTGATTCAAAAAAAAAAATATTAAATAAATAGGATTTACACCTTCAACTATTACCATATTTAAATCTTGCTACCTAAACTTAAATTTATTCCTAATAATGAGTTATGCCTCTTCTTTTAGTTGGAGGTCTATGTGGCTAACAAAAAATTCAGTTGGCAAGAATTGCAATTAAAAGAAATATTCGAACTCGCCGCCATATAGGCAATAACGAGATGTGAATAATAACTATTAGCAGGTGAGATTAGCGAGACAACAAGTCCATTTTGGGATAAACAGAATATAATGAAAATTGTTCAGAATGAGTAAACAAAGAGCTTGCAACTT
Source organism: Cannabis sativa (assembly GCF_029168945.1). Taxonomy (NCBI): domain Eukaryota; kingdom Viridiplantae; phylum Streptophyta; class Magnoliopsida; order Rosales; family Cannabaceae; genus Cannabis; species Cannabis sativa. Next base: position 79,585,534 of record NC_083604.1, on the reverse strand, counting down.
ATTGATTCACATACTTGTGAGTAAGAGCTTGCAGTTCATTGATCCACATACTCGTGAGTATGTTTAAGGGGTGGAATCAACTTCAACATTTACTCACCTCGCTTTTGTCATGTGGAAGTAACCATCTCGCAAATGCCTTTCAAACGGCAAAGGAGAATCGCGAGACGCATTATATCTTAATACTTGACATTTTTCTTACAAGGACGGTTAAGAAAGATAATTTGCAATCAGCGAGAACTATCCAACATAGTCAACATAACCGTCTTTAGATAAAAATAAAGAGTGGTTGAATGTTTATTTAATATTATTCCATGTGCACAAAGATGAAACATGAGGAGTGCTCACGTTATGGATAGATCACAAGGGAATAACTGTCACTCTATGCATCTATAAATAGGGTCGAAACCCAAGGTAAAGAGGACGTCTAATTTGAGAGAAAAATAAGAGATATTATTGCTAAATTACATCATTTTATGTTGTATTTTAAATATATTTATCTTTAATAAAATATACTCGAGGGTATGAAAATTTAACTTCAAAATTACGTTAAAATCTTCTTATTATTTATTAATTATTTAGTAACTAATTGTTATATAATAAATTCTATTTATTACAAAAAAAAAAAATTAATATTTTAGTTAACAAAAATCTACGTTAACAGTTATTCTTGATTGCCTGTTTGGTTATACTAATTATTGATGAAAGCCATGAGATCATGATTTGTGCATATTGTTGCTTCACGACCTAGTCTTTGTGTCATCATAGGTAGATCAGGTGTGCGCTCACTTGTAGGTGAAAGACCTAGAATCTGTACAGGAAGTGAATTGAATTTGAGCCCCTATATTATAGTGGTTATGAGGTGTGACTACCTAGTTTTAGATGTCATTTTCTATGATTTTTATTGAGAGCTAGGAGTCTAATGGACGGTGAGATATGCACAGGTAGTTTGTCTCTTATGATTATTTGTGGTTTCTCTACTTTATTTATACATGATGATTGAGATATTTTGTTTTTAAAGAGCTAACAATTTTTATTAAACTACTGGTCTTTTGGTAATAGTTGTCTTCATGCTGGGTTTTATAAGCTCACCCCTTATATTTCCTTTCAGGAACTTAGTTGGATACTTGTGGATGTGAGAAAGTCGTTGATGGAGAACGACGAGAGTAGCTTATTCCTATCTTAATTATTAATTAACGCTTCTTTAAAGATTGGGTATGTATCTAATTATTAATGGGTGGTCTCTTTCATTTATATAAACATGAAAAGTAAGGAATGATAAACATGAAAAGTAAGGAATGTGGAATATGATGAATGCTATAAGTCTTATCTTGGTATTTTTTGGCTTATTAATTTTAACTATTTGGTGATTACATAATTGTGGAAAATATTATTGTTCTATGTCTATTCTGATGGATAATCTTATTTTATTACAATTATTTTTTATTTATTATTGGAATTACTCTGTTATTTTAATTATAGGTCTTATGTAATTTTATAATATATATTAAGGGATCATTTGTAAGTATTATTTTGCTGTAGGGGTCAAAGTGTGACATTTGACCACCCAAGTTATAGATATTACATAACTGTCACAGTCTAGGACTCAGGTCGTGACACAAGCATTGTCTATAAAGTGAGTTGTAACAACCATATATCCTCTCTTTTGATAATTGGCAGTGCACATATACCGGTCAAAGTTATTTTACTTTTATTTTTCTCTAAAATTTCTCTATATTTTTTTTTCTTCTCAAGCTTATGTATCTCCATAATGTCAGAGCTCATTGTATTCTTTGATATCAATTGAAACATAAGAAAAATCGTTTTCACAAAATCTATAAATTCACTATGTTCAACCATCAATAAAGGATACTCATATGGAATGATCATATGAACTAACTTTTTTCTTTCTAGTTCTTGATCAAGATTGTAGGTGACTATGAGACTTCATTATTAGGAATGACATTTGCATGTTGTTCCTTTAACACTAGACATCTCTCTACGTGAAGAGGTACATGCTTAGTCTCCTTATCACTTCCTGTCGTCATGTGCCTCCCTCAATGATTACACACTTTTTTAATTTATCATTAATCGTTTGCAAAGTAAAATGATCTCATACAATAGATGTTCTCTTTTTTTTTTTTTCGTCCATGCACTCTTAGTTTCATCTATTTTATCACTAGAGTGCACTTTTTCAAAACTATAATCCATTTGGCTAGATTTATAACTTACATTGGTTGCGTTTGGAAGTAACTGTGTAATTATTAGGTAGGTTAATTACTAGGGTGGTAATTACACAATATAGTAATAACACTATATTTTAAAATACAAGGTATGTTTGGATATGAGGTGATAATTACATATGAATTCCTAATATCTTGTTTGGCAAAATAGTTAGTAATTACATGGGAAAATAATATTTTTTTAGTAGCTAATATTTAATATGGAAAGTTTTTAGTAATTACACAGTGTAATTAAATTCAATTCTCATGGGGGCCATGAGAATTGGAGAGTGTAATTGGAACCCCTCAATTACTTCCAATTACACAGTTACAATGTAATTGCATGGTTAGACAAACATGCCAAATTGTGTAATTACCTTCAATTACACACAAATCCAATTACATCGTAGCTTTCCAAACGCACCCTAAACGTTATATTCTCAACTATATCAAAACTAAGTTAGACAAAAAAAATTACAAAATATATTTATAAAAAATTTGGACAACAATTCTCCTATTTTATTAACCTTAATCATTTGTTAATTTCAACTGTAAATAATCAATCAACAAAGAACTTCTCATCATTGTATCATCATATCACACACATTTCACAAATCCTAAAGAGAATTAGAGATTTCAGTCATCAAACAAAATATTTCCAGTAAGACCTATAAATAAAACATAATTAAATATATAAAAATATAATACATAAAATTAAAATAGTTTAAACTATTATTCAAAAAAAAAAAAGTTTAAACTATTTATTATTTAAAAGATTATTGTTATTTAAATATAAATTAAAATTTACATATAAAGTCATTTATACTTCAATAAAACAATAGGTATTTTTTTTGATAAACAGATAAAACAATAGGTATTTTTACTATACAATAAACATAAAATTTCAGTGAAAAAAAACATGAGTTTTTATTTTATTTATAGAATAAAAGGAAATTACACCCAAAAAAATTAAAAGAATATTACAATTCTTTTTTTTGGTTGAAAAAACAGAAATTTTTACCATAAAGAAAAAAAAAAAGTTTTACAATAACTTTACTATGCAAAGTTATTCATTATAAAAAATAGCCGTTGGGCTTTAAGATGAAAAAATGGTTTCTTTTTCCTCAAACCCATTATTACCTCACTCTCACAGATCAACTCAATCTCTCTTTCTCTAGCTCTCTCTTTCGCTCACTATTGCTCACGATTAAAGCTCTGTGGTGATCACCAGATCACCAACCAACGCTCGTTTACTTCCATAATTGTTATACTAATCCTGTTTTCAATCCTGTTTTGCAGGATTTTTAAGTGAAGAAGAAGATCTTTGTTATTATTAATTGTTTGAATTTCAATTTTTATTGTTTTTATTTTTTTGCGATATATATATACATAATATTTGTGGTTATTATGGATGCAGGAGGAGGATCTCTTAGTTCTTCTTCTTCAACGTTGAAGACGCGTTCTCGTTTCCCTCTTCATAGGAAGAGTTCTCGCGAAAATGTAAGAATTGTTGAAATTTAGATTTTTGGGTTTGTTCTGAAATTATTAAGGCTTTGTTTTGTTTCTGTTTAGATTTGGGAGAGCTGCTGTTGAAATATTGAATATCGTTTGGGATTTTTCTTTTAAATTTATTCATGAAATCTTGATTGATTGGGGTCTCTGAAATTATTTGCATGTTTTGATTTTAGCGTTCTTGATTTAGGGAGCTTCATTTAGGTTTGTTCTGAAATTTGGGGTCAAATTTAGGGCTTTGTTTTGTTTCTATTTAGATTTAGTTTTTTTTTTTTCTGTTAATTTATTTTTAGAATCTTGATTGATTGGGGTCTTGATTTAGGGCTTTCTTTTATTTTTTTTTGTTAATATGGGCATGTATTGATTTTTGATATTGTGGTCTTTGAAGTCATATTCTCAAAATTTTAATTTGGGGTTCTTGCTTTATCTCCATTGATCTTTAGTGTTATGGTGTTTTTTTTTTTTGTTTGAACTTTAATTGATTGGTTCTCTTTGTGATTATCAGCTGGACAGGTTCATCCCAAATAGATCCGCAATGGATTTCAATTATGCCCACTACATGCTGACTGAGGGAAGAAAATGTAAGGAAAGCCCGATTAGTTTATCCCCTGCAAGAGAAGCCTACAAGAAGCTTCTGGCAGAAACCTTCAACATGAACCGGGGTCGGATCTTAGCTTTCAAGAACAAGCCTCCTGCTCCAGTTGAGAAATTCCCTTGTGAGTTTGCTTCTGCACCGGTGGAGAGAGCAGAAAAACCCAAGCGTCACATTCCTCAGGTGTGTTCTTGTTTCCAATTCAATCATAAACTGATGCTAAGTTTTGAGCAAACCAAAATATTAACATATACTATGCTTACTGTAACTTGGTTGTGTGTGCAGTCTTCCGAGCGGACACTGGATGCTCCTGAACTTGTAGATAACTTCTACTTGAATCTCTTGGATTGGGGGTGTTCAAATGTTTTAGCAATAGCTTTAGGAAACACAGTTTTTCTGTGGGACGCTACAGAAGGCTCTACTTCGGAGCTTGTTACAATGGATGAAGAAAGTGGCCCTGTTACAAGTGTTAGCTGGGCTCCTGATGGAAGGCACATTGCCATTGGTCTAAACAATTCTGAAGTACAGTTATGGGATTCAGCTTCTAACAAACAGGTACATCTTCTGAAACTCTTTTTATTTTCTACTATTGTACTTGTTTCGATTATCGAAATTATGCTGATTGTTTTGCTGTGGAATGGTATTTCAGCTGAGAACTCTTAAAGGCGGACACAGAGCTCTCGTTGGTTCACTAGCATGGAACAATCACATTCTAACCACAGGTGGAATGGATGGTCGAATTATCAACAACGATGTAAGAATTCGATCACACATCGTTGGAACCTACAAAGGACATGAACAAGAGGTGTGCGGGCTTAAATGGTCAGGTTCAGGCCAGCAATTAGCTAGCGGCGGTAATGATAACCTCGTCCACATTTGGGACAGTTCAACTGCTTCTACAAATTCAATCACTAGGTGGCTTCACAGGTTGTCAAACCACACATCTGCAGTTAAAGCGCTTGCCTGGTGTCCTTTCCAGAGCAATTTGCTGGCTACCGGTGGAGGTGGCAGTGATCGTACCATTAAATTCTGGAACACACACAACGGTGCTTGCCTCAACACTATCGACACTGGCTCACAAGTCTGTGCTTTGCTGTGGAACAAGAACGAGCGAGAGCTGCTTAGCTCTCACGGTTTTACACAGAATCAGCTCACCCTATGGAAGTACCCTTCAATGGTTAAGATGGCAGAACTTACTGGCCATACCTCTAGAGTTCTTTACATGGCCCAGGTAAATCAATTATTCACATGATTTTTACACAAAAGTATTGAACCTTTTTTTACCTTGGTAAACAAGATTCTAAACCTCTCTCATTTGTATATGTGTTTTCAGAGCCCAGATGGTTGCACAGTTGCTTCAGCAGCAGGAGACGAAACACTTCGGTTTTGGAATGTTTTTGGGGTCCCTGAAGCAGCTAAACCTGCTGCAAAAGCCAACCCAGAGCCTTTCTCCGGTCATTTGACCCACATTCGATGAGGAGTTGCTAGGAGCCAACATCATCTATTCTTTTTGACAGTTCAACTTTGTTTACTGCAGTGCAGCATAAACCAGAAGAAGAGTAACAATACTATGTGTATTTATACATAAAAGAACAACAGTTCGTTGTGTTTCATTTTTCCTCTCTAACAATACAATTTATCATACATATACATAAAAGAACAACATGTCGTTGTGTTTCATTTTTTCTCTCTAACAATACAATGTGTACTCTTTTCTAATTGCATCATATATGTACATAAAAGAACAACAGTTCGTTGTGCTTCATTTTGTCTCCGATTCTATTTATATTCTATGCTATAAATGTGTCGTGTGAGGATCTTGGAAATATTATTATAATGTGGTTTGATGATATTTTTGCTCTGAACTTCAATATATACTGTTTCTCAATTTATTCAATCTCAATCTCATCCAATGATATGAGTTTCCAAAATTGATAGCTTTTGTTTTATTATCATCACAATAATCATGACAAGCACAAAAAACAATAAAACTTTATTATCATCATTATTAAGTCTACTTTATATTATTATAGTCACAAAAATCATAATAAAATCACCAACTTTGCTCAAAACATTTGTAACAAAATCTCCCCCCCCAAAAAATAAATAAATAAATAAATTGTGCTCATTAATGTAATGAAGAGAAATGCCATTTGTTTCTTCATTTTTTTGGGGGTCATTTTCTTGGTGCATTGCTATTTTTTTTAGGAGTATTTTGGATGTTTTCATAACCAAAATCTTGAACTTACCGTTCCTTTAACTTGGCATATATTTGGAGAAGAATCCAATGTTATTTAGTGATAATTCTTTACTTAATAAACAAGTTAGAAAAGTGAGGAGAAAGGAAGTAAAGATATGAATGCTCATAAAGCAATACCGGTAGCATTTAGAACGCCACAACACCCATCTCTAGGGACAAACAATTGGGGTGGCGCTTCTCCCTTGTTGGCAAGAGACATTTCGAAGGAATCACTTGAGCAAAGATATGTTAGGCTCAACTCAACTCGAACTCGAGATGAGATCTTTCCTGTGTTCGAGGATGATCTAGATTGGGCACCCTCGGAGAATAAGGCTAAGCAAGATGTTCATTATGGCTCAAAAACAGCGAGCATGATCAGAGGACTCTTACCGAAATTTGTTATGTTTCGAAGGAAGGAAAAAGAGAGTTCAAAGAAAAAGAGATGGTTTCTTCCTAGATTAGATCCTCACAATAGGTGGCCTCAGGGCTGGTGTTAGTTTTTTACTTGAGTTTTGACAAAGCAAAAGTTGTGAAACTAAGGCATGTTTGGCATGAATTTTTTCATCCTTAAGAGAAAAAAATGAGTATGAAAAGAGATTAGAATGAAGGTCAAGGTCATTTTTCCAATGTTCATTTCTTTGCTATATAAGTATGTTTTTTTTAAGTAGTTAAACTTCAACTTCTTGTAAGTTTTTCCTCTGTTCTTTCTTTCTTCAATTATATTGCCTTTTATTCCTTTTGTATCTGTGAGCAAAATCCATTGAAAAAGTAAATCTTTAAAAATGAAGAAGCTAGGTAGAATAATATGTATGAAGATATGAGAAATAAATGATAAATTTCTGAGTTATTACTAAATACTAGATTATGCTTTCAAACACAACTGAATGAATTAAAGGTTAGAACAACTCATGGTACAAAACTGTAAAACCAGTTTGTGGCATGACAAATTGTATAGTTGAAGTAATTTTACTAACATAGAAAAATATATTTTCAATTTTTTCATTCTAATTTTCTATGGGAATTTTGACTTTATATACATTTATTAAGTTAAAATTTATCCCTAATCATTAGTGTACCAATAATGTTAAATTCTGTTCATTTTTTATCAAACCCAAAATTATCTCTCTTATTTTCTACTCACTCTCTCTCTCCCTCCATTCTTGCTCACTCTCTTCAACAAAACCGAACCGCCATGACCATCACCACCATCCAAGACCATCGTCGCTACCATCCAAGATTATCGTCGCCATCCAAGACTACTACCACTATCCAACACCACCTCCACCATCCAACACCACTCGATCGACTAAAAAACCAATTAGACCAACCTTCTCGACTCTATTTCAATCCGTTCGAGCCCATGTCAATATCCGTCCTCAACCGCGAACGGAGAGACCAGCACCACGAATGGAGACCACAAATGCAGATCACGAACGGAGAGAGCACGAATGAAGACGTTCTCTGTAATTTTCTAATTTTTTTCATTTTTCGAGTCGGTCCGATGTAGGCTCGATATAAGTTCGATAGGAGGTTCCAAAATTTAAGTTTTTGAGATTGATGGAGAAGATCCAATATAGGTTCGATGGTGGTCTGATGCATCATAACTTATTGGTGGGCGTATTTCCTATTCGATCGAGGTCCGATACTGTTCGAATGGGGTCGTCTGGACTCCATCGGACCCCATCAGACATGAAATACATCCACCAATTAGCTACTATGCATCAAACTACCATCAAATCTATATTGAACCACTATTGGACCTTCACCGTCAACCTCAAAACTTAAATTTTAGAACCTCTTATCGAAGCTATATCGGACACTATCGAACCGACTCGTAAAGACAGAAAAAATCAAAAAATTACAGAGAATGTCTTCGTTCGTGTTTTCTCCGTCATGGTCTGCATTTGCAGTCCCTGTTAGTGGCAATGGCCTCTTCATTCGCGGTTGAGGAAGGGATTGGCAAGGTCTAGGTCAAATTGAAATGAAGTCCTCTAGATCAGTCGGATTGGTGCGGTCTCAGTCGAATGGTTGTAGTGGTCGCAGTCTTGGATCCTTTAGTGGATTTTCAATGTGTATTTTAGTGAGAACCAATAAAAGGGAAAAATAGAAAACGAGCAAGAAGAAAATAGAGAGATGTTAAAAAGTTTGAGATGAAAAAAATTAACCTATTGTGTCAATATTGAATAGTTTAAATTTTGATTATTAATTTTAACCTATATTATACATATAAAGTGAAATTTTCCTTTCCTTCCTATTTCGTGTTAAGCTATATGTGTGATATATTTGGGAAGAAGAAGATTCAAGCTCAATCCTCCGCACTCAAGCTCAATCGTCTCCTGCTTTCTTCTTCTTCTTGCTTCTTTCTACATTAGGTATCTCTCTCTAAGATCCTTCTTACCTCTTTGTACTTTCATATTTAGATTTGAAACCAGGCCAATAATGATGGTTTTGTTATATTTATCTAAGCTTTGTAATTACTTTGGTGATACATAATTTTCAATTTGTGGGTTTTGATAGTGTTAACTTAACGGTTCTCATTTGGCTTAAAGCTCATCAGTAACAATGGCGGTGACCCTACGCCGCCTTCTCACAATAACTCCAAAAACCCCAAACATTTCCCCCTTTCTCTCATCATCTTCCCAACCCACTTTTTCTTCCTCACAAACTCAAAACCCAGAAAACCTAAACCCACCATTACCAGAGCCCCAAATCCCTAACTACCCAATCGCATCCCGAACCAGAACCCCACTCGAGAAGCAATTCGAGACATGGGTTCAGATTTTGAAACCTGGGTTTTCACCTCTCCAAGTAAGCGACGCCTTATGGGCTCAATCGGACCCAGATCTCGCCTTCGACATCTTCCGCTGGACTGCCCAACAGCGCGGTTACAAGCACAACCACCTCACTTACCTCACCATGATCAAGATTCTAATCGAAGGGAAGCGATTCAGCAATGCAGAGACCTTGGTGGATGAGGTAATGGCAGGAGCTTGTGAAATGAGTGTGCCTCTTTACAATTCAATGATTAGATTTTGCTGCAATAGAAAGTTCTTGTTCAATCGTGCTTTTGATGTGTATAAGAAAATGATAAACTCAGAAGATTGTAAGCCAAATCTTGAAACTTACAATATGTTGTTTAACTCATTACTTAGAAGATTCAACAAGTTAAATGTCTGTTATGTTTACTTAAGAGCTGTTAGATCATTGACGAAGCAAATGAAAGCTTCTGGTGTGATTCCTGATGCTTTTGTGTTGAACATGATCATCAAGGCTTATTCAAAATGTCTTGAATTGGATGAAGCCATTAGGGTATTTCATGAGATGGGGTTGTATAAATGTGAGCCAAATGCTTATACTTATGGCTATATTACCAAAGGGTTGTGTGAGAAGGGAAGGGTTAGTCAAGGTTTTGGATTTTATAAGGAAATGAAGGATAAAGGGTTGGTTCCTAGTGGGAGTACTTTCATGATTGTTATATGCAGTTTGGCTATGGATAGAAGATTTGATGAAGCAACTGAGGTTGTTTTTGACATGTTGGGTTGTTCTATGTCTCCTGATTTTTTGACTTATAAGACTTTGTTGGAAGGGTTGTGTCGAGATGGGAAAGGTGATGAAGCTTTGAAACTTGCTGAGGAGTTTAGACAGAAAGATGGTTTGATGACCACAAAGACTTACAATAATTTGCTGGATTTATTGCATTTTAAAAAGTCTTGATGAGATTCAAATGTTGTTCAAATACAGATGATATTTGAGTTCAAGTTCAATGGAGAATATGCTTATGCCTCATTGATACAACTTTATACAATTATAGTCTTTCCAAAGTTAAGATATTTGGGATACTGTATTTATGATTCTGATTTTCTAATTTACATCATTATGTGTAAATAATGATAGGAACTAGTAAGAACTTTCTTTTTTAACCTCATAAACACATTGTTAAGGAAAGCTTAATATTAATTTTTCTCAAGAAAAAAGGAAGAGCTTATATTATGAGTGTTTTTTTTTCTTTTCAAGATTAATATTTAGACTTCTAGTCAAAACCAATCAAACATTTTTTTTTTTTGCTGAATTACCTCAATTCATTAAATGGAACTTAAAAGTGAGCACATGAGTCTCACCTCCCAAAAGCGAAGGAAACCATTACAATTTACAACTATTATGAGTCAAAATATTATGATGCCTCGGAATCCAACACAGACAAATCTGAAACTGTAACTAAATTGAGTTCTATGAGGGATGACACTACTTATGGGTGCAAAAACCTCCTCTTTCGAACTGACATAATTCATTGTTTAGCTCAAGATCTTGTGATTTGAGAAAGATGAATCAAAACTGACAATAGAGCTATTAAAATATTTGTACTAAAATTTCACATGTACTGTAAGACCCCAATCAAGTTCAACAAAAGAACAAAATAGCTTCAATATAACAAAATAGCTTCAATATGGAGCACTGAAAAGAGCTAAAATACGAGAAATGCTAAAAGAAATTAATAGTGCTTAATGCTAAAATTAAGTATCGATTTTTATTAAATCTGATTGTTTAGCTGTGATTTCTGTCTTTGCTAAGAGATATTCTCTTTGTAATGATTTTAATTCTCTTTTAGATAATATTTTCTGTTCAATTTTTTTGAGCTATTCTTGATTCTTATACGTGGGTCAGATAATAAAATTATTTATGAATTAACTATGCATGTAAAGGTGGAAACTAGTATAGATAAAGGATTTTCCATTTTTTTTAATGAAAGTTTCTTCATTGTTAAAAAAAAGGCTAATTAGTAATTTTTTCCCTGAATTTTGGCATGTAGTAAATCGTGCCCCTGAACTTTTTTGGCCGTTGAAAATTCCCCTCGAACTATTGAAATTTTAAATTTAAGGACTTTGGTCTAATTTCATTCAATTTTACTGTTACAGTAATTGTTTATGTACTAAATTATGCTCCCCAGACTTTGATATCTATCAAATCATGCCCCTCAATCTTTGATATGTACTAAATCATGCCCCTTGAACTTTCATCCATGTTAGAATTTTTTACTAAAGTTAGACAAAAGTCCTTAAATTTAACAATCTCAATAGTTTGAGGAGAATTTTTAACGACAAAAAAAATTCAGCGGCATGATTTAGTACATGTCAAATTTCAAAAGGAAAAATTACTAATTAGCCTTACAAAAAATTATTAGGAATGCTGTTAAAATATAGGGTAAGTGCCACGTAAGCTTAAATGTGACGTTGGAGAACCAATGAGAGCATAGCATGAGAACAAGTCAATAGTTAATAATACTATTCACACACACCCAATATAAATACTCCATTCTCCTGCCTTTGAGCGAAACCCACACTGAAGCAGTTACAGAGAAATTGGCCAAGAAGAAGATGACCTCCATCACTGCACTCAAGCTCACGCCTGTTCTCTTCTTCTTCTTCCTTCTCTCTACATTAGGTATCATCTCTCTTCTAAGATCCACAACTTTCTTTTCAATGATTTCTTATTTTATCTTTGTATTTTCATATTTAGATCTGAAACCAGGCCTGCAATGATGATTTTCGGTTCGATGATCCTTTCCTTCTGTAGGTTTAATTTCGTTAATCTGATTACATTTTTTTTCTTTTCTCAGTTTCAGGAAAAACTTCTCGCGATGTCACCGAGTTGCAGATTGGAGTGAAGGTAAAATATCGTTAATTTGTTTATTATATTTATTTTTGCTCATTTCTTGTTGCGGTATTCGGATGTAGTATAGGCGATTCTTTTGGAACACTTCCGATCTCAGTTTAGCGAGATTAAAGTGTGATAGGGAAAATTATGGTTTTGTTTGATTTTTCTTAGATATGTACGTAATTACTTTGGTGATTCTTAATTTGCTGCAATTTGTGGTTTTTATTGAGTGACGTTCGGATTAACAAGTTAAGTTTTTTTTGTTAATTATGTTTTGGGTACATTTGGCTTGATTATGTAATAAAATGTCTCCATTCAGTTTTTACTACATTGTCTTTAAAAATGTAGTAATTTTTTTAGAAGAGAGTATAGTGTCTTCCCATTTTACCATCATACTTAATTTTGCTTTCTTTGTGCAGTATAAGCCAGAATCTTGCGAAATTAAAGCTCACAAAGGTGATCAAATCAGAGTACACTACAAGGTAAGTGAAATAGCTCTTTTGCTTAGATGCAGATATTGATACCAGTAGTTTTCGCCGTTTTCAAACTTGTTTCGAATCCCATTTTGAACAAGTGTTATTCATTATCATTATATTATTATTGCATTTGTAGGGGACACTCACTGATGGAACTGTTTTTGATTCAAGTTTCGACAGAAATGATCCAATTCAATTTGAACTTGGCTCTGGCCAAGTGATCAAAGGTGTGTGCTGCAGTAATAACGTATTAATGTTAACTTGTTTTTTGATCTGTCATGAATGAGCATTAAATGAATGAATCAATGTATTCATGCTTTTCTTCTTTGTAGGATGGGACCAAGGACTGTTGGGAATGTGTGTTGGTGAAAAGCGAAAGTTGAGAATACCAGCAAAACTTGGTTATGGGCCGCAGGGTTCTCCACCTACTATCCCAGGTACTGATTTACTTTGTTACCTCTTTCTAAACTTTCGCGTTTTCTGGGTTAATGAAATATCAACTTTGCAAATTACATGAGAAAGTTTTTAGTGAAATATCAACTTTCCAAATTACATGAGGAAGTTTTCTGCTTTGTATCATTTTCTTGTGAAATTTGGTTGCGAGGGTTGTCTTGTCTGAGCATCTCAATTCGACTATCTACCTACTTTTTAATTAGCTAAAGCTAAAATAGGGAGTGGGGTTAATTTAGATGCATCTCCAACGACTTTCAAGTATTTAGACTCTAGATTTAACAAGAGAAACCAAAAATTGTTTAGATTTTAGAGATTTTGTTTAACTTCATTCCAACCATGCTATCTATTTCAGCTAATATATATTATCTATTTAAACTTCTATTCATGCAAAAGGATAAGTTTGATTGAAAATCTATTAAAAAAATTTGAGAAATACTTAATGAGCTTGTTTAGCTAACTGCTTTATAACTCTATTTTGGAGAGTAAATACAAGGTGGGGTTAGAGTGCTTATTTCATTCCCTATTATAGCTAAAAAGCTATTATAGAGATTAGAAAGCTTTTGGAGAATAATAGGGAGTGAAATATAAATAGTAACATTCAAACCATTCTTTATTTCTCTCGAAAATAGTCATGAAAGGGCTAGTTAAATGTAGAGAGCTCTTAAAAAAATCATGTCATTTTAATAGTTTTTTTTAATCAAATTTATCATTTTTTTGGGTAAGGCAATCAAATTTATCATTAAATATGTATGATTTAATAAAAAATAGAAACCCAAGTTTATAAAAAAGAAAAATTATTACAAATATGTGCTAACATAGAGAGTATGGTTGGAATGAATTTGAGAAAATTAACTTTCCAAAATAGCTTTTTAACACAAATGTTGTCTATCAATTTCAAAGCTATCAAATTTTTTATTATCTATTTAATACTCATTTTATATACTTTCAATAAAAAAATGACTTTTATTGATTTTTCGAGTTAATTTGCACAATTGTATAAACACAATTGTAAAAAAATGGATCAACTCATATAAAGTCAAATTTGGCACAAAATTATCACCATCCACTCCATTAGAGATTGATCAAGATAGCTAAAATTTAATTGAGTAATGTTAAGAACTTTCACACATTATAACATCTCCTGGTGTAAAATTAAAAAAAAAAAAAGTGAATGTTATATTTGGTTTAATTGTTACAATGATGCTTTAATCTTTTTTATTTAAATTAACTAAAAAAGTTAACAATGTCATTTAATTTTTATTATATAAAAAATTATTAATAAATTTTAAAAAAGGTTTAAATTAATATAAATGACTTTAATTAATGACAAAAGAGTGAATAGAAATGTGTTAGAGCCTACGTTGTATAGGCTCATGTGTAGACCCTAACATTATGCATATGAGGATTGGAAATGCCCCAGCTACCGCACTGTGAGTCAATTGTTTCCATTCTAGTGCTTTTAGCTAGATTCTAATACGCAAAGTATTATTTCAATTGAACTGGTGAAGCTTGCCTAGGGTCAAGGCAAGAGCAGGAAGGATTTGGGGAAAGAATTTACCTAGGTCCGAGATACGTTGGCGTATGATGATAGAGAGAGTTAGTGGTATCTGGGATATTAAGATGGAACCTGATAATGATGTCAACGGGTTAGAAACTGTTCCAGTTCATAGATGAGGTGATCAAGTATATGCAGAGTGTTTGGTGGTACCATGCTGGTATTACGCCTTAGATTCTGTACTAGAATCCCCCAGTGACCAGGCACCAGCTTAAGGAAGCCCTGGATAATGAGAGAGTTATATAGCAAAGTAGTCATGAAATTTTCCAATAAATCAAATATGTGTTTGAGACCATGGAGTGCACTGCCACAGTAGAGGCAGATGCAAACTGTTCCAGGGTTTGAATCCCCTTAATCCCAAAAACTTGGAGCCACTGAAGAGGTCTGCTGGCTGAACTGGCAGGGCCCCAACTGATGAGAAACTGCTGCCAATGCTCAAACCAGTAGCCAATACAACAAACACAGCAACAAGAATACTAGTAGAACAGTAGCAAAACAGTAGGGTATTATATTGAATATACGACAAACCCAATTACAATTGATGGGAGCCCTTAGGCCCCTTTGATGCAAAGAGTTTTACTCAATACATTGCTTACACTCTTTCTAACCTTACTCTCCTATAATGCTACCCTCCCAAACAAAGACTCATATACCCTTATTATTTACTATATGCTAGCACACCCCACTAATCCTAGTGCCTAAAACCACCATGTAATCTCAAGGGGTTGGTCTAATGGTATGGGTGGATGTTTAAATATGTGGGTACTTGCACTGTTTCAGGGTTCGAATCCCCATAGACTCAAAAACTTGGAGACACTGGGAGGTCTCCTGGTCGAACTGTCAGCAAACAAAGCCCCTCAACAGCCATTTAATAAAACTAAAAAGTTTTTGTACCAAATCATAAGTTGTGGCGTTGACAAACATATATCACTCTTTAACTTGTTTTTTACTCAAATTTAGACTTTGATCGTGTCACTGCATGTAGTGGGGTTTTATTAGAGCTTGAATAGAAGCCTTATACAGTATTGTTATAACATAAGCTAAAATATATTTAGATCAAAAGTTTTTGAGGATCTATACTAGATATAGTCTTTTAACTTTTTAGCTTTGTCAAAACTGCAGGTGGGGCAACGCTTATATTTGAAACTGAGCTTGTTGAAGTGGTGGGGAAATCATCACCAAAAGATAGCGAACTCTAGTTTGGTCAACTACATAATTTCCTGTAGTGGCGTGCCCATTTCTGTCTGCTTTTTCTCCCTATATGAAATTGTAGTGCTCTTTAGTGTCTTTTTTTATTCTCTTTTGTTTTTCAAGACTTATTAGTATTTATTACACTTCTTATATTTTTAGTTAAGCTTCAAGACTTAGAAATAAATATTATCTTAATGAGAAGGTTTTGTAGTGTGTGGATTTTAAAGTTTCCATACTCAAGTTAGAAGGAAAAAAAGAACCCACTTCACTTCTTCCTCGTTTACTCTTTTTTTCTTCCAAATATACTTTTTTTTTTCTTTTAAAGCACGTCTTGGATTCCCTAGTTCAAGTCTGTCAGAAGCTTTAAACAGCATGAGATAATAGATCTAATATGATAGATCAGATTTAGAGTCCTCTTTTTTGAAGTCGTACATAATCTTATTATGCAACTTTTTTTTTTCTTTTTCAATCTTTTGGTTTCTTGTTGTCTTTGCTATATCTAGCAAAAACATTTATGTGATTCATACTTCTAAATAGTAGTGAGTACTGTTTAGGAGCAAGTTTCTCATTCTATTTTTTGTTTTTTCTGGTTAATAATTACTTCATAGATTCTCCTCTCTCTCTCTCTCTCTCTCTCTCTCTCTCTCTCTTTGTGTAAAATAATATTTCTTCTAATAAGCTGCTTATATTTACTTCATACTAAAAGGAGTGGGTACCAAGTACCAACAATGATTTTAATATTTGGTCTAACGACAATTAACAAAAGAAAATGTAAATTTGATGGCCTTGTTTGGTGGATAGGATAAAGGAAGTGTGAGAGAGAAAGAATGAAACGTGAATTGGAAAGTACTTTTAAAACGTGTCGCCTTGCGATTGGTTAGCGATATTCCCTAAAAACTATTATATTAAACTACATAGGACCCGATACTTAATCAGACCAATAACGATATTGACACGTAAGAGGATTCTTGAGACTACTAGTGTCTTTTAGCATTTTTTATTGAAAAGAAATAAAAATAAAAATGCCATTCACCATTTTCAATACATTGATTACATATTTATAAAAGTTAAATTCTATCAGTTGTTTTTTTGGTGTCCATTGTGAATTGTAATAGATTACAAAAGTTATAAAAGAAGAAATAAAAAATATAATAGATCTATTTATTACTATTACAATAACCTAAACATTTCTTTAGAATTAGATATCAATGACTATCAAGCTTTTATAATAGCGCCATTAATCCAACACTAACCCAACCTGTTATCTTTTCACCCCACCCAATCCATTAAGCTTTTTGAGCCTGAGTGGGTCGAGTTTGACTCAGCCCGAGAATATATAAATTTATATATATATATATTTTTAGAAGTTATTTTAACTTTTTTTTATCTATATTACATATTATAATTATATTAAAACTAAATGTAATTTCATAGCAAAATAATTTATATTTTGTGCTTAGCATATATATATACACTTCAGTTTGTATTTATATTAGGGATGTTCGCGGTATGGGTGATGCGGTTTTTGACTATTTTTTTAAACCAATCCGTACATGCAGTTTTTTCAATTTCCCAAACTGCAGAAATCGCACCGCAAACAATAATGCAGTGCAGTGTGGTTTTTGCGAATTCTACCGTTTGGACTATCATCAATAATTAAACTATCACAAATACAACACTTGTCGAAAACACCATAAGACTTAAAAATAAATATAGAAAAAAAAAATATTAGTTTCAATAATACAATAATTAGTGGGGTTTGGATTAGACATTCACATATTGGACCTAAACAAATATAAAAAATTAGTATTTTTATAATGTGCGGTGCGGTACGGTTTGAACCACATATTAACAATTCAAAACCGCAAACCGCACCGCACTGCGCGGTTTATGAAAAATTCAAATCGCGAACTAACTGCAAAGAATTTCAAATCGTATTTTTTTTACGGTGTGGACGATTTAAGCGATTTGATAAACAATCCTAATCTAAACCAGAGTAGGTAGGTACCTAAAAAAAAAATGAGTTGTGACCAGACCAAAAAGAAAAAGTAGTGGGTAAGAGTATGGATGGGTTATTTTCTCCAAGCGTTGCTTACAAATCGATTATCAAAAACCGATGGGGCGAGCCAAACTCGCTTTGGAACCGAATTTGGAAACTCAAGATCACGGAGAGGCTGAAATTGTTTCTTTGGAAACTCTGCAAAGATATTCTTCCTTTTGGAAGTCGGCTCCGGAGGATCTTTGGTAATAATAACAGTTGTGCTATCTATGGTGAAGCGGATGATTCGGCTCAACATCTCTTCTGGAAGTGTCCTCTTGCTAAGGTAGTGTGGTTTGCTAGTCGCTGGTCCATTAGAAGCGAAAACCTCCAGTTTGATTCTCCGAGAAAGATGGTTGAATGGATTCTAAATCCTGATTTTTTGAGTGGTGCGGATGCAGGAGACATAGGCGAATTCAATAGATTCGGTATCTGCTTGATTGATGAGTTGTGGACTGCTAGGAATCGAGCTTTTCATGATAGGGTCAATCCGTCCTGGAGGGGAGTTTTGTCTAGAGTTCAGGGAGCTGCCTCTTGCCTTTTCACTGCTTCGGACAATCGGCCAAATCTGGAGGTGGTTCAACATGCTCACAGGGATATTTATGTGGGTAATTTGGTTTTATTTGTGGATGCAGTCTTCAAAGATTCGCGTGCCACGGCGGGGATTGTAGTGTCGGATTCAGAGGGCAGTCTCTTGGAAGCAAAGGCTGTGAATTTTGATGCAACTCAGCCGCTGGAAGCCGAGTCCTGTGCCTTGATTCATGCTCTGAACTGGTGTCAAACCAGAGGATGGAGACAGGTTGTTGTTGTCTCCGACTGCCTGTTGCTGGTGCAGGGGTTAGAGGCGCGCAGGGCCCCCGACTGGCGGTTCATGGGTGTCTTTTGGAAGCTGTTGGAGCTGTTGGAAGTCTTACCTGAAGTGGAGGTTGTTTGGAAGCCTCGGGCACAGGTTCAGCGGCTCATTTGGTTGCTCAGTGGGCTTTTAGACTTTCTTTTACTGGTTTTTTATCTGCAGAGGAGCTGGTCCCTCTTGTGACCTTTTAAACTTTGTTGTTCTGCTTTTGTGTTGTTTAATAGAGTTTTTCTCCAGCAAAAAAAAAAAAAGAGTATGGATGCATATTTTTTCCATGAGAATGGCATCTCGTAGGGACCCACCCCTAATGTAGTGGGGATTTCCCATCTATATGAGGAACGGGGCGGAGACGAGAATTTTCTTTTGTTCGCGTTTAGTATTTTATTTTATATTTCTAATAATATTTTATATTTTATAATTTATATTTGTATTTTTTTTAGTATATTAATATTCTTTTTATGAACTATAAGTTATATTTTGGAAACTAATTAGTTTATTAGAATAATAATTAATGTGTAACATTTCAATTTTTATGTAGTTTAATATTTTATATATTTATATTTTTTTTTATAAATTTTATATTTTTATTCCCGTTCATTTTTCATGAGAAATAAGCAGGGACGATCATCAAAATTCTAAATAGAGATGGGGACGGAGTGCACTCTTTGCTGAATTCCCACCCCGTGTACATCCCTACATATAAGAGAAAGACCCAGAAACCTGAATGTCTCGAGTTGGGACCGACCCGACCCACGAAAAAAACCATTTACCATCCCTATTTTTTTTGAAAGTGCTTACCATCCCTATCTAATGAGTATTGTTATAAGGCATCAATGGTGCCTAGCACCTTCTCGACATGTCACGTTGCGATTGGTTAACGATATTTCCTAAAAACTATTATATTAAATTATATGAGACCCGATACTTAGTTTGACCAATAGCAATAGTGACACATTGCCCTTTAGCATTTCTCCAATCTAAAATGTATGAAATATAACAAAATATGTTGATAAAAAATAAAAAAGTAGCAGTAGTTATTAGTTCATAAACACACCAAATAAATATCTACCCAACAAAAATAACAGCTTATAATAAAACAAATTAATTAGCAGCTATAAATAAATAAATATACTAGGCCGGCATTTAATTATCGAAATACGTCCAGACGAAATTTCAACCGTTGATCTCAGTGTTCCCCAAATAAAGAAAAGAAACAAAATCATCTCAGCCCTTGATTTCAGCTCACTCTAATGTCTAAACCCTTGCTTGTAGAACTCTCTAGAATCTAAACTCTTTCCACTTTCTTCAAACTTCAGAGCTTCACTACCATTTTCACGCTTCAATTCTCTCTCTCTACAAATTACTACCTGCTCTGTTCATCTAGGGCTTCACGTCATCATCATCATCATCATCATCTTCAATAAGAATGGATGACGACTTCAATTTGAATATGCCGCCGCCGGAAGAGATGGGTGAGGACTTTGATCTGCCTGGTGCGGACGCCATTTTCAAGGTCGGTGAAGAGAAGGAAATCGGTAAACAAGGTTTGAAGAAGAAGCTTATTAAGGAAGGTGAAGGCTGGGATACCCCTGAGACTGGTGACGAGGTTGAAGGTGAAGTATTTTTTCATTTTTCTTTGTTTGAACATTTTCTAATGCATTGGGTTGTTATAAATTTTGATTGTTAATTTGTGTTTTTTATTTACAGTTCATTACACTGGCACTCTCTTGGATGGAACTAAGTTCGATTCGAGCCGTGATAGGGGGACTCCTTTCAAGTTCACTCTTGGACAAGGTCAAAAATCTCTTCTTTTTTATATATTTATTACATGATTAATCCTTAGTTTTGTACCCTTTTGTTGGTGGATTACCATGATAAGATTTTGGTAGGAAGATAAGAGGAAGAAATGAGCTGATTCGTATTGTGGAAGCTTATTATATTTCTCTGCTTTCAGATTATTTCTTAGTTTTATACCATTTTTACTCACATTGATGAAGAGAAAATTTGGGATAGTGAAAATATATTTTGAAGGAGAAATGTCTCTTATGAGTAATGTTGTGTGTAAAAATGCAGGGCAAGTTATTAAGGGATGGGATGAAGGTATTAAAACGATGAAGAAAGGAGAAAATTCTCTATTCACAATTCCTCCTGAGATGGCTTATGGTGAGGCTGGATCACCAGATACTATTCCTCCCAATGCCACATTGCAATTCGATGTGGAATTACTTTCATGGACTAGTGTCAAGGACATTTGCAAGGATGGTGGAATATTCAAGAAGATTCTAACAGAAGGAGACAAATGGGATAACCCAAAAGACCCTGACGAAGTGTTTGGTATAGTATCTCTGCCAATGATAATCTTTGGCGTGGATATTATGCTAAACGGCCTCTAATGATAGTTTTCTTTGATATCTTGATGCAGTTAAATTTGAGGCTCGGCTTGAGGACGGCAAGGTTGTTGCAAAATCGGATGGAGTTGAGTTCACAGTAAATGAGGGTAAGGCTTTTTGTGTGTCAGTGACCAACTTTCTTACTTCAAAGATATATGGTCTTTTAATTCAATAAATTGTTGATTCCTTTGAACAGGTTACTTCTGCCCTGCGTTGTCAAAGGCTGTTAAGACTATGAAGAAGGGAGAGAAGGTGATTCTTACAGTGAAGCCACAATGTAGGTTTCTTATTTTAAGCAGAGTGATGTGTAAATAAAACCTTTCAGTTGTATTTGGTAATTAATTGGTTATTTGCTACAGATGGGTTTGGTGAGAAGGGTAAGCCTGCAGCTGGAGGAGAAGGTGCAGTTCCACCAAACGCAACTCTTCAGATTACTCTAGAATTGGTATCATGGAAAACTGTTTCAGAAATAACTGATGACAAGAAGGTTATTAAAAAGGTCCTTACTGATGGTGAGGGCTATGAGCGTCCAAATGAGGGAGCTGTTGTCAAATGTAAGTATATTGATTAAAGGTGGACTGTGGACTTTTGGATCTTTGTTCATCTGTTGATACATTTATTTAACTGGACTTTGGATTTTTGCATACTGTAGTGAAATTAATTGGGAAACTGCAAGATGGTACTGTATTTATAAAGAAGGGACATGATGGAGAAGAACTCCTGGAATTCAAAACAGATGAAGGTAATGTTTTGTGGTTTCTCTGTTTATTACCGTCTTTTGTTATATACTCGTGTGCTGATTTATTTCTTTGAACAGAGCAAGTTATTCAGGGGCTCGATAAGGCTGTGTTGACAATGAAAAAGGGAGAGGTAGCACTCTTGACTGTAGGACCAGAGTATGCATTTGGTTCATCAGAGTCTAAGCAGGAGTTGGCGGTGGTACCTCCCAACTCTACTGTGTACTATGAGATTGAGCTGGAATCCTTTGTGAAGGTGAGTCATCATTCAACAACATTTCACTTGATTTATATCTATGAACAATCAATTTTCCCATGGTTTTGTCTCAAATTTATATTTGGGTGGTTTTTATTTTGTTCAGGATAAGGAATCATGGGATATGAACACAGAGGAGAAGCTTAGTGCTGCGGGTAAGAAAAAGGAAGAAGGTAATATCTTGTTCAAGGCTGGTAAATATGTCAGAGCTTCCAAGAGATATGAAAAGGTGAGTCGCATGATTAATTTGCTAGCATACCTATTTCATCTCCTTATCTCCTGTATTTATTAAGTGCTCTTTCTTGCAGGCTGTGAAATTTATTGAATTTGATACTAACTTCAGCGACGAAGAGAAAAAGCAGGCAAAGGCATTGAAAGTCGCATGCAATCTAAATAATGCAGCTTGCAAGCTGAAGCTGAAAGATTACAAAGAGGCAGAAAAATTGTGCACTAAGGTTTGTCACGCCGGTTATTCGGAAGATGTGTTTTTCCTTTTATAAGTTGGTTCTCTTAATGATTCTTTATGTTGGTGTTCAGGTACTAGAAGCAGAGAGTAAAAATGTAAAAGCTCTCTACAGAAGGGCTCAAGCATATATCCAATTGGCCGACTTAGACTTGGCTGAGTTTGACATTAAGAAAGCTCTAGAGATTGACCCTAACAACAGGTATATGTCATTTTGATTTTACAACAATCATGGTGTGTGTGTGCTTGGTGTTCATATTCATCTTATTGCTGCTCACTCTGCTCGGTAGGGATGTGAAACTGGAATACAAAACTTTGAAGGAGAAAATGAAGGAGTTCAATAAGAAAGAAGCCAAGTTTTATGGTAACATGTTTGCAAAGATGAGCAAACCAGACTCTCGAGAATCCAATGTGAGTTTTCTGCAGTAGCAATTAATTAGCAAATTTCCTGGAAACTTGGGACTGTAAAATTGACTATTAATTTCTTTTGATTTTACAGAAACCTGCCGGGGCGAGTGAGGGTGAACCTATGACTGTAGACAGTAGCACATAAGCAAGGGGTGTGGTATCATAAAGGCATACAATTTGGAAAAAAAAATATGGAGATAAAGAGTAAAATGCCTAGTTTTTTATTTTTTTTTTTGGTTGACTATTATGTTTAATTTGAATTTTATAGGACTAATTGATCTTTGGTACAGAGGAATTTATAATTGATTTCTTCTGGCTCGGGAGTTAGACTGGTTGAGTATTACTACTGAATTGTTACCCATACAAGGTGTTTTGGTCTCTGCATTATTTTCTCCTGGTTTCTTTCTTTTTCTTTTTGATTTGAACTTGGCTTACAAGAAATTCCATTTAAATTCCTCAAAATAATTTTTATTAGGCTGAGATTTCGAAAAGTATATATTTGTTCTAGTTTAACAGTTCTATTTTTATCATTTTTTAATAGTGAGAGACAAGTTTTATTTAAGTAATGTCCAAAAATGGCCATTTTTCTTAAATGTGACATTTAATCGGATGGAACTCATAGGATTTGTGTCATCTTCAGTCTACTCTTTATTAGAGCAATCAGTTTAAGAAGAAAATCAAAGATGTGTTATCTCGAAAATCTATTCTGGCTGTAGATTAATCAACTAGTAGCCAATACAACCAGAGCAAAGAAATAACAGTAGAAAAGTATCCAAGAATAATATCCAATGTATATTGAATATATGAGAAAAACAATTACAAGCTATGGGAGTCCTTATGCGTATGCCCCTTTTGATCAAAAGAGGGAATACTCAATACATTGCATATCCATTCTTTCTTTACCATTGGTAAGAGACCATTGAGTATCGAGGAATTCTTAGTGTTCTGGAAACCTCACTAGAACAATATTGAAATTCTAGCGAGGACTTCCGCGATATTAGATAGCAAAGTCGAGAAATCTTAACTTGATTGTGCGATTGAGAAATAAGGCAACCATTAATGAGTTTTCTTTCTTCCCTCATCTCATCTCTAAGTGGATAATAAAAATTTGCCGCGTGTACAAGTGTGTATATGGACAGTCTATCGAGGTACGTAACTTTTTGAATTGAAGTATACAAAGCAAATCGAAATGATTACAAACTATAAAATTGGTTTAACAGCTAATATTCCTTTTATTTATTATAGCAAACATCCATGTTAGCAAGTATACAGAGGAAATCAAGGAATAAAATAATGGAATATCCTATTCCTACTGAAAGAAAAAGCCGAATATCCTAATCTTTTATCATATATATATTTGAAGTCGAATATTCATTTATTTAATCATATACTTGATACATAATATTCTTAGTCTATGCTAAATCTTTCGATTATGCCACTCCAATGGGAAGAAAATAATCAAATAAACTTGATTTTCTGAATTTAAGTTGACACCATCATTGAGATAAAAAGGCTTATAAGAAGGCTTCTTATTCTTTCTGTGAATAAAAAGGGTCCATCTCCTTATATAAATATCTATAAAGACATAATCAAAATAAAGCACATTTTCAAGTTGAGAAAAAGAGGAAAGAATGGAATGAATGCAACAATCAACATAAACGAATTTAATATATGATGAAGCTGCACAGTCTATCAACAAACAATACAAAGAATGACCCAATGTGATAATCTGATACTTGCCTCTTTTCGGGTTTTGGGCAAGCAAAATGTATTTATATATATATATGTAAAGAAGAAGCCTGTGTTTAAGAAAATCCAATCCAAAGTCTCTTTAGAGACACTATTCGGTATAATAACATTGGCTCACCCAACTGCAAGTCTTTTTTACCAAGATGGTATATAAATATATAGACTATAAAACTCTGGCAAGCAAAAAAATTGGCTGCTTCAATTGAGAGAAGCTTTCACCTAATCACAAATAGATTGATGCAATGCAGCTCTTGTGGTATAGCAAATTAGAATGCGTTTCGAAACTCTTCCCAACGTTTTGTCTTGCACCGATAGAAATTGCAGTTGAAAGACAGCTTTCAGAACTACCCAGAACAGTAATGATGGTCAACTCACCTGCTCGCCGATCAAATCGAGACCTACAACTAGAAAAGTGATTCCTTGAAATAGCAGGAAGTAGAAGTGGATTCCTTGGGCAGACAACAAGCTTCTTAATGAAGCAGTCAACAGTATAAATGCTAGAGCAAGTTCCTTTCTGTATAGACGGTTCTTTTTTGACTTAACCGATTTTTTAGAAACTTCTAATTTGCTCAGTTCATCAATGCCTGATTCTGAAGATGACCTGTAAAGTGAGTTGGATCTGACAAGGGGACCGGATTCCTTCTCGAAAGCTACCAGATCTGTTTCTGATGATCTTCCCGATTTCTTTGTAACTATCCACTCGTAGGAACTTCCAAACCGAAACAATCCTGATATCATAGCATTAAATTTCGTCACCGACATGGTGTTCTCGAAAAGGAGGAAGGGGACTATAAAAGGAAAAGACCGAGGTGCTGGAAGAATATTCAGGATAGACATTACTCCAGGAACATAACAAACAACCCATGCCGGTAATTGAGCTTCTGGTAGGAACATTGTCAATGGAAGAATGATGCAAAAGAGGGTGAACGAATAGAATGGCAGAATAAGCTTTCGCAGGAGGAAGAACAAAAATATCAAGTTTACTTTCTTCGCCAAACTAACCTGTAGTGATTAGCAGAAGAAAAAAAATACAGACTATGAGCTTGAAGCATACAAAAGGATTCATAGTTTTCTAGTAGGCAACCACATCTAAGCATGCAAAAATTTTCAGCAACTTCATTAAGGTAAAATGAGGTTTTCAAGACAATTTGAATATAGAATTCAAGGATTTTTTAAATATAAAATTTAAAGAGTGAAGCTTTTAGTACCTTAGAACGGATTACATCAACGAAGCACAAGCGAAACAACTGCATTGGACCAGAATGCCAGCGATGTTGCTGTTTCTTGTATGCCTCATAGGACTCAGGAAGCTCACAAAGGCACTGTTAAGAAGTATTATATCAGCTACAATACCAATCTGACAAAATATTTGAAAAATAAAAATGATAATGTATGAACCACACCTTAACATCATCCAAATAAATGAACTTCCATCCGCAAAGATGAGCACGGACAGCAACGTCCATGTCCTCAACAGTAGTTCGTTCCAGCCAACCACCACAATCCTCGAGGGCCTTTATTCTCCATACACCAGCAGTACCATTAAAACCAAAAAAGTTGAGAAACACACCATTGACCTGTTGTTCAACCTCAAAGTGAAATGACAAGTTTATGTTCTGCAGCCTAGTGAGCAAGTTCTCATCCTTGTTCACAAAAGACCATCTTGTCTGAACAAGTGCAATGTCATCATTTCCCTTGAAAATGCAAGAACTTTGAGTCAGATAAAGGGCCAACCAATGTAAACTATACCATGAATGTGTTTACACTGAAAATTGGCATAGATAATGTATACTCTAATCTACTTCTGTTCTTCAAGTTCTATTGTTTAACTTGTATATTTGAACAAGAGCTCTTATAATATAGATTTTTAAGTTACCTTGAAATGAGGAATAGTTTTCTTCAAGAAATCTGGTCCAGGCTGAAAATCTGCATCAAATATTGCTACAAATTCATAATCTTTAACATAATCACACCCCATTGCAGATTTAAGATTGCCTGCTTTATATCCCGTGCGAATTAAACGATGCCTGTACAATATGCGAACACCCCGCTGTTGCCACTTCTGCACTTCTGCCTTGATAAGCATTTGAACATCTAATTCATCTGAATCATCAAGAACTTGTACAAGCATTCTCTGCCTAGGCCAGTCCTGGACACAAACTGCAGCAATCGATTGCTGGTAAACCTGTGTGGCAAACAAACAATAAGAATTACACATTTTGAACTAAGAATAACACATTTTTAGTCACTGATTAGTAAAACAAGAAGTGAAAGGGAACCCTTTCATTACACACAATGGATTTCTGCTATTCTTACACAGCTAATATAAAGAGCATCAAGAAAAAACAAGAAAAGAGAAAAAGAATTTAGTAAAGTAACTGAATTCAAATGTGTACAAATTATACTACACGACATGGGAAATAGTTTTAATACAATTGGGCAAAGTATGAGATAGTGACCACCATTACAGAAATGAAGTTTAACCCCAAAACTCAGCAAATAAAAATGCAATGGAGGAAAACAAAATCATAGTATAAAGCAAAAAATCTCTCCCTAGAGGGACTACGAGACCTACATCTTCTTACCTCCCTCTCATTGCACATGGGAATTTGAACTAACACCATTGGATAATCCTCAACATTCTCATTGCCCTCCTCATCCATAGGTGGAGAATCCCCATACTCCATGGCTGCCTTAGGCTTCAGCTTCCGGAACTTGATCCAGAAGCAACCAAACATCAAAATCAATCGATCCACAGATTGAATGAGAAAAAGAACAATGCAGAGATTCGTCAAGCTCTGAAGCGGCGGCGCTAAGTAATTGGCTCGTATATCAAGCCAATGAGCGTAAACTCGCTCAACAAACCCGAGAACAGCAGCCGAGCCGACCGAAGGCGGGCTAAAATGCCATCCCTGGAAGTAAGCAAGAAGCTCAAACCCTAGAAGAAGCAAAACTAAAGCCAGAAACACCTTGATTGCTCTATAGAGACGCGAAGTAGACGAGTCAGCTGGGGAATTGGGGGACGCGATTCGTCGGTTGGCAGTACGGAGAAGCAAAACGACGCCATTCGTAACCCAAGCGAGCGAACCAGCGATTTGCTGGAATTTCAAGAGGCATACCCATGAGAGCTGACGAGCGCTCCGCGTTCG
The DNA here is from genome assembly GCF_029168945.1 of Cannabis sativa. Classification (NCBI taxonomy): domain Eukaryota; kingdom Viridiplantae; phylum Streptophyta; class Magnoliopsida; order Rosales; family Cannabaceae; genus Cannabis; species Cannabis sativa. The sequence goes on along the minus strand of NC_083604.1, from coordinate 79,557,602 downwards.
CTCCTTCTCGACCGTAGATTCGGCGGTTGGAGTCCGGATCTCGAGGCTAAGGAAACCATTAGCTGTCTCGTCAGGTTTCTTGAGAAGGAGTACTTCTGGGTTCGTCTCTCTTTGCTTGTTCCACCATTGTTGAAACTCGTGGTTCGAAGGTCGAGACATAGACAAAAGCAAAACTTTTTTTTGGTATAGAACTGTATCACACAATTCTATACGTACAAACAAATATATATATATATATATATGAATGAGAAATCTTCTAGATTTAGATTACATGAGAGGATGAATCTGAAATCTCTCTCTGGTTTGAGTAGTGAAAATAGAGAGAGAGTGTTTTCGAGGGTTATGGAAAGAGGTGTGGCCGGAGCACAAGAAGAAGAAGAAGAAGAAGTTAATCACCGGCTCAACTCAGCTCAGCTCGGCTCGGCTCGGCGGCTTTTGCACTTAATATAGTAAAGTAATGACCTTATAAGCAAATTTAGCGGGGCTTTCTTCGTTATCTCTTTCCTTGTCTATTTTTTATTTTTATTTTTATTTAAATATATATACTCGTTTAATTTGATTTGTACTAATGTCGGAAAATCTAATAATTATTTTTTAAAACACTATTTAAAAATTAATTAATAAAATTTTAATTAAAATATAGAAGAGCAGAACAAGCCATGTGCGTTTCCGGGTACGTAAAAGAAGTTAGCAATATTAGGTATTGTGTAGATTTTTTATTTCCACGCGCTAATTACGGAAGACGACTCTTGTTGACGTGAGTTGGTACGCGGATCATTGGCGCGTAAGCTGTTTTTTTATATTTTTATTTTTAATTCCTATTTTATTGTTATTAGAGATAAAGTTTGTTAAGTATGTCTTTCTTACATTAACAGATCTGATATTCTGATCAGATCCAATCAAAAGCCCAATATTTAGTCTAAGCTGGGTAGGGACATGTCAACTTTCTATAAGCCCAATTCCAAAGTCCAAATTTTGTTTTTTTCCCAAATTATTCATAAAATATTTACTCATCTTTTTTTTCTTAATTATTTTATGGTTTTCTACTTTCCCTTTTTATATTTAATACAACTGTACAAGTGATTAAGTTTTATACAGACAAGGAAAATTTATGTATATTTTTTCAAATCTCTAATTCACATATTCTTATTATATATACTATGCTACCATATTTAAGTTGTTATTAAAGTCCCCTCTCAACAAATTATGTCCGAAATTTAGGAAATACGCTGACCAATAATTAAATCTCATAATAAGAGTTACCTTACTTAGATTTGAAAAAGAAAAGCCCAGTTACTTACTTCTTTTTTTTTCTATTTATTTAATTTAACTCCGGTCATTATTACTCTATTTATTTTGAAATTTTTAGACCGTATACTGAAATTTTTATTTTTTTTTTATTTTTTATTATAGGGCAAAAAATACTGTGTACTGTGCTAAGTTTTCGCAGTTGTTCAACGATTATTTTTTAGTTGTTCTACTATTGTTTTAATTATTCTATTTTGTTGTTTTACAGTTATTTTATAAAAAGTCAATATTTTTGTAAAAAAATTCATGTGACAGTAAAATTATAAACTTTTACTAATTTTTTTTATATATTTGTAAAAACCCCTTTAATTTTTGTTTATGTTTTCTTTGTATCTTTTCTCTTCATACTATAACGTCTTAAATTCATGAATAAAGAAACATAGATAAATAGAGTGCTCACAAAAGTTTTTGTTTATTAAAAACCAACAGAAACTCTCTCGGCAGTAGAATCTGATAGTCTTGTATGTTGGTATTGTTAGAAATAGTTAGAATATTGTTACTAGATTAGTTGGGATCTGTTACTATAATATTGTAACTGTTTACCCATAATCTTTTTCATTTTTTTCGTATTTTATAAGAGCTACTCATAGCAGTAAGCAGTGAATTGAAGCCTCCTCTGCTGATGATGTTAAATGATATTTGATTTGTCATAGTTTTTAGAGTAATGTTTGTCTTGATCATATTTAAGTATATAGTTTCCGGTTAAACTAGTAAATTTTTTATAGTAATAGAACTGTTAGGATATACGTATATGTTAGGGTTTTAAAATTTCGATAAGTATATGACCGTTAAGTATCAAGTGATAATCGTGTTACATTACAATAACTTATTACTTTTTAGTAGTTTTAGCAACTTATTATTCTAGTTACTTCTTGGTAAATTATTATATTAGTTGGTTTTTTTCTTAATTAATATTTTGGTTACTTTTAAAAATGGGATATGTATTCCATTATTTGTTTAAGACGTGTATTATTTTGAACACTCATTAGTAACTATTAAAGTAAATAACAGCAATAACAGAAAAATATTGCTTTGGTTACTTTCTGGCAACGAATTAGCTTATTATTATAATTGTTTTTTAAAATGGTTACTTTTTTGTTAGCCAATTTTAAAAACTAAAAAAAATAATTTTTTTTCTGATTAAAAAAAGTAACCAAAATGTTACTTTCTCTTATGGGGATTCTATACCAATCTATGAGAAACTAAGTCGAACGAGAAACCCATAAATACAAGAACCAAATAAAAGTGGGCTATTAAGCTTAAAAATAAAAGTGGGCTTTAACAATTTCAATATGGAAGACAAAACAATTTGAGATCCCCTAAATATTTCCAACCATTGAGCCTTAGGTAAAATGGCTCTTATGGATCTCTAAGATGTAAGAAGGGATACAGATGAGTTATTAACCAACAGAAAAAGAAAATTGTGAGAAAATTGAAATGGTGAATTTGGGCTCTAGGCTTTGTAACACAAGGTCCAAGCTGGTTCGGAACTATTAAAGCCCAAGGGCTATCTTTGGTCCCCTAAAAAATTATAGGTACTTCTATGGTTTACCCCCAAAAACTTAATTAGGTAGAAGACCCCAATCTTTTTTAGTATCTCGTGTGTGTTATAACTATTTAAAATCACCTGTAAATTGACTATTTTTAATCTCCTAAATAATTCTAGGTATATCTATAGTACACTCCTTAAAGGGTTATTTTGTTAGACCACTTATTTGTTTTGACATCTATAGACTAGACTTTTGGTCCAATTTTTATTAATAATTATGTATTTTATAGTTATTTAAGACCGTTTATAAATTTTAAAAAAATTATAAATACTTTACAATGCTGAAAATAAAGTTTAAATGTATTATTGCAGTTGTAATTATTTTTCTTATACGAGTAGTAAGTAACAATTTAAACCTTATTTTTAGTATTGTAAACTATTCAAAATTTTTTAAAAATTTACAGGTAATTCTAAGTTTTTACAAAAAAATCGACTAAAATATTTTCTATATGTCGAAACAGACAAAGGTCAATGAGAATATACCTTTAATGAGATGTATTATAGAAGTTTCAGAAAATACATCCTCCCTCCCAAATTGTGAAGAGGTTCGACCATTTTCCCTTTCTAAGGTTGTACCAAACATGAAGTGACAACATTGCAAGATCATAATCAAATTTAAGGAGTTGTACAATATAACCAACAATACTTTCTATGATATGTATCAGGTTATAGACTTATGTTGTAATTAGAATTGAGTTCTACATGCATTGATTACAACATGTTTCAAAAAGTTGAGTTTTGGTATACAAAATTGTTATTATTAAAATTAATATATATATATGTTTGTAAATAAAATAAGAATGGATGCAAGGTGTGTAATTTTTATTGCCATGCATTTAATATGTGCATTTTTTTTTTCAAGTCTACAAGACAACAACACTAGCCTATGTATACTAAATGAAAGACCCCAAAAGGAGGGGTTATTTCCCAAATTTCCCATTAGAAATGGGGCATAAGAGGATTTGTGATGTGTTGACATTTAAAGTAAGTGTGATATGAACATTTTTTTAAACAAAAATAAAATAAAAATGAAGTGATGGAAACCGATGTAACACTAACTTAACATGTTAGTCATGAGTCATAACTTAGTAACGTAAGTAGCTAGAATTGAATTGCTTATTAACCTTTGTTATTATCACTTATTAGTAGTAGTTGTGGTCTCTAACGATTTCAAGAGAATTTGTTATCGATAAGTTTTATTCACTAATAGCTAATACCTAGCTTGTATGGTCACTAGAGCTTACTTCAAATCCCAATCTCATCAATGAAACATCAAATCCAAGAATTGAAAGTGTACTATTCTTGGTAAGTGGGACTTAGACAACGTGTAACATGTCCCATGCTGTAAACTTAGGTAAACTACTTAAGATTAATTAGTAGACTCTCTTATTAGTGTATTAAAATTTGCAACCAAATTTAATTTTTGAATTTATTAAAAAAAAATTAAATTAAATTGAACCTTCATGTTTCTATCTATCTAAAAATTATTTAAAATTTGGATCTTACACATGTCTAATTTAGAGCAATATAATTTTATTAGTATTAGGTAATTTACTCACTAAATCTTTACTTTTGGCACTTGAAATTTATGAAATGGTGTCCTTAATTTTAGTAGATAATCTATCAAATTAAAAAAAAAAAAAAACATTCAGTTGTACTATTTTTTTTTTCTAATTTGTGATTAAAAATTTTCAACTCTATTTTCACTTTTTAGTATCATAAATTACATAAATTTTTGAACAAGTTAGCAAAATAACTATAATATAACTACAATATAAAACATGATATATATATGAAAAAAAAAATTATAATAACTTCAAATGCTAAAGAAATTTTTTTTAACCGTTAAAATAATTGAAAATAACATCCCTATTACAGTTGCTCTCATATCTATATAAATATATAATTATTAGTATTTTTTTTCCATAGATTGTGGCATCTCTCAAATTAACATCTAAATTTGAAATTATGATATTATTATATTATAATTAGACAATCTACCAAATTCAAATCTTGAAATAAAATCAGATGTGAAAATGACCCTTTTATCAATTATTTAATTTTCTACTAACTATATTAATTATTGTAATTATTAATAGTACTATTATTATAGTTATAATTATTAATTATTTAATTTTCAAGAATTGAAAAATAGAATGGAGTTTGGTTCATTTGACAGTGAGAGATATCCTTTGAAAAACCCAAAAAAAAAAAAAAAAAAAAAAATTAAAATACAAACAAAAACACGTTTACAGTTGGAGAGCATGAAATAATGGATAGGTTGGTGAAGCAAATGATGGTTTTGTTTCTTTTTACCCCCCAAAACAAGCAAACACCAAACAAAGTCTTAATTATATAAACTAAATCCTCAAAAAGCCTCTTAGGTGAAAGGAAAATAGTACACAAAATGAGAAAATATGAGTTAGAGAATAGTGATAGTTGGATTAATAGGGCACCAAGCATTACTATTAAGTATTATTATTGGCTTAATTTTAAACAAATAATTAATAATATTTTATAATAAATATTGGTATGAGACAATAACATACCTAGCACTTCTATAAAATGTCGTCTTATAATTAGTTAGCGGTTTTATAATCTTTATTAAATTAAAATAAATAGAACTCGATATTAAATTACACAAATAAAAATATAACACCTTAAACAATAATTTTTAACATTTTTCATTATCCCCAACCATTCCTATCACTCATTATAATACCCTTAAAAACTACCATATTGTCCCTTTAAGTCTCTCCAAACATTCTTGCTAGGTAAGATCTCAATTTTTCTAGTCCTTTATTAGGACCCTCCATATGGGATATTAGTAGTACCTTCTTCATATCCCAACAAAATGAAAATAAAACATAAAAAATAAAAAAATAAATAAAAAAAAAAAAAGAAGGGAAAGTTTTTTTTTTTTTTTTGAAAGAACCTCAGTTCGGGATAGATTAACTCCAAAGGATGATGGGATTTACAGGGGGAAATCCCTCCCCTTTACAGTTCAAAGAGCTGCTACGAGAGTGACGCGACTCATTAGCAAGCTTGTCCACATTGGAGATGAAACATCTCTTAACAAACAGGAAATTACAAACAGTAAAAGAAGATAATAAACTTAAAACCGAGGAAAAAGTAGCAAATAAGTGCCAATCAGGACACTTCTTCTGATTCAGTGCCTGAACCAGGATCTTGGAATCTGAGACGATGGATACTTCCTTCTCATGTTGATTGACTGCCCATATCATTGCATACCTTATAGCCTCTAACTCAGCCGCCAGAGCATTAAAACAGGTACCAGCATTTGAGCCCCACACCCAATCCGAACTTCCTCTGGTTTGGACCACGAAAGCACACCCGTAAAGCCCATTATCAAACGAACCATCAACAATAACAACACGATCAGTTGGAATGGATAGAGATGGAGGGGGCTCCGGTAGGGGCACCTCCAACCGAGTATGTTGGCCAACTTTCGGAGTCATTTCATGAAATCTGGAAACCACATTGGCTAGGGCCCGATTAATACAGAGCTGAACGGCATAGGGGGAGTGAATCACTTGATTCCTGTACTTCCATGTAGTCTCGAGAATAATAGCTGAGTAGATAAGGATAGAAGTTCTCAACTCATAATTTGCATTATTGCAAAGGTTTGCAATAAACTCCACCAACTCCGTTTCAGGGATGTTGCTAACACATAAAGGCAGGGGACCTGCAAACCAAAGAGCAGAGGTAAAAGGACATTTCACAAACAAGTGCCAGGGTGTTTCAATGTCCAATTTACAAAGCGGGCATAAAGTTTCAGAGCCACAACCAACTTTGTCGCGAGTGGGTAGGGAGTTGGTACACGCCCGCCACAGCATCATACTCAGCCGTGGATGAATAGGTGCCTATTGGGAAGCCCAGGCTAACAGATTTGGTGAATCAAGGAAAATAAGGGAAAGTTTAATGTGGGAAAATGAAAGCTTTTTCCTTCCATTAAGGACATAGATTTTAGGGTTAATGATTTGACAATTGACCCACAAAAAAAATTCTCTTGTACAATTATAATGTAGCTTAACAAAATTAGCATCATTTGATATAGGTGGGTAGAAAAGACATCTTTCTAGGGTTTGGGAATGAAATTGTTAAGAATTTTCACTCTAGGGTAGATTTGGTAGTAGTCATATAATGAGCCAAAATTGTAGTTTGAAAAAATAGTTAAAAGATAGTCTAATCTAGTGTCTCTAAAAAGTCTTGTTTCTCACATAGCTAAAATTAGTTTATGTGAATTATATATATTGATTAATCACAAAAAAGAGAGCATCTTGTTCACTTGGGTTGGTTTATAAAAAGTGTTATTATAAGAATTAATGCTTAGAAAGAAAAGAACAATTTAATTGTGTACACCAGCGAAGCAAATGACAGACTATGTCAAGGTGTAGTATCTTAACATCTTGTATTTATTTCTCAACAAATAAATAAATAAATAAATAAATATTTTGTAAAGAATTAAAATAAAAAAAGATGAAGAAGAAGAAGAATATTAATGAATTAATCATGAGAAAGAGCAGGAAAAACAAAAAACAATTGATTCTAGACACGTCGCATAATAATTGGACCTTTTAATTAAAATTCATGGAGACAAGACTGTCACAATAAAATTGTCTACCAATATTTTTATCTCATTTTCTTATCATTACTAATAAAATAAATTATAAAGCTTTTGTAACTATTCTCTTCAAAACAGCACCACATTCAAAGCATCTTTCTTTGTAATTAAATTACATTAATCTGCAGACACCAATAATACACACCTCAATATAATATTTCATTAAGGCTGCAAATCCAGAAATCTTTTGTTGAACCCCAAAAAATGGATTATTATTTTAAAAAACAAAAAAAAAACAAAAATTATTTCACTAACCACCTCTCTCACATAGAAATATTTGTCTATTTTTTTTTTAAAAAAAGTATCTTTTCCAAACCTGAACTCCACTACATATTACCCTTTAATTTTTTTTTTCATTCAAAAATATAATTTTTATTAGTAGGTGAGATTATATATAACAAAGCTTTTTGATTCAATGGGCCTAGTCAGAATCTCACCACTGCCAACCTGGGATTCTTTTCATGTTATTGAGCATTATTTAAAATAACAAAAATACAAAACAAAAAATATAGTAAAATATTTTAAAGGGTTAGTTAGTTATTATAACCTCTGCTAAATTGATTTTCTGCTCTGTTATAGTAAAAATTAAAAAAATGAGGAACAGAAGCTTCTGTTTTTGGGGTAATCTCTGAAAATTACAGAGGCCCAAAAAAATATGGCAGAAGAAAAAAAATTAAAAAAAAAAAAAAAATCTTGGTTGACCCCAGCCCAAGAAAAGATAACCTAATGTCTTAATCATTCAAATTAGACTTTTTTTTTTTGTTAAGAGAGAAGAGACCCCACTTTAAAAATTAATACAGCTGTTTACAACACAAGTAGGAATCAAATCCAGAAGATTAGCATTTAGCAATGCCAAATTGATATGACTCCATTAGAAATTTTATTAAAAGTAAAATTGGGCACAAACAATTCTCATTGAATTGACAAAAAGATTTCATCAAATTATGTAAAGACAAATAAATTCAACAACAAATCTTTTGATTAGAAAAATAACTCTTCTTTTCTTCTTCTTCTAATTAATTAATTAGCAATTTAGTAGTCTATCTTACAACTGGTGCTCTATAATAATGCACCAAAAATTACATAATGAGATTTTACATCTTGGTAATAATAATAATAATAATAAAATTCCCTTAAAAATAATAGAAAAAAAATTACATCAAGAAAGATAATAACATAAGGATACAACAAAAAAATGGTGCTCTTTTATAGAGCTAAAAGATAAATGTGGCTTAATGCCAAGAAAATAATATAAGTACAAAAAAAAAAGGCTTTAGTTGTTCATCGGACGGTCCAGATTAACTCTTCTATTTACAGTTTGATGTTGTTGATCACAGCTCAACTTTCATATGAGACACTTGATTTGGACCTGTATTAAATTTAAAAAAAAAAAAACAATTTTAATTAACAACATTAAAATTAATGACATAATTAATTTAATAAAAATGTGATTTATTCTTTTACCATTAAGGCTCTGTGGCTGCAAAGATCCATCTGTTGTCTGATTTTGTCCAAAACCCATCTGAACAATGGTGTGCAGGTCATCCTCACCAAATTGTGGATACTGAAAATAATTAATAATGATTAAGTGGATAAGTTAATGATTAATAATCAAAAAAGTGAAAAAGTTAATTTTTTTTTTTAAAAAAAATTAATTACCTGAGAAATAAGTTCAGAAAATCCATTGAGTTGGGGTAATTGCATGCCAAGGCTTTGGCATAAAGTAGTATGATCTAATGGGTCCATTAAGTTATGGGCCATGGGCCCACTAGAAATGCCCCCATGAAGTACTGAATTTTGTTGGTGACCATAAATGGATTGTGCCGAGGAATCTAATGGGAATATTGAGCTGTTTGGTTGAAATATCTAAAAAAAAAAATACCAAAAAGATAAATAATCAAATCCCAATTCAGATAAGTGGAAAGTTTTGGTTCAAACAAAAAAAAAAAAATTTACTTACATCTTTTGACATTAGAGTCTCCATGTTGGTGTCCAGCCTGGTATTCACAGAAGACAACTTCATAGAAAGAAACTGAAAAAAAAAAAAATTAACAAAATAATTAATCTCAGTTTAGTTAAATAAATATATTAATAATTAAAAAAATTAGAACTTGGAATCTTGCAACATGATACATTTTTTTTTATTAAAATATTTGTAATCAAAATGTAAAATTTACCTCAACTTGGCGTTGTAATGATTGAACGTAGTTTATAATTTCATCAAGCATAAGTGCTTTTCCGGTGACCTGAAATATCAAAAAATTTAATTTAATTTTTTTTTTTGAATAAAGTCAAAACTTTTTAATAAGCATAATTTTTATGACATTTACGTACCTTGTTACAACCAGGAACAAGATCTTGAAGAAGCTTCATTCTTTCACTAATTTTCTCTCTTCGAACCTATTTCAATATACAATGTCAATACAATGTAAGAATAAATTTTTAATTTTGTTTTTTAAGGCCAAAAATTCTTACCCTTTCAGCAAGACTATGACTATCAGTAGCTTGACCCCTTCTTGCTCTAACATGAATATAATCCTTCGGTGGCTCCGGTGGCTTTGGGCTATTATTCTTGGCTTGTTTATCATTATTAGTCTCTTCCTCTGGTTTTGGTGAACTTTTGTCGTTTCCATTACTAACTTCAGTTTGCTTGTTGCGTTTTGAATTTAAGTTGTCGTTTATCTCAAGACCCTAAGAAAACAAAGATAAGTCCCACATTGATAATCTATAAAAATAAAATACAATATATAATAACGAAATGGGTCCAAAATGCTCTGTTTTTGGATAATGTTTTACAGTTGAGTAATACCTTGGTAGATGGGTCTTTGGATTTTCCTCCCTTTGGATTAGCTTTTCTTTTCCGGGAATTAAGCTCATTGGAAGGTGGTGGTCTCAAACAACCCATTTCGCCATTTGGGTTTTGCTCTGAAACTGTTGACTCATCTTGAGAATTTGCTGTTGTTCGTTCCTGTAATAATAATGGTGAATTTTGTTTTTCAAGTGCCTTAAGGGAAGGACTACTCGAAACCCTCGAGAGTTTCCCATGTCCTATTAATGGGTTGTTGTTGTTGTTGTTGTTATTAGATCTAAACTCTGAATTATTGTTCAAACCCAATTGGGTCGTTCTGCCATTAAAGCTTCTACTCCCAAAGCACGAAAATCTAGCTGCTCTTTCTGCAAAACCAGGGTCGGCGGACAATTCAGCCACCGTGGAATTCACAGCCATGGATTTTCCCATACTGGGCAATTTTTCCAACTTCAATTTCTGTGGTGAATTCATTGGTGTACTGTAACACGACGTGTTAGAACTTCTATTTCCGGCAATGTAGGGATTCGCCGGCGCCGGAGTTGCAGTCATGAAATTCTGGGAATGCGGTGAGATCTCGCCGGAATTTCCTATGTTACCGAGTTTTCCGATCAATTCTCTGATGACAAAGCTGTCGTTTGAGATGTTGGAGTTGGAAGCCACAGGAGATGAGACCATTGAGCTTAGAGCAGAGTCAAACTGCATACCTTGTTCGACCGTTGACTTTTCCCAAGTGGGGTTGTTGTTATTGTTGTAAAAGCCGTACTCCGGGGATTGCTCCGATGAACAATTGAGCTCCATGGGTTGAATTTCGAGAGGACCAGACACAGACACAGTCGTTGTTGATTGCCAGTTATTGGGTATGGTGAGTCCAGCATTTAGAAAAAAGTCATTCTCCATTGAATGAAAAATTTAAGCTTTTTTTTTCTTTTTCTTTTTCAATTTTGGCCAAGAGAGAATATTAGTGTTTATTAGTATTATTACAAAAGAAAACCCAACTAACCAAAAATGAAAATTTAAAAACTAAAAGTGGGTTGAATATGATTGCATAATTTGTGTCTAGCTTTAGGCTCGTATTAAAAATATGAAAGAAAGAAAAAAAAAAGAGATTGAGAAAGTGGGGAAGGAGAAGGGGGTTGGCTATGGGGTTATGAGCCTCTTAAATAGGCCTCAATATGAGTGTGTGAGACTGTTTGACTTTCTCTTTTCATTTTTTTTTAAATAAATAAATAAAAAATTTGTAATTTTAAAAATTAATAATTGTTTTTGGGGTTTGGGGTTGGGGTGGTAAGTGGTAAATTTTCCGTAAAAAACGGAATAAGGTATTTGCCGGGCCTTGAACGTTCAATCGCTCACGCACCTAATACTAATAGTGCTTTTTTTTTATTTCAACGCTTCAATTTAACTAGGATAGTATTATTCTTATGGAATATACCAAGTTAATTACCAAATCTAGTGGCTTACCTAGTATTTTATTGGAGAATTAATTTTTTTTTTTCAAATTTACGGTTTGGGTTTTTAGAGTAGTTGTAGTCCTAGTTGCAATAGGGGTTTTTATACAATTTTTTGTTGCAATTTAAGTTGCAGTGTTAGTTGCAATAGGGGTTTTTATGTAGAATTTCATAAAAATACAAAAAAAAAAAAAAAAAAAAAAAAAAAAAAAAACTATTTTGAAGTGTAAAAATAAAAAAAGTCCCTATTTTATTTTACCCTTATTTTTCCTTTTTAATACATAAATTAAGGGACAAATAGCTAGGGGAATTTATGTTTTATTTGATAATAATTTAGACCCGTATTTTTTTAAAATGATACATAATAGGCTACGAGTTTGATTTTCGTCAAATTAAAAATTAATAATAACTTGACTTAGATGTATTATGATAAGAATAGTTACATTTTTTGGCATTTTCGTGATAAAAATTGGTTTCAGATTGGTTATATTTAAAAAAAAAATAACGAAAAATTAAGTTTAGGGTCTATCTTGTACTGTTTTGAAAAATATAAGATCTAAATCATAATTTAATAAAACAGAGGTCTAATCTGTAATTTTTACAAAACACGTAGTCCAAATGGTATTATAGATTACCAAAACTCTACTTTTGCTATTTTACATCAATCGTTTACGGCACAACATCCATTAGCTCTTCTATTTTTTTTTTTGGGAAAAAAACAAAAATATACAAAAAAGGAAAAAAAATTACAAAAATACTTTGGGCCGGCCCATTAAACATTTATACAGTCTACATACAAATATTTACAAAAATACCACATGCACTAAGCCTTCAGCTGTACAGAGCGAACCATGAAGATGAAAATACGCGCTCGTTTCAAAACCGCAAAACAACCAAAATGAAACCAAAACGAGAAAAATACAACTATTAATTCTGGCAAAATCAATTGGAAAAGAATACCTGAAATGATCTAAACTGAAAATGACGAAAAAAAATCAGAAAAACTGTGAAGAAACTGAAATTACACATTTGTTTTCTATTTTATTCGATCAAAATAACTCCCCCTAATATCGAAATCTATATTCATGAAATGTAGATCTGTAACAAACAGATCTGGAGCTCCCACTAAATCCAAAACAATGTATGATGTGAAAAATTTAAAAAAAAACCTCATGAATAATACATCTACGTTATATACAGTTGCATTTTGATTTATTTTTTGTTTTGGTTGCCTTATAGTTGCATTATCGTTTTATGATAGTTTATATATTATGCAAGAATTTAATTTGATGGGGACTAAGAAATAGTAGTTATACATAGTAAGTTTTGTGCAAATAGTTGCATATTAATTTTATAGTGAAATAACATATGCAAGTAGCAAAACTATAACAAAACTACAAAACAACTGTATGCAAGTGCAAATAGTTGCCTTATAGTTGCATTATCGTTTTATGATAGTTTATATATTATGCAAGAATTTAATTTGATGGGGACTACGAAATAGTAGTTATACATAGTAAGTTTTGTGCAAATAGTTGCATATTAATTTTATAGTGAAATAACATATGCCAGTAGCAAAACTATAATAAAACTACAAAACAACTGTATGCAAGTGCAAATAGTTGCCTTATAGTTGCATTATCGTTTTATGATAGTTTATATATTATCCAAAAAAAAAACCTCTATTACTCGTCAAATTACAAATTCCTATTGTACAGTACTCTATAGTATATACCAAACCATCAACCGACTTGCAATAAGATCATATATATCCGTTGTTATAATTATATATTTAAATTAAATTTGATATATATATATATATATATATGTATGTTGAAAAATTAGTAGAAGCACAGAATTTTCTTGTGTGCATAGAGTATTAAATTAAAAGCATTGAAGAAGCTCCTCCAAATCACTGGCCTCGAACATCTGCTTCTCCATTATCATCTCCAACATTGACCTCTTGAAATCTTCGTACGGATCCTCCGATTTCTTCACTACTGCTACGCTTTCCCTCACCTTTGTTACCTCCACCACGTCACCGGCTGTTCCCTGCAACGGCACCGTTTTGACCGATCCTTTCCGATTCTTAGAACTACTACTACTACCGGTGTTGCAATTACTCTGGCTCTTCACTCTCCGAATTCTCGAATCTTCGACGACCTTCTCCTTTGATCGAACTCTCGGAATATCGTTCGGTATCTCCATTATAATCGGTGGCAGTGGATTCCACCGAAATGGGTCTCACGGTAGCAGTCGGAGTCTACTGGGTATAATTTTCAGCTGCATAGACAGTTGGGCCATGAGCACTCGAACGCAGATCATCATAACGGATCGGGATTCATTCCTCATCAACCTCAACCGTTGGATTCCAACTCCATAGCAGACACCATGAAATCTTTCTTCCCCACGAGCTCAGCTACTTCCACCATGAATAATTTCCAGATATACCCACAAGATTGTGTGTGCAAGTGGTAAAAGTGTAATAAAATAAACTTAAAGTGTATAAAAGTTGCTTTTAACGTGTTGTAGTATATATGTAATAAAGTTAGCTTTTTGTATTTTTAGTGTAAAAATTTCTTTTTTTTTTTCTATATCTTTTCTATATCATTTAAATAATATATTTTTAAATATATATTGCGTATTAATACAAATAAAAATTATAATTTAAAAATAGAGAAGTTCTAAAATAATATATCTCCTTTGTTCTTTAATTTTTTTTTTTAAAGAATCTATATTTTGAAAGAGCTATTGGGAGTAGAATTGTAAATATGAGTCTAGTTTTTTGACACAGCCCGAAATTGGTACGAGCACAATCTGACGTGAAAATATATAAGATTGGGCATTTTATGAAGTATGCTTTAGTTGATTATCTTCATTTTGTGCAGAATTACGCTTGTAATCTACTTATTTCAGGTCTAAATGGTAAAATTTATAATATGAATTGAAAATAAGAAGAAACATATTAAATGAGATAAATATGATCAATTTATCATAGAATTGATAATTTTAAGATATAATAGGGTGAAAGATTCTAAGTTTTGGATGCTCAACACGTACTGTTTGTGATCAAAAATCAAGTTTGAAGCTTTAAGTAAATTTTTGACTATGATGAGTTCACTTTGAGGAAAAATAGGGTAAATACCATTTTGGACTCTGTGTTTTACAAAAGTTACAGATTGGACCCTGTGTTTTGTTAAATGACAAAATGGACCCTGTATTTTCTAAAATAATAAAAATAGGACCCTGAGCTTAATTTTTGACAATTTTTTTTTAATACAACCAACTTGAAGACAATGCTTACTACGAACAGATACAAAAAATGTAAACAGTTTTGTCGTAGCACTTTTAGATTGGATTATAATTAAATTTTATTTTGACAAAAAATCAATTCAGGGTCCTATTTGTACTATTTTAGAAAATACAGGGTCCATTTTGTCATTTAACAAAACACATGGTCCAATTGGCAACTTTTGTAAAACAGAGGGTCCAAAATGGTATTTACCCGGAAAAATATTATGCATAAAAATTCTAGATCTCTCGTTTAATTTTCCAAAACATCTTGAATCATCCAATCTTGAGTAATATTTAAAGAGTTATGGTTAAAATATTATCAGTCGTCGTACTAAGAAGCTTGCTGCCGAAAAATAGCCTTCAGGGGTCGCGACATGGAGGGTCAATGTCGCGACCTGCTATGGTCTGAAGGCAAAAATTAAGGCTTTTAGACCCTAATTTTGAGATTTAAAAGACACTTCTGACACTTTTTGAGGACAGAACTTTGAGAGACGAAAATTAGAGGTAGAAGGCGGCTCTGGAGACTTTCAATATTATTTTTTCGGCAAGGTCTTTCTTTTACTTTATTTTTTATGTTCTTAATTTGTTGTTATCAATTGTTTACAATGACTATGAGTAGCTAGACTTTTAATTAATGTTGTTAATTGAGATTGTTTGACACTTTATTATAGTTTTAACATGATTTAGTTCTTCCCTAATTTTTTATGTGCATCTATTTCATTCGTATTTAATTTTTTTAATTGCATGATCACTAATTAATTGTTTATGATCTCAACGCAAAATATGAGAAGTGAGTATTGAGTATGCTGTAGTGAAATAGACACAAATTTTGATATTGGAGGAAAATACATGTACAGTTTGTGTAGCCTTTAGAATTTTTATGCTTAATGCTTTCTATATATATATTTATCACGAAAACGTAGAAAGTTTCATATAGGTTTAGATTTATATGTCCTAACCAGAATATAAGTTCTTTAATAAATTCGCTATCACACGAAAAGTAAAATTTGTGAATTACATTATAGTAAACCATAGAAAGTAGGTTCAATTGAATTTAATTACCTTAAGCCTTGATCATTATTAATTATATTTTAATTATTTGTCTTCTTTTTAGTAGAATTTAAACATTCTTCTTTATTGTTATTGTCACCAAGTAAAAATTAAGAATTTAATTTTTTGGTAATAAACTGCAGTCTTTTAGAGAACGATACTTTACTTATTATCATATTACTTGATTTGACTACATATACTTACATATTAGAATTTTCACAACACACAATACCTAAGCACAAATAAATTAACCCAAAAGCACAACACGTTAAAAATTCTTATAATTTTATAATAATAAAATAATTATAATACATATGTATGTACTAATAAATATTTAAATTTTAATCATTCTAATTAATTTTTTATATGATTATGAGTAAACTATTGTTGAACAATTACATAAAAATAATTGAAATTATAAAAAATACATATAATTTAATGATTAGTAAAAAAATTAGTAAAAAAGTGAAGCATGAATTCAACTCGTATGAGAAAATGGGTTAACCCATTTATGAAAAACATGTCAGCCCGAGCAAAGCACGACCCAAAAATGTGGGTTACGTAAGGGTATTCATCGAATCCAATTCGCACTATTTTGATCATAGTGCATCCAATCTGCACCAACGTTAGATTTTGTATTTTAGATCAAATCTAATCCAATCCACATAATAGCTCAAATCCAATCTAATTTACTGTGCAAAAGTACGTATTGAATCTATTATTTTAAATTTATTACTTTTTAATATTTGTTAAAAAAATATTTTATTTTACATAACTAATAACAAAATAAAACGTCCCTTTATAAAATAAAACGCTAAATCTAAATGGATAAATGATGGTGACTCAAACACCAAAATTTTCCATAATAGCCTTAAAATTAGAATGAGAAAAAATAACATCTATGCTATTTCTAATGAGGAAGGCCAATGGATTGACAATGCAGGAGAAGTTAAAGAAGCCTTTTTGGGGTATTATAAGAAGCTATTGCGGACCAAAGATGGAAATTAAAAGGAAAGTGATTAAGTGGATTGTGCATGAAGAAGGTCCTAGAATTTCTTTGCTTCAAGCTCAAAATTTTTCACAACCCTATTCAACTTCTGAAATCAAATAAGCCTTATTTTCAATTTCAGACTCTAAAGCTCCTAGTTCAGATGAGTTTAACAGTGGTTTTTTCATCAAAACTTGGGATGTGGTTGGCAAGGACTTTACTTAAGCAATTCTCTCAGTTTTACCATCAGGAAAGTTTCTCAAGGAGGTAAACTCTACTACTCTTACTCTTATACCAAAAGGTAATTGTTCTTTATTGGTTTACAAAACTATTACATTAAAAATCATTTGTAATAGGTTGAAACATTGCCTTGCTAATCTTGTTGCGAAAAATCAAAAGGGGGTTTGTTCATAGAAAGTTCATTGTACATTCTAACTAAAACAACAATAACTTTCACTATTTTGTAAAAAATATTGGATGAAATAAAAATTATATCATTAAAAAAACTGAATGACTGTATATGTATTATGCTTATTGGAGTTACAATTTATTTTTTTAATGGTTGGGGGTTACAAATTCAAGGTTGATATTTTGATTAATTTTTTAATCTCTTACTTATTTCATTTCTTACCCTTACTTATTACTTTAATTTTATAGTTTGGGTAAAATTTAAGCAAACCATAATTTTATATTAATCAATCATTGGAGTCAACACTCAACACACAAGCTTTGTTTAGGTTAAAAGTCAAAGTAAATTTATTTGGATTATCATTCTATTGGCCGGTTCATAATTTTTTTTTTCTTTGTTTTAAAAAATTAATGGTGGAGTAAAATAAATTATTAATGAGCTTTTATTTAGATAAAAAATACTATGAATTTTTTTTTTAAAATAAATAATAGTGTTGAATGTGTTTAAGGCCGAGTCAATCATTGCATTAAATTCCCCAACTCGGCGGTTAACCCGGGTTTGGTCGGATTCACATAAAAGACCCACTTAAATTTCAATTACAGACAAGGCAACTCACTTGTTACGAAATATATATTTAATTTTCTGTATATATATATATATATATTGTTATTATTATTTATTTTTGAAATTCAAAAATAAATAAATAAAAGAAGAAGAAGAGTATAACACACCTTCCCAAATAAATAATTTATGGGGTGTTTCCCAAACTAGTGGCATTGAAAGAACAAATTTTCTTGTAATTTTATTACCCCACAAATTTGGCCACATCATTTGGTAACACTTCATCATGAAAATTAAAATGAAGTACCAACTTCTCCTTTAATAATTCCCAACCAAAGGTTTTTATTCATTAATTAATGTTAGTTATTGTTCTTCCCTTTAAAATTTTTAAATTGATTTGGTTGTTAATTTATTTGTCTTTACAAAAAGTTATAAATAAGCAAGCCTATGTAGAATATTGTCATCCTAATTAAATTAAAAATAAGTTTTTAAGTGTGGTCTCATGTAATTTAAGTATCTTCACAAAAATTAAGAGTTTACCATAGATATGAAGAGTTGTAATTAATTATAGCAAATACAAACATTATAATTCTAAATGAAATTAAAATTTCTTAATTAATCTTCGTATGAAGCGAGATTTGTTTTGTTGAGCTAACAATATTTTTAGTTTTTTTAGGAGAATTTTATAACATTTTTTTGGGATGGCTTTATAGATTTCAGTGTTGCGATTTTAGAATGAAACATAAAATTGTTATGCATAGTTAGAGGTTGTAGTCTATGCGCAATGACAATGTGTAGAATGGTAAGAATAAAACTGCTAAAGAGGTGATTTTTTTGGTTAAGGGTAGTTTTGATCAATGATGTTGTGTTCAAGATAAAAATTTTGGTTCGTCTTTATTTTCTTTACAAGACGACGAAGGACTTGAGGCAGTTGAGACACTCGACAAAATTGTCGACATATTATCGATATCATATCGATAAAGATTGGCCTCGAGAACCTATCGAAAAGCCTTCGAGAAAGGTTTTTCTTGACCTTAGGACATCTTCTTCGAGAACCTTTCGAGAACTTATCGATAACCAGTCGAGAAAAAAACAAACACAAAATACTCTGAAAAAAGAGATCTTGCGATTTTGGCAAAAATTCTACGAACAATCCCATTGATCTAACGAAATATACTGTACTTTTATAATTATTTAACAAATATTTTAAAAAAACACTTACCCATTAATCCATAATGAAAGGGAGGTAGAGGAGGGGCAACGCGCTGGTTGGGATGATGCGTGAAGGCTGGCTGATGTCTTTCACAGTTGTTGGGTTGGTGCAAGTTGGCTGAGCGGACGTCCTCAAGTGGTGTAGGCGGCGAAGCTAGAGAGAAGGGAGGAGAGCTTTATTTTATTTTTTTGAAAAAAATTGGGAGGAGCCATTGATGAGGATGGGAAAGGGGGAGGACTTAGCATGACTGATAGGGATGTAGAGAGAGAGATTAGAGGTTGTTTGGCTTCATAACTTAAAAACTGTTTTCTGTTTTTTAAAACTAAAAAATATTTTTTTAAAAACTAATAGGGGTCGTTTGGTAATATTTTTTAAAAATTGAGTTTTAAAAAACTAGAAAATAGAAAACATCAAAATGTTGTTTTCAATTTTCAAAAATAATTTTTTTGTCTAACATATTATATTTTATATTTTTTCTCACATACTCGGATTCTAGACCCGGAACCATATTCGAACTCGGAGCCAGGTGTGTTCATGTTATGGTATAGTGTTAAAATATTATTATTTTTTTTTTTTGTAAAAAAAAATCTAAAAATAATTTTAAAAAATTTGTATCAAACACCATTGAATTTTTAAAATGACAAAATGCTGTTTTTTATTCTTATTTTTAAAAATACAATTTTAAAAACTGAAAACTAAAAACACAGCCAAACAAACTCTTAATTTTTTTTAGGTTTTGAAAAAAAAAATAGTAAAAATATTTTGAGTAAAGTGAGAAGTTAATAAAATGGTATTGTATAAAATAAGTAAGAAGATTTTTGTTTAAAATAGTGATTTTTTTCAAGTATATTAAATGAAAATTTTCTTTCAATATCATACATGTATAGTTTTGGTCAGGTCTTGTTTGTTAGGATGTAATGTTACAATTCCCTCATATTCTATTTTTGCTAATATGTTTTGTATATATTTATATTTATATTATTTAAATAATATAGAGAAGATCAGGGCCGTCAGACTTATTGTGTCTTATTAGGCTTTTTATTTTATTTTAAAGAAAAAATATGGTATTTTTTAAACAATTACTAAAAAGAAATTAAAAAGAAATATGTATATTTTTAAAATGCTTTTTTTTTGGGGGGTCTTTGGGTTGGCCTTAAGCATAAATCTACTCTACTTTAGTCCAAACCCAACGTTAGAAAACATAAAAAGAAGGGTTAATTTCGCACAAAAACAACAAAAAAATAACAAAAATATGGTTTCACGGAATTTTAAACATTTTTACGATTTTTTAAATTTTATTTACATAAAATACGGTCTTTTCATGTTGAAATTTTGTTCATTTGTTGTTAATTTTTTGTTATATGTATGTTATTTTTTGTTATTTTTTTGTTGTTATTTTGATGTTACTTTTATGTTGTTTTCTTGTTGATTTTATGTTGTTTTCGTGTTATTTTTTGGAAAACCGTAAAAATGTAAAAAAAATTCTTTGAACGTAAAAAGTAAATGTTTTACAAAAAATGGTGCCTTATGTAATTATTCTTAAAAGAAACCGGTAAATAGTGTGTTGTAAAAGTTTAATGTAAAATAGAGAAATTAATATTAATTAATTTGATAATATATTTTAAAAGATGAGTACAACTGTTGAGAATGCTAACCTTTAATAACTCGTGCATTATTTGAGGTACTTCTGTAAAAGCTGTATTTATTTATTTATTTTTGTATTAATAGATTATTATGTATATGCTTGATCTATTAAGAGAAAATAGGATTAATTAGAGCAGCCAAACACAATAAAACAATTTGAGTTTGGGAGTAGTTCCATGTAAATTAATTATTATTTGTTAAAATAAGAGCATCTCCAACGTATACATCAAATTTGGTGTTACACTATCATCAAATTTAGTGTGAAAAATTATTTCAACTTCAACGTAACACCAAAATTTACACTAAAAAAATATTTCTTATTATTATATTAATTTTTATATAAAATAAAATATTATTTTTAGTATTATATTAATTTAGTAAAATCACCACAATTAAAAGCATCTTTTTATAGTTGTATACGTTATAGTTGTTTAAAATATTCTGTAAAATTTTGAGAAATTCAAAATAATTGATAATATAGAATGCAATATTCAACAGAGAATTTGAACCTTGTTTCCGGCGTGTTAATATTTTTTTAATTTTCCAAAATTTTACAGGATATCTTAAATAACTATAATGTACACGACTATAAAAAAATAAACTAAATTTTTTTTTTCGGATTCTGAAACAAACAGGGATACATCAGTGCACAAAGTGAATTTTATTGTAGAATTTTACTAAATTAAATTTTTAATTTTAAAATTAAATAATAATATAAATTAAAAAAAAAAAGAAGAAGAAGAAGATGGTGTGCGCTTATATGCCGTGCACTGTAGTATATACAACAAATTGGTGAAGGATTTAGTGTTACCTTGAAGAAAGAATTTACACCATATTGATGTTATAGTGTCTCTTTAGACTTGCTCTAAGCATTCATAAAATTAATTATATTTATACCGTACTACATATATATACATTCATTAATAGCTAGAGCCAAGCCACTATAATTGTAACACCCTAACTATCTTAGGCGTATTACGTGATTTTTAAACGTACTGTGCAGCTCGTTGCTAATCAACGAGGTTTATGGAAAAACGTGATTAATTAAAATTTTGCTTTTTCATTAAACTTATAAACCATTTTACCAAAAAGTCTCGGGATCCCGATTTATAAAAAATATTTACAAACGTTTTTACTATTCAATTTTTACATCAAAATGAGGTCATCTAACGACCGTTACAAAAATCTCAGTCCTGCTGTCCCGAGGATCGTACGCTCCAGGCCTAACCGCCCCGACATGTACAATCCCATAAGCTCGCTCACGGTCCATCAAAGAATCGCCTTGCCTTTACCTACACATGCAACGTAAACTGTGAGTCGACAGACTCAGTAAGAAAAGCATAATAATATCATACATAAAACTGACTGCCGTGTCCAACACGATACTGAGTCCCGCTACTGCCATGTCCAACATGGTACTGAGCACTACTGCCATGTCCAACATGGTACTGAGTTTTGAACGTTCAGGGGACGGTACTATTGACAAGTATCCTCCGATCGGCCGAACCTGGCCATACTCCGGCCGCTGGTCATACTCCACCTGTCTACCGACGGATAGGTCAATAGCACCGAACCACCAACCGATTGTCGGCTGATCGGTCGAGCCGGTCATACTCCGCCGTCGGTCATACTCCAGCCTGTACCGACGTGACAGGGTTGGGTGGTTCGAAGCCTAAATACATATCTAATGTAATCTAACAGGCTTCCTACATGCACGCTAAACATGTAATCTATATATGCATACTGTTATACTAATCTTACCTGGATTCCGATTTCAGGTGTCTTGGCCAACCCGACCGGAACCGAAGGCCGAACGGCGGATTACTGGCTCCTAAACCATAAAAATCACAACGCTATAAGCGACATGCTAAATCACTTCCCGGGGACTAAAACTTGAAACTAAAAGTTTCCCTATCGATAAAAAGCATGGCAATACCCCTAAAAACCCAAAAACGAGGAAAACTAGGGTTCTGAAAAATCCCCCATCCGGAAGTCCGGTTGCCCAACCGGAATTCCGGTTCTGGGAAAATCTGAACCCCCATCCGGAATTCCGGATGCTCAACCGGAATTCCGGTTCCTCGCAGGCAGCAAGCAAAAATTCACATATCTTGACCAATTCGAACCCAATTGATCCCAAACTTTCCAGACCTCCTCAATAGGTCCCAAATAACAATTCTAGAGCATCAAACCTACCCAGAAATCCCACATGCAAAATTCACCATTAAAGCTCAAGCTTTGAGTTTCAAACTCAAGCTTGAGCAAAACCAACTAACTAAGCAATCCACTAGCTTAAAACAACATAACTAAGCATCATATAGCCTCTGCAAACTAACAAGAACAACAGCAACAACACAGAACATAAACATAGCATTTTTCTCACAAAATCACCTATTTTCACATATAAATTAAAAGCTTGAACAACCTAGCTACTCATGCTTCCAACAACTCATTTAACATCAACTAATCATGCTTTGAACCTCAGAAAATAACACTCAAACACAGCAACAAGAACAGCCACAAAACATGCATTTTCTCCATTTTTTCATCATTTTTTTCATAAATTCAAAGAAGGAAAAACAAGAGGAGCTAACCTAGCTTGAAGAATGCTTTGAATGGAGGAGAATCCACTTGAAAATTGAACAAAAATCCAACCCTTAGAGTCCCATGCACCAGCCGAAAATGAGAGGAAAAGAGAGAAAGTTTCTTTTGAAATTTTCTAATTTTTTTCTAAGTGTGAAAAGCTTGAAGAGAAAAAGAGTTTAACTCATGTTTTATTTCATTTATCATACCTCATTTCAGCCAAGAATTTAATGATTAAAATAAACATTTATTCCAATTAATAAACCACATAAGACAAAACATTAATGGGGCAAAAAGACCATTTTGCCCCTCCCCCATAAAATCACTAAAATCATACTAAAAGGGGTATTTTTTGGGACATTCTAAATTCCCGGCCATTCCCGACATTCCCAATGTCTAAAACCCGTCCCCAAAATACTAACATACTAAGTTGTGATTTCTACTGAGCCAAACGCCGCGTTCCAAAATACCGGACACCGGAAATGCGAAATATAAAAACTGCTGATGACATAATTATGCATATCTGAATTCCATAAATATCCATAATAAATTATTTAAATAGCTATAAATAATTTCCTGATTAACATAAATAACTGCTAATTTCCAAATTAACTAAGCGGGCTTTACAACTATCCCCCCCTTAAAAGGATTTCGTCCCCGAAATCTAACCTGAATAACTCTGGATATTGAGCTCGCATATCTGATTCTAGCTCCCAGGTGGCTTCTTCCACCTTACTGTTTCTCCAGAGAACCTTGACCAACGCTATGGTCTTATTCCGAAGGACTTTATCCTTTCTATCCAGGATCTGCACTGGCTGTTCCTCATAGGACATATCTGACTGAAGCTGAAGGCTCTCATAACTGATTATATGAGAGGGGTCTGAAACGTATTTTCTCAACATTGAGACATGAAATACGTTGTGCACTGCTGATAAAGTTGGAGGCAATGCTAACCGATATGCCACTTGACCTATCTTCTCGAGAATCTCGAAAGGTCCTGTAAATCTAGGGCATAACTTGCCTCTTTTCCCGAAACGTTTAATCCCCTTCATCGGAGATACTCGCAAAAACACATGGTCCCCTACTCGGAACTCAACATCTCGACGTTTCTGGACCGCGTAACTCTTCTGTCTGCTCTGGGAGGCAAGCATTCTAGCTTTAATCTTCTCTATTGCCTCATTGGTCCGCTGAACTGACTCCGGACCTAGATATTTCCTCTCCCCTGTCTCATCCCAGTGGATAGGGGATCTACATTTTCTACCGTACAACAGTTCGTAGGGTGCCATCCCTATCGTACTCTGATAACTGTTGTTATACGAGAACTCTATCAACGGTAGATATTTACTCCATGAACCCTCAAAGTCCATAACACAGGCTCTCAGCATATCCTCCAATATCTGAATTGTCCTCTCGGACTGACCATCTGTCTGAGGATGAAATGCTGTACTGAATTTTAGCTTCGTTCCCATTGCCCGTTGCAAACTCTGCCAAAATTTGGAGGTGAATTTCGGATCCCTGTCCGAAACAATAGACTTCGGTACCCCGTGAAGTCTCACTATCTCCCTGACATATAACTCTGCCAACTGATCCACTGTAAACGTTGTTACGACCGTGCGAAAATGAGCAGATTTCGTAAATCGGTCCACCACTACCCAGATGGAATCATACATACCCGTGGTCCTAGGTAACCCGACCACAAAATCCATAGTAATATCCTCCCATTTCCACTCTGGTAGGGTTAAAGGCTGCAACAACCCTGCTGGTCTCTGATGTTCAGCCTTGATCTGCTGACATGTGAGGCATCTCGATACGAATTCTACCAAATTCTTCTTCATACCGTTCCACCAGAAGTACGGTTTCAAGTCTTGGTACATCTTGGTGGTGCCGGGATGTAGAGAATATGGAGTAGAATGAGCCTCCTCAAAGATCTCGTTCCTCAAGTCCACACTGTTCGGGACACAAACCCTGGCTTTATACAAAAGCATCCCACTATCTGACACTGAAAAGTCCTTGGCTTGACCAGCCAATACCTCATCTCGGATCTTCACTAACTCCGGATCTGTCGTCTGCGCAACTTTTATTCTTTCTAACGTATCGTATTGCGGCGTTAAGTTGTCAGGCACCGACCTACCACAAACTCAATGCTGGACCTGACCATATCCTCTGCTAGCTGAGGTGAGATCTGAACCATGCTAGCTACCTGCCCGGGCCCCTTTCTACTCAGGGCATCGGCCACTACATTGGCTTTTCCGGGATGATAGAGGATCTCGCAATCATAATCCTTCACTAGTTCCAACCAACGCCTCTGTCTCATGTTCAAATCTTTCTGAGTAAAGAAATACTTGAGACTCTTATGGTCGGTATAGATCTCGCACTTCTCACCATACAAGTAATGCCGCCAAATCTTCAGTGCAAAAACCACCGCGCCAATTCTAAATCATGAGCTCGGGTATCGCCGTTCATAATCCTTTAATCGACGGGAGGCATAAGCGATAACCCGACGGCTTGCATCAATACGCACCCCAAACCCCGTTTGGATGCGTCACAATAGACCACGAACTTCTCCTCGTCCGAAGGCAAAGCTAGTACGGAGCCGTAATCAATCTCTCGTTTCGGCTCCCGAAAACTAGCTTCGCATTTATCCGTCCGTATAAATCGTTGATTCTTCTTTGTAAGCTCGGTTAGGGGCATTGAAATTTTGGAGAACCCCTCCACGAACCTACGGTAGTACCCAGCTAACCCCAAGAAGCTTCTGATCTCTGTCACTGTCTTCGGTCTCGGCCAATCCCTGACGGATTCAATCTTCCCGGGATCCACCTTGATCCCATCTTTACTCACAATGTGCCCTAGGAAGGACACCTGAGACAACCAGAACTCACATTTCTTGAACTTGGCGTAGAGTCTATGTTCTCGAAGTCGTTGCAGTACCATCTGAAGATGTAACTCATGCTCCTCTTCTGACTGAGAGTACACGAGGATATCGTCGATAAACACAATCACACAGATATCGAGGAAATCCTTGAATACTCGTTCATCGTGTCCTTGAATGCCGCAGAGCATTGGTTAGTCCGAATGACATAACCAGAACTCGTAGTGTCCATACCGAGTGCGGAAAGCCGTCTTTGGAATGTCCTCCTCTCGGATCCTCAACTGATGATAACCCGAACGGAGATCAATCTTAGAAAAGACCGTCTTCCCCTGAAGCTGATCGAACAAGTCATCGATCCTAGGTAATGGATATTTATTCTTCACCGTCAGCTTGTTCAACTCTCTGTAATCGATGCACATCCTCATAGAGCCATCCTTCTTCTTCACGAACAAAACCGGGGCTCCCCAAGGTGACACACTGGGCCGAATGAACCCTATGTCAAGCAACCCTTGGAGCTGAATCTTTAACTCCTTAAGTTCAGCTGGAGCCATCCTATACGGGGCTTTAGAAACCGGATCCACCCCTGGTGCCAAGTCAATCACGAAGTCGATCTCCCGATGAGGTGGTAACCCTGGAAGTTCTTCGGGAAAAACGTCCAAAAATTCCCGAACCACACTGATGTCCTCTGGCCGAATGGTGTCTGGCCGAGTGGTGTCCACCACCACGGCCAGAAACCCTAAGCACCCACCGTGCAATAATTCTCTCGCTGACATAGCCGAGATCACCGGATCCGAGATCCCCGAACCGAACCCACAAATACGAACGGTTCTTCACTTTCCGGTTGGAAGACCACCATCTTCCTCTTGCAATCAATGCTCGCCGAATATTTAGATAGGAAATCCATTCCTAAAATAATATCAAATTCGACTAAGCTCATCTCTATCAGATCAGCGCTCAACTCTCTACCATCTATCCTGATTGGCATAGACCTAATCCACCTATTGGAGATAACCAATTCTCCGCCAGGTAACAGGGTTCCAAACCCTGACTCATATCTATCAAAGGGTCTACCCAACTTACTAAAGACTCGGCCGCCACATAAGAACGTGTAGCCCCGTAATCAAACAAAGACCGAATAAAACGAGTCGTTAATAAGAATCCGACCCGTAACAACCGATGGGCCGGCATCCGCATCGGCTCGCGTGATCGCGAATACCCCGGGCTGGAGTGGGTATCGCTGGAGCTCTCGGTGCCTCTGGCCGGAGCTGGGGACATTCCCTCTTGAAGTGCCCGGGCATGCCACAATGAAAGCATCCCTGCCCCTTGCACTCTCCCCGATGGTGCCTCTTGCAGATAGGGCACTCGGGATAGGAGAAGCGAGTCTCATTACCACCAGGACGACTCCCTCTGTTCCGGTTCCCCCGAACCTTTGTTCGACTCGAGCCGCCGAAGCAGTGGGTGCCCTCTTCCTTCCGATCAATGGCCGAACCACTACTCCCCCGCTAAATCCCGATGCAGGAGGGGTAGGAGCTCCGCCACTAATCGGAGTACTAGCTGACTCTGACATACACCCCACTGCGCCCTCAGCTCGCAGTGCCTTCTCCACCATCTGAGCGTAGGTGGTGCTGTCGTCAGTGGTAATCATCAGGTGATGCCTGATCTTGGGATTCAACCCGTCCAGATACTTCTCCTTCCTGCTGAAGTCGGTCGGCACAATACCCGAGGCTAACCTCGCCAACTCCACAACCGAGTAGTATACTCGGTGACACTCATGTTCTCCCGCCGGGTCGTGAACGAATTCCTTTCTCTTGGCGCTTCTAACCGCCTCGTTGTAGTACTTCGCGTTGAAAAGTTCCCTGGAACCTCTCCCAAGTCATGGTGGTGACATCGTGAATCCGAGACACCATGTCCCACCATACCGGGGCATCCTCCCCGAACCGAAATGTGGCGCACACCACTCGTCGTTGCCGGTGACACCCATAAAGTTCAAGATTCTCGGGTGATCACCGTAAGCCACCGCTCGGCTTTCGACACATCCGGACCTCCCAGAATACGGAGGTGCTTGCTTCCGAACCGCTTCCAACTGTGGGCCGCCACTACCATCTCGGCACAGGCGGCAAGGGGCAGTGCGCCGGAACTACCGCAGATCGGCTGCAGGAACACCCCGCCGTCTCAACCTCCGAATCTCGAGGTCTTGTTCTTCGATCCCGGCTTGCATCTCCGCAAACCGTAACTCCCACCCGGGCTCCCCGATCGGGCCGGGGGCACAGGCGGCTTGTGGCGGGTTCTCATCACCCCGACCACGAGCCCCGCCTCGGGGACCTCTACCTCGGCCCCTACAGTGGGGGAACCGAGCTCCCCGTCCCCGATTCGACCCTACGGAGTTGCCCTGACTCCTCGTGGTCCGCCTGGCGTCCATCTAGCTAGAACCGCCTGCGGAACCAAGAGTTGGCATATCAGGTCGTATTCAAGGCGAGCTTACTAATGCCGCTTAATTTGGAAATTAGAAATGAAACATGCGCCTATTCTACTATCGAGCTACTAACATGCTTCCTAACAGGCTTTTCTTTTTCATAACCGAATAAAATAAACTACTAAAGCAATAAAGGCTTACCGAACCGTGAACCGAGCTAACCGCCGATGATGATTGTACATGTCGTGACGATCTTCTAAGACAACCCTACGGCTACGATACCAAATTGTAACACCCTAACTATCTTAGGCGTATTACGTGATTTTTAAACGCATCGTGCAAAACTCGTTGCTAATCAACGAGGTTTATGGAAAAACGTGATTAATTAAAATTTTGCTTTTTCATTAAACTTATAAACCATTTTACCAAAAAGTCTCGGGATCCCGATTTATAAAAAATATTTACAAACGTTTTTACTATTCAATTTTTACATCAAAATGAGGTCATCTAACGACCGTTACAAAAATCTCGATCGTCGTCCCGAGGATCGTACGCTCCAGCCTAACCGCCCCGACATGTACAATCCCATAAGCTCGCTCACGGCCCATCAAGAATCGCCTTGCCTTTACCTACACATGCAACGTAAACCGTGAGTCGACGTACTCGGTAAGAAAAGCATAATAATATCATACATAAAACCGACCGCCGTGTCCAACACGATACCGAGTCCCGCTTACCGCCATGTCCAACATGGTACCGAGCACTACCGCCATGTCCAACATGGTACCGAGTTTTGAACGTTCGGGGGACGGTACTATTGACAAGTATCCTCCCGATCGGCCGAACCGGCCATACTCCGCCGTCGGTCATACTCCACTCGTACCGACGGATAGGTCAATAAAGACCTGAACCACCAACCGGTGTCACTGACGGCCGAACCGGTCATACTCCGTCATTGTCATACTCCACTGTACCGACGTGACGGGGGTTGGGTGGTTCGAAGCCTAAATACATATCTAATGTAATCTAACAGCTTCCTACATGCACGCTAAACATGTAATCTATATATGCATACCGTTATACTAATCTTACTCCGGATTCCGATTTCGTGTGTGCCACAACCCGACCGGAATCGAAGCCGAACGGCGGACATTGCGGCTCCTAAACCATAAAAATCACAACGCTATAAGCCGACATGCTAAATCACTTCCCGGACTAAAACTTGAAACTAAAAGTTTCCCTATCGATAAAAAGCATGGCAATACCCCTAAAAACCCAAAACGAGGAAAACTAGGGTTCGAAAATCCCCATCCGAAGTCCGGTTGCCCAACCGAATTCCGGCTCGGGAAAATTACGAACCCCCATCCGGAATTCCGGATGCTCAACCGAATTCCGGTTCCTCGCAAAGAAGCAAAAATTCACATATCTTGACCAATTCGAACCCAATTGATCCCAAACTTTCCAGACCTCCTCAATAGGTCCCAAATAACAATTCTAGAGCATCAAACCTACCCAGAAATCCCACATGCAAAATTCACCATTAAAGCTCAAGCTTTGAGTTTCAAACTCAAGCTTGAGCAAAACCAACTAACTAAGCAATCCACTAGCTTAAAACAACATAACTAAGCATCATATAGCCTCTGCAAACTAACAAGAACAACAGCAACAACACAGAACATAAACATAGCATTTTTCTCACAAAATCACCTATTTTCACATATAAATTAAAAGCTTGAACAACCTAGCTACTCATGCTTCCAACAACTCATTTAACATCAACTAATCATGCTTTGAACCTCAGAAAATAACACTCAAACACAAAGAACAAGAATGTACCCACAAAACATGCATTTTCTCCATTTTTTCATCATTTTTTTCATAAATTCAAAGAAGGAAAAACAAGAGGAGCTAACCTAGCTTGAAGAATGCTTTGAATGGAGGAGAATCCACTTGAAAATTGAACAAAAATCCAACCCTTAGAGTCCCATGCACCAGCCGAAAATGAGAGGAAAAGAGAGAAAGTTTCTTTTGAAATTTTCTAATTTTTTTCTAAGTGTGAAAAGCTTGAAGAGAAAAAGAGTTTAACTCATGTTTTATTTCATTTATCATACCTCATTTCAGCCAAGAATTTAATGATTAAAATAAACATTTATTCCAATTAATAAACCACATAAGACAAAACATTAATGGGGCAAAAAGACCATTTTGCCCCTCCCCCATAAAATCACTAAAATCATACTAAAAGGGGTATTTTTTGGGACATTCTAAATTCCCGGCCATTCCCGACATTCCCAATGTCTAAAACCCGTCCCCAAAATACTAACATACTAAGTTGTGATTTCTACTGAGCCAAACGCCGCGTTCCAAAATACCGGACACCGGAAATGCGAAATATAAAAACTGCTGATGACATAATTATGCATATCTGAATTCCATAAATATCCATAATAAATTATTTAAATAGCTATAAATAATTTCCTGATTAACATAAATAACTGCTAATTTCCAAATTAACTAAGCGGGCTTTACAATAATATAGCCCTATTTGAACTTTTATTTGCTAATAAATATATAATTTATAATTATCATAATTAACTAGATTAACGTTAACTATATGTTACATTAATATCTAGATACTGTCGCCCTAGCTATTACACATTATATTTCCCTATATACCCCCCTACTAATTAATTAAATATTACATTTTCTAAAATAACACACCACATTGAGCAACTAAAAAGACTTTTATTACGCATAAAAGTATTAAAGTAGTGAAAAAAGAATATATAATAGGAATTTATATATATTAAAAAAAGTAGCTAAAAACATTCTTAATTTTTAACTCGTTATAATTATGAAAAGCACTCTATTATAATTCTATTCCCTTCTTTTAACAAAATATATATAGCTATATATTATAGACCAAATATTATATAATTAACTGTAGATACATACATATATATTTATAAAGTTACCATATATTTTTTCAAAAAAAAAAAAAATAATAATAATAATAAAGCATTTGAAGGATAATTATTTTATATGATTATAATTTTTTTAGAGGGATCCATATATTTCCAAACTGCAATTATGGATTTCATTCAAGGGATCAAAAGAAAATTATATAGGGAATTATATATATATATTGCCATTAAAAAGTCCATAGTGATTATTGTGTTGCTTTTTCTTTTTCTTTTGGCTCATGATTTGCTGTAATTAGTACCAACACGAATTGTTTAATAAATATTAATATTAAATTAATTAAAGAGCTTGACAATCATAATAAGAGAGCCATTAATTATATTTTCACTTTTAAAAATATAACAATATATTTCAATTAAAAAACAAAAAAAAAATGCTATCTTGAATTTCAATCTAGCCCAATAAAGTTTTAGGATATCAATTATTATTATTATTATTATTATTATTAGATGCATTAATTAAGTAGTGATCATACAAATAACGAAACACGATCATTTTCTTATTAAGCTAATTAAGCTATATATATATATATAGCGTGGTAGAGAGGGCATCATTAATTGAATGTTCTTAGTTTTCATTTTTCACATAAAAAATTATACATAATTAAAAGTACGTAGTTATGTATATATATAATTTTGTATTACTCTCATTTCAGTCTTACATTTTTATTTATATTATTTTATTTGTATATAAATATATATATTTTCAAAAAAAGAAAGAAAAATGAAAAACTCATGCAAAACGTGTGTAATGTCCAAATATGGGTCAAACTAAAATTTGTCAGGAACAAAACAAAGGTTAGCTGTACAAAGATAGTGGTATATTAATAAGAGTATGCTATTAATTACTTAGACATATTATTAATATTTCATTAAAATTAATACACTAAATTATATAACACTAAAAATTTTAATTGTATCAATAATAATATAATATATTAGAGGGTACTAAATATTATAGTTGGCTCAAAATTAGGGCAAGAGAGCTCCCGCCCAGGTCTAAAAAAATTTTTTAACTAAAAAACTTTAAATTTATTTTTTAAAATACTAACTTTACTATTATTTATTAGAAAAACGTAACTATTTTCTAAAAAAAAATGCTAATTTAATTTTTTACTAAGAAAAAAATGCTTGGTTATATTTTTAAAATATTGTATTATAAATTTTTTACTATATAGACAAAAAAATATAAAATTTTTCATATAAGAAACTCAATTAAATTTTTTGGATGAAGCCTCCAAAAAACTTGAGAGACACCTAATAAATATTATTGGTACCTTTTAATATTTTTCATTAATGTAATTAATTTCTTTTATGGGCGAGATGGAAAAGTGAGACAATGTAATTAAATTTAATAATTATTACAACAAAATTATTCCATAATTGCAAAACACCAGTTTGACACCACTCTTTTTCACATACACACGCAAAAATAAAATAAATATTATAAATATTTGTTGTCTCAAAAAGATTTTCTTGCAATAACATTACATATTTGTGAGTACTATTAATTCAGCTACCCAAGTTCCAATGCAAAAAAGATACATGTATCGACCCATATATATAAATATATATTAATAAATAATAATTAATGCCTGAGGCTGAGGGAAACGTATACGTAGTAGTACGTACAATGATAACAAAATTATTGTATTAAATTTAATTGGTATATATAATATATATTATCCGTTTTTAAAATGAATTATTTATAAATATATTATATAATTGGTTCTTTTTTTTTTACTGAAAATGTTATATATTGGTGCTTTATATATATACATAAATTATAATTTATAACCATGACTCATCAATGAAATATATATTACGTATCACCGAAAAGGAAGAAAATTATTATTGTAATAATAATTATTTGTAGAGGAAATAGTTTTCTTGGTTTTGTTTGTTTGCAATAATTAAAATATTGAAGAAGATCACAATCAATCATGTGGTTGTAATAATACGTTACAATATTGTGAATAAGAGGATAATTATTGTTAGAAGATATTAGTTAGGGTAATAAAGTAATAATAATTTTATCCAATGTTAGCCACTCATATATGTCATATGTTGTAAACTTTAAGGTTCTTTTTTTATATATATAGTTTTATAATGATCTTTTAACTCATTATTTGTCTTCTTCAAAGGGTCATTAGTTCAATTTGAAGTAATTTTTCTAAGTGGGAGACCTCTCCTCATAAAAACAATATGTCCTATACAATCTATACTATCCAATCCCATTTATCTTATGTACAGACTTTTTTTTGATACGGTACAAAATCGATATGAATAGAGAGGTACAAGTGCGATTAAATATGAAAAAATATAAACTTAAACACAACACGTCACGATGTTACGAATTGGCACAATATAGCACGAAAATTATAGGCTTAAGCACAATAAAACACAAAAAATATTAATTTAAACACGACGCGACATGACAAACTTAGAAAGTATGATACGTAAGCATAAATAATCTATTCTAAAAACGTGACATGTGAAAGTCTCATATTTAATATTAGTAATAATATTTAAAATTTAATAGTTCTAATGAATTTTTTATATAATTTTTATGTAAAAATTTGATGAAAAATTATATAAAAATAATCGAAGCTATGAAAAATATATAACTTTAGTAATTATTCCGTAGGGCCCACCTAGTTTAGGGGTCCTAAAAATATATTTTTTTTAAAAAAATACACTAAACTTTTTTATTGATTTTAAAAATTACTATATTTTTTTTTAAAAAAAAAGAGGGTCCAAAAAAATTGTTTTTATTTTTCCTAAGGCCCACTGAAGTTCAGCGCCGACCTTGTAACTATTTCATTAATTGTAAATATAAAATGTGGAAAAGTAGAGTACGAATTTGAGTTTGTATAAGAAAATAGGACGGCCCGAGTAAAGCATGACACGAATTCAAGTTCGAATAATATGAGCACGACACAATACGATCTATATTTTTTTTATGACATGCCACAACACAGCTCGTATTTTTTTATGGCACACCACACGACACGACCCGTATTTTTTTATGACATGCGCGCCACGACACAGCTCGTATTTTTTTATGGCACACCACACGACACGACCTGTATTTTCTTACAGAACGACACACATAACCCAAATTTATGGCATGTATTAATCACTAATAATCATATGGATCAAATAGGACTTAAAGTGGTATTTGGTTGGAGGTAATAAATAAAATGGAATAAATAGAAATAAATTAATTTTTATTAAATCTTTTGCTTTGTTATTTTTAAAAGTATTGAAATGTCATTTAATAGAATGACTTTTTTACCAATTTAGTAGAATGAATATTTTATTTTAAAAATTTATCAAATAAAAAATTATTTTAAAATATAAGAAAAGATATTCTAATAAAATAAGATGAGAAATTTTTTTTTTTTATTAATTTGTTTTATGTATTTTAATTTTAATTTTTATTGTATTCTATTGTATTGCTATTTCTTTTTTATTTTTATTTTTATATTTTTATTGCCAACTAAATATATAGATGAATAAAGATAAAAATGAATTATGACCCGTCCCGGTCCGATCCAAATTAAAGAGGGGCAGGAGTGAGATCTGACTTGACCCGAAAACTTACTGTTTTCATTTAATAAATGCAGTCCAACATTTTTCTGGATCAGAGAAGTCAAATTCTGTGGCTGATCTGGAATCTTGAAAGCTATAATTAAAAGATTTACAGTCTAGACTGGCTATGGTCAGTTCCATATGAAACTTCAAAAAGAAAAACTGGTCAAAAAACAACTATTAATATTGGAGCATTACTCTTGGATAATTCTACTGGGTTAGTAATATTTTTTTAAAAATATATAAAATTTAATATATATATATTTTTTACAAAATGATTAGAATTACTTATGAATTTACGACGCCCACGTCTGCCACCGGCGCTGGAACCTCCTCGAATCAGGAGCTCATCGCCTAACTGCAGAACATGCTTTGTCAAGCTATGGGCCCAGGGGCAAAGCCAAGACTTGAATGCAAGGGAGGCCAAATTTTAAAATTTAGTATCAAATAAAAATTTATAACATATATTTACAGTTTCTTTCATATCTCAAAAATTATCTATAAAAAAAATATCAAAATAAAATTAAAAGTACTCTATATTATTCAAATTAGAAATAATAACGTATTCTGAGACCTATTATTACATATCTTGAAACTCATTTAATATACACGAAATACTTCAGTAAATTAGGACAAAATCGTGTCCCAATAATAATAATAATAATAATAATAATAATAATAATAATAATAGGTATATACATTTCAAGAATTGATGATGAGGTCCATAACATATATAGTACGTACTAAGTACTACATGAGACAGAAATAGGCGTGTGACTACGTCATTACTTGGTGTGTCTTAGTGCAACTCCATTACAATATGTGCTGTTACAAAAATGAGACTCATATTGTCAAAAATATAAACATTTATTTAGAGTATTATAATTAAAAAAAAATAAAAAATAAAATCTACCAACGTAGCTAGAAAGCAGCTAGGGTTGAATTTGCCCTTAGATAGACTAATGATTTTTTAGTTACAACTTAGCTGGAAAATATATGTAAAATGTTTTTTTTACAATTTTTCTTTGTAGCAGCATAATTTGTTATGATTATAATATCATACATATAAATTTTAAAAGTTCCAAATAGTGCAGTGTTAAAGTTTTTTTACATACAAATTTAAAATTTTTTGAACATACATATTCAAAAAAATTTAAAAATTTAAGTAGCAATAAGAATTAGTCATAAAATAAAATTAAAAAAGAATATATTACAATATTTATTTTTGGACACAAAAATTAACTAAAAAATTAGAGAATTACTAAAAAGTACAATTGGTGTCTATCACCCTCCTCGATATACATATTTGTGTAACTAAGTATGATGTTTCATATTAATTAAAAAAAATAAATTTTAAAAAATATCACTAACTAACAACACTCAAAACATAAAAATACAAGGTTAACAATAGTTAACTAGCCGCAATAGGGTGGTGGAAAACCTGTGCCTTGAAAGTGAATTAAGATAACATGTGAAAAATTGGTGTCCTATAACATATTAAACCAATCCTGCTAACTCAACTAATTACTTTTCTTAAATATTATTAACCATGTAAACAATTTTTTTTTCTTAAAATATTCAAATTAATTGATGTATATATCATATTTAAATTGGTTTAATATACTGATATATGATCTTTTAACAAAGGATAAATACCATTTTAGACCATGTGCTTTGTAAAAATTACTAATTGGACTATTTATTTTGTTAAATGACAAAATGGACCCTTTATAATTTCTAAAATAGTAAAAATAGGACATTGAACTCAATTTTCAACAATTTTATTTTTTAATATAACAAACTTTAAGATAATTTCTAACACGAACAAATATAGAAAATGTAACCAATTTTTTCATAACATCTCTAGATTAGATTATTATTAAGTTTTATTTTGACAAAAAATTAGTTCAAGATCATATTTGTACAATTTTAAATAATACAAGATCTATTTTGTCATTTAACAAAATATAAAATCCAATTTATAATTTTTGCAAAATACAAAATCCACTAATATTTACTCCTTAACAAAGATCTTAATTCGTTTTGAAAGTAGCACGTACATGAGAATCATGGCAAAGTAATAATTGATATTACCCCACGACCACGTACGTTCATAGAAAAATATGGTCATTTCTTAGCACACGTACAATAATGACGCATTTAACACATTTTTTTTGTACACATGTTAATGAGTACCTACGTGAAAAATAAACATATCAATCTAAATATCTAAGAAAATTTTATTGGTTGACCAAAACTTTTCTTCTTATTATTGTAGTATGTCATTCTACTTTCGACACTTATATTATAACTCAAATTTTTGTAAGAGGCATTATAATAAGGATTAATACTATTGTATGTTATAAAAGTTATCAATTAGACCTCTTGTTTTGTTAAATAATAAAATAGACTCCATATTTTCTAAAATGATAAAAATAAGATAAGCTTAATTTTCAACAATTTTATTTTTTAATATAACCAATTTTAAGACAATTTCTAGCACAAACAGATACAGAAAATACACCCAGTTTTATCAAAACATCTTTAGATTAGATTATTATTAAGTTTTATATTGACAAAAAATCAGTTCAGGGTCCTATTTATACAATTTTAGGTGCCGTTGTGTAACATTTTTATTTTTTTTTTTAATTTTTTAATCATAAAATGAAAGTAAAATTTTTTATTTAAAAAAACAAAAATGTGTTCTGTAATAACTTTTGTTTTTCAATTTAAAAACAGAAAACAAAAGTGTGTTCTGTAAAATTTATTTTTATTTTTATTTACGTCGGGTCTAGGTTCGGGGTTAGATTCGGGTTTAAGTCAGAGGTCAGGTTCAGCGCCAGGGCCGTGAGGGGATTTGGGTCCGGGTCTGATCGAAGTCCAAGATATTGATTTAAAAAAAAAACTGTTTAAAAAATATTGAAAGTGATTTTTTTTTTGTTTTAAAATTTTAATTCTCAATTAAAAAATTAAAAAGTAAAAACAGTTTTATAGAACATGTTTTTGAAAAATATTTTCACTCTTTCAATTTTAAAAACAGAAAACTATTAAAAAAGTGTTACCAAACGGGAAAATACATGGTCTATTTTGTCATTTAACAAAACAGAGTGTCCAATTAATAACTTTTGTAAAATACAAAATTACCTTTATAATAACTAGATAGTCTTCACATTAAAAAAAAATCGAATACCCAAAGAACTCAAATATTTAGTTAATTATACCCATACAATATATAATATATGTAAGGTGAGATATAAAAAAAAAAAAACTACGAAAACAAATCGTTAACTATTTACTCATTTCGTTCAAAATAATTTTTTAAGTACTGTTATAATGGATATGTCACCGTGTACATGTGGTAAATTTGTAGTGGTTTACATACTTTTGATTGTTTAAAAATTATAAAAAATAAGTTTTAAAATTACCAAAATATATTTCAAATTATATAATATAAACTTGATACTTTTTATGAAAATAATTAAAGTATTTCTTAATGATGTGGTAAATTTTTAATGGTTTACATACTTTTAGTTGTTTAAAATTTTTAAAAAATAAGTTTTAAGATTACCAAAATATATCTCAAATTATATAATATACACTTAATACTTTTTATGAAAATAATTAAAGTATCTTAATGATGTGGTAAATTTTTAGTGGTTTACATGCCACTATTACATTGTTACTTCTTTTTGGAATATAGGAGCATATATATAACAAAATGAATTTACAAAAATACTTCGGTTTTGTATGCAATTTATATTAAAATACAACAAGGGTTTAAATGCAAATATTGCTTTATTTATTTTATTTATTCATTGAGTGGTCCACCTTATGTTTACTCCCATATCCCTCTTCAAATTAAATTGTCATAAAAATCCAAAATTCTATTCCTCTTCCCCATACTCTAAATTTATTTACGTACAAAAATATCTACAAAGAAAATAAAATGTCCAATTTCCCACCTGTTTATTAATATTATTTTCTCAAAAACTTCACTATCTAGGGAGAGTAAACATACATAGCATTAATTTCAATTTACATAATCTCATTAACTTGATCTCTACCCCTTTTGCAGAGTATTTCTAAATTATTTTGTACCAAGACATGTTGCCCCCTTAATAAGGATTGGAAAAACTTATGTGCTCTTTTTGGTAGAAGTCATCTGCTTAGAGAGGGAATGATATCCATTATATGAGTTGAGAGCGTATGTGTGCTCCTAGAGTCTTAATGAAATGGGATTTAGGAGTTTACACGACTTTAACATTGCTCAAGATTAGTGCTTTCAAGTCCATCTTGATTCTTTGGTTAATCGCATGTTCAAAGCCTGTTACTACCCTCGTGGTTCTTTCCTAGGGGCAGAATTGGGGAGCAACTCAAGTTTTATTTGGCGAAACATTATTTTGAAAGCTCAGTTCTTCGTGCAAAAAATGTGTCAAATGGTTGTTGGCTCAGGCTCTAATATTAATATTCTTCGGAACCCTTGGCTTCTGAATAAGGATGATCCTTTTGTCATCTCTTCTCATCCTAGTTTGAGTGACCAACCTATCTCTAGTCTTATGGTTGTTGGAGAAAAAGCTTGGGATTCTGAACTTATTGATGATTCTTTTGTTGAACATGATGCTAAACTCATACTCAATATTCCTTTGTTACCAACTGTGATTGAAGATGGTTGCTTCTGGTCTAGGGAGGGATGAGATGAATAATATGTTAAGAGTGCTTATGGTCTTATCCAAGATACACGGAGTTTAAAATCTGAGGATAAAAACTCTATTTTTTGGGATGTTTTATGGAAGTTAAAACTCCCTCCTAAAATCAAAGATTTTATCTGGAGGGCTGCCGTGAATTTCCTCCCTTCTCGTGTTCTTTTACAAGTTAAACATGTTCCCTTACTTTCTGTCTTGTGCCCAAGATGCTTGAATCGATTTTCATTGTTTAGTGGGATGCTCTTTTTTCGTTGGCTTGTTGGAGGTTCTCTGAGATTCCTATGATAGATATAAGTGACAATTCTTTTGGTGGTTTGTTGGCTGAAAGACTCAAGATTTGGTATCTAGAACATTAAATTTTAGCTTGTATGTTGTGTTGGGCGATCTAAGGTGTTTGGAACGATAAGGTGTGGAAAGAAAAAAAATAGTTCTATTAAAGATGTGGTTGCATTGGCTAAAAGTAATTGTAATCAATGGAAGAGTGCTCAGGCAAAAACTTTTGTTTTGTGTCTAGTTTTGTTACAAGATGGTGATGGTCATGAGTATTGGATTGTACTAGCTGGAAATAGAATTAAAATAAATGTCGATGTTGCAATTTTTTACGGTACGAACAAATTTGTTTTAGGGTAGGTGGCACAAAGTTTTTCTAGTGGTATAGTCACTGCTTAGGCAGATTATCATTAGGGTATAGTAAACCTGGCTCTAGCAGAGGCTATTGGTGTGAAGGAGGTATTGAGCTGGATAAAACTAACGAGTCTTAATGACGTATTCGTTGAGACGTATAGTTTGTTCACAGTCCAAGCTCTTTGGAGTTCTTTGGAGATGCATTTAGCCTTTGGGTGTTTTATCTTGGAGTGCAAGCGTTTTATTTTTGATTAGCACAATGTCTATATTTATTTTGTTAAATGATTCGCAAATCGTGTAGCTCATCATTTGGCTCGAACTTTGTGATTTTATGTTGGTTGTAGTTTCTCAGCTGCTACGATACCTTTATCTTTGTTGGATGTAATTTGAAACGATATGGTTTAATTTTTAATGCATCCTTTTATTTAAAAAAAAAATCATAATGACCACATTCTATTCTTATCATTTTCATAGTCCATACAATATTCATATGTTGACTATTTTTTCTTTTATAAGCACATGCACCAAAATTTTAATTTAGCCATGTATTAGTGTTTTTATTTTGTTATTCGTGTTTTGTGATTAATGGCATGTGAACTAGAAAGGCTCAACATTAGCCAAAACGGGCTCATTCATGGGCCTACTCAAGTTAATAACTCAACCCATAACAGGTTCAGGCTACGACTGTGGGTCCAGACGCAAGTCCAAATTGCACGAACGATAAGGCCAAACAAGGCTTAACTACTTTAGTTCGGGAAAGACTATCTTGCCCAAAAGATGAAGGACCCATCAAGACGTATCTAGATATCCTCATAAGGCAATCCAAATGGGCGAGTGAAGAGACATCTAGAAGCATCTGGAAATCATCCTACATGGCATCCTCTAGACACAGGATCCTACCAAGTCAGAGGTGTGTCCCCTACGTCAGGCCTGAGGAGTACTCGCAACAAAAGGAAACTGTATTTTTATCCAACACCATATTCTCTGTGCCAACATGGATGCACACGACACCTGTCTCCACACATACGGTTGACCGTTATCTCATAAATTGAACCTTATCTAACCGACCAAAAGTCAATATATATTGCATTTTATATCTCATCTGTGGGCATGGTTAACACTTTTCCCATTCCCGACTCAAACCTATAAATAGAACATTATCCCTTCATGCAAAGTGTGGGAAAATCATTTCTCAAATTAAGGGCTAAAAATTAGGGTTCTTGAACTTTAGCAAGAGCACTCTTGTGTAAGAATACTTCAAAGCGTTTTTCAGCTCAATAGTATTAACATGTGGACTAAGACTTATCAACGCTCCAATTATATAAAAATCCTTGTTTCTTCATGCTTAATTTATTTTATAATTGGTTTTTAAAAATTTCTATAAACACACTTAATTAATGATACTCTGTTTATGGTGAATTAATTGGCCAATTGAATTTTATGTTCTTTTTGTATAAAGAATTTCATGTTTTTTTTTTGGAAATTTACATGGTATACTAATTTTTGTTTTTTGTTTACAAAAATACTGTGAGGAGGTATTTTTTACTTTTTTACTGTATTTTTTTTTGTTTAAGTTTCATACTGCAGTATACTGTGTTAATTTTTCACTGGTGTTCTACTAGTATTTTTTAGTTGTTCTACTGTTGTTTTGAGTTGTTCTGCTTTGTGTTTTACTGATGTTTTCTAGAAACACAGTATTTTTTAAAAAAATTTCGTGTGACAGTATTTTTGTAAAAGTTAATCTAAAATAAGTATTTTTGTAAGTTTCTTTTTTTTTTTTTTTTTTCTCAAGAATAGAGAAATGGCTTTTGTTTTTCTTAGAAAAGTGCTAAAATCCAAAACTAAGTACAACAAATGTGTAAATTATGTAATATGTGTAGTTGTGTACATATTAGGAATATACTCTAGCTGTAAGTATTA
This sequence comes from Cannabis sativa, assembly GCF_029168945.1. NCBI lineage: Eukaryota > Viridiplantae > Streptophyta > Magnoliopsida > Rosales > Cannabaceae > Cannabis > Cannabis sativa. Next base: position 79,515,000 of record NC_083604.1, on the reverse strand, counting down.
TCTCTTAATATTAATTAACTTATGAATCAACTTTCCATGTAGCTAATAAGTTGTAGTAGTGACCTTTCACACAAAGACATTTTTAATTTTTAGTCATTCTAGATCTCTCCAGTGTAAAAAAAAAAATCAACACATGATAAATCAGAATTAAATTAAGTTATTATGCTTTAAATTCTTTTGTTTGAAATCAATTTTTTATTTATTTTTTCTTTTTTTTTTCATCCATCATTTAGTCTTAAAAATAGTATCATATTACCAACTGAGGAAATAGAGTTCGATCTCACCGTACGTATTTGTATCAACAACAAAAAAAGATGTTTCATATTATTTGGTAAAACACAAATATTTAATTTAATTGATATTATTGAAACTAAATTAATATAAATAGGTATTTAAACAAAAGACAAATAAAACGATATATAACCATTAAAGCTATTAATTAATTATATCATTTTAAAATGTACAATGTATTCTCTAATAGTCTTAACTCCTTAATTTCCGTAATTGGAGGGCACTCTTATTCGTCTTGTTAAAACGTCATCTCTCTCTCTCTCTCTCTCTCTCTCTCTCTCTCTCTCTCTCTCTCTCTCTAAATATATATATTAGAATTTATTAATTAATTTTAATTATGTTTGAAACTCTGTTGTTCAAATACTATAGCAGTAGTACGTATCATATAAATTTAGAATATTTTTAGATGCGGAAATAAGAATTAAAATAATTTATGACATATTTTGTTTGAATGTATAAATATAAAAATATAAATTACAATTTATTAATTTATAAAAAATAGGGTTCAAGCTTTTTCCGTATATGTAAAAATGATGGGGTGGTAGTATGAGAGAGACTTTGAATATAATTGGATTAATAAAAGAAAAGATGGAAATTAATTTAATTATTGGTTGGTGATTGTTTAAGCTGTGCATGGTTCATTGAATATGCCTCAACTCAATATCGATCGTCACTCTTGTTTCTATATATTCATCATAATATTCTATTTTTAGTGAAACCATTGTTTCTACATATTATTTATTGTAATGGTTAAAATATTTTAATGTATAAAGTTATCAGTTTTTTTTTTTAAAAAAAAGGCTTCAAAAACCTAGTTATTATCCAAAATGAATGGATATATGTATATATACATGCATTAATTATTCACATATATATATGATTTTATCAACACTTCATCAATATGAAGGTTCGAATTTTCATATTAATATTATAAGGAAGGTTCAATCCACACACTAGCTAGCTACTTACCTCTGTTATTAGTGCATTTTAATTAATATTGTACATTTTAATTTAATAAATAATATGAAAAATTACTAATAACCAATTAAATATGACATCCATACATGGTACTGTTGGGGTTATCAATTAAGAATGCTCATATTTATATTATTATATAAGGACATTTTAAAATTTATAATATTAGAACAATTAAATATAATGTACAACCATTGTCGTTTTATGCTTGTTATTACTCTTAATGATTGATTATATATATGTATATGTATTATTTTGACACTTAGTGAAAACACATTATTTACATAGTTGGCATATTGAACAAGTTTCATCAGTTTGTGGTTGGTCCACCATGCATGTCTTCCACAAATATATTATATATAATATATATATGTATGTTTATATAGATAGTTTAAAAGAGCTGAGATCTATAACTAGAATTAGATGATCATTGTTTATGTAATCTTGGTTTGAGAGAGGCTAAAAAAAACAGTGATTGATGACTGTTAAGTATTAAAGGGGAAAAAAACTGATTAATATATAATTAACCAAGAAAAACAAAAGTACGTACAAACATAAACTTAACATAAATTAATATAATTAATCATCGCTATAAAGATAAATCAAAAGTTTTTCCTATTTTTTTTTAATTTTTTGAAAAGGAAAAAAAAAAGTAAAAAGAAAACAAAAGGTACAGCTAGAAAGAACAACGAAGCATTTTTTTTTTTTTTTGTGGAAGGGCCATCAATGATCACCATTTACAAAACATATACTGAGAGATTATATATAATTAATTATCTTATTATAATTAATTAATTAATTAATAAGAATATTTAGTGTCAGGAGACGTATAATAATAAAACAAGCCTCTCTTCTGTCTGGATGTCTTTATTAAAATAATAATATTTGCATAATAATCGACTATTGCTTCAAAAAGTAGAAATGTTATATATATCTATATATTTTGCGTGGAGGATATTCATATATTTATATAATTAATTTATTTAAGTTTAATTAAGATTTTCACCCTCTAATTTTGATATGTAAAAAATTATGTTTTTTGAGTTTTAAGGTCTTTAAAAATGCCTCATGAACTGTTGAGAGTGTTAGATTTAAAGACTTTTGTTCAATTTTAACAAAAAAAGTCTGGATGAAAGTTCAGGGGGCATGATTTAGTACATGTAAAAGTTAGAGAAGCATGATTTGATAAATATCAAAGTCTGAGGAACATGATAACAATCTCAATAATTCAGAGAAAATTTTTAATGGTCAGAAAAGTTCAAGAGACATGATTTTGTACATATTAAAGTTTAGAGGACAAAAATCTTAATTTATTCGATCACATTTTCACCCTTCCTCAAAATAAAATAAAAAAAAAAAACAAAACAAAACAAAAAAACAAAGAACAAAAATAAAGCATTGCATGTGTACGAAGCATGCATGTAAAGCAATTAAAAATACATCAATGTTTCTCTTTTTTACAATTTATAATAATTAGTTGTATATGCACTATATATAGTATACTTACTACTTAGTCTAATGTGAACTTAATGATGAAGGAAGAAGATTATTGTATATATAAAACAATTAATCATGATGGGCTTAATGTCGACGTGTGTTTTAATTGGTGCATTCCTAGTATGTAACAAAAAAGACAATTATATATATAGTACTATATAATTAATAATTTTATTAATATTTCAATATGTGAAGGAGAAATTCTCAGCAAAAAGCCGATCGAGTCCAAATAGACTCAAAATACAATCCGATAATTTTGACTACCAAACCATCGAAGAATCTAAAGATAAAACTTTGTGAGCTATGGTAACTCAAATCTATATTGGAATGCATCTAATTATATATAGGCTTCAATTAATGTCAACCAAAGAAAAATAATTAATATTGTCAACTAAGGCACAGCCAAATTCAGCTAGAAGTTTTTATCTCTCTTCAACAAAGCCAAAAAAACACTATTTGTGAAAGTTCTTAGCCATTGCTGAGAGGAAACAAAGAAAGAAAAAGGAAAGACAGAGAGAAATAGAGAAAAAAAGATGAATTGAAGAAAGACTGAATTCATTACACCGTTATTAGAGAGAACAAGAATATATAAAAGAGCAACAACTCACTAACAAACCAAGGAGAAGAGAAGAAGAGGTTAGTTAGAGTAGTTATACAATAACAACTAACTAACCAACTTCTATAACAGAATTGACTCTTATTAATATTAATAACACTATTTGACAATTGGTTTCTACTTAACTCAACGAGTTATACCAACCGAGAGTATAGAAGGATATCATAGAACTACTATAAATTTTTTTACTTTTAGTCACGAATAAAAGTAAAAAAGTTGTAACTATTAATTTATAAACTATCATTCTTATGTTGTGATTAATTTCGTAGCTAAATGTATTAGTTATAAAAATTACAATTTGCTATGACTAAAAGTATTTTTAGTCACAATATTTATTGTGACTTAAAGTTATATTTAGTCTACGAAAAATAATTTTTTTTATAGTAGTGAACACTGCAATAGCCTTGATGGAGACCTATAATTTAGTAAATAAAAAAAACTATATATCCTAGATTTACAAAATAAGAAAATACATATTAATTTTTACCATTTTAAACTTATTTAATTACTACTAATTATTATAAGTCAAATTATGGTCAACACATGAATCTTTTTCATTGAAATAATCATTTATCAAATCTAACATTACTTATTATAAAGCTTATTATTAACTGGGGATTAGAAAAAAAACATAATTCTTTTGTATTGAGTTTATCAAAATTTTTTCTTTCAAAAAAAAAAAAAGAGTTTATCAAAATTTTGTAAGTTTATAATTTAGAATAGACTCATGAATAAAGCTATAGTTATGATATGAGAATTTTAAATACCATATTGATATTGAATCACATTTTTTTTAACGAGAAGGATGTAAATTTTATTAACTCAAATCATTCAAAATAACATTACATAAACTACTCGGAAACATAGTAGCCGAATAGTTACAACAAGCATTAACTATGAAGCTCTAGCTAAATAATAAGCAACACGATCACTTGACAAAAAGTTAAAAGAGATTATTCAAACTGGAAAGAATCTGTCGACACTCAGAGATGCAGAATCCAAAAACAAAAAGTATATCCATCGAACTTTGGATAGCTTGGATCGTGATCAAACTGCATGACTCCACCACCACATCTTCACGACATGTCTCTTTCAACTTGCTCAAAACCTCTTTAACCTCAATAGCCTCGACAAGAACAGAATCAACCACACCCATTTGACTTGTTGTCTGAGTTAGAATAAGCTGACCAGAAGAGTCTTGCGCCACCCAACCATATCCATGCTTATTCATATTGCTAAAGATAGCTGCATCGACATTAATTTTAATCATATTATCAATACTACTATAAAATCTCATTTCTTGTTGGTTTTTAACTCACATTAAAAGTTTTGTCGTTGGTTTCCCTAACCAACGTGTGTACTGTAAACGCAAAAAAAACATGTGTATTTGCGACCAACTGACGGTTGAAATTATTTTTTTTGTGTCTGTTTATAACATACACAAAAAAAAAAACCTCAGATTTTAACCCAAATGAACCTAGATCTAAGTACAATCAAAAATAAAAATAAACACAAATCTCACATATTACACAAATCAAAACTCAAACTTCAAATATTACTCAACATAAATACAAATATTACACAATATATATTATATAAAAATTATCATATATATATAAATGCACAAATCAAATATTTGTAGAGAAGTTGCCACTAACTATCGTAGCTCGGACAGTGCCCCACCAATCATCGTTGATTTGCTGACATAATAATGGTTCTCACACCGTTATCTTAGATTCCTTTAAGATAGTTGCATTTACCAACATAGTGGATCCAATGATCATTCGAGAATGAGAGTAGTTAGAAACCTCACTCATATGCAAACTTTTCTTTACTAGTTCCCTCGCTAAATCAACAGAGTCACATTAACTTAAGATCCAACCAATTATTTGCTTAGAATATTTTTGATGCACCATGAGTCATCTTATTTCTTCCTCATTCCATTTTAGACACAGTTAACTTTATAATTAATACAACACTTGATTCACTTTTATTTTAAGAAAAATAATTTTAAATTAATACTTTAATATTAAATCATTATTGTTATTAGAAAAAAAAAAAAAAGATATAGAGAAGAAATTATGTAAGTTTTTCAAAAAAAAAATAAAATAACTACTAAAATATTGTAGTGTGTACGTACGTATTACATTTCGAATCGAATGTTAATTAATATACACTTATATCAAACATCATCAAAGTATAATAAAGCAAAGATTATTAAAATAATAAATATATGAAAAATTGTAAATCTATACAATTGAAGTATAAATAAAAGAAGATAGTTTAAGTAATTTTGAAGGTGATCATATAAGATGGCTGTAGTGATCCTTTTTTATCTTTTTTTTTGTCTTCAAAATAATGATCAATTAATTAAATTTAAACATACAAGATACCTTTATTTGGTCTCCTCTTCATTGTTGTAATGAATTAAAATAATAAAGCCAAAACTAAATAATAATAAATAAAATGGTCGGTGTATTAATTGTGGAAAACCAGAGTTAGAAACTGGGGGCGTAATTATATACCTAATTAAATCAATTTGAGAGGTTGGCATTACCTTTTGTCTAGCTATCTAGCTAAGCTAACCTCACTCACAACCTAATACTATTACTTAAACTAATAATACTATTATAATATTCATTAAAAACATAATAATTTTCTATGATAATATTAATTAATTATTATAATTATTATTGGGTTTATGTTTGTTTTATGTGATCCTGCTAAATAAAGTCAAACAATGTCGTCACAAAATAAAAAATAAAAGAACAACAAACAAAATCAGAGCATTGCTTAAGAAACACATACAAAATCGGTTATCGGATCAATTTGAATAATTTTTTGTTTCTTTTATTAAGTATTTTTTCAACTTAATTATATGTAGAAAATGTCTCCAACTTTTTTTTCCCTTCTCACCAAAAAATAAATAAATTCCCCAACCTTTTTTCTGAAGCTAATAATGAAATAAATATTCATAATTTTATTATTATTATTTATTATTAGTTTTTAATTTTATATAGGGTTGAGTGGGGGTATAAGAATACCTTTAATATTTGAGTGTTAAATAAGTGATGTAATGCTATATTTTGATATTTTTGTAATCTTTCTCCAATTACGCGTTATTAAATTTGACATATGTTATAGTATTGTGTTAAATTTGACACACAATTAACACACATTTTTAATTTATATTATTGTCATTTAATATAAATGACTTATTCTAATATACTTTCTAAATTACAATATCATCGTTATTTGTAAAAAAATATTTAATTTATTATTTATTATTAGTGATAGTGCTATTCTTTTTATGTTAATTTACATTTTAATTTGCAATATACATTGGAGTACAATAATAAAAAAATACTAAATACAACATTTATTAAATTTTTGTACCAAATTGAATATATTTTTTACTCCATGCATTGAAATGGTCTAATATGACTATGATGTCTCCAATCTTAATTTCAAAGTTCATTTTTATCAAAGTGCAAACGAGCCTTATGGGCAGTGTAAACTTTGAGAAACCACTATTGTATGTTACTCCAAAGTGCACATAAGTGTAATTTATTAATTACGGAAATTTTATTAAAATATATAAGTATTTTAATATATACTATTTTTAAAATAAAATATTTTTAGATTTACTGACCGTGAAAATTAAATTATTGGCCAAGAAATATCATTATAGTAAAAGATTGAGTTTTAGTTGTACCGAATTATTTTAGTGGTTACTTTCGTTATTGGGATGTTTTTGGGTAATTATTTATGACCAAATTATCCTTACCTAGAGATAATTTAAGAAGTAAGTTAAGGGGTAAAATAGCCTTTTACTAAGATTTATTTAAATTTCCCTTTTTAGTATTTTCTAGTATGTGCTAGGCTGACAGAAATTGGAATTTAATTTATATTAAGTTTTAATTTCATAAGTTTAATAAAAAAAGGATAAATCAAAACAAAACATAAGTCTTCTCCCCTAATTTTCTCTCTCTTTACTCGACCCTAAAAAGATTAAGACCCAACGTAGAAAACCCTTTGAGTTTTCTTCAATCCATATTCAAGAATTCAGCTAGTATTCAAGCTGGAAGAGATAGAGACAGTTAAGGTAAGTTCAATCCCTTGTTATCTTCATTTTCTTTTAAAGAAAGTTTTGGGTTTTGGAGTGAATTTGATGAAATAGGGTCTGTTTGAGTTTGTTTAAGTTACAGTTGGTTTTATGGTGTTTATGATGATTGTTTATTACTAGTTATGAGTTGAATTTGTTGTTGTAGTTGGGTTGAGTGAGTTAGAGTTTAAAGACCTCAAAACTCACTCAACATTGGTGAAATTATGATTTTGAGATATTTGTTGGTTATGAGTGTTTAAAATTGCTTTATTTATGATTTTAAGATGTTCAACATGGAAAAACGGCTTACCGTTTTTACGGTAATCTGTAAAAATGGTCGTTTTTACATTAACCTGTAAAAACGATAATGTAAAAACGGTACTTTGGACCATTTTTCCAGTGCTGAACGCAGAAAAATGATGGACCATTTTGGAAAAATAGTGGACTGTTTTGGGTGTTTTTAGTAACTATATTTTTGTGTTTTATTGATATTTAAGCTATTTTCGCACTATTTATCGATAAAAATTTGTTTGGTTTTAATTATAAGTCTTAGAACGGAATTGGTTAAGTTATTTACTGGTTTACTGTTGTCGTGACATAGGGCCCAAAATCGTCGAGCGTTGTTATACTAATACTGGCCCACACACTTGAATTTGTATTCGAGGTAAGAAAAGTCAATTATACCACATTGCATGGCTAATTGAGGCAATGACTCTCAATATGAAAGAGTTATAACTCTATTTTGAAACTGTTAGGTTTTTAACTTATTGGTTGCGTCATTGGGCAACGATAGTTACATTAGGTGATTTGTTAGAAACGAGGGTTGATGAATACTTTATAAACTTTCGGGAATAGTTTGTCTTATTAGACAACTAACTCAGAATTAATATTGTGATAAATTGTGATGTTTTATGTGAATATATATTTTAAGTATGTAACTGTTATTGATTACTGGTTTATTTAATCATGAAATCTATATTTTTGTTTCTCGTTTTTCTTGCTAAGTCTTTGTGACTCAAGGGTATTTTGTGGTGTAGGTAAGGAAAAAGAAAAGATGGATCAACCATGAGTTAGAGGTCTCCCGAAAAATATACATACCATCCCCTTCGTCTTTTGTGCTCAGTTGATAGGATTCGTCTTTGGTAGTTTTTGAATATGTATTAATATTTTGTAATAAACTAATACGGTGGTATTTTTGTAAAAGTTTATAACAAAGAAGTTCTTCGATCCAGTAATATTTTGAAAAAGAGTTTTAAGTTATATTTTAAGAAATAGTTACTAAAATTTTAATTAACTCACATTTCTTAAATCATTAGTTTATTATTATAAACTAATTAATAAAAGCACACATGTAGCGCAGAGCGTTACATGTTCACTTTGAGATTAACAGATAAATGTCTGCCATTTATTAATATATTATGAGGAAATAAAAGTTTGAATCGATGAAAATTGTGAGCAAGCATTCCAAAGCATATGAAAACATTTATTTACTCCCTCAATTTTGTCAAAACTTTTAATAGGAGACATTCTAAAATTCTGTAGGTACCTGACCGTTAAATGAAGTTATTATCCACGTGTTATTTTCTTTTTGGCATACTTAAATTAATTTTTTAAAAAAATTTAACAACTTGAATAAATATTGAGGCATTGTCATGTGCCAATTTTCATACTTAATAACAAAATACATATAAAAGTTCTAGAATTATAACTTATGTATTATTACCGCAAAAAATTAAAGTTACATATTTATTTACAATCGAAATTATACTTAAATATTTATATCGCAAATTATTCCTAAAAATATAACCTAATTACAAAAAAAAAAAAAATTCTTTTTATAAATCTATAGACAGTTCATACCTAGAAGACAACCACATCAAAGCAAAAAACTTGTTCAAAAGTATATCCCCATTTCAATTTGATCCTTTCTTTCACATTTATCTTTTAATCAAGTACTTAATTCCTAAAGTAATATATGAAGACATTAGATTACAAAAAAAATATTAACAACTGAATCAAATAATAACAAAAATCGTTACCCAGATGAGATTTCGTTATATCTTACCCTTCCCTAACCAAATTTCCAAACTTTGCTAAAATTTCATTTCTGTGGTCAGCATCGACTGAGTACCCACATTGCCACGTGTCAAGCCATCAACCTCTGAGAAAATCTGCATGGAAATCCACACTAGTTTATGAGAGCCAATAGGAGGTTGGTGACGTGTAGATTTCCTTATCCAAAACATCTTCAAATTCCTTATTATAACGTTCGATTGCAAACTCAGTACTTCCTCAAAATACATACCAAAGATATATCAAAACAAACTAAGAAAGGTTATAGAGAGTAACCTAAGCTTTAACACAAACCCTTTATATGGCCACCTCTGCTATTCAACAGTCGGCCTTTGCCGGCCAGACTGCTCTGAAACAGTCCAATGAGCTCGTCAGGAAGGTCGGCGGCGGCAGCAGTGGTGGCCGTGCCACTATGAGGAGAACTGTTAAAAGTGCTCCCCAGAGCATCTGGTATGTAGTTTTAATCGCCTACCTAGTTACTAGTTACTAGTTACTAGCTTTGACTTAGCAAATATACATATGTGATTCTCTTATATTTTCATTTATAATGTCTCCATAATTTTTTACTAGGGTGTTAGTAATTGTGGATAAGGGTGTTGTTTTGATAATTTTTTAGTGGGACTTAAAGTATTCTTAAGCTTTGTTTGAAACTTGGATTTTGGTGGAAAGAATAAGAAAAATGTATGAGGAAAAAAAGTGGAAAATAAAAAAACCAAATCAAATTTTTCATGGTTTTTATTATTATTTTTTTTTATCAAGGTAATCAAATAAGAAAATAGGCTTTATGGTGTCTAAATTAAATGGCACAAATTTCCAAATAAATTTTTGTAATTTCATAATTAGTATATAATGTCAAAAATCTAAACCAGGGTATCAACAAAATAAAGTCTTAGTTAACCTTTGGGCCCAAGTAAGGAGGTTTGGGCCTATGCCCAGTTATTCCATGGGCCAGGCCTGCAAGATAATCCAATTTTAGGACTTATTCCATTGCACATTTCACATAGAATTATCATTACATCTTTTTTCAACTCTAATTACTACATCATACACTTTGAACAGGTATGGCCCAGATCGTCCAAAGTACTTGGGCCCATTCTCAGAACAAATTCCATCATACCTGAATGGTGAATTTCCAGGTGACTATGGATGGGACACAGCTGGATTATCAGCTGACCCAGAAACATTCGCTAGAAACCGTGAACTTGAGGTCATCCACAGTAGATGGGCTATGCTTGGGGCACTTGGCTGTGTTTTCCCAGAGATTCTATCCAAGAACGGTGTCAAGTTTGGTGAGGCAGTGTGGTTCAAGGCCGGTTCACAAATCTTCTCAGAAGGTGGGCTCGATTACCTTGGCAACCCAAACCTTGTCCATGCTCAGAGCATCTTAGCCATTTGGGCTACCCAAGTTGTTCTAATGGGCTTTGTTGAGGGTTACAGAGTTGGTGGAGGCCCACTTGGTGAGGGCTTAGACCCAATCTACCCTGGTGGAGCTTTTGACCCATTGGGCCTTGCTGATGACCCAGATGCTTTTGCTGAGTTGAAGGTTAAGGAACTCAAGAATGGAAGGTTGGCTATGTTTTCAATGTTTGGGTTCTTTGTTCAGGCCATTGTTACTGGCAAAGGTCCAGTTGAGAACCTCTTTGATCATCTTGCTGATCCAGTAACCAACAATGCTTGGGCCTATGCCACAAACTTTGTCCCTGGAAAATGAGAAAATAAAACCCAAATGCTTTGTTAATTAATAATGTACGTTCTCCTTTTCTTTCTTTAGTTGTAATGACTTAATTTACCTAAAAAAATTGGTGCTCTAGTTGAAGCTTTTTCTATCTTTGTACTGATCAATTAAGCTCTGCTTCTATATATATATATGGTTTGCTATGTGCTTGAAAATAATCATTGCAAGTATACTAATTAACTAAGTATTCATTAATCAAATTAGGAAAAGATGTTTATTTATTGCACACCAAACCTTCATATTGCTCTAAAATGGTTCTCACATTGAACATTAATATTGAGAAGTGTTCATACAATTACATATTCAAAGGCAAAATATCAATTAAGTGAACTGATGTTGCAGAATTATCATTAATTTTTAAGGATATCCTCGATTTAAATTAAGTATAAATTTTAATAGATAAACATGCTATTAATATGGATTAATTGCATACTTTTATGAAACATTATCTTAGTTTCTATCATACTTATCATGTGAGAGTAGACAACGTATATATATGTTCAACTATCTCTTTAAAAGATTGATTCATTATATTGACTAGCAGAAGCAGTGATCTTCCAACTATAACAAATGGTATAGTGAATATGAGATTCTTCTAGACCTCACTTCTATAGCCACTTGAGCTAGTTTACTTGAGCTAGTTTGGAATAGTTAGAATGTATTGTTCTTCAGTCTTTATGAGTTTGGAGTAGTCTATTATGGGCTATCCTTTGGGTTTGATCAGCATAGGTACTTGTGAATTGTGATTGGGCTTGAATTAGAGCACCCGTGAGCTCATGGTTGACTCAACACTGCTTTACTTTTGCATGTAAATTAGAGCACCCGTAAGCCAAACCCCAGTAAAACAATAATAACAAATATAAAAATCAACTTATAGCATATATCACATACAATACGCTCTTGTGTAAATGATTGTGCCACCGCACCATATAATACGCTATCTCATATATAATGACACCACATCATCTTATATCTATATTACATAGACATCACGTGTTACATTCACATGTCTATATATATTTAAGGCCTTCATAGGGTTTATCTTGGCTTTAATTACTGAATCTAACCTAGCTATGCCTTAATCGCATAACTCTTATCATATATTCACATAATTCCTTTAGGATTTGCCTAATCATAGAAATTTTAGGGTAATAACCCTAACACACCTTTCTACATAAATATACATATATCATACAAATGAACCATTACGCTATACTCTAGGTGCTTAGTTTGTTGTCTTACCTAAGTTTCAATGTATGGGGAGATATCCAGTCCACAGGTGATCTCGAGCAAGCTAGTGTTGGTATTTTTAGTCACAATCCTGATTTATACACAACAAGGTTAATCCAGAAATCACATTAAATAATATTCACATTTAGGATCCCAACTCTAGACCAATGAATAGAGCTCTAAACGAGCTTTCTAACGATATAAAGAACATCTAAGTCGAGGTTTAGAGTAAAAAATTATGACCAAAAACAAAATGAAAAAAAAAAAAAGTGAATTGTCGCCTCAGGGTTGTCACAACTAATTGTCGCCATGACTAAACATGTGATCGCTGCGGCCAAACTGGGCAGGGGCTATCCCCTATTTTAGGTAAAGTCTCGTCGTGACCACCATAAATTTAGTCGCAGCGACTAGACTAGAAAAAACTCAAAAAACTAAATTTTCACTACTCTGAAAATACACCAAATTAACTCAAACTTAATTAAATATTGCAATCACTTTCAAACTCAAATCAAAGTGTAAATAAGCATAATTTACCACAAATATTACATACCTAAATACACATGCTCCAAAAAATCCATATCCTCATAATTTACATAATCAAAACTCAAGAAAACCAAGTAGAATTCATACTTGAACTTACTAATATTGACATTACCAAAGTCCCATCAAGACTAAATCATAAAGACCAAACCAAGATCATCACAACCATACCATTTAACAACTACATGTAATTCAATTCAAATTTATGAACTTTTTGGAAATTAAATTAAGAGAAAAGAAATTAAAGCTACCTAAAATGATCCTTCCAAAGCTAAACACAACCCACAACCAAAATTCTCTTCAAATTACTACACTTCTTCTGAAAATTAAAGAAATTTCATCAAACAGGGATAAATCACAAAGAGTAAAGGGCAGCGGGGTTTTTTTTTTCCAAAACCAGAAAAAGAAATATTTATCTCTTGAAACTCAGAAAATAAACTTACGATTTGATTTTAAAGTTTGGTCAAATGGCCATTTTGCCCCTAGGGCTACAATTCAACTTATTTAGTAATCAAGGGCATAGATGTCATTCACATTACACATAAATTCATATAATCACATTTATATATATTTCATAGTGTGTTGTCATAACTACATAACTCATATATTTTGGATTTCGAACCCAGTTCAAACGAAAATACTCAATTATGATAATATCGCGCAAACTTGTCGAAATTCACCTGTAATACAAAAAAGCAAACATACTACATGGCCAAAATGTAGTTAATTAATTTTATAAAAAAACTGGCACTAAATGTTAATTTTCAACCTAAAACTGATAAACAACCCTTTAACTATCTTTTTTTAGCAAAAAATTGTCTCGGAAGGCCAATTTTGTAGTGTTAGAATATGAGACTAAAATGAATAAGGTTCCATCTTAAAACTAATTGGTAATGGAAAAAATAGTCTATTTATCTTATATATCACAATTTATTTTCACAAATTAACAATGTGAGACTAACTCTAATACATAATAGTGGAAACGAACTCCATTTTTAGCCATTGAAGAAAGCTTAAGATGAAGATTAATAATTAGTTCTGGTACATGTAAAAGAATAACATACCAAACAATGAAGAAAAGCTTTCTTGATTGATTAAGCTAAGAGGTTGAGTATTTATACATGAGCTGAAGTAAAAGCCATCTAAGCAAAAGAATGTAAAATTTATTACAAGATGTAACTAATTAACTCAGTAAATTATAAGTTAGTTATACAATTAGCTAACTAATTTACCATTGACAAATTGAGCTAATGTTCTAGTATATTATCCTAACATTGCAGGGTTTTAATATGGGTCATCACACAGATAATCTTCATGTATTAATATCATGAGTGCATGAGTCCACGTAGCTAAATTATCTGTGTTTTCACGCGAACGCCCTCTAAATACACTTCATATATATGCATCACTTACATATATATATCTTTCCTATACCGAATTTAATACAATAAAATTGGAACAAATTACCAAAAGGATCAAGTTTTATAATTGGTTTATTAAAAAAATATAAAGTTTATATCAAGAATATCAAGATAAAGATATGAGGGACGCATGTGACTCATCCGGAAAGGTAATTAAAACTTAATTAATAATAATAATATAATTAATAGTTAAAGAAAAAATCTATCTAAATCATGAAAAATATATGATTCTACTACTCCTCATAACTTTAAAAAAAAATAAACATCTCATCGTTTTGAATTGACTTGATCCTCTCTTATGGTTGCTAAATATTATAAACAATAAACATAATATTGTCTTAATATTTAAATAAAATTCTACATGTTTCATAGACATATATATTATTTATACACAAATATCTATTACGGTTATGTATTACAATTAAATTAATTAAGATGATAAGTTAAACTATATTAAAAAAAAAATTAATATAATATTTAAAATAATATAGCCATACATTTTTTTAAAAAAAAAATAATAAGACTCAAACATTTGTTACGTTTTTCTCCATAGAAAATGAAAAAACAGATATATAATATATTTGGTAGGGCTCACCATAATCAATCCATTGTGGAATTGGACAAGATTGTTGAGTCAGATTGGATATTTGGATAAGCTATATATGTTTCGTTGATAAAATAACATTATTAATTTTTTGTAGTAGCTTATAGACGAACATCATGAATAATTATTTTTGTGTACCAAAAATATCAAAAGAACTTAATAAGTTTGTTTATTTTGGGCAACTATTATTAGTTCTTTTCTTTGGCATATCAACCATATTTTTACGTAAGAAAAAATGTCACGACTTGTTTACTCTAATTAATCATAGATATTGCTCCACGTTAATTGTTGCTTCTCATTATAATAATTTTCTTTGAATTTATGATAAAAAAATATGATGAATATTGTAATTATATTTTTGTTAAAAAAGTGTACGATTTTATTAGTTATTGTTTTACTGTGTGGTGTTTTTTTTTTTTTTTATTGCATGCATGTATATGAAAATAGATTTTATAGTATTATATTATATATATAACTAATAATATTTCTGATTTTATGAAACTGATCATCACATATACTAGCTAGTCATGCATATATATCATAACACCTGTGATAATAGTGATATATATTAGTGTACATATCTTAAATATATGTGACACTGACTATACTATAATAATGATTTGGATAAAATTTTGGAAATACTTTGAGGACAGCTCTAATAATGATGGCAATTTTGGCACTACACTAAATATATTACCGGCCACTAACTTCAACATTTCCCCTTCTCAAATATTACTTATATAAAATTTTATATATAATTCAAAAAAAAAAAAATCAAATCTTCAAAGTAAGAAGAGTCATTTTAATGACCCTACAGTGGGAGCCATCTGTAATATATATAAATATTAAATGTGTGTATATTTATATATGTGTGCAGAAGGTGTCTGTCCACATCATTTTGACAATGATTTAACCCTTTCAGCAATACAAAACCATATTTAAATAAACAAATAAAATCTTTAGTGTATGCAACCCAACATAACCTAACACAAATTGTGTAAAAGGTAAATGTATTATATATATACACTAGTAGTACTAGTGATAGATAACATTCAATTAATTCATGATCATGAACCAATCTAGCTAATTATAAAAAAAGTTAGATGATTGGACAAGAAAAGTTAGATTCTAGTTACACTACATAGGTTATTTGATGTAAATTTTAAAATTTAATTCGATCCAATCTATAATATCTTAAAATGGGGAATGAATTATCAACCCTAATCACTACAATATTTAAGGCTATTAGCGGCGAACTAATATGCTGGTAATAACCTCCTCTTCCGTCGTTAATAGCTAATAGTCTGCCACTATTAATGATTATTTAGGATGAATTTCTAGTCCCCTCTGAATAATTATTAATAGCAGTGAGATCCATCGCTAATATTTTTGGTCAGTTTTGAGATAAGCATTATTAGTAGAGGTTCGCCGCTAATGCTTGCTGCTAATATATTCAATTATTAAAAAATTAAAAAAAACGATAAATTAAAATTTTAAATAATAAATTAAATATAATTTAATAAATACAAAATATTTTAAGTTAACACCAAAATAAATACAATGTTTATTATTATTATAATGTCTCAAATTAAACTACATAAATAACATATACATAATATTTATAATGTCGAATTGTGACAGTCAGTAGTCACGTGATCCATAAGGGGAAACACCAGGAAGTTGTGCAATCCCACAATGCCTGGAAAAGGTTTAGTGTGATGATTCTGACATTGTGTAGGTATGGAACTATACAGTTGAAGAAGAATTAAATAGATTGATTGGCACTACATGTATTAACAAGGTGCATCTTGTTTTTTGGTAGCTCATCATAAAAGAACTCAACAGTTAAGCATGCTTGACCTGAGGTAATTTCAGGATGGGTGACCTCCTGGAAAGCTTTCCCAAGAAGTGTGCGAGTGAGGACGAAACACTCTAGAAATACTCGTGTTGGTCTTTAGGGCCAGTCCTCAATCCAGGAAGCATCCAAAGTGACGTACTTGTGTATAAGAGTCATCATTTTGTAGGTGTTAGGGTACAGTAGAGACTTGAAGTGGGGGCATTACAAGTGGTATCAAAGCCTTGACCCAGCCAATAGTGTGGTCGACGAGGACGTCAGACCCCGTAAGGGGGGTGATTACGACAGTCAGTAGTCTTGTGACCCGTTAGGAGAAACACTAGGTAAGCTATGCAATCCCACACCGCTTGGAAAATGTCAAGTGTGATGATTCTGAGATTATGTAGGTATGGGACTATACAGTTGAAGAAGAATTAATTGGATTTATTAGTACTAACTATATCAACAAGCTGCATCTTGTTTTCTAGTAGCCCATCACGAAAGAACTCGACAGTTAAGCGTGTTTAACCTGTGATAATTTCAGAATGGGTGATCTCCTGTGATGTGCGAGTAAGGACAAAGTACGCGAGAAATACTCGTGTTGGTGTGTAGGGCCAGTCATCAATCCGCGAAGCATCCAGAGTGACATACTTGTGTATAAGAGCCATCATTCTGTGGATGTTAAGGCCTAATAGAGACTTGAAGTAGGGGCATTACCATTATTAACATAATTAAATTAATTATTCCATAAAATCATCATTAAAGTCTGAGGAAAAAATATCTTGATTTGCATTATTAAAGTTAGGCGGCGGTTGTGGCGGTGAATGAACATATAATTAATTTGATGATAAGCCAAGTGTTAATTCTCCTGATTGAGCTTAATTGAGTATTGGAGTAGTGAAATTTTTTTACTCCTACGAAGAACTCCTAAGCCCACCAAATATCCCAAAATTAGCAAAGTTTGAAGAGAGCAGAGGAGACTGGAAAGGGGTTCCATATAAGAACTGACTTTGATTTTATGAGTGCTGCTATTGTGGAGAAGATCGATGTTGTTGTGGTGGAGGAGCGGTATAACTCTGAGAAGACGAACCACCAGGATTTTGTGACTAACCATACATTTGGATAAATTTTTCAAACCACGAGTTATATAAATTGGCACATTATTCATGTATCACACTACTTCCTAATGTGTCACGTATAGTCGTAACATATCTGTCACAGTGTTCTATATTTCATTGGGGGGAAAGGAATGTGTAGCTAATTGACTTTAACTAGTTTATTTTTTTCCTTTCTCTTTGATCCTATAACACGCGTCTATTTGATAGTCAGGTCTTTCCCCGAGTACTTTTTCAAGTACCTCAAATTGATAACTACCATCAGATTTCGTACCACATATATCACTCTGAGATTATCTTTCAAGTACCTTGAATTAAATATTAATGTGGGATTATAATATTATATTATCAATTATGTGTTATTATATGTGAATAATTGAGTTTAAGTTTTCATTTATTTGATAGCGGAAATTTCGTAATTTTGACCCAGTAAGGATAAAATTGTAATTTTATTATACTAGGCCCTGATAAACTACATTATCATGTAGTGTGTTTGTTTTATTGTGTTAGAGGTAATTTTTGACAAGTTAGTGTGCTATAGTCACATCAGGTATTTTAGCTCGGACTAAGTTTGGGATCCAAATTTCAAGTCAAATGTGTATGGAAATTAAATGATGTTATATGATATTACATGTGTATGGGTTGTATTGAAATGATATTTATGCCCTTAGTGCTCTTTTTGGAGTGATTTTTAATGTTGAGGGTAAATTGGTCTTTTGGCCATATTATAGTGAAAAGGATAAGTACATTATTATTTGTTAAAATTGATGAAAAATCATTTTCAGTTAAGTTTGAAGCTTCTCACTGACCTCCTCCTCTCCTTCTCTCTCTTTTTTATTTTGTGGTTTTGAAACTTAGTGAATTGAAGCAAGTTTGTGTTGAATTTTGGAGTATTGTTGTTCGATTGAGCTTAGAAACCAGTTTGAGGTAACAATTTCTTTATTTTTTCTAAAAATTAAATCTTAGGGTTTCGAGTTTGTGTGTTGATGAATTAGTTTTGAGGTTTAATTAGTGTTGTTATGTTCTTAGGAGTTGAGATATTGAGTTTGAGCTATTCTTTTTCTTAAGCTTTGGTTTGTAAATATTGTGGACATTGTCCCACATGGAATAAATGTTAGAGAATCGAGTCATATATAAGAACATGGGCTACTCCACTCATTACCAATTAGTTTTGAGATGGAACCTTATGATTCTCAACATGGTATGAGAGTCATATCCTTTGCAGGCAAGTGATCCTATCTGATCCACACCAATACAGATAGTGACCATGTCCACTCTAATACGGTTTAAGATTGGTGAGCAAAAAATAGCCACCATCTTGAGGGAGAATATTGTGGATATTATATCCCACATGAAATAAATGGTGGAGAATTGAGCCATATATAAGAACATAGGCTACTCCACTCATTACCAATTGGTTTTGAGATAGAACCTCATGATTCTCAATAGTAAAAATTATATAGTTGTTATGTGCGAATTGAGCATGGATTATATTATTGTGAGAGATGTTATGTGCATGCATATACATTGTTTTGGGCTTAGAAATCGAATGCGTAATAAATGTTAAGTTTTGGATTGTTTGGAGCATTTTCGGGGCCCCTAAAACATGATTTTTTTTTGGATTTTTTGAACCCATGCGTCGTGGCCCTATTCATGGGCACCGCGTCCTCTTAAGTGAAAAATAAAGCATTTGCTTTTTACCAGGCACGTTGCGGCACTCCTGTGGTGCAAATTCCCCCAGTTTTTTCCCGAACATTTTGTGAGCTTGTGTTTGCTATAATTTTTGACTTCGAACTCCGTTTTCGAATGTTCATAATAATAAAAAAAAAACTAAAAAATAATGACGAATTAACCTCACAATAATGGTAAACCATCAACTATAAAACAAATAAAAAAAAACAATCTTATGACAACTAAGAACAAAATATAAAACTTTCAAAAAAAAGGGTCTAAAGCAGGGACAGACCATGTTGTATTAATGTGGGGAGTATAGCCCCCATTAACAAAAATATTGTATTTTAAAAAATTAAATGTAATTTTTTAAATTTAATAATTATAGATCAAAATCGTAGAAAAGCCTCCATGAAATTAAATAAATCTAATAAGAATGATTATAATATAAGTATAAATATTTTTGAATGATAAATAAGCCTTCACAAAGTAAAAACTCTGGGTCTGTCACTGGTCTAAAGAGCATATTTTTATAAAAAAATAAAATAAAATAAAACGTAAAATATTTAAAAAAAATTACGTGTCAAAGTATTTTTATAATTTTTAAATTTTTGATAATTTCAAAAATATATTCATTCACACACTTTCAAACAAAAAAGAAAAAGAAAGAGATAAATTGGTATATACATATGCTAATGCTATGGTGGCTCTCTATGTTTCTTGATGAGTAATTAGTTTTATTTGGTATGACTTGGCTTGGCATATAAATTGAGTGCATGCAACATGGACATGTGGTTTGTATAAATACTTATTAGTAATCAATGCATATGGTCTTCTTTCTCGATAGATATAGAATCTTGAAGATACATTAAAAATAGAGTTGGGAAAATTTTCTAGGCTATATATATTTTGATCAAATTGGAAAGCAAATTCGATTATTTTATTAAAATTTTTGCGTACTTCATATCTTTCTAAATACTTGTGCAAAGATTATAACTTGACTAAGTACATGTATTCAATACTATTGTCTCTAACCAACTAAATAATTAAAAAGCTACACTAAGTCCATAAAAGGACCAAATTAGTCAATATAAGGCCGAGTAAGATTTCTATAAATAATTACAAATAAAAAAATGGTTCAATTTGATATATATAAAAAAGGATTTGTCTCTCACCCTTCTAATGCACCAAAAGACGACCCTTCTACCTACCCTAGAATATTATCTTCATATATATGTAAACATTAATTTGCTCAAAATTTTGACCCCAAAACAATATAATTAAGTTTCTTCTATACTATCTTCCATTAATAATTAATATGGAAACATTTAAATTTTATTTGGGTAATCAAAATTTGCACGTATGAACAAGAAGAACCTTTTTTCCAAACTTTGCTTTTTGATACGTAATTTTAAATTTCAAAGGAGTTGAGTAAGTTCCAAGTTATTATTATAAAGATATAAGTTACACGTTTTAAGATTGTGAAATGCACTTACTTACAAAAAAATATATATGTTAATTATTCACTAAACCAAGCCAAAGCAATTAATGAAATTCTTTTGCTTTTCATTTTTAGCTAAGAGAAGAATATATATGTTATATTTCTTAGACACATGGAATAAAGGTTTATTAAATCTTTGGAATAATATTACCTTACACCCCATTATCATTTGATCTTTGTCTTAAAAACCCAAAAAAGCAAACTCTATCTATCTTATCTAAATGATAATGATGATAATGATGATGACATTTTTATTTAGATGAAAATTTCTTTCTTAGTTAAATCCAATTGAAATATTAAAACAAGTCCACTCTCACACGGGTCATGAGTCACTACTACTCCTAATATACTAGAACTACGTACCCTTCCCATCCACCAAGAGGCAGTACAATTACAAACCCCACCCCTCAAAACCAAAAGGGCCCATTCAGGGCCCATTTAAACCCACGTGCCACCTCGTGCCACGTGTGGGCCCATTAACGCTTCCAGGTAGCCACGTCACGAGCCCATGACGGTCCGAATAAACCCTGCGAGTGACTTGGTATATGCCGCAACGTGTCAATAAGCCTAGTCGGATCTTATCACGCATATACCAGAAGAGTCTTCTAATTGTCAAACTTTTTCTCTTGACCAATTACAAAATAGTAATTTTAATTTTTTAAAATAACAAATATAAATTAAAAGTAATTTAAAAAAACGAATATTCTCAAATAAATTCCTTTAAAACCAGTTTCTTTTATTTATTTATAAAGCTTCTAACAACATTCCAGTACTGGGTGGTAGCTAGCTTCATCTCAAAACCCATTTTCGAAACAAACTCGAATATTTATTATTATAAATACGATTAACCGTTTTCAAAACACAATCAAATTATTCTCTTCTTTCTTTTCGTTTTCAAAAATGGCTGGTTTCGTACGTACAAAGCGACTCAGTGACCCGCTCGACGCGCGAGTTAGAGATCGACTCGTCGGGAGAGATTCCGGCTCCGACCACGGCTATTCCAGCAGCGGAAGCGAGCACTCCGCCGATGAGTCTCCCTGTTTATCAGAACTCGTTCATTGTTTTCTCGAGGAAGACGAGTCCGAGTCAACTCGGTCTGGTTTTGAGTACTACGATTCCGAGTCGGAGCAAGTCGAATCGGTATCTGATCGAGTCGATGCGACCGAGTGTATTCTCAGGTCTACCGTAGCTAACAATGCCGATTCGTACAGGAAACTTCTTCAGGCTCATGTTTCCCAAGGCGTTGAAGCTTTTTCTCACATGAGATCTAACGAGGTAATGTTCAGGCGAAAAGTCATGTCGTTATTACGTGATTTGGGGCACAATGCCGCGATCTGCAAGACTAAGTGGGATTCCTCCGGTGGAATCACAGGCGGAAGCTACGAATACATCGATGCCGTACTAAAACCTAGCTCCTGGTCAGGAACATCAGCCGGAGAAACTCGCCGCTACATAATCGATCTAGACTTCGCGGCCGAGTTCGAGATCGCTCGTCCTTCGGCACAGTACACGAGGCTTTTACAGTCTCTTCCGAGAGTATTCATCGGCAATGGCGACGAATTGAAACGGATCGTTAGAACAATGTGCGACGCAGCCAAAAGATCGTTAAAAAGCACAGAACTCTCAATACCTCCGTGGAGAAAGAATCGTTACATGCAGAACAAATGGTTCGGTCCGTACAGACGGACGGTGAATCCACTACCGGAACAAATATCCCCGTCGGTGACTTCTCCGGCACCGACTCCCGTCGTGAAATGCCGTTGGGTGGGTTTCGATAACGCCGTCTCAGACGGCCACGTCAACATTGTCCGAACAAGATGATAAGGATTGCAATAATCGCAATTAATATATATAATATATTTTTAATATTAAAAATAAAATAGATTAATTAAACTAATCTCATGAGATATTGCTCTTTAATCTTTTATTATTTTAATTAAAAAAAAATCAAAATGTATGTAACGCGGAGAATGAACATCGTGTACATAGCGGCGTTACAGTAGTAGAAGAAGAATGATGTAAACGAGTCATTGAAACAAATCGACGCCGTTAAATTAGTCAAAATTTTGTAGGGTCGGATAGTTAATCGAGCGGTTGTAAATTTATATTATATTATATTAATAAATTAAATCAATTTGTTTTTTTTTATCCGTATAGGATAATATAAATTTATGATTGCGATTACGTGGCAGACAAGGTTTTGTTCACCGTAGAAGAGTAGTTTAGTTTTCACGAGCTATGGATGGATGTGACGTGTTTGATGAGATGTGTTGTATAGTTTTGGGTAAATACCATTTTAGATTCTGTATTTTGCAAAAGTTATAGATTGTTAAATGATAAAATGGACCTTGTATTTTCAAAAATAGTAAAAATAGGACCTGAGCTTAATTTTTGACAATTTTTTTTTAATACAACCAACTTGAAGACAATGCTTAATACGAACAGATACAAAATATAAACAGTTTTGTCATAGCACTTTTAGATCGGATTATAATTAAATTTTATTTTGACAAAAAATCAATTCAGGGTCCTACTATTTTAGAAAATACAGGGTTCATTTTGTCATTTAACAAAACACAGGGTCCAATTGATAATTTTTATAAAACAAAGAGTCCAAAATAGTATTTACCCTAGAGTATTTGAATTGAAATTGGGACAGTTGGCAGGGGATTGTTGTGTATAAATTGGCACCAAATTTATGTGATTGCAGAGACTACACGACAATATTTGGAGAGAGAGAGAAAGTGAAGAAGGGGGCAAGAAAGGGTTGTTTGGGGTGTTTTGGATAAGGTATTTTAATAATTGATGGGAGGGGACAAAGGCAAAAATAAAGCCTATTATATTCTTCCTCGGCCATTAATCTTAGGCTCATGGGGGGAGATGAACTCACCCAATCAAAATTGAGAAGGTGTCCACTCTTTCTTTGTACACAATAATCATGTGTTCCCTCTTTTCCTTTGATTACAATATAATACGATGGAAAAAGAATGTATACGAAGGGAATAGAAGTAGAATTAGAATTAGTGGTGGGGTTTGAGATTTATTTTATTAAATTACATTGCATTATACTTGTACTTATAAATAAAAACACAGCGTTCCACCCTTGTGTATTAAGGTTCCTAATTTTTGCTAATAAATTTTAATATGTATCAAATTATATTCTATGTATTTTTTCAGTAGTTAAAAATTCTTTTCGAATTATTGAAATTATTAAATTTATAGACTTCTACCTGATTTCATTCCATTTTACTAATATGGCGATTGTTCATGTACTGAATTTTATTCCCGAACTTTGATACTAAATCATGTCTTGTGAACTTTCAAAAGTACAAAAGTGTGTCTCTAAATTTTCATCCACATTAAACTTTGTTTAGTAAATGGCTCCTGGAGATTTGTAGATGTAGAGCGAAGGACTTGAGTAAAAGTGTGTTCCTATCCAATCTCCTTCACTGTTTCAGTTTGGAACCCTTTTGAGTCGATATCAAGACTTCTTCCTCTAGTTGTTTTAGATAATTTGGACAAACTTGGTGACGAGATCATTAGTTTTATTTTCTTTGTAATAATGGTGTTTAGCATCTTTTGTCTTTGTGACGTTGACTTTAGGCCGTTTTGTGAGCTTTGCCCCTTTGTTCTTCTAGATGCAGTTAGAGCTTTTGCTCCTCTTTGTAATTTGCTATTTGTGGTTTCTCTTTGTGAGATTGTGTGGTTTTTTTATATCTGATCTTATAGAACTTTGTTATTTTGTTAATCTTAATGAATCTCCTTAAAATAAATAACTAAAGTATAATTAAAAGAGATAATTGCAGCAAAAGTCTTCAAAAACTTAAGATTGATGCAGATTAGTCCCCAAAAATCAAAAAATTTGTTAGTCCATTAGTACCTAAGTTAAATAGTCTCTTAATTGCTACCAATATCACCACATGCCAAAGCATTATTAGTACACTTAATAAATATTATTAAAAAATTAAATAATTAGAAATTATATAAAAAATAAAAATTTTAATATTTATTTATTTTCTTTTTCTTTTATTAAAATTAAAAAAAAAAACATTATCTAAGAAATTAAAAAAAAAAAAAAATCCTATTATTAATTCTCAAGTCTCACCCTAATCCTCCTCTTCTTCTTCTTCAAAGAATCTATTAATTTTACAACAAAATAAATCTAATTAATTAAAAAAAAAACTAATATTCAAATCTAACTCGTCACTCACAAATCTCTCACAAACTCACCATTATGATGATTGCATCAAAACCATGGCTCCAGTCGTCGATGACTGAATAGAAACAATGCAAAAAAAAAAAAGATTAAAATATTTTGGTGTATACATAGTTATTTTTTTTTTATATGCATAGTAAAAAAATGTATAAATTTTTTTTTCGACAATATAAATTATTGAAATATTTTTATAAATAGTCATAAAAATAAATTACACCTTACATGATTATATAATTATAAAAAAATAGATTAAAAGTCTCTTAAATAGAGAGGTATGGAACAACTTTTAAGAAAGTAGGCATGGCAAAAAGATCCATTCATTCGGATCGGATCAGTGATCCGATCCGACGGATCATTACTGATCCGAAACATTCGGATAGTTATTGGATCTTGGATCAGATCCGACCCGCCCCGCTTAATTTTTTTACGGATCGGATCTGACCCGATCCGTTTTAAATATATATATTTTTTTTTTTTTAAAAAAAAAAAAGATTTTTACTTTTTAATATATTTTTTTAAGGTGTAAGGCCAGTGGAATACCACCATTGGACATATATGATCTACCCATACACCACACTATATATTATTATTCGAATTAATTACTCTCTCATTTAATTCTTATATATGTGTATATATATATAAATAAAAATATATATGCATACTGGCCACTCTATATTTTAATTATTTGATTATAATAATTATTATTATTTGCAAAATTTCCTATAATAAGAAAGTAAAGTAACAAATGTTATACACAATAGATCGATTTATGTATAGGCACTGTTAAATATATTAATTTGTACAATAATTTACACTTTTATAGTATATGACTTTTATATATGTATGCAACAATAATTTACATTTAATATAAACATATTATTAATTAATAAGAATAATATTTAATTTTTGTTTATCAAATAAAAATACTAATTAATTAAATATTATAATAATGAGTAATTAATACTATTATTTGACTCTTAAATATTTAATTATTTAAGGGGCATTTGGTAATATTTTTATTTTTTTTAATTTTTTTAATTTTTTAATCATAAAAATAAAAGTAATTTTTTGTTTTTAAAAAATATGTATTCTATAATCATTTTTGTTTTGTTTTTTTTTTAATTTTAAAAATTGATAAGAAAAATATCACTACAAAAAATCTTATTTTTAATCACAACAAAATTTGTGACTAAAAGTAAAAAGGTTGTAACTAATTATAAATCATCATTATTATGTTGTGACTAAAATAGGTCCATCACTAAAAGTATTAGTTACAAAAATTACAATTTGTGGTGACTCAGTATAAAAAAATCTTACTTTTATTATTAACATATTTATTTTTAAATATTAGGAGCCGTACACAGTAAATCTTGAAGACTAGAAGAACAGCATATAAAAAGTTTATAGTTAATTTCATGTATTTTTTTAGAGGAGATTTATTTCATGTAATCATCATACTACATTATTATTGATGATTATATTAGTGGAATTTCTAAAATTTGGTAAATTATTTTTTCAATAGTAAAATTACATTTTTATGTGATAAGAATTTGATATATTTTTTTTTATTGATTTTGACAAATAAAATAAAAATATATAAGAAAAAAAATGATGCATTATTAGTTCTTAAACAAATAAATTTTGAAAAAAAAAATATAAATTTAGATATAAAATATATTTTTTTTAAAAAAAAAAAAAAAAGTTGGGTCGGATCAGATCCGATCCGTATAAGGCGGGTCGGATCAGATCCGATCCGAGTATCTAATCCAGCGGGGCGGGGCGGGGCAGATCCGTATATGACCTGGATCAGGTTGGATCAGAGTCGGATCAGATCCGACCCGCCCCATTGACATTCCTATAAGAAAGTGTATGTTATATTATTTTGTACAATTAAATGATTTGCTGAATTTTTTTTTTGATAAGGTGAGGGTGAGTGCATTACTCTAAAATGTACTATCATTTTACCAAATACTTACTTTAAAAAACTATTTACCAAATGATAATGGTGATTATGTGGTATCACTTGTGTGACTATATATGTAGTACTAGAGATATGTCACATAGTAAATTAATTAATAATGATAGTGACCCCTTCTTATCTTCTTCAAAACACCAACATGTGTTATAATTATCTTAAATATACATTTATTCATGATATGAGAGGTGGGGTTTGTGGTTGTACTAATCACATTACACAGTCAAAGATTTAGTTATAGACTTTGTGAAAAAAGAAAAAGTCTTATTGATATAACGTCAGTCATATTGTAAATTTTCCTAATGGATTTAGCTAATATTTGTAATCATATTCAATTGTCACTCATAACATATAGTAATAATTAGTTCAATTTTCAAAGTGATCACCAACTAATCCTTTCATAATAATAAGTTCAAAATTTTCTCTTTATCATCCGAAATAGAAGATTATTTCAAATAACTTATTTATTCTATCTTTAAAATATTATTAATTTTTTTTTTTTATTTTACAGCATCTTTTTACAGTATACCATATATTAATTTCTTTAAAATACATTATCAAAATTCTATTTTTTAAAAAATTTTGTTATATTTTATTTGTTTTAAATATATAATATTAATATATACACATGACCTCATGCAAAAATAATTATTAAAATACAAAATAATTAATTAAAATGTTTAGAATAATAAATATTATTCTATAAATGTAAAACATAAATGATAAATTTTAAAAAAAAATTAAAATAAAAAATAAGTTTAAAACATCTACTATAATATAACGTGTTATTGATACAGTTTTTTAAAAATTTTAAAGCTTCTACAGCTCCTATCACATTAGTCTCCCTTGTGTAAGCCCTAGGCTTTTAGGTATTTTTGCTTTTCTTTTTCACAATTAAAGTTAAGGGAAAAAAACAGGAATATTCTAAAAATGGTAAAATATTACAACAATACTGTGGGCCGGCCCAATCAACATTTGTACAGCCCAAAATGAAAATATTACAAAAATACCACTTGCCCTTACCTTCAAACTCGCACGTCACAAACGGAGAGGATGAATGAAGCTCCATCGATGCAGTCGGCCACGCAACCAGAATGAAACCAGATCGAACGTAAAACAACTGTAAATCCCGTCGAATTTCAATAGGAATCGAACAAATCCAACGATCTAAACAGAAATTTTTTTAAAAAAAAGAGCAGGACAACCGTGGAGAAACTGAATTTCAACATTTGATTTCGGTTTTTATAGTGCAATATCACTCAAACGATCGTCGAAAATTCAGATTGAAGCAATGTAAATCTGTATTGAACAGATCTGGAGCTCCCCCTCAAATCCAAAAAAAAGGTATGAACTGAATTTTTTTTTCAACAATGATACACAGCATTTTTAGTTGCATTCTGGTTGATTCAATGGTGTGCAACAGGCAATACATATGGTAAAAACCAATAAACAAGAACTGATTATGATTAAGGAAACAAGGGATACTAATAACTTCGTTTCATTTTTTTTTTGCGTTGGCTTACAGTTGCATTATCGTTTGAAAATGGTTTCGAAATCATGAAGAAGTGTTATATGACAAGTACCAAGAGCTAGCATATGCACAAGGTAAGATATATGTTAATGGTAGCAAATTAGTTTTATAATAGTTGTAAATCGATCCGATTCGAATAAACATGATGAAAAATGACAATGCGTTATATCTATGTAATTTTGGGGATAAAATCGTTGTTTTTCGGTTGGTTTACGATTGCATAATCATTTAATAATAGTTTCATTACGTTTTTTTGCAGGAATTTATCGTGGAAAAGATAGAGTACGTAACGAGTTTGAGAAATGGTTAGTTTCCCAAAATTTAAATGAAGTTTCTTAATAGTTTTATTCTCGTTTCTTTGTAGTTTATTAACTACCAAAAAAATGGCAAAATCGGGAATCCGGGACAGAAACACAATGCTTGAACAAAGGAACGAGAGATAGTAGTAAGTTTGTACTCTATTTCATAACATAATAAAACCAAGCTTTAAAATTCGTTGCCTCGGACTAATAACAATTGCAAAAACACAGAAAGGAAAGACATTCCATTCCTAGTCTTCTACAATGGAAAATTCGATGATCGAATGAATTATGAAAATTATGAAGCCAAAGTGGACACTACATTTCGCCAATTGTAACTATGAAGATTTGCAACGAACCGAAAGATGTCCCGGAATGCAACCAAGAAAACACTCGTTTTGCAACCGAAATATCAAGTGAAGGAAGGATACCAACCATTGAGGATAAAGGATGATCAAAGCCCGCATTTCTACATACAACTCAAACTCGAAAGACCCCGACTTCACAACATACCCAATGTGTGTGAATGTCATCAACAACCCCACAACAACCATCGATGCAACATTCTTTGGAAATGACAATTCATTAATTACACATAGAAGCGCCTTCCAACCAATCGAATACAATGCAAAGAACAACGAAGACTCAACAAATCAACAACATATAATTGAAGCAAGAGTACCGAATTTGGGGAAGAAAGTTTTGACTTCATGGACTATGCAAAACTTGTGGCAGAGGAAATGGTTGAGCAACCGGAAAACAACAAAAAGGAACCGTAAATCACAGATTATGACGAACTACTAATCACGTATCCGCATCATCCGTAAATAGAAGAAGCACAAATATACAAAGACAAAGAAACACCGCAGAGCGTGCTTGGTTTCTATGCAATTAGGAACAACTTCCAATTCGCAGTTAAAAAATCATGTGCAAAAACATACAAGATTTGTTGTTTGGATCCAAAATGCAAGTGGGCACTAACAAAGCATCCGTAAACGGGCCAACAAAGTCATTCATCATTCGAAAGTACGACGAAGGTGATACACACTTGTGATCTAAACATCGATTTGCCGACAAGAGACAAGCTACAACGAAATTGATTGGAAACTACATCAAGCCACGGTTCACCAACATAAAAACAACTCA
Organism: Cannabis sativa; assembly: GCF_029168945.1. NCBI lineage: Eukaryota > Viridiplantae > Streptophyta > Magnoliopsida > Rosales > Cannabaceae > Cannabis > Cannabis sativa. Next base: position 79,484,625 of record NC_083604.1, on the reverse strand, counting down.
AACGCCACAAGACATCGTAGGAGAAATGAAACACAAGTATGGGGTCGAATGAACTACATGAAAGCATGGAGAAGCAAAGAAAGCACGCGCAAGAAGAATTACGAGGAAAAGCCAACGAATCATACAAAGTTGCTGCCCGGCTTTTTGCACATGTTGCAAAAAACTAATCCCGAACAATAGTGGACATGGAAACAGAGGATGACAACAGCTTCAAGTACTTGTTTGTCGCACTGGATGCATCAATAAAAGGATGGAAGAAATGCAAACCTATAATAGTTGTTGACGGAACTTTCCTTAAATCAACATATGGAGGTACACTGCTCTCTGCTTGTACACAGGATGCAAATGGGCACATTTTTCCACTAGCTTTTTCTGTTGTGGATTCAGAAAACAACAACTCATGGCAATGGTTTTTCACAAAAGTGAGAGAAACATATGGGATTAGAGAGGAACAGTGCTTGATCTCAGATAGACATGAGAGCATAAGTAAGGCAAACTTGTCAAGTATTTCCGTAAATCACACATTGCTATTGTGTATACCACCTCGTTAAGCAACCTAAAAGCAACCTTCAAGAAGAATGCAAGCAAGCCGGATAAACCATTCTTCGCCGCTAACGACGAGCATACACAGAGAGGAAATTTGAATACCATATGAGCGAGTTGGACTTGGACATCCGTGTAAGACCATATTTACAACAAGTTGGATACCACAAATGGTCAAGATACCACCGCAAAAACAACAGTATTCAACTATGACTTCAAACATTGCCGAATCTCTAAATGCAAAGAACTTGGCAACTAGAGAGCTACCAATCACAACACCGATGGAGTCATTGAGAGCATTGATTCAACAATGGACATACACAAACAGAAAAAGCACAGAAAACAACAACATTTTTAACACCTACAGCAGAAAAGAAATTAGTCGACAACTTTGTGGAATCATTGACAGAAAATGTAATGACATGTTAATTATTTTAGTTGCATTTCAGTTTCTTTATAGTTTGTTTTTCGTTGTCATACATATTAACAGTTTCACACTTAATCCGCAGGTAAAACCAATAAACGAGACCATGTTCGAAGTCATTGAACTAACCAGATCATGGGTCATCAACCTCAAGGAGAAAACGTGCAGTTGCAACAGATTCCAACTTGATGAGTTACCGTGTGCTCATGCGCTTGCTGTTATAAAAGAGATGAACTTGAATGTTTACAACTACTGTTCGGGTTATTACACCACGCGAACATGGCTTGAAACATACAGCGGCTCAACATATCCGGTACACAATCACACAACTTGGGATGTGCCACAAAACATAAAAGATATCATTGTTCTGCCACCAAACCAAAAAATAAGATCTGGAAGACCAAGGAAACGAAGGTTTTTATCTGAATGGGATACAAAAAAACATAACAAAGCGGCAAATGTGGACAACACGGACACAATCGAAAGACATGCAACAATCAAGCAATAAAATAGATACATATGAAATATTTGAATTGTTTAATTTTGTGTGCAAATTCAAACAAAGTTGATCTGTGATGCTCTAAATACATGGGATTTCATTTTTATGAAATTTGAAACAGATTTTTAATAGTTTCAAAATCGTTTTGTTACAGTTGCGACCCTTTGTAAAATATTAAGTACCGAATGACTTATTGTTTACAGCTTTAAAGGCGAACAATCAATAATTGATAAAACATAACTTGAATAAGGGAAAATAGTTAACGGAATACGAAGAATAAATATACATTCATAGCACTATTTAGGAAAAATGAAAACATAGTTTGTATTTAGTTGGTTAATAGTTTCTCAATAGTTGTGCGACCCTATATATGAACTTGAACAATTAAAAAACCACAAAACTTTGGGAAATACAAACCTATACAATAAAGATATTATAAGTAGTGAATGTCAAATATCCTAAAAGTTTTAAACCAGCTACATAGTATAAAATCAAATATAATACCTACATTGAAACAACAACACTAAAACTTGTCAAGTAAATAGATTCAACAAATAACATAATAAAGCCACCAAAATAAAAGTTCCTATTTCTTCAATTTAGATGCCTTAGAAGACTTGGATTGCTTCTCATCCTCGCTATCAATACTTTCGTCAATTTTCCTTTGTCCGTACGAGTAGAAAAGTGCAAGCAAGCTCGGGTTCGATAAACTTCGATGTCAAAGTCTCCAGGACATCCTTTCCGTGTATAAAGAATTCAGCAAAGGCAAGCAACATATGCTCCACAATCACCGTTAAAAAACATAGAGAAAAAATAAACATTAGAAACTAAAAAACAACATAAAAGAAACTTAAAAGAAACACTCACTTCTTCGTCGAGACGCAAGACCACTAAGCTCCACGATTCCGAATGGAGTCAGTAGGTCGAAACCGAGGCAGAACTTGTGCTCTATTCTTCCGTAACCCAAGTAAATCGAAAAACAAAGGCAACAACACGGAATAAGCCTTCATCGCATTCCTAGCTGCGGCATTCATCTTCGCGGTTCTCAAAGAATTGTACAGAAATAACGTCCTTTCGTGCACGTCAAGACGCCCAAAAACCCAATGACTTTCCCTTCTTAAATTGATGATGAAAAGCACGTGATCGGCTTCATACCAAGGCTTGGAACAGGGAATGCGCATACCTCGGATATAATGCGCAATTGGGTGGGCAGCGTGAATGTGTGACATCTTAGTCTTCATTGACTTGGCCTTGTTAAATTTGTGGTACAATGCTTGGATGGAATCATCAAAAAGACAATCGATGGTTGCGAAATTCAACGTCACAGCGGAAGAATACTTACCTTTTTTCCGAAGGTAATAGAATATGGTGTTCATATGCTGAGAAAAAAACAACACGAAACACAAATGAAAAGGTTTAACAACTGTAAAAAAACTGAAATGTAGTATCAAAACTAAAAAACATTTATAAAGAAACTAAAAACAAACTACCATAAGTACAATATAAATTGGAAACTTTACCGAGTCGTTCATAAACATGTCGCATGTGGCCAAATGGTAAAACCAAGTTTTATCCTCAACATAATCAACACCTAGCCTAAAACCCGGGTAAATTTCTTTGCGCCGTCTTCATAACAATTATAATGCCTACAACAAAGAAAAAAACAGCATTAAAACAGAATAAACCGGAAAAAAAATAATACAAAAACAAGATTTAATAAAAAACAGTCACCTGGGATGTTTAAGCAATCCTTCACCAATCCAAGAGTCAAATTTTGCCTCAATCTCGGTAGATACGGGATCAGCAAAAGCATCATTAAGAGCATAAAGGCCCTTCACATAAGTCACCATTTTGAAATCCCTATCATCCCCAGCAGACTGAGAACCTGAGGACATAAGCTCCATTGGAGTGCTCCCAACATCAGCAGACCCGAAATCAACAAATGGAGATTTCAAGGCCGGAGCACGCTTCCTCTTATCCAACAGAGGTGTATCAGAGACAAGATCCTCGCCTTCATCGCATGAATGGCATCTGACTTTTCACCAACAACATCTGGATTGGGTGCGGGGACCTAAAAAATAAAGAATGCATTAAAACAGTTGCAAAACATAGTAGAAACTAAAGAGCAACCAAAAAGAAACCTAGTTTTTTTGAAAACAATTAAAAGTAAACTTACATTGATTTTAGCAACAGCCTCCAAGCCAGCCAACACAACTTGATCATCATCTATTACAAGCTGGCTCAACCCATCAAAGAAATCGTCCCCCTTCAATCGAGACTCATCGCCCTTCGGCTTCTCAACATCCTTAACATTTTTATCACTCCCTCCAACATCCTCAGAAGGATTCACATCAGCAGAAGGGACAAGAAGAATGCCTTGTCGGCATCATCGCATCCCCACCAACTTTAACCAACTCACCACCATCGTCGGAGTCGGAATCAATATTTTCTGGATCAGGCAATTGCTTGTCATCATCCTCGGCATCATCATCATCATCATCATCATCAGGATCATCATCAGAATCTTGAGTTACTAATTCATCCGATGACTTTCCCTGTATCAGCCAACATAAATAAAACTTAAATAAAACAGTAAAGAAACTATACAAAAAAAAAATAAAAAAACCTAAACAATAAAGTAAGAATAAATACCTCGTCAGAAGGACGACGATGAATGGCATTAACCTTCTCTTGGATATCCTTAATTACAGTCATTACAGATTTGAAATTAAAATCAACAAAACACCTCAACGAAATGAAGTCCTCGCCAATGATGATTGATTCGAACTGAGCATCTCCAGCTTAGATTTCATCCAATCAATATCTGCTGAATCAGACTTCTTTGAAGATGAGCCACCATCGAAGGATTGCTTCACTACACCACGTTCATCAATAGATTCATCGAGAAATAGACCGTCAAGTTGAAGCTGCTGCCTCTCTTCATCAGTAGGACGCATGTTTTTTATCTTCAACTGAACAGCATAATTAAACATAGTATGAAAAAATTAAAACAATTGGAAAAACCAAAAAACAACTACAAATATTAAACTGAAAAGAAACAGGAAAAAAACAGTAAAGAAACTATAAAGTACCTTCTCCAAAGGTAAATCAAAAATCTTGCCCTTCAAGTCTCGAAGGGTTGGATTTTTGGTGACGATGGTGTTGCTCCAGTTCAGAATCCTGGGAATAGAAGATGAAACTCTCTTACAGAAAGAGTTCACCATTGCGGACAAAGCATTCATAAAACCAAACAAGAAAAACCCAAGGACATCCCAATGCCCTATACCAGCCATCATATTGGCCTCCCTTCTCTGCCTTTCTATTTTTCATAATGATACCATGCTCAATCCTACCTTTGAATGAGTCAATTGTCAATTCAAATGATTCCCTACCCCAACAATACTCATCCCACCGACCGCTATCAACTATATCTAGAACAAACCTAGACACTTCTTTGTCAGGAGTATTGCTAAGAAGAAAACACTGAATGAAATACAAAACAGCCATTTTCAAACCAATAGACTCATCCAAACCCCACCGACTACCCAAAAAAGCATCCTCGATGGCTTTGTTGTCAATAGTTTTTACACCACGGAAACAAGTTTCTACCAATTGATTTGTTTCCTGTGAAAACAACAACTTGTTGCAATCACCGAAACAATCTAAACCGTAAATAAGGTAAAATTCTTCGGCACTAAACCGTATGCAACGGCCAGCAACCTTAGCCCAAAACTCCTTAGGATTAAGTGTAAAACTTCCCTTAGTAGTAAACTATGAACGACTTGTGGGTGAAAAACAAACTCAGCATATCCGGAAAATGCCCAAACCGAGTTTGACGAAACAAAGAAAGCAAATTAACAGATAAAGTGTTTTTAATATTATTTATCACAGAATACACACTGGTGCACACACACTTAGATCTGTAAAAATCAGAAGGACTAAATTTACGATCCCAAACCCGCAACATAACAAAAAAGGGCCAATATAAATTAAAAATCCCGAGTTAAACAAGATGAAAACCGTAATACAACTACAAACAAACTAAAAACAAACTATCAATGGCAAACAACTACACGAAAATAACAAAGAAAGACCTTAAATCGTTTGGAAACATAAAAAACAAGAAACAACTAACCCTAAAAGAAATCGAAAAATGCAGTATAAAAAGAACAACAAAACTATATTAAAACAACAAACAAACTAAAAAACATATACAACTATAGGAAAATATAGAGCAAAGATTTGAAAATAATTTTGAAATCTAAAACATAACAGCAAACAACAAAAACTTATGAAAATCGAAAACACATCAAAACATACCAAGAATAAACTATTTAAAAACTGAAAAGAAACTAACGAAGAATGATTGAAAACACCAAAAACGAAAACAAAACACATAACCTGTAAGCACAAAAAAACACTAAAAATAAAGAAAACAAAACAAAATTAAATAACAACACCTGCACTTAATCAAATGGAAAAATAAAAAGCAACAATAAATAACTAAAAAATTTAAAAACATGAAACAAAATGCACAAATGAAACCCTAAAATCACACAAAGCAAAATGATCATGAAACGCCAAAAATCTGGGTAAAGCAGAAATGGAAGAAAAGGGGGAAACGAAAATAAAACTAAAAACCAACCTCAGTCCGATCTGCAGAATGTGTAACAGGTTTCTGAAATTTTTTCCCAGAAATTTCTGGAAGCGAGGACTCCTCCAAGTTCAGCTTCGATTTCTTCGAAGAAGTGGGTTTCACATGCTTCGGCATGGGAGCTTCAAAATCAGAATCAAAATCATCAATGATTGGGCGTTTACCCTTGGATTTGTTGGCCAAAGATTTCTTGCCCATTTTTGATTTCTTTTTGAGAACTGGAGAAGGGGATGAAGATGACCGAGTGATTGCCATGGTATAAATAAGATTGAAAAAAAATGAAACAGAGAGGGAAAAACAGTTGCTAAATCGTGGGCTAAGAGGAAGTTGAAAATTCGTGGATGAACCAAAAATAAGAGGGAAAAACGTGATAAATTGTGAGTGGTTAATGGAGGTTACTTGATTTCAAAATGAACTTAGAGAACAGAAATGAAGAATAGAAAATGAAATCAAAACAAAATGAAAAAAGAGAGGGAAGAGAGTATGATTTGATTGATGATGCATGGGGATAGAACACGTGTATGCATGGTATGATGAGTAAGTGGTAAATGTGTAATAAAAATAAGTTTGTAAGTATAAATGTAGTAATAGGCGTGTGAGGGTAATAATGTAATAAAGAGAGTAAAAAGGATTTTTCATGTAAAAATTTCTAAAGTTAATAATACCATCAGTTATACTTTGGCTGTCGAATATTCTCTCTTAATGTAGGGCTTTTAGGCCCTGTTTGAGGTAGCTTTTAAAAAAGTTAAAAGTGCTTTTTGAGAAAATTATTGCTTAAAAAGTGTTTGGCAAAATAAAAAAAATAGCTTTTTTAAAAATTTAAGTTAAAATTATAACTTTTAGCTAAAGTTGGCCCACACCAACTTCTAGATTTTAGCTTTTACGCGAAGTTGAAATTTGAGTTTAATGAATTTTTAGTTGACCCAATTACCCTCATTCAAATTAAAAAATTGTCCTTTTACTTAGGGTTTTTTTCTCATTCGTAAAAATCAACCTAGAGGTAGCAGAGACATCGTAGTACCGTACGGCTCCTCACCTTCGCAGGAGTCTTCTCCGTCACCGATCATCCACGCCATTGTTCGCCAACACCGTAGTCAATAGTTCCTGCACAATCAAGGTTTATCTCTTAACTCTTCTTTTGAATGCCATGAAAATATTTTTTTGATTTTTTTTTTCCACTTATGTTGATCGCAGGTCTTCTTTTTTTTTTTTTATTATTTTCTTTTGATTTGCAAAAGAGAGATAGTATATAGTGGAGTAGTGATTAAATTGTGTTCGTTCATAGATTAGGCTTAAGGGTTGTGTTCATAAGTTAATCTTTTCTCGTGGAATAGCATCATTTCTGCATATTGATGCGAAAGATGTTTAATCGCGAGTCTCCTGGAATGTACTTACTGAAACTGTTTGTTCACTCATAGCTAATGGTTGTCTCACTGACTCCTCTATATGCTCTCCCACTATTAACCAACTTGTACCAATTTAATGATATGAATATATATATATATATATAATAGCTAGCTAGGTTCGAATTCAAGATAAATTCAAAATATGGATGATGTGGCCAATATTATCATGGTTGGTTAATTGCTTTATGGGGTGAAATGCATGTGGAGAACTTTCTGCAGCTATTTGATCACTGTTATCTGTCTGAATTGCATACCATTCAAAGGAGATCCATACATGGGCGGATTGGTATGCTGGTTGGTATGCAAAGGTTTATAATTTGATGTTATGTGATCAAACTGCCAGCTGTTTGAATCGTATTACTTTCTCTACGATTCTTATGGCTGCATCAATTAAGGGTTGTGTTGTCTTATAAAAAAAGGTATGGGTTGTGTTTACTTGGGTAGGCAGGTTCATGGGCAAATAGTGAAATATGAGAAATGAAAGTAGATGTTATAGAATGTTTAGGATGGAAAAATATGTTTTTATTAAATTATGCAATGAATTGGAAGCTAATTATGGATTTGAGGGTTCAAAAAGGATGGGTACTCTTGAAATTTTAGGCATGTTTTTATTTACATTAACACAAGAGCGATTCCAGCACTCAGGGGAGACAGTTAGTCGATATTTCAACAAGGTTTTAGATGTTTTATGTCATATGAGTATAGATGTATTAAAACTACCAGACCCAGAATTTAGAGATGTTCCTGAAGAGATATTGAAAGATTCTAGATATATGCCTCATTTTAAGGTAAGTCATATTGTAAAATTATATATTTTTTTATTAATATTTTGTCAAGCTAGCGTATAATTTTATAATCGGGTATTCTTTTTTTAGAACTGTATTGGTGCAATAGACGGTGTACATGTAAATGCCGTAATTCCACCTGAAGATCAAGTACCATTTGTTGGTAGAAAAGGGGTACCAACTCAGAATGTTATGGCAATATGTAATTTTGATATGCAATTTATATATGCATATGCTGGGTGGGAAGGTTCTGCTCATGATACAAGAATTTTCTATTCAGCTTTACGTGATTCAACTTCAAATTTTCCAAAACCACCCCAAGGTTGCCATCTAAACACATTTATAATTTATTAAAGTCTTTATAATTTTTTAATTATGTTTTTATATTTTATTTGACAGGAAAATATTATTTAGTGGATGCGGGATACCCACAAATTACAGGTTTTTTAGGACCATATAAAGGCCAAAGATACCATCTTCCACAATTTCAACGAGGTAGTAGACCTACTGGTTATAAAGAGGTATTCAACCAGGCACATTCTTCTCTTCGAAATGTTATTGAAAGAACTTTTAGAGTATGGAAGAAAAGATGGAAAATATTAAGAGATATGCCTAGCTATCCATACCAAAAGCAAGTAAAAATAGTGATTGCATCAATGACCTTGCATAATTACATTCGAAGGCATGCACAACGTGATTGGCATTTTGAGAAAATTAGAGACAATCCCAATTATTGTGCAAGTGATCAAACTAATATTGAAGATGAAGATGAGACAACTAGAGCTTCAAATTTAAATGAAATGGACAATATCATAGATTTGATTGCTGCAAGTTTAATAGGACATAATTAAATATATTCATGTTTTTTTTTATTTTATTTGATTAAATTTGAATTATTTGTTATGATGAAAATTTATAATAATTCAAACATATTTAATAGACAATATTTATGTAGATTTTATTATTATTATTATTATTATTATTATTATTATTATTATTATTATTATTATTATTAGTAAAAGTCTAACTAATTATATTATTATATATATTTAAAAAAAATTAAATATTTTAAGAAAATAATTATGATAATTTGTAATAAAATAAAAATAATTATAAATATATTAATATGTATGAATAAATTAGATAACAAATATCATATCCATTTTAGTAATTGTACATTTAACAGCTATTCAATCATTTAGCTTACCAAACACTTATATACAACTTTTCTAACTCACAGCTGTTTTAAAAATATATTTACCAAACACTTAGCGGTTTTTTTTACAGCACAGCTACAGCTGCTTTTTCTCACAGCACAGCTACAGTTGCTTTTTCCCACAGCACAGCTGTGCCAAACTGGCCCTTAGTATGAATTAGGGGGTTGGAGACTAAGAGAGTGCTTGACTTCGTAATTAAAAAATTATTTTTACTTTTTAAAAATAAAAATTACTTTTGAAAACCAATAAGGGGTGTTTAGTAAATTTTTTTAAAACCAATATACAAACTGAGTTAAAAAAAAAATAGTAGAATTCAAAACCATCACAATGTTGTTTCTTATTTTTAAAAATATTTTTTTTGTTTAGCATACTTTTTTTGAATTTTCTCTCACATACTCGGATCTAGGTCTGGGGTCGGGGCTTGGGGTCTAATCGAGGTTGGAGTTTAGGTCTAGCGTCTGGGTAGGATCGAGAGTTCGGGTCCGGAGCTCGGGGTATGTTCGAGGTTGGGAGTTAAGGTCTGGCGTCTAGTCGTGGTTGAGAGTTCGGGTCTGGGATTCAGGGTCCATGGTCCAAGATTCAAGTCCCTAATCTAAGTCAGGTCTAGGTTCGAGTTCAAGGCCGAGTCTGGGTTTGAGGTTTGGGATTCGGGATCTGAGTCCGGGTCTGGGACTGGGTGCGAGTTTGGGTTTGGAGTTCAGGGTATCGAGTCTGGGTCCGAGACTGGGTGCGGGTTTGGATTTGAAGGGGTCAGAGTCCGAGTTCGGGACTGGGTGCGAGTTTGGGTTTGGAGTTCGAGGTCTGAGTCCATGGTTTAGGTCGGATGTGGGTCTGGATCTAGGTTTGAAGTCTAGAGCTCCTACCAAGGTAGGGGTAAGGTTGTGTTCATGTCGTGGTGTGGAATATTAAAATATTTTTTTAATAAAAAAAATCTAAAAACAGTTTTTAGAAAACATTAGCCAAAGACCAATAAATTTTTAAAATGACAAAAAATTAATTTTTATTCTCAATTTTTTTTATAGCATTTTCTATTCTCATATTTGAAAACACAATTAATAATAAAATTTTCTATTATATTTTAAAATTACAGGTTAGTGCTTGATCCAAATTATATTTTATTATGTATAGTGGGTATGATAGCATCAAACTAGGTTATAAAACTTTAAAAGAATAAGTGCACGTAATAAATTATAAAACAACATAAGCAAAAAAAGAAACGTAAAACAATATAAATAAAAAATTTGTCTCAATTATTTAAAATATAATTATATAAAGAGATGAACATCGTGTAGAATTAAGCGATATTAATTTTCCTTTAACAATATAAATAAACAATACTAAGCTTTCTTTCATTGCATATTATTCAACTTTTCATTCAATGTTGATTAATTTTTTAATATTTGGGTTTAGCTTTTCATTCAATTACTCAATTATATCGAAGGAATACATCAATATATAAGAAAATTTAGCTTAACATACTTAAAAGTCAAAATCTTTTATTATACCACCTAATTAAAAATAGGAGTATTTATACTTTCAATATTTTTTCTTCCAAAAAATACTCTTACATTTCAAAAAAGTCTCTCTCTCTCTCTCTCTCTCTCTCTCTCTCTCTCTCTCTCTCTCTCTCTCTCTCTCTCTCTCTCTCTCTCTCTCTCTCTCTCTCTCTCTCTCTCTCTCTCTCTCTCTCTGGCATTGAACCCCGACTCAGAACTCCCGCCATCGAACCCAGACCCAGAACCCCACTCACAAGCCCTTGTCGTCGTCTTCTCTCACGATCTCTCTCTAAGTTTATTTTTTCCAATTTTCTATTTTTTTGCGATATTTAGCGATGTATTTACAATGATAGACCAAATATAAGGCTAGGGATGAAGTTTAGTGATGATTAACGATGTATTTACGATATGAGACTAAAAAATACAAAGCATATCGTTAATCATCATAAAAACTTGAGTGTGATTTAACGATATTTAGCAACATTGTAAAAAACCATAAAAAAAATACAGAAAACGAGTGATGGGTTGAGAACTCTGGCGATGAGTAAAAATTTTGGGGTGGTTGAGCTTTTGAATTTTGGGACTTCAGGGTGGAGACGACGAGACTTAGAGAGAGAGAGAGAGAGAGAGAGAGAGAGAGAGAGAGAGAGAGAGAGAGAGAGAGAGAGAGAGAGAGACTTTTTTGAAATGTAAGAGTATTTTTTGGAGGAAAAGATATTAAAAGTATAAATATCCTATTTTTAATTGGGTGCATGGTATATTAAAAGTATTGGATTAAAATCCTCAATATGGGCTCATATGTATTAGTATATTGCTATTTGAAGTTTGACCCAAATAAAGTGATTGTTTTAATAATTGTTGGTCATTTGGTATTAAAGTGTTACGGGCTAATGTGTAAATACCTCAAGAGATACTTTTAATTTATTGAGAGGATAAATTAAAAATGCTAAAATTAATAACCTATTAGGTTATATAATAGTAGTGGTCCCCAAGAAACAAGAACAATTCTATTCTCATCTTCCCTCATCAAGAGAGAAAATTAGAAAATCCTAAATCTTATTTTCTTGGAAGATCATTAACCAAAATCACTAGAAAGGCATTTAAGTTCTTCTCTTTGAATCAACAAAGGTATTCTTTAGATCTATGTTTCTCATACTTATTGTTAACGTGATTTTTTTATTAACTAATAAATGAGCCTTAATTGACAATTAAATAATACTGAAAGATGACTGTAAATAATATACAAAGAAGTTTTGCGTCGTTTTAAAGTTAAATCTTTATAGTCCACGAGTCTGTCTTATTTATGAGTTTTTTGTTTATATAGAGTATAAATATTGATCGTAAGGATCTTTGTAATCCCCGAATTATCCTCCCCTTGTCCAGTGATTTTTGCTACTATTTATAAGGATATAAGAATGGTAGTTATTCCATTTGTTCTAGTCGTTCATTAAACGTGGACTATTCCCATGTTTCATACAATTACTAACATGTATATATACACAGTTATTTTACAAAGATACCCACTTGTAAGTTGTTGCTCGCAAATCACTTAGATAATCTTTTATGTAGATTTGTCTCCATCCATCTCGCAGTATACATACTCTTTTGTAATGACCAGTCTTGTCTTCACATATCTTCGCATTTCTTAATAGGATGCATTTATCCTATATCGCTTCGCATTATAAGGTGACGAGACGATACCTGTGAGACACATGTTTGGATATTCTTTTCGCATTAATTATTCATTATAAAATTTTGAATAATTCTTATATAAGTTTTTAAGTAATGTATCGTTTATGATCTTTAGGTCGAACTCCTTTATGCTGTCTTGTTCAACCAATAAAGTTTCTTATCTTGTTTTCTTCTGTAAATTTACTTTTTTTTCATATACTTATAATAAGAATTATAAATTGGTAAATACTATTTTAGACTCTGTGTTTTGCAAAAGTTACCAATTAGACCCTCAGTTTGTTAAATGACAAAATAGACTCTGTATTTTCTAAAATGGTACAAATAGGACTTTAAACTAATATTTTGTCAAAATAAAATTTAATAATAATCTGATTTAAAGGTATCATGACAAAACTGTTTACATTTTCTGTATCTGTTCATGTTAAGAATTATCTTTAAGTTGGTTATATTAAAAAAAATTTAGTTCATTCTCTCTCCATAGCTATATGTAGAGATGCAAATTTATTATAGCTAAGCTATAAACATAAACATTACATATTGATGGAAGGGTTAAGATAAGTTTTAAGTTAAAATTTTTAGTTATTAAGACACTAATTGGAGTGCTCTAATAAGATTTATTATTTTAAGAAGCTCAATTATTAGTACAAAATAAAAATATATATTAAAAACAAATTAAGTTGTAAAATGTTACACGTATTAAACAAAGCATCTTTTCTTTACAGCTCACAAATCTTTCTAGCCTTGCAAATAAAAATCACAATCGAAGACAAGAGAATATAAAGTTCTAACACTAATCACACATCAAATAAAAATTTATATAACAAATTTAAAAACACAAGAAGTAGCTAGGTAGATAATAACTAAAGAAATGAAAAATCATACAATTAATAATAATAATCATACTCCATTAATTAATTTAATAAGAAATGTTATTAATTTATTTTTATTTTTGTGCAAAAACAGGTCTCTTTTTGGTTCCATAATCGGATTATATTCTCTTTCGGTGAGTTAAGTTGAGTTTAATTAGATTAACACCTTTAATTTAATGGAATGGAGTTCGATTCCCAGTTTTCTCGTTCACACAATACAAAAAATATACCATATTAATATTCCCTCCTAGTATACAACTTTGATCATAATCATATATATATTAAAAGAACCAATTTTCAATTTCATAATAAACCCAAAATCCTATTTTGCCAAACATGAATAATACCCACTCTGCTAATCCAACATCATTAACTAATCACAATTACAATAACACTAATAATCCTTATGTTAATTGTTCTCCTGTTCCTGTTTCATCATCTTCCTCTGCCAACCGTAAGTACTTAATTTTAATTATTGTGTTATTTTTTTTTTCTGGGTAAATTTGATCAATAAAGTTGTTGACTTGAAGTGTTTGGTATGATTATTTAAATTGTAATTAATGTTTTTTTAAGGTCAAAGAGTGAGAGTTTTTGGGGCATTTAGTAGGTGTGGGAAAAAATTCGAACAAGCTACAAGAAAAGCAGAGGTTATTGCAGACAATCTATGGAATCATCGTAAGTTGAAAATAATCCATTTTTCCATCTTCAAAGTTCAAATATATCATCATGTTTTTTTATGTTTTAATTCAACGTTGTGCTTATTGCTGTTGGTTTATATTCTTCGAACAATTTTTTTTTTTTGGGTATTGCAAGAAAGTCATAAAGTAAATTCTTGTAATATGACACTGTTGATCCAATTTTTGTATTTATTCTTCATTTGAAATTGATTACAATTAGAAGTTCTTGATACTACATAGTAAATACTAAAAAAAAAACTATAATGCTGAAATGTGATGTTTGAAAAATATTATTGAATTGGATGTATTTTAATTAGAGATTTAGTTGATTTCTTAATATTTATTGTTGATGAAGTTGTATTTTTTTTTTTTTGTTATTATTATTATTATCTAAACATAATTAATCAAATAATTTTGCACATGATGTTTTAAGTGTAAAATAAGTTTAATTTATACATAAATTATATTCTTAAACATGACCTCATGTCTCATGTAAATCATAACATTATAAATAGTAAAATCTTTCTATTTATCATAAAAATAGGAATTATTTCACACTACACTAATGTTTCTTTGTTATATGCCAAATGAATTGCGTACTTATAGGGTTATTTTGATGATATGGGGTTTTTAGCTATAGAGTACAATAATGTAGAGGAATTGCGGAGTAGAGTATTGTTATTAGGTATTTTAAGGTATCCAATACTATATTGATGTGACATGTTGTGAGTGGTTAGTAATTTCTTATATTAAAATGTGTGGGACCTGATATTAAATTACACCAATAGTTATATGTCACCTCTTGTAGTGCTTGGTACCTTAAAGTGCCCCTTCGTATTTCTTGAGTCGCGTAGCACCACGTGAGTAGTTGAAAGCAAGCCTTAACCTAATTCGAGCGCAACTTAATAAACATCCGAATCTAAGTCATTTTTGTTTGCAGTGAAAACAAGTCCAAGTTTGTCAGAGGCAGCAATGGCAAGGATTGTACAAGGAACAAAAGTTGTAGCAGATGGAGGATATGATAAGGTATTCAGAGAAGCATTTGAGATCATAGAAGGGGAGAAGCTCTTACACTCCTATGCATCTTACTTATCCACTGCTTCTGGACCTGTAATTGGAACACTTTATATTTCCAATAAAAGACTTGCCTTTTGCAGTGATTTCCCTCTCACCCATTACTACTCATTATCTACTACCACTCCCAATTCCTACTCATTACATTACAAAGTAAGTACTATTTATTTTAGTAGGCCTTTTGTTTTTTGTTACATAAATGGCCCAATTAATCCAATAGTGAATGATGGGAAAAATCTGACAATTTTTTATGTATATATATATATAGGTTGTGATACAAAATGAGCAGCTAAGAACAGTGAATCCCTGCACAAATAGATGGAACCCATCAGAAAAATATATACATATTGTGACTAAAGATGGCCATGAATTTTGGTTCTTGGGTTTTATATCTTATGACAAGGCTCTCAAGAATCTCATTGAAGCTAGCTATTCCCATCCCTTACCTTAATTTCACCACACACACATCACTCCATAAAATTTTAATATATATATATATATATACATAATTAAATGTGCCTCTTTTACTTATTGTTCTCTTTAATAGAAAAGTACATGACCTCTATATTGGCATATATTGTTCCATGCAAGTATACATTTGATTCGGATTCCAAAATGTCCTTTATTTTAACAATAAAGTTAGACTTGAATACAAATGTCCTAAATTCATATGGACAATACATAAACTCTTGTAGACCCTTTGGTCCACAAGTTCACTTGGACAATATATTACTTGTTGTGTTGATAGAATTAAGTTCAGGGAATGCTATGCTAGTGTTATTATTACATCCAAAAATCATTCATATAATAATACAGTTGAGCCTAAAAAAGAAAAACATGGCAAATGACAATTTATGTATTATGAACAATGAACTGCAATTTTCAACATTTTTAGGGCATTTTCTGAATTTAGAGCCTCTAAACCAAATCAATAATCACATTCTCTTGGCGCTCTTGAATATGCTATAAACCAAATAAACTATGTCCTTATTATTCTCTCCAAACTCTGTGCTTCTTTTCAGTCACTAACTCCATTAACACTACTCCAGAACCATAAACATCACTTCTCTTTAATTTGAAAAACTTATTAATGACATCATATTTTAACACCCAATATAGAATAATTAGTAAAAATTGATTACCATTTAAAAAAATAATAAAAAAAATCACCAATTCAATAATATAAACTTAATACTTACCTGGAGCTGTGTAGACAAGTCTGCCAGCAAGAAATGAGTCCAATCTCCATCTGAAAAATCTTATTAGCCAATCCAAAACCAGCAATTCTAGGCTTTTTTTTTTTTTTGAAAAAAGGCGTTTTATAAATTAAAAAATTAGACCTCACGGTCATTACAAAAGATAGAAACCGTTATGGACATCATATCCACCTTACCGAAAATAGAGTTAACATAAGCTCACCTGGCCACATTATAGGCCATAGGCCAAATAGTTACCAACAATTCTAGGCTTGATCCAATAGAATATTAGTATGTGAATAACTATTATTCAACCCCCTATTACGATCTCTTAATCAATCTTTACGTTCGAAATCACATGGTAAAATATATTTTTTTCATAGCGAGGGCCGACATATAATGGACCATAGAAAAATAGTTTTGAACTCTTATTTAGAAAAAAAAAAAATGTGATATTTTTCAAAATTAATAAAATATGCGTAATTTTAAAGAGAAATTTTTTTGGGTTCTAGGCACATGCTTAAAGGGAAATTTTACTCTTAATATATTGAAGACTACTATAAAATTTTAGTCAAATACTCATTTTTTAAGATTTACCTCCAATTATGAATAATCCATTGAAGATGGTCTTCATCTATTTTATTTCCTTGTATAGTTCCATGGATGGTTTATAAAATGTGTTGGCATTTAGTATTATTAGAACTGAGGATATTAAATTGTGAAAATTAAGGTTTTTTTCGTTAATATTTTGCAAAAATATGGCCTTTTTAAAATAAACTTGTTTCATAGTTTTATTCTTTAGAATCTTTAACTTTATACCACTTTTAGCATTACTTTAAATTATTTCCAATAATTTGCTCATATGTAAAACCCATAACTTTAAAAATTCCCCATTTTAATTGGAGAGGATATGTTGTTGCGCTGGGTGTGGATGGTGACCCAAAGCCCAATCCAGTAAATAATGGGCCTTACTATTATAGTATCGTGAAGATGAAAAGAGTGAAAGCATGGACAAACAAGGAGGAAATGAAATTACATAGTATATCTATTTTATTTTATTTGTATTAACTTTTATTTTTATTTTTATATTCTTTAAAATATGTCCACTTTTATTATTCATGTTCCTATTATACTCCTTAGACTAATATAAATTATGTACTACACTTAAGTGATAATAAAAGTATATTGGACAACCTACTTACAAAAGTAAATACTTTAGTAAAATATAATATAAAGATATTTTTTTATTAATAAATAAAAAAAAATATTTCTCAACTTATCTCAAAATATTTCGATATTTTAAGGATGGCCATCAATTTTACTTCACCGGCTCTCAAGAAACTAATTAAAGCTAGCTATGTCCATTAAGCCGCCTCCTCATGACTCCTCATATATATATTTATCCCTTTCAAAAAATGAAAAAAAAAATTACAAAAATACCAATTTATAGTTTTATAAAAATAGAGACAGTTGTTTTCAATACTATGTTGCTTTTTGGTTGTTTTTTATTTGTATTATGTTGTTTTTATGAAGTTCTATAAAAATGTAATTAAAAAATAAAAACCCTAAAAAAATAATAATAATTTAGGTATTTTCTATAAAATTTTATTTTTTATTTTAGGTATAGACCTATAAGCTTAGTTGCTATTGTAATTAGGGTCAGCCTTCAGGTGAGACGAAAGAGGTGGCCACCTTAGTCCCCAACCGCTCAAGCATCCATTTCGAAAAAAATAATTAAAATATAATTAGTAATAAAATAAATAATAATACTTGTATTGTAGCTTAGTGATAATTTGATTAGTTATTAAGAGGTTTAGAGTTTAAATCTCAACAACCTTACTTTTTAATGGCCCAAATTAGCATAAGACGTTTTTTATGGGATTTTTATAAAAATATTGAATTTTTGGCAAAAATTTATAATTTTACTGTTACACAATATTTTTTACTAAAATACTGTCTTTTATAAAACAACCATAAAACAACAAAACAGAACAATTAAAACAATAATGGAACAACTAAAAAATAATCGTAGAATAATAGTGAAAACTTAACACAGTACACAATATAAAACTTACACAGCATTTTTGAAAAAAATTCTGCCTCATAGTAAAAATATAAAAATAATTAAAAAAATTATTATGTGGTGTAAAAACCCTAATATTTATTTATTTATTTTTGATATATGAAAAAAAAATGACTTTTTTTTTAATATGAAATAGTAAGTACATATTTTGTGAATTTTTAAAAAAATCTTAATAATTTATTATTGTTATAAAATAATATAAAGTAGATGAGAAGAAAGAAGAAGAAGATGAAGAGAGAAAGAGAAAGTGAATGAGAATTTCTGAGTTGTTTATTCCAATGGGGTGAACCCCTATTTATACAAATACAAGAGTGAGATATTAAGAAACTAAGAAAAAGGGAAACTAAGGAAAAGATGAATGTTGATTACAATTCATGGTAATAAATAAAAGATTTGGACATCCACATAATTATTAATATTTATAACACTCCCCCTTTGATGTCCATAATATAACTGCCTTATTAAAAATCTTGCTGAAAACTTGATCAAAGGAAAAAGAGTATAGTGTAAACTAACTCCCCCTCATTTAGGCATTTGTGGAGATCTTCTAATCGACGAATTTCGATCTTGTCTGCCGTCTTCTCAAATGTTGATGTTGGTAATAACTTTGTGAATAAGTTTGTAAGATTGACACTTGATTGAATATGTTGAACACCAATATGTATTTTCTTGAAGCGTATAAAGAAGAATTTCGTGAAATGTGTTCTAACTCTATCTCCTTCAATGTACATCCTTTTAGTTGAACGATGCAAGCAGTATTATCCATAGAGAATTGCTTGGGTTGATACTTCTTTATTGAGTGCAATCCACATGTTTCCCGAATATGCTATGTCAATGATCTCACTCACACACATTCTCTACTTGCTTCATAAAATGCAAGTATGTTAACATGATTTATAGTTGCCTCGTTAAAAACCTTGCCAGAAAAACCCAGTGGGACAAAATCTGAGCTAGGGAAAAGAGTATAATATATATTTCATATTCATAATTATTTGCAAGTTGCCTCGTTAAAAACCTTGTCAGGAAAACCCATTGGGACAAAACCTGAACTAAGGGAAAAAGAGTGCAACATGAATATGTCTCCCCCTCATGCACATATGATCCATAATTCTTTTGGTGATAATATATCTCATAAGATTATTGTTATCACTTTTAAAATATCACCATATATAATCTTTGATCATATATTTTCTATAACTCTTCCAGAGTATGTATGGACTTCTAAATTATAGATGAGGGGTTCGTGGAACATTAGTCTTTATCCAACTAATTGTATCATTCATGTGTGTACACAACTTTGTTCATACGAAAATTTAAAATTTCAAGTAGATATGAACATTAACACATTAATGGTACTATAAATTTTTATTTGTGACAATGATGGTACTCCGAGACCATATATTTATTCCATCTTGTTTTATGATCTTAATTTCCATATCAAATGATCATATATTTATAATTCTTGATACATATGAAGTACTTCAGGATTTCAATACTAATGAACAAACTTTATACATTAATATTTCTCGAAATACAAAAGCAATAAAAGTTTGTTCTTCAATTAATCAAAAACTCTTCAAGAGTCTATCACAACGTATAATTTACGTATTTATATTGCATAGACAACCATAGGTATTTTTCAAATAATAATTTACTTACATGTCTTTATTTCATACAAAGATCTTTGTCATATAGTGCGCGCGACTTTGAATTTATATCACTTAAGACATGTATTAAATTCTTCTAGAATTTTTAGATAAGGCTTATTTCAAATTCTCACTGTATTAGGAGCTCCAAATAAATAACCTTTTGTTGCAACATTTATGTGACACTTATAAATCCTCATAAAATATATTCCAGGCTATAATCAAATCATGATTATATTTTCTCAATATTTAAGCCTTACTTCAATCAATCTCATGTCTATGCAAGCTTTGTACAACAATTCATTATGTACAAATACATATATGCAAATTTCTCATTAGAAATATTTATTTGCACACCCTACAGGTCTTACTTCACTTTATGTGAGTAAATTTGCCTGGATTGCGTCATAATATTTTGGCCAAAAATCAAAATGTATGTCGATGATTCTCGACAAATCTAATACCATGATCCTTGCTATCTCATGTTAATTTATTGCATATGCAAACATTCAATATTTATTGTCGACAAAAATTTCAATAAATGATAATTTCCTCCCATATTGACATAACTTATAGAGATCTCTTTAAATTACATATTTTTCAAATATGTTTATCATTTATAGGTACCTATATAGAATCAACGGGGATTCAATTATGATCAAATGTGTTATGTCTAACTTCTCTTGGGAGTCTTTTCGAGTACCGTTTTCATCACGGTTATCATTTTAATACTTTATAACATTAAGGTATCTCCATGAGTACCTCTAGATTTAACAACTTCAGGGCAAATCAAATGAACATTTATTAATAATTTCTACATTGTTCATTTACGCTTCAGGCGTTTTCAACTCATTCTATCTCAACTTTGAATAATATTGATTTGCAGTTGGTATATATCATTTTGAACTATATTGTTCTTATATACTTTGTGCAAGGATCATTTTTCAAAAATTATCATCGATCCCAACTGCTTCTCTCCCCCTGATCGAGAGAATTTTTAAAAATTGTGATATCTAATAATATTAATACACCTGTAGGGATTTCAATATATCACAATGAATCAATATCTATTTAAACTCATATATATTATATGACATTGAACTTCAGGTTCAATAACTTCAGTTTCAAGTTCAATACTTATGAACTTAATTCATTTCTAAGAATGAGTCATACGTGTATAATTAGAAATACATAAATTTACACATTTTATAATGCATGATCATATAATCTTATCACATCGATAAGAAACTATGCAATAAAAATCTAACAATGGCTCAAGATTGATAAGAAAATATAATTTAAATATTTTCTATGTGGAAATATATGCACATTCTTCTTTTGAGCCTTATAAATAACAATGAGAAGAATCTTCTAGTTCTTCAACAAAATTTAGTCAAATTCTTTGACAATTTATTGCATATGATTGATCATGTCAAAATAATTCAATTCATGAACTTCAGGTTCACTATAATTTGTATTTCAATGAAACTTTCAAAATGTAATGTAAATTCATTACAACATAATCATTACAAGTTTCATTTTTATATACACGAATAATATAATTATATTATTCTCCAAAACATATACACTCTTCAGGAGTCACTATTATGTTTATCAAATTTTATATTTCTTCAGGAATCACTATCATCAATTCAATGATGTGTATAATGTAAAATGTATATGACAACTTCATCATGTTGTTATAATGGTCAAATAGATATAACCATAATATATCATTCATTTTTCCTGGTATCTTTTTAACAAGTCGTCTAATTTATTAATAGACTATTCATCAGTCTAATTATCATGACTTGATATATTATATATTTAAATGTACAACCAGTACATATAATAAGTTATTTCTTATCACTTTTATAACTAGATAAAAGTTATACATCTAGGTACATACAAATATATTTTACTACTCCAAGTAGCAATTGTATGTAAGACTTCTTCATGAAGCTTTTCAAATAATCATTTTGTGATTCTTTATCACTTTGATTATATTGGATCACTAACAAATGTTAGTAAGTTATATATTCACTTCTGGGAATATGCAAACTGAATTATATAGTAACTATATATATACATATCCTGTACTAACAATAGTTTGAAACTATTGATTTCAAGAAATAATAAAATATGTATATATTAATTTGCTTTTGGCATTGCCAATATATGTGAAATCTATATTCTTTGAAATAGAATTTCATGTCTATTCATTCTCTTTAGGGAATGATATTTAAATATTCTAAATGTACAATAAATTTGTACAATTCACATTCTATTCAATAATCAAGTATACTTTTATCTTGATTATAAGTATGTCCGTACTACAGGTACGCGACCACTATTATTCAATTCCACACATGATATATAAATTTCATGCACTTTGATTATGTGTGGTATCTCATCTTTTAGTTGTTTCCACTTTTTCTGGAAATATTTGATTAGTAAATAATGTCATTGATTATTTAAAATCATTACATTCACTTCGGGGAATGACGTTGAACAAGTAGAGCATTATTATAAATTTTTTAAAAATTTATTACTTGCTCATCCATAAAAAATATAAGAAATTATTCAACAATTTCTTTTACGATATTTCAAAGAATATATGAATGCAATTTTTGCATAGTCTCCAAGATGTATGCAAAATTTAATCTTTAATATATGTCAGATTCAATAATTTCCAACATTGCAAGTAATAACAATGTATAATAACATGACTAATACGAGGAATCTTTAAAAGTAATTGACTTCAATTCGTATCATTCTCTGCAGGGAATGATGAACAATAAATACATGCCTCATGTATTTAAATAACATTAGTCATGCTCATTGTTATTCTTATACTTTGATGTTTCAATGCAATTTTTTTAACATTCTTTTTGGATATTCAAAACTCACTATAAAATTGCATCAATAATAATCATTTTTAATGATTCTTTAGTTGTATTCACATAAATACAATCATTTTTTTTTTGACAAATATAAAACATTTACTTCAAGAAATGTTTGTCAAAATCTATATCGATATTAGATTACTTTTCATTGTCCTCAAAGAATACAAGAACATATATATAAATATGTATTCATCTCTTTCATTATATATCCATCAACTATATAATGAATATTACGTTTGCATAATCTTCAGGATATATGCAAGATTTTATTGAGGACGCATAATCATCAGGATATATGCAATATTTTATCGAGGATGCATAATCTTCAGGATATATACAATTTTTTATCGATGATGCATAATCTTCAGGATATATGCAATATTTTATCGATGATGCATAATCTTTAGGATATATGCAATATTTTATCGATAATACATAATCTTTTGGATATATGTATAATTTATATAGATTTTCTCTATCATATCATAGGCACACATATATTGTAAATATTATGAATGATAAGAACATTATATATATATGAAATCAATAATAAATATATAAAAATATATACATACATATATAATATATAGATATATAGAGAAAAATAAAATAAAAAAAAAGATCATTGAAATTGTTTCAGTCAGATGAGTATATATATAAATATATATTTAGTGTATCGTGACTTTGAAACAATTCATGAACTTTAACAAAATACTTACATTGGATCTTAGGCAGAGACTCATGCTTGAAGCTTGGGCAGAGACTCATGCTTGAAGCTTGGGCAGAGACTCGTGCTGATAACGTGTTATAAAATAATATAAAGTAGATGAGAAGAAAGAAGAAGAAGATGAAGAGAGAATGAGAAAGTGAATGAGAATTTCTGAGTTGTTTATTCCAATGGGGTGAACCCCTATTTATACAAATACAAGAGTGAGATATTAAGAAACTAAGAAAAAGGGAAACTAAGGAAAAGATGAATGTTGATTACAATTCATGGTAATAAATAAAAGATTTGGACATCCACATAATTATTAATATTTATAATAATTATTTTGTTAATAGAATTAATACGGTGCTTTAGTGGTATGCATGTCACACAATATTAAAAAAAATAAAATATATTTTTTTGAAATCTATATATATTTTTAAAAGCTTAAATATTGAATATTAGTGGTGTCTAACCCTTCTAGACATATTGTATTGTGATTGACTGCTAATACTCCTTAAAAATTAATACATTAAATTAGATGAGACACAATATTTAGTTGAACCAATAGTAATATTCACACACAAAAAATACTAAATATACTTTTTAATATTTCTTATTTTTATATTTTTTTTTAATTATCGCCAATTTAACCATAAATCACTCAAGAAATTGTCAATATGTGAAATAAATAATACAAACATGTAAGTTCAATAATTAAATTCTAAGTGGTGTTGCTTTACTCATCGTTCTATGCGACTTGCATGTCAAGGTATTATTACCTTTTTTTTCAACGGTATTAGATTATTATTATTATTTTAACTGAAATCTGGGTTTTTGATATCCATTATTATGATAATATGATTATATAAATTCTTATTATTAATTTTAAGTTTGTTGTCTAAGATTACTTTGATTACCTTATTCAAATTTAAAAGTTAAACTTGCATACAAAGGGTCTTCAACACTTTCTAATTAAAACTTGCACATGACATTTAAATTAATGAGAAAATTATGTTCATGGTTAGTAGCTTCACATGATAATGAATTTCTTATAACATATTGCTCTTTGACTTTGGTATCACACATCATAATGGGTTTATAGACGATGAAACAATGGGCCAACCAAATGGGCTCAAATGTGATGATTTACTTCATTAAACAATAGATTAGTCCTTTTTTATTATTATTATTATTTCACAAATATACAAAAATAATTACAAAAATACGGTTATATAAAATTTTAAATATTTTAACAATTTTTATAATTTTATTTATAGAAAATATAGTCTTTTAGTGTATTGTTATATTGTAATCTTGTTCATGTATTGTTGATTTTTTGTTATTTGTTTGTTGTTATTTTAATGTTGTTTAGAAGTTATTTTTTTTGTTACTTATATATAATTTTATTGTTTTTTTACGTCGACAGTTTTATATTAAGATACATATTTCGAGCAATAATATTTTTATGAATTGAGTAATATTGCGAACGTCTTAAAGAGAGTGACTTACTTCGTGACTCAACCTAGATTTTCATTAAGTAACTTTGTTCCTTTCTATTTTCTAGAGCAATTTTTCCTTCAATTTTCAGATGTTACGTTTCTGCCATGACTACCGATGGAAGAGAGAGGAGTCACACAAAGACTCACTTGAACATCACATGCGCCTCGCTGCCGTCCGACTGAGCCAAGTTGGTTGGTTAGTAAAAACTAAAATAAAAGCAGTTTTATGTATTCTTTTCCCATAGAAAAAAATTATAAACAGTTTTATATTATGATACGTATTTCGAGCAATGATATTTTTGAAAATTGGGTAGTACTGCAAACGTCTTGTAACGTCCCCGCTTCAAGCCTCCATTGGGCCCTTACACCCACGGAATGAATGGCTCTTATACACGAGTACGTCACTCTGGCTGCTTCCTGGATCGATGACTGACCCTACAGACCAACACGAGTGTTTCCAGCGTGCTTAGTCCTCACTCGCACGCTTCTTGAGAAAACTTCCCAGGAGGTCACCCATCCTGAAATTGCTCCCAGGTCAAGCACGCTTAACTGTGGAGTTCTTTCGTGATGGGCTACCGAAAAACAAGATGCACCTTGTTGACATAGGTAGTAACAATCAATCCATTTAAGCCCTCTTCAACTGTGTAGTCCCATACCTACACAGTCTCAGAATCATCCCACTCGACCTTCCCTGTGCGGTGTGAGATTGCACAGCCTTACCCGCATTTCCCCTTACGGATCACGGGACTGCGAGCATCCACGATCACCCCCCCACGGGGTCCAGACGTCCTCGTCGACCACACTTCCGGCCGGGTCGAGGCTCGATACCATTTGTAACGTCCCCGCTTCAAGCCTCCATTGGGCCCTTACACCCACGGAATGAATGGCTCTTATACACGAGTACGTCACTCTGGCTGCTTCCTGGATCGATGACTGACCCTACAGACCAACACGAGTGTTTCCAGCGTGCTTTGTCCTCACTCGCACGCTTCTTGAGAAAACTTCCCAGGAGGTCACCCATCCTGAAATTGCTCCCAGGTCAAGCACGCTTAACTGTGGAGTTCTTTCGTGATGGGCTACCGAAAAACAAGATGCACCTTGTTGACATAGGTAGTACCAATCAATCCATTTAAGCCCTCTTCAACTGTGTAGTCCCATACCTACACAGTCTCAGAATCATCCCACTTGACCTTCCCCAGGCGGTGTGAGATTGCACAGCTTACCCAGTATTTCCCCTTACGGATCACGGGACTACTGACTGTCACACGTCTTAAAGAGACCAACTTACTTCATGACTCATCCCAAATTTTCATTAAGTAATTTCGTAATCCCCTTTAATTTAATTTCTAGAGTAACTTTAATTTAAATTTTAAGACTTTACGTTTCTGCCATGACTATCATTGGAAGAGAGAAGAGTCACACAAAGGATCACTTGAACAATACATGCGTCTAGTATTCTTTTTCCTCATAAAAAAAAAATATAAATAATTTTATATTACGATATGTATTCCAAGCAGTAGTTTTTTTTTTTTTTGGAATTGGGTAGTGTTGCGAATGTCTTAAAGAAAGCGACTTACTTTGTGACTCAACCCAGATTTTTATTAAGTAATTCATTCCTTTTTATTGGAGTACCCACTTTTATGAAAGATGGAAGAGTCACACACACAAATGCTTACTTGAACACCACATGCGCGTCGCTGCTATCCGACGGAGCCAAGTTGGTTGGTTAGTAAAAATTGAGATAAAAACACTTTTATGTATTCTTTTCCCAAAGAAAAAAAGTTTTATATTACGATATGTATTATAAGCAATAACATTTTTTGAGATAAGGTAGTGTCGCAAACGTCTTAAAGAAAGTGACTTACTTCGTGACTCAACACAAATTTTCATTTAGTAATTTTGTTCCTTTTTATTGGGGTACTCGCTTTTATGGAAGAGGGAGGAGTCACACAAAGACTCACTTGAGCACCACATGCGCGTCGCTGCCATTCGACTTAGCCAAGTTGGTTAGTTAGTAAAAACTGAGATAAAAGCAGTTTTATGTTTTTGCCATGACTACGAGAGACGAGTCACACAAAGACTCACTTGAACACCACTTGCTCGTAGCTGCTGTCCGACTGAGCTGAGTTAGTTGATTAGTAAAATTGAGATCAAAACAGTTTTATGTATTTTTTTTCCATTGAAAAAAAAAATTATAAATAATTTTATATTACGATATGTAATTTGAGTAATAGTATTTTTTGGAATTAGGTAGTGTCGCGAACGTTTAAAGAGAATGAATTATTTCATGACTCAACTTTGATTTCATTAAGTATAATTGGATTTTTTTCTTAACAAAATAATTGTTTAAACTTTATTTTTAATATGATAAATTATTAAAAATTTTCCAAACGAAATCTCATAACTATAATATAAGTTTATGATAAAAAAAAAATAAAACATAATTATTTAGGTGTCTAAAATCACTACCGTAAAAGTAATTACATTAAAATTTTCTTATAAACATTTTCAAAAAAAAATGAGATATATGAACAAATTATGTCTTCTTCGTTTCTTTTTCTTTCAATAAATAAAATTAAGGGTTTTTTTTTTATTTTTACATTTTTAAATATTTTGTTTTTTTTGTATTTTTACAGAATTTTATATAAAAATTTCTATTGCAATTAGCGTTGTAACTTAAATCGCAATAAAAAATCGTATAAAAATTTTTATTGTAACTAACTTTGTAATTACTTTAGAAATTCAAAGCATAAATTTAAAAAAAAAATACAAAAAAAACAGGAGTAATTCCCTTAAAATTAAATTGGTTAGCATTAAAAAAAAAAACAAATAAATAAAGAAAAAGTGGAGAGGAATAATAATTGAGAGGTGCCTTCTAGTTCTAAATTGTCGCAGTGAAGAAGGACAAAAAAAGGTGTTGGAGTGTGTGGATATGCTGGAAACACCGGAACATGACACGTCATAATAAGAGGGTCCCACGTTAGCATATGTCCAGCTAGGCAGTCCTCGTTGGCATTTGTCTATTCTAGTATGTGGGTGGGGCCCTTCAACTACTTACAATTTTTCGGAAGCACGAGACCCATGAATCACCATTTAATTACGTACCATATCCTATAATCTAATCTAATTAATTCCACTTATGATATTAACAGAATTCGTATTTTTATTAATTAAATATCGCGTTTGATATAACATCACCTATAAAAAGTATTGTAGATACTACTGGTATTAACAGAATGTTCAATATTTATCTCTCTTATATTTTTACAAGGAATTCATAATTTTTGGGATACTGATTTTTCTTCCCACCATACCAAGAGTGTTGTTATAGCTATAATTATTATAAATACGTACTAAAACTCTCTTAATTAAGTTTATTGGTGGGTCTTTTGTTATGATCCATAGTTACATATACACGTGACAAACATGATAAACCAAATATTGTTCTCTAAATCACATATTCAACATTGTGTGGTTAATTACTAGTAGGGATTTTATTAGAAATAAATAAATATATTATAGCAATATTATTTGCTTAAAAAGAGATAAGAAGTGAGCAATTAATTATTTTAGCAGTGGCTTCGATTTCGATCGATCTAATTAGTTTGTGAACGTGGCCATTAATTAATATATAGAAGAGATTGTTTTTAGTGTTATTCCATTAATTAAAACCATGTTCTCTCATGAAATCTTTGTCACCATATGATAAAATGTCCCCTTCTTCATCTAACCAACACAATTAATTAATTGTTCTCAATATATATAATAATACGTATTAATTTACATTAATAATAATAACTTACATTAAGTACTATATATATATATATACTTTGTTGCATCTCTTAACAAACAAAAATAAAGAAGGTATGAATGAGGAGGATAAGGCATTTCGTACCATCAAAAAGACCCAAGAATCATTATGATATGGCTTATTAATAACAATTATGGGACACGATTTTGTTATGTGATGTAGTCGTTAGATGAGAGAGTTATTTAATCTGGGGTTAATCTAAGGGTAATTAGAGTTAAAAAAAATAGTAATGTACCCCAAGACCTATCTAATGTACCACAGAACACATTCCGTGAAAATACATTACGGGACAAAATCGTGTCCCTAACAATTATAAACCCATATATATATATATTAGTTTTGTACTTGTAGCCTAGCCCTCATTTTATTTTTCTAAATTTATATAATATAATATATTGACTAAAAAATATAATAATTTATTCCTAGCTTATTGTTATTTCTATGTCTAGTACTTATAACATTTAATTGTCCATACTACTCTACCTAACACTCTACTCGTTTTATTTTTATTTTTTTTTCTTTGAAACTAGATTTTTTCCGTGTAGTACTACACATATATATATATAACTAGTGTGTAACGTTAAAGAAACCTATGATTGAAAAAGAGTGTCATGCAACTTAAACATATACTATTGTATAATATATCATATATCTAAATTAGCTACATTATGAACAATTATTGTTGATTATACATTTAATTTTACTCAAATGATACTACCATAAATTCTCAAGAACTAATTTAGGGATGTTCTGATACCACATCTTAGAATACTGTAAACTCTGAATATAGCCCTAATTAATTTAAGAGAATCAAATAATAAGATTAAAGATTAGCGGAAGCTTACCGGAGTCCATAGAATCGACCTTTAAATGATCTTTATTGGTATGATCTTTTAATTTGCATCAAAACCTTTCTCTGTAAACTTTTGCTCTTGGTGATGGGGATACAAGAGTGAAAAGATACGATGCAAATGGGGACCATTACCCGTTATATTACCAACAGACAAACCTGTTGGCAATATTTTTGACTATTTCTATTTGGCCCCTCATCATTATAGAAATTGTCTAATTGGTATCCACATATTATAATCATGACAATCATGCCCTTAAGTCATAAACTTTATTCCAAAATAGACTACATAAATTTGACTTATTTATTTGATGACCCAACACACATTTTATATATACAATTGTGACCCCAATTATTTCTAACAAATGAAACTCTAAAATGAGGTCTTTCAATTTAGTTTAGGCTCCCAAAAAGTGTGCGCTTTAGGCTCACGTCTAGCTTCTTATGCCTAAGGCCAACCCTGTACTTAGATGTAATATTATTATTAATACAATTTAATATGAGGTTTTATTATTATTTTAATTTAATAAAAATTATAAAAAACTGTTAATACAATTATAAAACCTCACCTCGCCTTAGTCCCATAACAATACTAATCATATCATTATATTGTAATTAATTAATATAAAATTAACTCTAATATATATTTTAATTTAATAATTATAATAAAATATAAATAAGTATTAATTAATTGTAAAACCTCACATCGTAGTATAATCACTAATACATAAATAATGCTCATATTATATATTTTACATTTTTTTGGTCATGTATGTAAATTGTCGGCATCAATATATCGTTTTTCTATTATAGCTTTGTTTATTATTTTATGCCCCATAGGGACAAAGGCTACAACATTATGGTCCTACCTTGGGACCCTAATTTTATCTAATAATGCTCTTAAGTACTTGATTCCGATAAAAGATTAAATGTCCTTTTCAATTTAAACTTTTACCTAAAATATTGTTATATATTTTACCTAATTAATTAATTATACTTATGGTCCTTTTCCAAAAAAAATATAATAATAATAAAACTTATGGTCGATATTAATTTGAAATATCCATTTTAATAATTAGCAACAAATTAAGATGACGATTAATTGGAATTTATAATATATATGACTAGCTACTTATAATTAATTTCATAATATATATTAAATGTAAGATTATATATATTTTGGTTATGAAATAAAAATGTATGGTTAATCTTCACTTCTTCGTACTTGAAATAATTGGCAAAGATAAGAAAGAAAGTTGAAAGACTAGCTATAGGAACTTATCCATAATTTTTAATAATGATCATAATGAAAAATGAATATTGATCAATAAGTGAAATTATTAGAATTACATGGCCCCATATAAAATTTTAAGTGTAATCACATGCCTGCACCCAATGAAAAAAAAGGATATTCATAAGGCTCTCGTGAAAAATTTCAATGCCTATATAATCTCACTAGATACGTATACATACACCATCATCGTTCATAATGGAAAAAAAAAATTGAGAAAACCAATATATTAGAGATATTTTAAAAGGTTGTAAGTAATTATTGGAGAATCATATATCTATAAGAAATATAATGTTTGTTCACATGATCAACATAATTTGATATTTACGTACTGATTACACTTAATAATATTATGTTTCTTTATTAATTAATCTGTCAATCTTTTATTATAACAATAGTAAAAGTAACTAATAATACCAACTTAATTATAAGTTATAACCACTTTCCCAAACAAAAAATCTCGTTTTCTAAAAGCATATCCATAAAAGTATAGTAATATTTTCAAAGTCAAACGTGAAGACTGAAGATGGAGTGGTAAAAACTATAAAGGGTTAATTAAAGGCTCTCCATTCTAAACAAGAATCTATAATTATCACACTAAAAATAATGTTTTATTTTTTAATAATAATTAATAATATGATTACTTAAACTACAAGCTAAAAGAAGATGAAAAAGAAATATGCGAATATATGCGATGGTGGATAATTAGAAAAGTATATATAGGTACACAAGTGCTTTCGTAAATAGTTGAATTGTTTGACTTTTATAAACATATTCAACAAATTTTCTTGCCGAAAGTAACAAAACCCTAGGCCTCGTTTTTTTTTTTTTTCATGTATAAACAAATTTTTAGGGGTTTAGGAGGATTTATATAATTATGTATATATATATTATTTCAAGTATTTATTCATGTCATGTGGTCCTTCATTGACAGCCTAATAAGAAATGTAAAATATTAAAAGTAATAATATTTTTAATAAGAGTTGTTCCCACGTAGCTAGCTACCTTATTTAATTTTTTTTATGTAAGAGTTTTGAGCATATACATTTCTTATTTGTGAGAGAGAAAGAGCATGAGAAAAGGTGGGCATTATAAATAAATATAAATATATGTATATATATTTGGAATATATATCATCGTATTCAATATCGTATAGTACTATAATTATATATTCACATACATAAATAGACTTAATTAAAACATATATTTTTTATTTTTTGTATATATATACATTTAAATTTAAGACATAGTTGCCTAGTCCAACTGCTTTCACGTGCATGCAAATGGAAAATGTCTTATAATTTTATGATAATTCAATTTTTTTTAGCCAAAAATTTAGTGTAAACTACACTCAAGGACAATGCATGAATGTAATTACACATTATATATATGATTATACTATCCTCAAATTAAATTAATTAATTAATCAAATCAAATATTAATATCTCCGTATATAATTCATACTTCATAGATAGATCTAGTCACGCGTTTAAATAATTAAACACAGTTAATTATATAAAATATGGGATTAATTAGAATATTCTAACAAAATAAAAGTCTACATTTAAAGTTCTGATATTGACATGCATGAAAAATAAAAATCATCCAATATTATTAGAGATCCCGGAGTTAATGGATCTGTGACATATGTCATATATAATATAAATGAATATATATTAATATGTATATATAAGGGTACATACTATTTTAGACCATTGCAAAAGTTATTAATTGGACCCTCTATTTTTTTAAATGATAAAATAATCTCTGTATTTTTTAAAATTGTACAAATAGAACCCTGAACTGATTTTTGTCAAAATAAAACTTAATAATAATCTAATTTAGAGATGTTATGATAAAATTGGTTATATATTTTTTTTTTTTTGCATCTGTTCGTATTAAAAATTATCTTAAAGTTGGTTATATATTAAAAAATAAAATTATTGAAAATTAAGCTAAATGTCTTATTTTTACTCTTTTGAAAAATATAAGATTTATTTTGTCATTTAACAAAACAGAAAATACAATTGGTAACTTTTACAAAATACAAAGTTTAAAATAATATTTAGATTATATAATATATAATTACTACATGTATTATTTTCAATATCATACTATTATTAATATAATTAAATATCGATTCTAATATAATTTAAGTTTATAAATTTTAAAAAATATTATTAATTAATAGAGGGTGAAAGGCACCATAGCCAATTGCATTGCTATATATATATATGCAATTATGTATAATTATGTATATGTATATGTGTATTTATTAATTACATATGTGGTGTTGTATTGGATGAGTGACTGATTATTGACCAAGTTTCTCCCACGCGTTCATGCCAGCTGTCTGGCCATGGATTCCGTGATTGCATACATGATGGACTATGGGACCTACCATGGTCCTACTCTACTCTTTACCATTTTTATCTTTATTATTACCTTTTTTAGTTTTCTTTTAAGAATATATGTTCCCTAAAAATGTAAACTATTTTTTAATATCAAAATTAAATTTAAACAAGCTATCAATATGAATATCCCAATTTTGCAAGGAATTATTATTGAAAGAAAAGGAAAACACTGATTTTTTTTTTTTCAGTTTCTGATTGGGTATTGGCATCTTTATTATATTTAACTTGATAAAAAATAATCCTCACAAAAAATAACATTATAAATAATAATGTATTCTTTTGAGTGAATTTTTAATTACGCTTCAAAAAGTGTAAACAGTAGATTTTTTTTTATTTTAAGACATGAATTAATATTAATATATATTTTTTTAAATATATAAGAAATAAAATCTAGTGACCATCACTGTATTATGTGTACACGTGTCAACTCAATAATAACATGTCGACAAAATAGAAAAAAGGAAACTCTGAATAATAATTAAAATATTCAGATTTTTGTCTTTTGTTGGCATTTAATTCAATGTGTTCAAATCAATTCTCTCAAATTAAAAATTTAACCTTTTTTTTTTATTTTTATATTTCATAATTAGGTGGCTTAATTTGGAAACATTAAACTCACACGGTAAAAATCTAAATAAATATTTAAATAATTTATAAGTAAATATGTATATATATATAGAGAGAGAGAGAGAGTGAGAAAGAGAGAGAGAGAGAGTGGTGGGTGGGTGGAAGAGGGAGAGGCGTGTGTGGTTTATGAGTTTTGTGTAGTTAATATTCACATTCATAGACTTTACTGAGAATAGAAGAAGAACCAGAGATTAAACAAGGCACTACAAAGGAAACCCCAAAACTCAAAAACCACAATGAAACAGAGCATCTTCATTCTCATTCTCTGTTTCGCCATTTTTGGTTGCACTTAAATTTCAACCAGTTAAGAAGGGTTTCCTTTCTTTTTCGGTTTTGTTTTTGTTTTTTGTATTTGGGATTTTGATCCGGTGATCAAATATGGCCAAGACTGGTGTTTTCGATTCTGATCCGACGGTTATGACCAAACCCACCTCGGAATTGAAAAAAGAGCTTCAGAGATTGGTGAAAGCCATCGTTGAAGATGACGATTACAGTACTGAAACCATCAATCAAGCTAAGAATACTCTTATTGCTATAAGAGATTTCAAGCTTAGAAAGCGATCCCACTCTTTGAAGAGTCCAGATACAATTTCGTGTCCACATGAGTTTCGATGCCCACTCTCTAAGGAGTTGATGAGAGATCCCGTTGTTGTTGCCTCCGGTCAGGTTAGTGCCAATTTTCCTTCTCCGTTCAGTGTTTGGTTTCTGAGAAAGTGAGAAGAGAGGAAATTCAAGTTCTAGTTGGTAAATTTTTTCTGGGTTTTGTTGGATTCCACCATTAACGCAGTTAAAATTATTCAAGTCTTTTTCTTTTTGTTTTGTCTTAATTTTCCTACCCTTTCTTCCTAATCAAACGGAGGGTTAAAATTTTCTTTCCTGTTCTTATTTTTTTATATTCATTAAAAAAAATTGATAAAATTTAATTATCGAAATATTAAATTGACTGCTCTAACTTTCGGCAGCTCAACATAGCTTTTTTTATTATTTTATTTTATTTTTTAAAAAAATAATGTTTTTGTATACGTTATCCTCTGTTCTTGGTCCAAGTTTTGTATGGAAATTTTCTACTAAGATAAAATATCGAAATATATGTATATATATATATATATTCATTTTAAAAACTACTTGGATTTTTAAAAAGGGGATGACAGAAATTTTCGCTTATTATTTGTTTTGTTTACAATTTTTTGGAATTTCAATTCTGGGTCGTGATAGGTTTTACAGTACTGGCCAAAGTTTTGTACTGTTGTTAAAATGGGCACTTGAAGCAGTAATTTTTCAATTGGGTCAGGAATCTGAAGCTTTTCATTTCCCTATATATCGACATGCATGTAATTGTCATAATTTTCATGAGCTCTAGTCTGAACCACACAAGTCCTGATGATTAATGTGATTGAGTTGTCTTTAGTTAATACTCAGAACCAAAAATGAAAATAACAACTTTGAGAAAAGAACTGCATTGATACTTTAAAGCCCATATTATACAATCTGTTCTGATTTTCATTTTTTGTTTTGTTTTCTTTGGCTAGACTTATGATAGACCCTTTATCCAGAAATGGCTTAAGGCAGGGAGCAGGACATGTCCTCTTACTCAACAAGTCCTTTCACACACAATTCTCACCCCTAATCACTTGATTCGGGAAATGATATCACAGTGGTGTAAGTGTACAGGTATTGAATTGTCTGACCCTGATCTCTATTTAAATGAAGATGGTATCACAGCAGCCGATCGAGACCATTTTCTTTCATTGCTGGGGAAGATGTCTTTATCATTACCCGATCAGAAAGTGGCAGCAAAGGAGCTCAGAATGTTGACTAAAAGGATGCCTTCCTTTCGGGCACTATTTGGAGAGTCCTTAGATTCCATTCCTCAATTGCTTCGTCCACTCTCGGAAGGCAAGTCTCAGACTGGTGTTCATCCTGAGGTTCAAGAAGATGTGATCACAACGCTATTGAATCTTTCTATCCATGACAACAATAAGAAGCTTGTTGCGGAAACACCTATGGTAATTCCTGTTCTGATGGACGCGCTCAAATCAGGAACCATCGAGACAAGGAGCAATGCAGCTGCAGCCCTCTTTACTTTGTCTGCTATTGATTCTAATAAAGCGCTCATAGGTAAATCTGGGGCCTTAAAGCCACTCGTTGATCTCCTCGAAGAAGGGAATCCTTTAGCTATGAAAGATGTTGCCTCTGCGATTTTCAATCTGTGTATCATCCACGAGAACAGGACAAGAGTGGTGCGTGATGGCGTGGTTGGGGTAATTCTTGAGAAGATAACGAATCGAACACATGTAGATGAGTTGTTGACACTGCTTGCAATGTTTGCAACACATCAAAAGGCTGTGGAAGAAATGGGAGAGATTGGAGCTGTTCCTTGCTTGCTTAGCATAATCAGAGAAAACGCTTGCGACCGTACCAAAGAGAATTCAATCGCGATTCTCCACGCTATCTGTTACAACGATCGAACCAAGTGGAAGGAAATGAGGGAAGAAGAGAAAATGTATGGAACATTATCTAAGCTTGCCCAGACTGGCACATCCAGAGCCAAGAGGAAAGCTAGTGGAATTCTTGAGAGAATAAACAGAGCTGTTAATTTGACACACACTGCATGATTTGGATATTTTGGTACCATCACAGACTCCACACTGTGACTTGTAAATTCTCCCATCTTTGTTTTAAGCAACATTGTCCTATTATGCAACTTTTTCCCCTCTCAGATTTCCAATGGTCTTTCTCAACAACCATCACTCTGTAAATTCCTTGTTTCTTGTGAGTGTTTAAATTTCAGCTTAGTCCATGTGAATAAAATACAATACAAGCTTTGCTCTTTATTTTTCATTCTCTCTAATCTTAATATAATCTTTAAACAAAGATATTAAGGGGGAGACAAAAGTATTAGGTAAGAGATTTCATCCAATCCCAATACTTCTAATTATAATAATAAATTAATAAATCTCCAATGATGATTATCTAGCACTAAACAATTCCTTAAGCAGAAAGAATCAGTCTTATTCAAAGTATATAATATATGTCACAAGAAACCAAGTTGCTCCTTTTGCTTACTTTTGACCTATTATATTGGAATAGTGGCATACATATAATTTAAAGTGAAAGCCACTTTGGTTATAGAAGATTCCAAAATGAATGAACCAACGGTTCCAAATAACGAAAGAGAAAAAACACAACGAGAAGAATATGGCCATTTTCAATGGCGTTAGTGTGAAAATAAATATAGGTTTGTGGTCCAAAATTTAAAGATGCCTCTCCTTGTGAAAAAACATAACTTGAAGCAAGGAAATACGTACGTATAATAACATATATATATACGTACTATTTTGGGGTATATAAATCTGTATTGTATAGAGATATTCTTCACTAGAATTTTCATTACACACCTTATCCTTGTGTGGATTCTCAACACTTTCTCCATATTATCTATCCATCGTTCCTTTTTTCTTTAAGTTTTGTGTGTGTGTGTGTGTGGATACTATTGATTTGCTTTGAAGTTTTTAACCCTTTGCCTTGATCCAACTTAATCTTTAGTAAAAGTCATACTTGATCATTATTCTGTATACATTTTGTCTTTTGTGCAATGAATAAAACACTCATATACATCAATGTCATGGTGAAAAAAAAAAACTACTTTTTACTATGCTTAAGTCTTATCTTTTGTCATCATAGTTCTATATATTAATTCAATATAACTATATATCGATATGAAATAGCTACAAATAACTGTCAGAAAAATTCAAAATTAATTCATTTTAGTTAGCATAACTACTGCCCAACTACAGTATTTTTTTTTTTTTAATCTTTTTTCATTTAAAAAATTCTGATTGACTCAATACTGTTAAGCAATCAAATAGATTGCCACTATTAAAAATGGCCTTAACCTCACTACAAGAAAAATAGTCATTAGGAACGATTGTATCAAGGCAACTCTAAGTTGTTCCTAATAGTTGGGGTATGAGGATATCATGTTGTCATCCCTAATCAAATTTAATTTTTTTTTAACAATACGAGCAATATTAAGGATGACAATTTTTACTTTATTGTCGTCCTAATACTTTTGTTCTCTTTTTAAAATGTTATCTTTTTTTTTTTAAAAAAAAAAATAGGATTCTTCCCTTTCCCTCTTATACATCAAGGAGAATTATTAATTAATAGCGTCACACATTATCTCAAAACGTTAATCGTCCCAAATAACCACTTTTAGGGACGACACAACAAAAACATGACATCCCTAATTAGGGATGATTTACAAACCTTTCAGGAACGACAAAAAATTATCAAATAATTAGTTAGCAGATCTCGATCTCTTGAGCCTCATCCTCGAGCTATGTGGTAGCACGAGATTGGTCAATCCCAACCAGTGCAGTCATGAGCAGGCTCGAGATTCAAATTCTAAGCAAGATGCAAAATATTTTTTAGGTAAACAAAAGTTAAACAAAGCATTGAAAAGCCATCATTATTCATAGACCAAACCAAACCAAAACAAAGCAACAAACAAGGACAAAAACTACTTAAAGAAGTGGTTAATGCTACTCTTGTCCAAATCTTAAAAAAGTTAAAAAGGGACCAAACAAACAGGGTCTCCCCATGTGGCAGTTGAACTATATAATTAACTCATAGTTATCACTTGAACCATTGGTGCCACCCTCTAAACCAGCAGCATTGGCAGACATGGATGGACCATGTTTTTATGATTATGAATTTCTTTCTTTCACTTAATTATCTAGTACATTTCTAGCTACTTCATGGCAAAGTTTTTATTTTTATTTTTATTTTTATTTCACCATACCAAAAGAAAAAAAAAAGGGTACATAGTGTCTTATTAGTGAATTATTGTGATTTGATGTGATAAGATGTAAACTGAAACTTGGTTTTATGTGCTGGCTTTGGCCTTATGGAAGTGACATTTTATGATAGTCTATTCTATTCATGCCAATTTTAAAGGGGAATAATGACCAGTAAGTGAGTGGTGCAAAATTGGATTTTCAATCATATAAATTAATTAAATTAATTTTAAATATTTGAGATTAAAAAACAAAACTAATTAAACAACACACGTACACTAGAATACATAAGTGTCAATGATCATGAATTGACTATACCTTATAAAGGGTCTCTTATATTTATGAGATTTGAGATGAGATAATACCCCATTTTTGCCAATACCTGAAAAGACATTGAAATATTATAAGGGAAGGGAAGTAGTGTATGTAAGTAGTACATTTTACTTTCAATTAATTTAGTTAAAGCTTCATATCATAATTCATAGCAATAATATATGGAAAAAGAAACCCTGAATGAATCGACTTGTACAACTCATGATGATATTCCTTGCACATGTTCCATGTTCCATGTTTAATTATAACACTTGTAAATTTTGAGAAAATCAAATAAATCATGAAAAAAAAAAGTTTATATTAGTTTGATTTTTTTTTTAATTCAATCTAATGGACTTTCCATTAGGAAAAAAAGAAGGGTTCATATTAGTTTGTTTCCAATTTAAGTTTTTCGGGACTTAAATAATTAAGCGTAAACTCAAAATGTTATAAATAAAGAGAATGACAAATATTATTTTAGATCTTGTGTTTTGCAAAAATTATAAATTGGTCCTTCTATTTTGTTAAATGATAAAATAGACTTTGTATTTTCTATAATAGTATAAATAGAATCATGAACAATTTTTTTTTGTCAAAATAAAACTTAATAATAATCCGGTATAGAAGTATTATGATACAACTGGTTAAATTTTTTACTTTTGTTCATGTTAAGAATTATCTTCAAGTTGGTTATATTAAAAAAATTATCAAAAATTGAGGTTAAAGTCTTATTTGTACCATTATAAAAAAATGTAAAGTCTATTTTTGTTATTTAACAAACTAGAAAACCTAATTTATAATTTTTTTTGTATAGTATTTAGTTAAGAAAAACAACTAATAAATAGTATTATACATTTCTTGTCATCCATAAACCAAACACACCAAATTTAAGTGTCGGTAATAACATTGAAGTGATTTAGTAGGTATGATACTTTCATCACGTGCCTTCAAAATGATCAAGAAACATAAAAAAAATAAAAAAGAAAAAAAAAATAGCCTCTAGCTACCTCAATCATTGTTTTTAACAAGTTAATCCTATAATTTCAAAGATGAATTAAAGTTTTTGGACCCCTTTTTTACTTTTGTATTGAAAAGTTAGTTTAAATATAGAGAAAATTTTCCAATAATTCATTATAGCAAATTAAATATGAATGAATTGAGTACACCAATCATTCACATGAGAGGTACAAACAACAAAACAGAGCTTATCCTATTAAGGCTTCAATAGTTACAAGCCAAAAGACCTTTATAAGCCAAATGAAAGAATATATACCATTTCCTTATAGTTAATAATCATTTGTGGTACTCAATACTACTACAAAATGTCCATCTAATTTAATTCGTATTAATTACATGATTCATTTTATTATTTAACAAAATAAATGATATAATTTATAATTTTTATAAAAGACAAGAACCAAAATAGTATTAACTTTAATAATTATTGTATCTATACCTTTTATAAACTCAAAACTTTAAATAGTATAACAATATTATAATATTTAGTGGTACCCTTTTTCATTTCTCAATCCATTATATATTATATCCATTTTATAATTAATTTTAAACAACTTGGGTTGGCTTTGCTTATATCTTGTGCAAGAATTTAACTCTATTTAAAATCTTTATAATGTTTGAAAAGAAATTAATAGCACAACTACAACAAAGTTAAGTGGTTCGACATTAATGTAGTACTATAGAACTCAGCATCTTTTATTTTTAGGTAAATACTATTTTGAACCTTGTGTTTTACAAAAGTCACTAATTGGATCTTCTGTTTTATTAAATGACAAAACATACCTTGTATTTTTCAAAATGATACAAATAGGACCCTAAGCTTAATTTTTGACAACTTTTTTTTTAATATAGCCAACTTGAAAATACGAACAGACACAGAAAATGTAAACAGTTTTGTCATAACACTTTTTAATCAAATTATGATTAAATTTTATTTTGACAAAAAATTAGTTAAGGGTCCTATTTTTACCATTTTAGAAAATACAGGGTCCATTTTGTCATCTAACAAAATAGAAGGTTCAATCGGTAACTTTTACAAAACACAAGGTTCAAAATGGTATTAACCCTTTGTGTTTTCACTCTAAATTAAAAATGCTTCCTCGACCTTACTATTTCCCCCCACACACTAAGTCCTCTACAACACCATTCTAAAACTTTTAATTATATATAGAGTACGATTTATTGTGTATATATATATATATAATTATTTGAATGGATTGTATATTTTAAGTCATAAATAAACTTAACAATGGAAAATATAGTTGAATGAAAAGTTTGGTGAGAAAAAGAAAAAAGAAATTAATGGTTGGTTGGTTGGTTAGAAAAGAAAAAGTGTAAGAGAAAAATTGATGAAAAATCAGGAGGTTCTGCAAATATTTTTCTTTCCGAAGACTAAAAATTTAAGACGGTGTTTGGCACCACCACAACTAAAAAAAAAACTGATTTTTGTCTTGAATAAATAAGTTTGTTTTGATTTTTGTAGCGTTTTGTCCCCAAACTTGTTTTTGCTGCAAAAATTATGTCTAAATTATAAAAATTGTTGCAAATATCTTCAGTTACATCATACTCACTTTCTAAAATAATTTATTGATGTAACATTAACGTGCTGTTAATTTAGCGCAGTTTAAGAGTCTAAACAAAAAATATTTGCATAAAGAGTAGTCTAATAATGAATTATTTCTTCAATAATCTAAGAAAAGGTGATTCACTTCAAAATTCTAATCCGAGAAGAATTTTAATAAGAGGCTAAAAGGTTTAACTTGTTTGGAATAAAATAGTATAAAAAATAAGATGACATCACCAATACGCAACCATTGACACTTCCTTAGTGTCCATGGTCGCATATTAAAGAGAATTTATAAAGAAAGAAATTAACGGGTGAAGGAAATAGCTCACACATGCACCAAAAACTTAAACCCTAAATTTAAAGTTGTGTGATTTTCTTTAGTTCC
The DNA here is from genome assembly GCF_029168945.1 of Cannabis sativa. Lineage (NCBI taxonomy): Eukaryota > Viridiplantae > Streptophyta > Magnoliopsida > Rosales > Cannabaceae > Cannabis > Cannabis sativa. The sequence goes on along the minus strand of NC_083604.1, from coordinate 79,442,177 downwards.
AAATATTTGTAAAATTTTGTGAATGAAACAAGTGATATTTTAACTTAGCATTTACTTATATGGTTTTCATTTTTGTAAAGTGCATGCTTTGATCTCTATTTTAAAATGTTACATATTTAACTCTTTACACTCAAATTTTCTAAATAAAATTTTATTAATCATACTATCATACATTATATGTAATTAAGTAATAAAATTTAAATTCAAATAATTGAAAATAATTTAATTATATTGATAAAATTTTATTATTTAAATTCAAAATATCAACATTGTTCACAATTAAGTTTAGCTAGGCCAATACCCAAAAGCTCATTCGAGAGAAAAATAGAATACTAGAAAAGAATAGTGCATCATGATTTTTTACGAACATAATTATGAGTCTGTTTAGGTGGCGTTTGGTAATAATTTTTTAATCATTTTTATGTTTTTAAAATTAAAAAGGTGAAAATATTTTTAAAAACATGTTCTATAAAATTATTTTCACTTTATAATTTTTTAATTGAGAATCAAAATTTTAAAAACAAAAACAATCTCTTTTAATATTTTTTAAACTGTTTTTCTTAATCAATATTTTAGACTCTGACCAGACTTGGACCCAAATCCCCCCTCCAATGGCCCTGGTGCTGAACCCGGCCTCTGACCCAAACCTGAATCTGGCCCCGGACCTAAACCTGACTTAAATAAAATCAAAAAATAAAAATAAAAATAAATTTGACAAAACACAATTTTATTTTCTTTTTTAAAATTGAAAAACAAAAGTGGTTACAGAACGCATTTTTGTTTTTCAAAATCAAAATTTTAAAAAATAAAAATTTTACTTTTATTTTGTGATTAAAAAATTAGAAAACAAAAGTGTTACCAAATAGCACCTTAGTATATTATATTGTGTTGTGTTGTATTGTATAGTATTGTGTTAGGTTGTATTGCATTGTATTGCATTATTTAATACAGTACTTTGTTTGACATTATATCATATTAATAGGTTGTGTAAAATTATACTATTTAATACAATAAACTCAACATCAACCCCGACCCCGAACCCTATAGCACGAGAGCCCGAACTAGGCCACGACCTCAGACGTGACACGACCTAGACCCAAAGCCGTCCTTGAATCCTAAACCTTGACTCGGACCCGGACGTTAACCCTCACCTCGAATCTAGGGCCGGCCCTAGGCATAGGCGGGCTAGGCCCGTGCCTAGGGCCCACACTTTTCGGGGTCCCAAAATAAAAAAATAAAAAAATTTATTAGGCTTTTATTTAAGTAAAATTTAAGTGTATTATTAGCAACAAATATTCATAGCTTAGTTGTTTGAGGTGGATGGCATAATGTTCAAGGTCATGGGTTTAAATCCCATAACACTCTTCTTTTGATATTTTTTTTAATATATTTTTGAAGGCCCCAAAATTTAATTCGTCTTGGACCCATATATTTTCAGGGCCGGCCCTCGAATCCATACCCAGCCACCAAACCCCGACCTCAGATATTTTAAAATATTACAATACTAATTAATACGAATCATTTGCTATTTCATCAAAAAAAAAAAAAATTAATACGAATCATTTCCCTATATTAAATAATAGGATTCAATTAAATTAAAACTTATAATCTTAATAATTAATACAGTACAAATATTATCTAAATATATTGTTCATTCTTATATATTATTATTTTTTATTATTTTATGTTTGTATAAATTAATATTATATATTTAAAATGAATAAATATATATTTTAAAATATGATAATTTAATGATGTAGAGAAAAAAAAATTAAGAAATTGGTGTATAGTGTAATATAAAAATTTGAGGTAAAATAAAAAAAAAAATTGAGATTTTTATAATGTATTTAAAAAAATAAAGTGCCCTTAATACAATAAAATGCTTATATGACCTACCAAATAAGTACTATAATAAGATTATCACTAAAAACAAAAAACACAATAATAAAATTTATCAAATAACCAAATTAAAATATTACAAATAGATTAATTGAACTTCCTTTAAATGAGAATTGCTATAAAAAATAAAAAAATAAAATAAAGTAAAACATTTAAAATCCTCAATATATAAATATAAACAATTATTTTTTGGATATAATTTCTTGTGTGGAGATAGGGGTGTTCATTAATCCAATTCGCGCTATTTTGTTCGTAGTGCGTTCGATCCGCACTAAGTGTACATTTTTTATTTTAGATCCAATTCAATTCGTATAATAACTCAAATTCAATCAGCAAAAGTGCAGATTGGATTATTTATTTTTTAATATTTATTAATAAAAATATTTTTTTTACATAACTAACAATAAATAAAAGAAATTATTGTTATTTTATGTCTTTAACAATAAATTAAAATAAGTAAAACAAAAAATAATAAATAATAAACTCGAAGGAAAAAGAAGAAAAAAAATTATATGTACTAAAGAAAATATTTAATTTTATTTTAGGTTATATTTTTCCTATAAATAAGAATGAGATATACATTTTATGTACTAAGTTCTAAAATAAATTTGTACCAAAATTTTAAATTCTTATCTTTAATATAAAAATGTTAATTGTATATATAATCATTTTTAAATATATATATGTAGATTAAATTGAATCAAATCAATTTCTTTTACATATCAATCAACATACCAATTAACATTTAATTTGCACAAGTGCGAATTTTTGATTTTTCAATCCAATCTAATTCAATCCGCAAGTGCAGATATTCGCACTTTGCGAATTGGATTAGATCGTGCATATTAAATTAGATTTAAGTATTTTAGCAATACCCCTATGTGCATATAAGAACTCCCTTACGATTATTACTACTTTTTTTTTTAATCTTATTTCTATTCAAGACTATCATATCATACACAAGAAAATAATAAGATAGTCTTGATTAGGAATGCAACTTCATAGAAGTAACTTAATTAAAGCTACATTTAAACACAAGTAGACTTATTAGGAAAAACTTTCAGCAAAAGTAGAGATGATATCCAATCAAAAACACCACCATGAAATGGAAAATTCTTGTCTAGCATAGAAGATGGAATTTCACTTTGCAAAGATGGCATTACTAAATAATTAAGATTACACTCTGATTTGCCAACAACATCTCAAAGAAGGTGTATAATTAAACTGAAACTTTAGTACTTGCATGCATGATGATCTTATAATACTAACTCCTCATATAGCAAAGTTCACCAAATCTGTACAAGCTATTAGGTAATCGATTCTAAGAATATATTCTGTACAAATACATATGCATGACCTTGAATATGATTGCAATCAAAGCCCCATATCAAAGACTACAGAAGAGAGACACCATTTACCCGATATGATAAAGATGCTTTACAGAATCGAACAACCAGAAGACGAGTGCTGAACTTGTAAAGACTGTCAATTCCACGGGTGCCAAATGAGTCAACCTTTTTTCAGTCTGTTCTATAAGCCCAGCCATGTTTGCTTAAAAAGGCTTGGACAGCTTCCTTTATGGCCAAGTTAGGAATTAGCTGGTCTTCATCAAGAGCCTCACGGGTAATCGGATCAAATTTACCAACCTAATTTCAATATACAAGAAGTGTCAGAGCATAACTAGGATTATACAGAAGAACGAGAACACGAAAGCTAGTAGACACAATTCACAACTAAAAACCACACCTTTGAGATATGCTCCATAATCACAGATCGCTCATATGTAAGACCACTAGGAGTGATGACCGGATCACGGAATAAGTCTAGCGTAATTTTACAACATAGGTAATCTGGCACCTGTAATTTTTAGTCAGTGTCGTTCACTATATGGCTAGTAAGAATTTGTCAAAAGTGCAAACTAGAAAGGAAAAAAGTTATCTTGATCATTAAATCCACACCTCTTGTAATGTGTCTGCATCTTGAGCTATCTGAAAAACGCTTTCTAGAGTCTTTAACTGGTCAATCAGAGTTGCAGAAGCTTCATCAACAAACCCCTCTGTTTCATAATCATCAAGTGAGTATTTCTGTTTGAGTGCGATTTCACAAGCATCTCTACAGCACCAGACGAAGAACAAAATGGCCCATTAAATAACAGAATGAGCAGAGGCACTAACTAACAATCACAAAATTGTTTCCCATCCCAAAGGCCTAAAGTTATAAAGGATGCTTACTTCAAATTCTGCAATTCCCATGAACGCTTCGTAGATGCATGCTCCCACTCCAGGTATTTTGCTTTTGCAAGCTCTTGCCAAATCTCATCCACTATATTACTCTTGGGGTCAGCACCTCTCCCAAGGTCCAAAGCCTACACAAACACAGTTCAAATTTTAGACAGTATTGAGTCTTCATTGTGTTTTGCGCTTACAAGTACAATTATTATTATTATTTTTTTTTTTGCATATATTTATAACTTGTAAATGTTATTTGATTTCCAGGGGTTTAATAGATCAGTGGAAAGAAAAAAAAAAGGCATAATTGGTGGGATTCTATTGGGAATCAAGTTCTTGAATTCCATGTATTGATGTTGTATAACCTTATGCTAGACAAGTAAATTTCCTGAACGAATAAAATCCCTCCATCTTGCTGTATCGTTTTTTCAATCTAAACATTATCATGTACTTTTTTTAAAAATAAATAAAACACTTATGGACTACAAAAATTCCCAAGTCAACAAGCAAAACAATGCTAAAGACTAATCCAGGATTGAAAGAGCTTCATTCATACCTTCTCCAATTCCCTTATTCCTTCTGCATGCTCTTTCCTCTGCATTAAAGCAAGTCCCAACATATAATGACCCTGAACACAACAAATCAACATTAATAGGAAAATGTATAAGTGTAGTGACCGAAAAAAGTAAAGAAAAATGGAATGGCATACAAATTAGATGCTACAAAGGAAATGTTGAAAACCAGAAGTAGAAGGAAGTGAAATAAACAAAAGACATACATACAATATTTACTCCCAAAAAGTACATACATTTCAGTTAACTTATCCCACACTTATTTCCAAACATAGTACGCAGAACAACATGCATATGAAATAAATATAAATATCTAACTCCTAGACTGCCTTCTTGCAAACTTGCACAATCAAACTTCCAATCATCAACGAGCAAATGAAAACTTAAAAGACCAAACTTTACAGGTTTCGTGATATGGGAATTTAAGTACCAAAAAAAATGTATAGAACAAGTTTAAGCCAGCTTAATTAAGATTCTAACCTTAGCTGAGGTTTTGTCAAGCTGAATAGCTTTTCTACAATCATCTTCTACTTTAGCCCATTCACTGCATAACACCATTACCAATTGAAAAACATATTTACATTAGAAGTTGCAACTATAGATAATCAGCAATAACAAAAACTGATCAAATTGAGGAAATGTGTCATATTATAACGAACATACTTCCTCTTGAGATGGCATAGAGCACGATTCGTCAAATATACAGGCACATTTGGACAAAGGGTAATTGCCTTTAAAGAAGAACAACAAATAAAAAACAACCATTAATTTGAGTAAAACCCAGAAATCAGCTTACCCCAAAATTAGGTTCTTTACTAGAACAATCACAAAACCCATAAATGATTCAAAAATCACCGAAAGAAAAAACAAAGCCCATGAATCAAAACAATCTTTTTCTTTAATAAAAAAAGGAAAGTACCGCAGTATAAGCATCTATGGCGGCACCAAATCGACCTTTCTTGAAGTAATGATTCCCATCTTTCCTAAGTTGCTCCGCTTGTTTGGCCGGCGACAAGCCCATACCCGGCCCCATTTCTTTCTGCAAAACTTCCTTCTTTCGTCAAATGATCGTCTACGAAATCGAAAAGGATAATCTTTTTCCCTATTGAAAAAAAATTAGGGCGATAATCAATTGATTCAAGAGATTTCTAGACGAAATGAAGGAGAAAGAAACTACCCAGACCCAGTTGACGAATTTTGATTTTCATTTGTTTACGTTTTTATACAAAATAAAAATAAATAAATAAATATTTCTTTAATTTTCATTTTTCTTTTTTCAAAATTCCAAACGAAGCCCAAGCGGCAAACCGATCACGTGCCAATCTATGGTGAATGGGATTTAATTGGATTGCTTATGGCTCAAATTGAAACCTAATTGGTGGTGAGGGTGAGCGAGGTCACGTGATCAATTTTAATTTACAGAAATGCCCTTGTTTCATTGCAATACTAATATGTAGATTAAATCATTTATTCCACCATATAATAATGGAAAATTAAGAGAAAGTGTAGAGTTATCCATTTGGACCAATAACAATATTCAATGTGGTTATTGGGTCAATCATAAAATCTTTATAATATTATTACAAGTTTGGAAAGACTAAAAAGGGAACATCAAGATCAATTTCCTAAAAGATTGTATTTTTGGTTCTATCCTTTGGATCATTAAAATAAGGTTTAAAAAAGTAAAGAGGATTATATATATTGGAAGGAGAACCATTAGCATATATGGCCAATCTAAAAACAGTTTTGTTGGTATTAGAATTCAACTCATCATATTTAAGTGCATAATTTTCTATTACTATTGTTATTAATTAATGATAATAATATTTGTTTGAGAAATTAAAAATGGAATAATTGGAGATGTTCTTTAATTTATTTTGAGTTGACCTCTACACTTAAATCAGGTATCAATTCAAATCAAATACCATAAATCTTCTAGGGCTTACTTTCCAAGGAATGTTTTGGATTCTCAAGTCCAAACTATAAGCAATGGTCACTGAGAAATTAATTAGGAACTTGAAACACAAGTATTCTGATAATTGAGTTTTCAACTTTTCATTTTTGAAGGGAACAAAATCAATCAGTGTAAAGGTCTAGTCGTCACCTAATAATATGAAAATTATAAGATTCGTCTGTACTTTCAGAAAAGTAACTTAGTGCACAAGTCACAGTCTCATAGCCAATTAGCAATGACTACTTCTCTCAAAAGTTTGACTCCTTCCCAAACAAGTAGTTGACTTGACATTAGACCCCACAAACAAAAAAACAGAAACAGAAAAGTAAATAAACTCATAACTCCCAAAGTATGTATATAATACAAAACAGTTTTTGTGCATGTGAAAGAATAAGCTAAATATTGACATGGTACAAAAGTTTTACACTAATTAAGATTATTGTAAATTAAACATTGGGATGAAATACACACTAGCTTCTGCTGAGACTAGAACCTTCTCCTTCACTAACTTCAGAGTTGCCGGACGATGACGACGATGGTGACACTGATGAGAGTTGTTCTCGAACAAGATCAGCTAGTCTGGAAGCTTCTTGGTCTAATTTCAGGGATTGCCTACGCAAACTCTGCACATATTTTGGCACATTAGATATGTTTCTGCGAAGATTATTCAAGTTGCTAACAAAACAAAGTAGTTCATACCTCTGAAGCCCATAAGCAATCCTGCTCCTTGCGAGGAATTATATGAATATGAGTCTGAAATTCAAGTGTAAGAAAACAATATTAGCAGAAGAAGCTCACTGATTTTCCTCAGTATATACAGCTAACACACTAGACTTGTTTTCTAATAATATGCCATATCAAAATAGCTTCGGAATCAAACTAATTGTATTCTGATTGAAAGATTATAACTGGGGAATGATAAAGAAAGTCATTAACAATAAAAACTCCTTTAAGTAATTCAAAATATATTTATAAAATGTTTGACAGGTTGATTTACTTTTTAAAAAATTAAAAACTAATTACAATTTAGACACTATTCTTATTAATAAGAACTCAAATAGGGACTAAAACTTTCTATCATTACAATAGAGATTATCCCTATAAAGAGGTTTTACGTTCTTGAGATAAACACTTTTTGAAATATCAATAATAATAATAATAATGAGAGCATAAAAATGATCAGTAACTCACATGAAATATAACTTGGCCCGCAGCTGCACCGTTATTAACTAACAAGTTGAATGAATCTGCATGATTTGTTTCAAAAGGCGAAAGCATGATCAAAAGAGTTGAATTTAAATATGCAGGATATATAGCAATCTACAAAGCTGTAAATATTAAAGGCAAACAGAAATGCTCAAGTAAACTATGTTTTAACAAGTAAAAAATACCCAAGAATCCTCAGAAGTCGCTTAGCAAGGCCAAGTTCGACAATGGCTCCCCCGTTTAGCCCTACAATATGTGGGGACCCTCAAACCTTTGGCATACCCCTCTTCAGTAAACTAAAAGTACTTTTATGGCTCGTGTAATTATTCACAATTGAAAACAAATTACAAAATGAGCTATAGAGATGCACATCTAAACTAAAGCTTTTTGGCTCTATTGATAGTGATCTGTATAGAGTAGAGTTCAAACAAAGGCCTGCCAACTCTTTTCACACTATAAATCAAGCCCTACTTAATCCAGTTGTCAGTTGATAGCCTAAATTTATTACCATAAAAGGTCTACAGATGCAAAATAACTTTAACTAGCTAATGTAGAGTACTTATGTTTTTAAGCTGCAAAACAAACCAAAAATAGCATGCTCTCACTAAAATGGTGTATATTTCGGAATGAATGAATAGAACCCAGAGCTTGGGGAGCAAACAGCAATACCATTTTCTATTGATTACCTAAGAATAATAGATCACATACTGAATTAGAAAAGTGAATGAGATTGGAGTGTTATGTTATTTCCAACATTCACCGCACTGTCTATATCCATAACCTATGCGTTAACTTATTAAATACACGAATTATGGCTATAAGTCATCAGTCATCCCAGGGTCGAGTATCACTTTCCGTGAAATACTATGTATTTAATTCTTAATTTTTAAACTATGTGTTGATTCTTGGTACAATATAGATAGATTTTCTCAAACTTACAGTGCGCATAAATATGAAAAAATATTAATATAATAATTTCATTGAGAAGATCCTTGTACATTTAATTGAGAATGTTTATTTTCAATGAAGTAAGAATGAACAAATGGTGTTTCATTGCTGCATACATAAAGTATAAACTTAACATTTATATGCATAGTAATACATGAAAGGTAATAATAGTCTCTTAGAGGTCTTACTACAGTTTTTTTGATCACTAACCTCTTGTGAGTGATAGAGGACTTACTACTATGATTTATGTATTTATTACATAATATAAATTTTGATGAGATTAAGTTAAGACATAAGTTCATACGGACCAAGTTATCTCGTTCATTATCTATTCATTAGGCATCATAGCCATTACGAATGCTTTTCATATTAAATTAAACATAGGTTTGATTCCCAAGCTCTAAACTACCTGAAAATAAACCATCTATATATGCAGTAACAAATTTTGTGACAATGCTACATTTTAGCCCCTAAAGCAATGCTCTTTCTTGTATTTTCATTATAAATTTATTTAAAATTAAATTCTAATCAAATTTATTGTGCATTTATTGAATAATACTGACTACTAAAGAGTTTACTTCCAAGTAGCATTCACGCATTAAAGCATCTATATGAAGTACCAAATTTTTTGGCAAATGCTATACTTTAGCCCTATAGCAATGCTCTTTCTTATATTTGCTTTAGGAATTTATTTAAAATTCAATAATTATCAAATTTACTGTGCATTTAATGAGTACTCTGTCAAATAAACATTTAGCTTTTTCACTCGCATTGGAGATGGTCTTACAAAAAACGAAAACTTGTTAATGTAACTAATTATGAAGACATACCAGAACCAGTAGCTTTAACTATTGCAGAGCTTATTAAAGGAACTTTGGAACACATTGCAGCAATCACCTGCAAAACAATTTTGGTAGTCACATGTAAATCTCCTCAATAGAGTGGCTATCAGAAGTCCAAAGCAACAAGTGTAAGTCACACGAAAACAGCTATAGCACTTTTGATAGTACTTAGTATTAACAATACAGCACACACAAACTATGTTTGGAGTATAAAACCTGCTTGACCTAAGGAAGAAAAGAGGGAGTCTATGAACTTGTGGACAGGGATTTAAAAGTAGCTAAAACTGATTTGAAATCTGTAGTTATCCTTTCCCCCCAAAAAATTTTACGGCTAAAGAATCTCCAAACACACTCTTAGTCATTGTTTGTCACTGTTGGTAGGAAAGTAAGGAAAGTAAATTACATAGGAAAAGAAGATAGAAAAGAAGAGTGCATTCCTCCCTTGTAGTGTTAGATAGGGGAGAGTAAAGGGCAATTCTTCTCCCCTTGTTTGAAAGAAGATTGCTAATAAATTACCAAATCCAATATTTGTTTGGACAATGTTCTCCTAAAGTCATTCTAATTTATAGAGTTTAAAAATTGGATAAACCTACCATTTCTGCCCATATCAAATACACTCTTAAGACCCTATTTATGGATTCAAATTGATTGTGCACAAATTTCAGTTACTTACTGATGGAGGAGTTGCATCCAATGAAGAAAAATGAGACTTTGGGATGATAAGAGAATGCCTGCAAGGACCAGAAGCAACAACATAGAAACTTATATTAGCAAACTATCAAAAAGACATTATCTACTTTAGAGTTTTGACATGTCTATGTATGCTATGTTAGCATGGAAAAGTAGCAAATAAAGAAAATTGTAACTGTCATGATACCTTACCCACGACTCAGCGGATTCGAATCCAATATACACAAACACGCATCATCTTCATAAAGCTGTAGGTACCAAATTCAGCAAATAATAAAACATTGAAGATCAATTACCTAAAAAGAAAGATTGTTCCATGTCATATCAATTCAAAAAATAAACACAGCAAATTCTATATACCAAGTACCAAAATTGAATCTCAGAACATTTATTCATGTTATACTAAATATATTAACAGTAACCACACAATTATCCAACTCTCAATTTCAATTAACGTAATCACAAGTCTTATATAGATTTCATAACCCCAAAAAACAAAAATTAAGCAAAATACTTTGCATTTATATGAATAAGAAAACCTTAAAAGCCGGTGATTCACCGCGTATAATCCTACAAAAGACGCATGCTCCATTGAGAGACTTCCCCTGATCAGCATCAGAACCAGAACTGGAGCCCGAAACAGAAACGGGTTGGAGTCGGGGCTGATGAAAACCCGACCCGGTTGAACAAATGTGCGCTGAGATAACGGCGAGTCTGCGGCGTGCGTCCATTTTTGTCAAGACGAAGCTCCGGTGATTGGATCAGTGGGAGGAGAAGAAGCCATGTTGATTGGAGTTTTGATAAGTCAAAGTGAGTGGAATCGAAGAAGAAAGCCAATGGAATGGAATGAATGGAACCCAAACTCCAATGGTTCTCTGATTTTATTTTATTTTTATTTATTTTTAAAAATAATAATAATAAAAATAATGAAAGTGGGGCCAAGTGAAATAGAGAAGTGTGCGGTGGAGGAAAATGGTTGCCGGTGGTTGGCTATGCTTATCCACATCCACATAGTACCGGTGACACGTATCACCCTTTCGTAACCATTGCATGAAAAGTTTTCATTCACAAAATGGACTTCTTCAAATATTGATCAGAAATGCTAGGGGTACTAGTGGTGCCTCCTAGTACCCTCTTATGTGTCATGATCGCTATGGGTTTAATTAAGTATCGGGTCCCACATAATTTAATATAATAACTTTTAGAGAGTATCGCTAACCAATCGCAACGCGACATGTCGAGAAGGTGCTAGGCACCACTGGTACCTAATATCAATACTCAATATTAATAAATGATAAAAGATATCAATGCTAAGAAAATTGCTAAAAATTATAATAGGTGTTTAAGTATTTTTTTGGTATCATACTATTATTTGTATAATTAAGTATAGGATCTCATATAATTTTAAAAAATATCGTTAATCAATTATCAGGCATCACTTATAGAAGGTGTTAGGCATTACTGTTACCTAATATCAATAGTTTAATGCTAACTATCGCTATTAGTATACTTAAATATTGAGAATTACTAAAAAAACGTCTAGTATTTTCTTTTGTATCATAATATTATAGGGCTACAGCTCTCACTAAACAAAATATTACACTTAAAAAAAATTACACATATATAATTTTTTTATTTTGATAATTATAAACTAAAATATAGTAAATCGCCTCACAAAATAAAATAAGTAGGAGTGATTATAATATAAAAAATGGGGTTGGTCATTACTTAGTTATAAATTCAATAAGTTGATTTCTAATTCTTTATTATCAAACATCATCACAGCACAATTTTTTTAAAAGTAGCTTTTAATTTTTTCATATGAGCATCTGGTATGTCAAAAAGTTATGTAAATTTGGCACATAGTAAATTTTATATTAAATTTAGCACAAAATTTACATCACAATAAATTAATAATTTTATTATTTATTTTATTTATGTCACTTTTACTATTTTATTAGTATATTTAGCTATAACATTAATTATGAGCTATTTATATTTATTTATTATTATTTTACATAATAAAACAATAATAAAATTATTATTTTTTATACTTTGAATAAAAATATTAAATTTTGCACTAAGTTTTATAATTGAGAAATTTGCGGCCAAACTTCTTTATGTTTCATTTATTTAACACTTAACTCTCTTTTCTTTATTTTTGGTGGGAAAACCCCCTTAAGTCCCATTCCGCTTATAATTCACTGTTTTGTGCATTCACCCCGTTAACCCCTAAATACAACCCAACCTATCTACCCACGTGGCTGCTTTAATACACATATAGTAATTAAAACAATTTTTGTGTTTTAAAAATAATACATAATAAAATAAATCTAATAAGTAAAATCTGAATTTAAAAATTTTTTCCCCAGAATACGTTGACTGTGAGTATTGGAGTCAAAGCTTTGGACATGGTTTACACACACCTGAGCTTTAGAACCCAATCAGAAAATCAACTCCTCCAATATCAAAATATACTTATGCTCTAGATCTGGTCGATTTTAGGGCCGATTTATATTCTTTTGGAAGCATTTGGTGAGTTTTGTTCTTCTTTCCATGATTTTATTTTTCTTTGATGGTTCACATTGTGTAACGAAAATGGTGGTTTTTGGAAGATTATGGGTATTGTGATTTTTGGCATTGGTTGGACCTTGAAATTTGTGAACGATCAAGAAAAGTGATATTGGGCTGCTTAGAAAAATTCTACAGTTGGAGAGTAAAATTTCCTCCATTACAACAATGGATGAAGAACCTGCATATTCAGTGGACAGGATTCGTAACATGTCACAACAAGAGAGTTGAATCAATTGTAGAAAGCTATGGTCAATACATTTATACCCCATTTTCAATATTCAAACCCACTTCAATATTCAAATATTTTTAATATCATTTCACCATAACCCACACTGCCCCCAAAAAATAATTATCTATAAAACCCACCATTGTTACCCTGTTCAACCAACAAACAACAAAGGAAACATTTTTTTTTATTATTATTATTAAAAAAATCCTAACTTCACAAGCGATAGCATACCGTCATCCGGAGGATTGTCATCTTCTCCTCTGATTTTTACTGTGGTCTTCACCTCTGATCATCGACGGTAGTGGAAGCTGAAGAAACGACCACCCACAACAATAACCAGCCCCTGGTTCAATCAACGATGTGCCCCAGACGATTGCGAAGGCAACAAAACAAAAAAAAAAATCCTTTGACGACGGCACACACCACATAGCTACATTTTCGCCGGCAATGGAAGCTGGAGAACCGACCACCCACAACAGCGTCTGCTCTTGATTTTTGAGGATACCAGTGGGTTTGGGAGTTTGGGATTATGGGTTTCGACAGAAGAAGAAAAGGCAGATTTTTTTTTTTATGTAAAGAAGAAACAGATTTTGATTTTGAGAGGTTTTATTAGATTCTGATATAATTTTGTAAATATTTTTGGTTTTTATTTTATTTTGTTTTAATTAGAAAAAAAAGTTCTAAATTTAAATTTTAATTATTAGATTTATTTTATTATGTATTATTTTCAAAACACAAAAATAGTTTTAATTACCACCTGTGTATTAAAGTAGCCACCTTGGTAGATAAGCTAAGTTGGATTTAGGAGTTAACGGGTCAATGCACAGAATAGTAAATTGCAAACGGAACGGAACTTAAAGGGGTTTTCCCACCAAAAATAAAGAAAAGGGGGTTAAGTGTTAAACAAATGAAACATAAGGAGGTTTGGCCGCAAATTTCTCTTTATAATTTTGTATTGGAACACAATTCTAAAGATTGATGTAACAATATCACAAAATTATTGTTTGTAACAAATATAACACAATCTTATAAACTAGGCCAAATGGGCCTAAAATGTTTACTGGAGATACATAAATTAAATGAAATTATCATCCACATAAACAATCATGACTTGGTGGATTTAGTTATTGGCAAGTGTTCCTTATTTTTCATCAGAAATTAAATAAATAAATTCGAAACCTTGGATCAAGTAATTAATAGTTGATGTGATATGAAATGGAGTGTTACTTTTCAAAGTTCAAGGAATAGAGACAATTTTTTCAACAAAGCCACTTTAGAAGAAAGAAAGAAAAATTAAAACATAAAACACATGAGAACGTGAAAGTTAAAGTGAAAGTAAAAGTGAAAATTAATTACTTTGCAAACAAAAAAAAAAGAAAGAAAGTGAAAACTAATTAAAGTAAATAGTTTTCATTGATATGGGTCAAATCAAAAAACGTGAAAAATGGATTTGAATGTAGAAAGACTTTGTTATAATACGACATTTACTAATTTAGCTAGATTTATTTACATAATTCTCAAAATGCATAGTGTAATAGTTTAATTATAAAAATTTAATTTAGAATAATTATCAACTTCGTATGTTTGTTTATTAATTAGGTAATAATTACATAATTATTAATAAAAAATAACAGAGAAGTCTTATTTGTCAAACATGTAAATTTGTTAGGCTAAAATTAGTCTAAGATTCGGGTCATATTTCGGTTAGTTTTCACTCTTTGTTTCTAGTTTTAGGGCTATATTACGCTTGATTCTTTTGTTTCAGGTCCTCGGGCATTTAAAGAAAGTATGTACAAGAATTGAGGAAAAACGGTGAAAGAATCGAGAAGAAAAACCAAAATCGGTGTTGCTGCCTATTCCCGTCGCGACGGGGAATTTGCCAGTCGCGACGGGAACTGACAGAAAGTTTCAAAAATTCGATGCTGAACTCCCGTCGCGACGGGGGCTTTGCCAGTCGCGACGGGGACCCAGTGACGGGATTTTTGGGCAGTTTCGTAATTTCACAAATTTTAAAGATGAGAATTGGTTTAAATAGCAAGGTTTCGTGAAAATTAGGGGGTATTCAGAATTGGAGCCCTAGAAACAAAGGAGGAGGCTAGAAGAGCGGCTTGTGGCGACCCGGATCAATTGCTTCAACTAGTTCTTTCTCTTCTCTTTAATTTTTCTATGCTATTTTCTGTTTCAATGTTAATTGTGGATTTAATTATGGATGTTTTGAACTAAACTCCTATTTAGGGAGAATGATGAATGTTGTTTAAGTTTTCCTAGTTAATGATTAATTGCCATTCCTCCATCTTGATTGTGAATACTATTCATATTTGTGTTAATTTCCATGTGCAAGATTGATCACCTTTTACATGTTTTATGATCTCAATTCAAAATCTGAAAAGTGAGAATTGAGAATGCTAAAATTGGATAGTCTAGGTTTTGATGTGAAACGAAAGTATTTACATAGCCTTTGTGACATTTAGATTATTGCTTAATGCTGATTTCATGTTAGTTTAATTAAGAAATTAATTAGAGAGCATGAGATTTAGAACCTAGAAGATCTGAAAAGAGCTAGGTTAATTCATAATCTGTCATTCACTTCAAGAGAAGGATAGCATTTAAACATTAACCTTGGTAACTTAACAACAGGATTCGTCTCCCTATTTTCTTATCTTGATTAATCTTCCTTTTGTTAGTTTTAATTTTCTGAATTGTCTTATTTAATTCATAAAAAGTATTCTTTTACCAGATAGAATCAATAGTATAATTTAGTAGTAATTAGTCCAATTCCCTGTGGTTCGACCTCACCTGTGTGAGTTTACTACTTGATTGCGTATACTTGCGTAGTGTTTATAAATTTAGCAACAAAATACTACTATTTTTTAGATAGTTAATATTATTTTACTATGTATAGCATATATAAAGGGTGCTCTATTTTTTTTATTCAGCTAAAAAGCTAAATATAGAAATATATGTATTTTTTTTAGTTAGGGTGATTTGTCTTATTTTTCTTTTTACTTTAGTTCAGTTGATGTTGTTTTTAGTTTATTATCTTCAAAATAAAGTTGTTGGGATTCTATTTGATTTAGAGTAGTTTATAACCAAAATTACTAAAAAATAAAATAGTATAACCAAAATTATTAGAATATAAAATAGTATAATTAATTATGCTGAAGCAGATAATCATATAATCTATTTATCGACTAAATTTATATTATGGAATCTTGTTTACTACCATAGAAAATGTTTGAACTTTTACATATTAGATCTATTTTTCAGCCCATGGATTCATTAACCAAAGAAGACGATCCGTATCGAATAAGGTTTTTATTGAAGAAAAAGGTTCAAAGTTATTCTATATTTAAATTTTGAATTTTAGAATTTTTTTTGTTTTGATTAAAAAGAATTTTTATTAGGGGAATTACCCCTTATACTATTTTTTGAATTTTTTTTTAAAATTTACGGTTTGGGTTTCTAAAGTGGTTGCAGCTAATTGCAATAGGAGTACTTTCTATACAATTTTTTATTACAATTTAGGTTGCAGCGCTAGTTGCAATAGGAATTTCTATGTATAATTCCGTAAAAATACAAAAAAAAAAAAAAAAAAAAAACTGTTTTAAAGTATAAAAATGAAAAAAATCTCTTTTTATTATTATTGACAAAAGAAATGAAAATTCATCAAATCATTATTAAATCGTTCATTATTTCAAAAATATACTTTGAGAGAGCATTACTCACTTGATAAACTGTTACCGCACAACTACTGCAAACATCAAAAAGTAACTATACGCTGTCTCTTTGTAGAAGTCCATGCCAACTAGCCCAAGTAATTATTTGGCCAAATGGCCACACTAAGCCAAGAGTGAATCACCTCTATATAATTCTATAATTTGCTTGGAGAAATGACACTCAAAGAAGAGATAGGCATGACAGTCATCACCTATATTGCACACTTTGCAAAGTTGAGACATAATAGGAATACCTCTTTTCCTCGAGTGATCTCTAGTTAATAAATAATTATGAGAGGTTTGCTAGACAATAAATCTATGATTTGGTATGTATAGTCCAATCACTTTACAATTATTCACATTTGCATAAGGAGTGAGAAAAATATTGTAGAGTTTACTAACCCAAAATCTCTCACATTTCCTAGCCTCAATTAAAAATCGTGTCCTGAGAGAAGTGGTTCATGAGATTGAGAAACTTGCACCAGTGCCAAGTCACATCTCCTTTTCCCTCACACACCCAAAAATCTTGGTGTGGAATTAATCAATTTAACCCAAAGAACATCCTGCTTTATGGTTAGAGCCACACAAACTACGCAATCATCGAGACTTTATTCCACTTGGCCCCAAGCCTCATAACACATAGGCTTATAAATAAGATTCCAAGAAGCAAGATGCATTTTGCTAGTATTTTCTTTCACACCCTACAAAAAATCTTTGCAAAGCATTTGACTACTTTTTGGGGAGCATAAAAATACTCATCCAATAACAACAGATGTCTAACAACATTGACTGAATCAATTGTACTCTACCAGCAAAAGAGAGGTGATGGGTTGCCTAGCTATGAAGCTTCAGTTGAATCTTCTTGAGAAAAAATTACAATCTTCTGCCTTCCATTTTATTAGCTTCATAGGAAAACCAAGATACTCGACCATTTAGCACTAAATAATAAGTTGACCCCTTGAAGCATATCATGATCCAATCAATGAACATGAAGGAAAATAGATAACTCTTCAGAAGATCTTATAAAAAGTCCCAATCGATGATGTCATAAGCCTTACTTAAGTTAATCTTCATGAGACATCTTGGAGATATCCCTTTTCTATTGCAACCACGGAACAGATCTTGAAGAACACGCACATTATGAGCAATGGATATGTTCTTAATGAATGTTCCCTGATTCATATTAATGATTGAGGGTAAAACTTCAGACAACTTACTATACATCATCTTAGAGATGCATTTATAGAGGATATTAGAACAAGCAATTGGCCTATAATCAATAGCTTGAGATAGTTTATATGTCTTCAAAATCAAAGAGAGGAGAGTATTATTTAGCTGAGCATGAATCTTTCCTGTTTCAAAAAATAACAGCACAACCTTAGAGATTTCCTCACCAATGTCAACCCATAACACTTTCCATTAGGACATGGGCTTTTCACCTCATGAATATCAATATAAAACTTTCTTAACATCGAGCTAGTAAAAGGCTTAATTAGTGGTGTAAAGTTGTTAGAGAATTTTGGATTTTTTAGTAGTGAACCCAAAAACCCCAAGATTGAGATAAAGGGATTGAGAGAGAGAGTGTGGTGAGAAAGAGAGAAGGGGATCGCAATTCTCCGGTCTCCGTTCAAAGTTACGACGTCGAAGATTGCGCAAAGGCTTTGTCGATTAGATCAATTACGAGAGAGAAAAAGATTGAGGAAGAGAGAGTTTGGAAAGGGTATTTTCTGGGTTTATAGGTTCAGAGCTTGTAGTGGTCCATGGGCAAACCCTAAAACACTAAACCCTAAATCCTAAATCCAGAAACCCAAATCCCAAACCCCAAACCCCAAACCCATAAACATTTATTTTCAATTTAATAAACTCACTAAAAGACAAAACATTAATGGGGCAAAAAGACCATTTTGCCCCTCCACACTAAAACCACATACAGTAGAACCTCTATTCAAGAATACACTTGGGACCAAGAAAATAATATTCTAATTGAGAGGTTATAACTAAATAGAGTTACACTTGAAAAAAAAAATCAAAATATCAAAAAATATCAATGTAACAAAAATACCAATAAACAATTCTTAATACTATATTATATTAAAATTATTTTCGAGTACATATAATATTTATACATGTACTATATTTTGAAATAAAATTATTAATTTTACATAAGTAAATTTATAAAATATATGTATATATTTATTTAAGATCTAATTATTCTTATATAGAGGTATATTTTATTAATACGGGACTTAAAAAATGTATAACTAATTACAATATAGAGGTTATTCTTATTTATAACTGGTCCAAATTGGGACTTCATTTTTTTATAACAAATTAGAGGTTATTCTTGAATAGAGTATTCTTGAATAGAGGTTCTACTGTAAATAACTCCAAACCCCAACACCCTGAACCTTGACCCTTAAACACAGACCATTAGGTGGTGTTTGGTTAGAGGTAATGAAATGAAATGGAAAAGAAATAATTTTCATTCCATTCTCTTGTTTAGTTGCATTTTAAAGTATTAGAATGTCATTCCAATGAAATGCCCTTTCTACCATTTTGGAATGTACCATTTTTTTTTTCAGCACACTACTAAAAATACTCTTATTTCTAATTACATTTAATTTTAAAATATTTTAATTGAATCTAACAAATACTTAAATTTCATCCTCTCATTCTTCTTTGCGTATTTGAAGATGTAGTTGTGTAAATTTGTGTTTTCTTCAACCCCAGTTCAACTAAAAAGAGCCAAACCATAATCGAATCTAGTCTAACTCTAACTTAATATGATTTTCTAAAAAACAATTACAAAAGATTATAGTTGTAATATGATCTTTCTTCTTTCGTGCTTAATATTTTAAAAAAAGATAAAAGATAAAAAAAAAAACTAAATAGTAAATATAGCTTTGCTTTAGGTGAGGATAACAGACATGTTAGCCTAACAAAACCGTGCACCACCGCCAGAGTATCTGATCTCATTACAAGATTCCCTAAATACCACACTCACCGTTTTATTTTCTAGAAGAAAATCTCCAATTCAAGTAATCAATCACAACTAACTACCCTATGAGGAATGGGTATAATCGTAAATTCACATTCTCACGCAAACTCAAACTCCCTCCCCTCTAACTATTTAACACCAATACTTTTATCCTAAATTATTCTTTTTGACTATTATTATTATTATTAACAGAAGAAAAATTTTCAGTTTTCACGCGCATTTAATAGAAAGAAGAACATCAGCACGTACATCATCCTCTAAATTACCCGATTTCACCCTTCACTTAGGAGTCGCCACGTCATCAACAGTAGAAGCTTAATTCCACGTGTTTATATATTATTGGTTGAAAGATATAGCCGAATACTTCCTTACCAAGTATATTGCTGCGTATAAATAGTCTGAAAACTCTCAACTTCCCTTTCCTCCCAAACTACCGGACCAGACTGATACAATTCTATTTCGCCATGAGAGACGAAGAAGATTTTCAACGCCGTGAAATTCCTGATCTGAGTCTTGACCGACTTAAGGTTCTCTCCGCTCTCGGCCGAGGAGCCAAGGGCGTTGTGTTCTTAGTCAAAGATAAAGACCGCGACGAGTTTCTTGCTCTCAAGGTTATTTCCAAGGCACTGATCGAGAAGAAAGGAAAAGCAGCGGCAGCAGCAGAAGGAGATGAGTACCGGAGAGTCTCCTTCGAGCAAGGAGTCCTCGGCCTTCTTCGTCACCCGCTTTTTCCGAGATTACGCGGAGTTTTGGATACTGATAAGCTTGTTGGTTACGCCATTGATTATTGTCCTGGACGCGATCTTAATGTCCTTAGGAAAAAACAGAGTGAGAAAATGTTCTCCGATGATATCATTAGGTGAGTTGATCTATCAATCAATCAATCAATAGATTTGAAGGTTTTATTGTTGATTATTTTGACTGAATTGAATTTGATTTGATTCTTGTTAGATTTTACGCGGCGGAACTGATTCTTGCATTGGAGTATTTACACAAATTAGGAATAGCTTACAGAGATTTGAAGCCAGATAACGTAATGGTTCAAGAAAACGGTCACATTATGATGATCGATTTCGACCTCTCAACAAGACTCTCCCCAAAGTCGACTCCTGCATCGTCACCGAGTTCATCAAACTCAGTAGCAACATCGCGTAACTCAGTAAGCATCAAGAAACGACAATCGCCGTTTTACCGACTCTGCAACTCAGGAATTTCGCCAGAAGACTCGGTCTCACAGAACGGACACAGCGAAAACTCAGTACGAGCCGAATCCGACTCAACAGAAAAATCAAACTCATTCGTCGGAACAGAGGAGTACGTAGCACCAGAGATCATCTCAGGCGAAGGACACGGTTTCTCGGTGGATTGGTGGTCACTTGGTGTAGTCCTATACGAAATGCTATACGGAACGACACCGTTTAAAGGTTCGAATCGGAAAGAGACATTTTACCGGATTCTGACTAAGACGCCGGAGTTGTACGGAGAAGCAACGCCGCTTAGAGACTTGATAAAGAAGCTTCTGGAAAAAGATCCGAAGCAGAGAATCGAGTTGGAGGAAATCAAGGGCCACGATTTCTTCAAGGGATTGAATTGGGAATCGGTGGTTCAGATTTCGAGGCCACCTTTTATTCCGGAGAATAATATCGATTATTATGATATCGAAAAGAATAATAAAAATAATAACAACAATACGAATATTGACGTGGAATCAGTTGTACAAGGCATATTCCAAAACGACGACGTTGAAAAAAATCAGAACAAAACTGATCAAAAACAAGTCTGGGATGGAGCTTTTAATCATCACCCCACTCAAACAGAAAATTTTCTTGTTTTTTGATTTTTTTTTTTTAAATTTTAAATAGAAAATATTCTTTATTTGTTTATATAAATATTTGTACGACTTAGATATATAGAATATCAAAGAATAATTATATTTAGGTTTTGATCATTTACTTAGCTCAAACTTTTGCAACCTCAATTTTTGGTTGAATTATATATGTATAAAGTTTTAATATGCATAATTGTATTATAAATTTATACTTATTATAACTTACAAGTAAGTACTCTTTGGCTGGGATGGGACCAATTTCAAATTTTCAATTCAAAAATGAAAAATAGAGTTGGTTAAGTTTTTGCTTTCATAATAAATATAGCACATGATTCTTAAATATTATAGTGTAAATAAATAATATATTATTACATAATAATTTTTAGTCGGTACCGCCGATAATACATTATGAGCCTCAAATTTGTGAAATTAATATTGGACCACTAGTACTACTATATTATTATAAGGTGTAGTAATTAATTGATCAATTTCTTTTAATCTATACTCTATAGTCTATACCCAATATTTTGACTGGTTTGTGAATTTTTATATTTGTTTTTGTAATCGAGTTATCAATGATTATTCTCAAGGAAATTTCTAATTGGAGTTGGTGCTATATAACTTAATTGTTCAAATGTGTGCCTCCATTATTTATGCCTAAACAAGTGTATTCCACTATTATATAGTTGGACTTGTTTTGTAATCATTCAAAAGATATATGGGGTTTCGTTTTCGGTCATATTTATCAGTTGTTGGAAAAAGAATTATCAATTTTTGCATGGAAAAAACTTACATGTAAAAAAGAAAAGGGAAAATATGTGGTCGAATGCATACCAAGAATTTTTCATTGCTAAACTAGCTATAGGCTTTTTAATAATCATTGAAAATTGAATGCTTCCATATTCAAGTTATTAAATATTCATTTGTTAATATTTTCTTTTTTTCATTTCAACCGTTTGTGGGATGTCTTTGAAGAGTTGTGTGACATTATCAAAGATTTGACAGTCTATCTAATGTTATTTATTTCTTAATTTTTTCTCTTTTATATTTTGTTTCGATTGTTAGGGGTTTCTTTGTTGAATTGTGTGACTCTATCGAAGATTAATCGACAGTCGTAAGAGGTTATGTGCTTCCAATCAGGGGTGGTGGTGTGGATTCATGCAAAGTTGGTGATGATGTAGCTCTGTTTGGATCCGAAGTGGGCTCTTGGATATATCTTCTTGGGTTGGGGCTACGTTACGGGGGTTCACAAAGAAGTTGTCCATCAATACTAGTGTTTCAAGATTGAGGGGGGTGGCCATGGTTTGAGATTTGGGTCATGGCTCTGCTGTGTTTTTTATATTTTATTTTATTGTTTCTTTGTTTTTTGTATTTTCAATAAGACTCTCATTATTATAGGTTTAATTAGTGGATTACCACTTTACGTGGAGTGTTTATCATCTATCTTTAATAGTATGGTGTTCTTTTCGTAACAATTGATTCATGCTACTGATTTAGTGGCTCATAATCATGTGACAAAGGTTGAATCGACCGAAAGCTTTTATGTTGCGAGATTAAATGTGCATATATTGCACTTAGAATACTGCATGTATGTTGTTTAACCCTTTAAAGCATCTGCACTAGAGATACTATTAAAGATGCTTGATGATATGGATATATTTTTGATATTTTTTAATTGAGCCTACCATTAAAATGAAAAAAAAAATGGCATACCATAGCATAATATTTTATTTTTTTATTATTATTTTATCATAAAATAAGAAACTTTATTTATTTACTATATATTAAATAATAGTATAATATTATCTTCATAATTTTTAGAGATGCTTATTATTGGATTATTTTAGAACAAAAAATATCAAAAATGATTTGTAAAAAAGATAAAATAAAATAATATATTTTTAAGTGATGTGAAAGTTTTTAACACTCTTATAAAATGTTAATATTAAACATGTACGTTCTTAAATATATTTGACATTCAATTGTTAATTTATTTTGTGTGAGATTTATCGTGCCTTCTTGAACACGGACTATTAACAATATATATTTAAATTTTATCTTATGTTAATTTCCAATGTTGCTAACTTAATATATTTCTTTATTAATTATTAAATACAGTTATCGAAAGTTATTATTTTATTATTACTCGTTACGTACGTACTACTAACAAAGGCCAATAATATATAGGTCAGCAGCAACCGGCCGTTAATTTCTTAAGTTAATTATAGTACCTACGTATTGAAGATCTAAAAGAAACTAAAACATTTGACCATTTCTTATTCAAATTTATTGTGCCCCAAAATATAGTTTGGTTTTTAATTTCAGTTCAAAAAACGAAACATACAGTGAAATTTCCTTGTATTGACTAATTATTTACAATATAAAAAAATTACAATTCATTTCAATATTACATATAGAAATGGCTAATAAGACTTAAGACTTGAGATTTTCCATTTAAAATAAAAACAAAAAAATCGTGCAGTCATGCTTTGTGTATAATATTTGGAAATTATTATGATAAATCAGATCAATTCAACATCACATTCACAACATGTCTTATTCTTTTGTCACGTGTGTACGTAGTAGGCAACTAATCAAATAATTAATATGTATTTTTTAATAGATTAATGTAAAAGAACGTAATATGTAATTATGCATTATATAATGTGGTAATATGGTTAAAAAAAATATTTGAGCTACATACAGGGACGGACCTACTCTTAACAATGTGGGGGCTATAGCTCCCACTAACAAAAATATTACCTTTTAAAAAATTAAATGTATTTTTTTTAATTTGATAATTATAAACTAAAATAATAAAAAAAACCCCTACAAAATTAAATAAATTTAGTAAAAGTGATTATAATATAAGTATAAATATTTTTTAATGATAAATAAGCCCCCACAAAATAAAAATTCTAATTCTGGGTCCGTCACTGACTACATATAATAATAATACATACAGCTTTATATTATATATGTTGTCAATTCACACAAAATATATAAATTTTATATATTGACAATTCACATAATAAAGGGGGGGCTTCTCTCTCTTCAATAATGATGAGCTTTTGGCCTGCTTATTATTATTATTAAAACCTTTAAAATGATGCTCTTGGATCGGTATTCTGTAGTCACTATAGTAAAGTGACTGTGTCTGAGGATGAACTTCTGTTTTTTAAGAAAAAAATAATAATAAATAAAAAATTGATTAGATATATAAGATGGATTTTATATAATTAAGAAAAACTTGACAATTCTTCATAAGTGCTGTTAACTTGTAATTTTTTTTTTTTATTTTGTTTGTTTGTTTGAAAGACCGATTTTTCGAATAATAATTTGTGAGAAATTATTCATGACTTCATCTTCTATAGTTCTTATTAATTTTTTTCTTCCATAGATCAAGTTTCTCTTTTCCTCAATATGCTATGCTATGTAAAATTATGTAATGTAATATATATTCTCTTATGTTCTATTGTGTTTGTGTGTATATATT
The DNA here is from genome assembly GCF_029168945.1 of Cannabis sativa. Lineage (NCBI taxonomy): Eukaryota > Viridiplantae > Streptophyta > Magnoliopsida > Rosales > Cannabaceae > Cannabis > Cannabis sativa. The sequence goes on along the minus strand of NC_083604.1, from coordinate 79,416,997 downwards.
GAAATTTAATTGGCAACTCTAAAAAATTCTCTATATTTCAAGTATTTTGATCAAGTGATAAATTTCCATCTTCTTTTTGTTTGGATAGCATTTTTTTTCCAATTATAATATAAATGATAAAAATGATAAAAACTTAATTATGGGTGTTCCCTAGTTCTTTATTGTTAACTTGCAATTTTTGGATTTTGTTTGAAAGACGGATTTTTCTAATAAAAAATTGTGAGATTTATTTTCTCAAAAAAAATTATAATATTTTCTTTGAATAAATATATATATATATATATATATATATAAACAAGTAAAATAAAAATATATTGTGCAAGTCACTCATAAAAGTAGATATATTTTAATAAAATATGATATAAAAATATTTTTGATTAATGAATAAAAAAAAGGTATTTATCAACTTATATCCCAAGATAAAATATATAATAAAGCATTCTTATGAGTCACTAAGGTCTATGAACACTATTAAATGACGTCTTATAATTAGGTAGTGATTCTTTATAATCTTTAAGTAAAATATGTGTAGCCCGATATCTAATTACACTAATAGCGATATTACATATTATATTCACAAAGGTGTTAGGCACCATAAATATCTTTAGTATTTCTATATATAATATATTGTGGTTTCATAAATAAATATATTTTATATGTGTATTATATATTTTTTTATATTGTTTTGGGTCTACTAGATTATCTGTAGACATAATGAACAACCCACCAAACCTACATTTTCAACTAACATATATGGAATTTTCTGTTGATTTTATTTATTTATTTATTTTTATATAACTAGGTTACCAAACTTACCTTTTGTCAAAGTATGAAAACTCTAATATGAGGCTTAGAAGTATTATAAAACCTTCAAAATTACTCACATGAGTAATATGAGATAAAACACGTACATAATTTATACTGAGTTGATGAGTGTACAAAATACGAATAAATTATTACTATTCATATATATAAGATTGATCCTAAGATGAGAAATTCACTTATAACTCTTGTGTTGATCACATATTATTAGTGTAATAAAAAGTTGTTAAATAATAAGTACATGTAACAAATGGTATTTAATATAGTGGTAGAGATTGTTATTTTTAGCTTAAAAGATCAATAATTCCCAATTTCTATACAACTATTATTTAATAATAATTAAACTTATTATATAGGGCCTAAATTAAAAATCAAATGGTAGAAGCCTATGTGATAATATGGGGTTATGATGGATTTGATCCGAACTTAAGGTAAAACATTGTACATAAATTAATTTAACTAATTAGTTTTATTTAAGAGGAGTTTCATTTATAAAAAGTGAATTGCTACGTGTGTTATAATTATGTACAATTTATGTGTATATATCATTACTCATAAAATATACAAATATGTGATTTCCTACTTATAACGATACATGGTGAGGAAAACGATCCCATATTAATTCCCATTATGATATAGTTGATGTGATGTGACATCATAAACTACTACTATATTATTGATCATCATTGAAAACAATGACCAAATTATTGTTATTATTGTGTAATTTATTGTATGAATGTCATTTCCCACTTATAATTAAGCTTCAAGTCTATAGAAATTATTTAACATCTACGTCTCTTAATTAATAAAATAACTTCTGACAAAAAATAAAAAATAAAGGAACTAAAAATTAATGTAGACTTACTAGTTACTACTTTTGTAGTTTTGGGGTTTTAATTAAATAATAATAAAACATGGTCTTCACTTATTACTTTTCTAACTAATTAACGTGATAAATTTGAGTGATTTTTCAAAACCATGTAAAAGAATTCTACATTTGCCAGCTAAAAAATTATCAAGCCTTTTCTTAACAAAAAACAATTGTCTACAAATGAATATCTTTTAAAATATTCTAAAACATTAGGTAAGTTTATGATACACTATCTAAAAGATATTTCGGTAGATCCTCTATCAATTTTAATATATAATGATAATAATTAATACTGTAAATATAGTTGTTAGTTAAATACAATTAGAAATTAATTGTTTTGTAACAGCTGGCTGTAACTGTTTGTCCAGTTGTGTAACAAACTTTAAGTTGTAATAGAATACTTGTATAATTTTTCTTTATAATAAAACATTTATTAGCTGAAGAGATCAAGTTTTTACTGCATTTCTCATTATTGTTTTTCTAAAAATCTTTGACATAATAAAATTCTTTATCGTATCAGAGTAACTGACCTTCGTTTATGGCATAGTCATCCTCTAATCCATCTCAACAGGCACACTACAAGAAAAATAAGTTTCAATGAGGACAAATTTCATCAGTGAAGGGTGTCTTTTTCGTCAATTATGGCTATCAATGGCGATGTGTTGTCACTAAAAAATCGTCAGTGATAACTAGTTGCTGTAAAGTAAGTATCAATGACCAACAAACAAAGTCGTCACTAAAAATAAACATCAATGATGACATTATCGTCACTGAAACACTACTACAAAAATGAGTTTTCCTGACATTTTTAAATAGTCGTTTAAAGTAATCCCGTCGGTTTCTATAACTGTCGCCTATACGGCCGTCGTAAAATGGGCATAATAGGTGACAATTCAAAACCGTCGCTAATGTGAGTTTCCCGACGGTTTAAAACCGTCGCCTATAACTGGGTATACACGACGGTTTATAATCGTGCCATATACTATAAGCGACGGTTTAAAACCGTCGCCTATACCCTGTTATAATGATGACACTATCGTCACTGATAATATTAGTTTTTTATTTATTTTTAACTTTGAGGGCCTTTAATGACGACAAAATCGTCACTGATAACACTATCAATGACGACTTTATCGTCACTAAATATGTGTTTTAAAATAATTATTAGAATTCAAATTATTTTTCATTATTTTTTAATTAAACATTTTTTCTTCCTTCCAATTTGTAACGCCCCGATTTCCCGAGACGTCACACTAGCCAGTCCGTTTAAAACCATTTAAGATAAAGACAATAAAAGACTTCTTTAATAAAAATAACTAAGCATGAGATCTCATTATTTTTAAAACAAAACATTTATTTATTCATAACTTTAAAATATAAAGCCTTACAAAAACTATTTGAATCATAATCTTAAATGAAATATTTTTAAACCAAAACATCGTGACAATCCCCTAACATGTAATCCATGCCTCGAGCTCGCCACCCTCACTGTATAGTTTTGCCTTTACCTGCACACAGAGTACCCGTGAGCTAACGCCCAGTAAGAAGAGCTATGTAGGACATAACCCCCCTAACCAGATAACATAGTCATAAGTATAACAATATCACAACATCAAATCAATTCATACCATACTTGCATACATATACCAACATATCATATCACATACTATTCTCAAATACAATATAACATCACATCACAATGTAATCTTAATGCATGCTATACTCACACACATAACACATAGTATCTTATCGCACATTGTCCTCACATACGATAATCTACTCCCACTCATGTTGATCAAACATGAAGTGTAACTTGCCCTGCCTTGTGCTGTTCTCACACTCGGCATCCAATAGGGCAATCCCTTTTCACAAGTTGTACTCACCCATGAAAGGATAACCTGCAAGTAAACCCATACAAGCAGCCAAAAATATATCCTGCAGTGCTATGCTCACACCAGCAGCAGAAAACCTATCCAATAAGTGCTATCCTCACACAAACAGTCAAAAGCCTTATCACTATCACACACTAATAACATTAGCATAGAACAACAATCTACCATAGAATAAAACATGTAAATACAAACCCATAATATAGTTGTATGTTTCAACATACACCCTGTGCACAGATGTCCACTCTTCTTACCTCAGTTGTTAAGAACACCTTCTTGCTACTCCAAGCACCTCAATAAATTTTCTTGTTGAGGACAAGATCCTCAAATCCCACTGCTTAAGACTTGTTATCTCGTCACTACTACCTATAACAACACATGGTTCAAGGCCCTAACATTAAAATTTGTACTCTTACAGTACAGCAGAAAGGTCACTATTTTTGACCAACAAATATACTAATTCAGTGGAAGTTGTCTTCATAAAAATTATAGAAAATTTCATTATCTTTCCAATGATATAAAGATCATTAAAAATGGATTAAAACTGATGGAGTTATGATTGTTTTACTGAAACTATTTATGAGAAAGAATATGGAGTAACGAATTACACAACTTAGCAAAAATACAAACTTTTGACATTGAATGGTTCAGAACTAGAAGATAACATCTTCATCAAAGTTTTAGGAAATTAAATTCCCTTTCCAATGATACCAAAATCTTTGAAATTGGAATTATATTCAAAGAGATATTACAATTTTACCAAAACAGTTTTGCAAGAACAAGATTCAAGAAACGAATCACATGATATTGAATAAAACTAACTTTTTGACATAGTATGACTTCGAGTTAACAAAAAGTTTCTTCATAAAACTTATGGGAAATCGAATAAGCTTTCCAACGATATAAAAATCTCTAAAAACGGATCAATATCAAGAGAGATATCATCACTTTACTGAAACTTGTTTTTCTGAAAACGAAAAAATATAATAGATCCGAACCCTAGATAACATTTAGCATTATTGAGCAAGAAAATATTTCATACCTCTTCACATATTTCTATTCGATGTCTCAAGCCCGCAAGCCTTGATTATAAATCCAAAACTTTAAGAATGAAGGTAGAAAATAAGAAGAATTGTGGAAGGTTTGAGAGGAGCAAACATGAAGAAGAATGAGGCTTTGACTAATTGGTTTGGAGAGGAAAAATAAAACTATGATAGTTTAGGGTTCGATAAAAAGATTATGAGATATCGTATTCTGATAGGTTTAGGTTAACTAAAAATAATAATATATAATAAAATGCTAAAATATTATTAAATCAACAAATATCTAAATTTTTAAATTTTAAAAGTAAGCCTTTTATTTCGTAACTTTAGGCTCAGTTTTCACCTAGAAAAATTCCGAATTATGATATAACTATTTCTATAAAATTTATAGATCTTTGAATTATCTTTCCAACGCCACTGGAATCACCTCAATCGGAGCTCTAAAACTCTAGATATGATCATTTTAGTAAAACAGTTTTTAATCCTGCGAATTTATCAAAACCTACGAATTTTTGTGACATTAATTCCATTATAATGTTATTTAATGCACTTCATACAATAGATTAAACCCACTAAATAATCTATAAAACTCTAATAGACTTTCATATTGGGCTTTAATTGAGTAATTATCCTAATTCGTAAAAACACCATAATTTTACCTTGACACTTACTATAATTTCAACTATGTTTAGAAATCTATCAATACTATTCTAAGTAATAGTCTCTATTCACTATTAGTAGAAATAAATGAATATTTATTCTCACACAAATTGTATAACAAATAAAATTTAAAATATATGTATATTTTTACCGGGTATTACACAATTTGTAATTTTTTTTTTATTTGTTTGAATTTGTTAACAATAATTTGTTTTATATTATGGAAATAAGTAGTGTTGGGTAGTGAGTCGAACCTCTTCTGTTGGTTTCCCATCGAACAAATACCGAACCTCTTCTGTTTTATATTTTAAGTTCATTGAGTAGCCCAATCTAATATTTTTTAAGAGGCCCAATTCAATATATTTGAAAGCCTTAGTTTTTTAAGAGGCTCTATTTATTGTAACTTATAAATTGGATTTGAAAATAATACATATCATATTATTATTTCAAATTAACCTTTTGGTTACCTACAAAACTTAAAATAGAGCCTAATTACCTTTTTCATAAAATGTTTTATTTATAGTAATACCAAATAATGTATAAGTTACAATAAAATACATGAAATTACCATGTAATTTATTAACAAAAATAGTATAGTTACTTTTTTTTTTCTTCATATAACTAATTATATGATGATTAATATATTAAAAAGTTAATACTGCTTTAGATCTTATATTTTAAAAAAATTACTGATAGACTTTTTATTTTGTTTGATGATAAACTGTATCTTGTATTTTTTAAAATTATACCATAGTTCAATTTTCGACTATTTTTTTTAATATAATTAACTTGAAGATAATTTGTAGCATGAACAGATACAGAAAATATAGTTGTCATAACAACTCTATATCAGGTTATTATTAATTTTTATTTTAACAAAAAATCAGTTCATGATATTATTTTGTACTATTTTAAAAAATACAAAGTTTAATTTGACATTTAACATAATAGAGAATCAAATCTGTAACTTTTACAAAACACAATATCTAAAATGGTATTTACCCAATATAATTTGGTTTCCTATAAGTTTCTTAGAAATCTATCAAAAATGCTCTATAAAATATGTGTACTTAAAACACTATTTTTGTAAGGTTATTCCTTTATAAAATATGTTTATTTAAAATACTATTTGATACTTGTAAATATATAAATAATAAAATACTTTTTAATAATTTATAAAGTTGGTTAATGACTAAAAATATTTTTTAGTAACCCATAAAATTTATTTACCAAAAAATAAATTTCTCATTTAGGATTACGGTCCTTGCTATTTTTGTAATTTAGGATTAGGCGATTCCAACTAATTTCTAATTCTTATAGCTCCCTCATTGAGTGTAATGACTGTATAGTTATGAATTATTAAATTTTTTACATAAATTATTTTTCTTATATAATTACTATTTTTTTTTTACCAAACATAAAAATAAAACTCCAAAGAGACATTTATTTTTTCTTTTTCTTGATCTAATAAAAAAGGAGTTGTCTACGCTCTTCTCTACCATTCTTTATTACAATTTCTATTGATACTTGTTATGTGTTATTATCTACCATTCTTTTATTGTTAGAAGGATTAAATAATAAGGATTAGGACTAAGACCTCATTTCTTACTCGATTGCATTACTTCTCATTATAAATTTTCCTAATCTTATCTTCAATTTTCTCATTTTCTTTTTGCAATAATCAAGGGTTGGGATCTAATATTTGGCAAAGAAGCAGAATTTAAATACATACATTTTGGCAAAGACCTCTTTGTTGAGTTTTTGTGATGACAGTATATTTTTATTTTATAAAAATATTACAACTTATATTTCACTAATAATAATATTAAGGCTAATTAGTATTTTTACTCCATAAACTTTGGCATACATCAAATTATATTTTCTGAACTTTTCAGGTCGTTAAAATTTTTTTTTGAACTATTGAGTTTGTTGGATATTAAGGACTTCGATCTAATTTCATTCAATTTTGCTAATGTGGCGATTGTCTATATACTAAATTTATTCTCCTGAACTTTGATATCTACCACATTATGTCCTAGAAGTTTAACATGTATCAAATTGTGCTCCCTAAATTTTTATTAACGTCTAATTTTCTTTAATAAAATTAGATAAAAATTCTTAAATCCAACAATCTCAATAGTTCGAGGAGAATTTTTAACGGCATAAAAATTCAGAAAGCATAATTTAATACATATCAAAGTTCAGAGAGCAAAAATTTTAATTTAGCCTAATATTAATAATAACAATAATGTTGAAGAAAACTCGACCAAGAACCAAACACAAAACACACAAACAGATATAGGATTAAACACAAATAATGTAGTACCAATGCTATATCATTTAGAGTGAATTAAAACAAGCATAAAAGATAGAAAATAGAGACAAAGATTACATGGTTCGAACAACAATACCAACTTGTTATTGTGCCTACTCCACGGCCAAAAACAGCCCTTTGGACAGAAAACTTTATTGATCATAACATCCTTTTTAAAAATCATTATAATTCACATCATAATGAATCTTAAAATGTGTTAGGAAACATAACACCTTTTTTAAAAATCATGCATCTTAATATATGTAGTCCACCTAATAAATAGCTGCATATACTCATATTTATAATAAAATTTTAATAATTGAGAAACCATAACTTATGTAGTAGTGGGGTTGTGCTTCATTAGTTTAACATAATATTATTTCATAGACAAACCATGTTGAATTTAAATTCAAGATACAACTAATTGTAATAATTATGAGCCAAAATATATATAAATTTATTATTTTGTAAATAAAATATATATTTTTTATTATAATTAATTTCATGCTAATTAACTGAAATCCCGGACACATTTAAAGCTCACATAGCCATATTGGCCGACAACATGACTTCATGTTTATTAAACTCAAAAACATATAATATAATAAAGATTCTTAAATATCATACATAATGAATAAACTGCAATATAAATTAAAAACATTGTAATAATTAAACTTGCATGTAATCATAGATGGTCCAAAGTAATAATTGAGACATATTTTTGAACATTCAAAGTGTTTTTTACACTAATTTATTCATTCAATATTAACAAAAAATAATCTAGTCCCAATTTTAAAATATCACTAATGAGTAGTGAGTGTAAATTTTAAAAGTAGAATAACATAAATTACTCAAAAATCATCTATATTTTAATTAAAATTCTTAATTATATTTTTTAGTAATGAATGCAACAAAAGATTATGAGGTTTTGGTCGGAGGAAACAAATAACTTTTCATGGCTTCTCTTCATAATCAGAATATCACACCACACAACATAATCAAATCCAAAATCAACTCAAATCATTAATGTCCCTTCTCATCACATAATTACTCATACGTTTGAATAATTTGTAAGGCTCGAAATTACCAACTGTGATATAATTCAAATAATTGTTTAATATTTTATTTGTTGGATTGTAGTTTGCAAAAGATGATTGTTTTTTTTTTTTTTTGAAAAATACTACTAAAAATAGGAATTTAGGCCCACCATTCCCTAACAAAGTCCATTTCCATTTTCAGCCCTCCCATTTATGGTTAGTGGGTTTGGACCATTTGCAATGCAAGGCCTGTTTTGTGGCCCAATTTCTTTTTTTCTTTTTTAATATGATTATTGCTTTAAAAGGTGATAGACAAATGTAGTAATTGTGGAAAAGAATATGCTTTTAATAAATAGTAGTGGAAATTAGTATCTTTTTTTTCTTCAAGATAAGGGATTTATTGCTTTAAATTGCATATTTGCATGTGAAGGGAGAGAAAACTTGATAAGTGTATAAAGCCAAAATTGATAACAATTCAATTAAAAGTACAATTATATAGAAAAAAAGGTTTTAATTCTATTCAAAAAATAAATAAAATAAAGAAAAATTGAAAATGGAATTCCAGTCAATACACAATAATGGTTAATTTTTTTTATTTATTTTATTTTATTTTTGAAAGAAGGTTAGTTTTTATTTTTGATTTGTTTTTGTTTTTAGTGAGACTAGTTGATTTTGTTTAGTCTCTAGCAATTCCCTTTTCCTTTTCCCTTTTAGTTTCTAATATTCTATATCCTCACTTTTCTAAAAAGATATATTTTTTTTCATATATAAATAGAAGACATAAAAAATAGACACATGCTATACATATATTAAATTATACATATTTTTTAGATACAATATACAATAATGTGTATTTAGTTTTAATTAAAGATAATTTTAAGTGGGAATTAGAGATCATATTACTTTTAATTATATTATTAAAATTAATTGTATATCATTATAAATAATCTTATATAATTTAAGAATATCACAATTGTTACTTTGAAAAAATATTTAACTTCCTATGAATTTACTATTTATCGGCAAATTTGGAAAAATACACAAGACAACTTAATAATACACAAAAAAGACATTTCCAAAACGAATTTTAAGGAAGAAAAAAAAACTAGAAAGATTTCTTTAAACTTAAGTATGAAAGACATTATACAATAAAAGCACATGATTTCGTTTGGAGCTATAATAGTGTATAAATAGCAATTTAGAGTAAATTAAAATCTAGAAAATAATTTATACTCAAAAAATAAAATAAAAATAAAGTGAATTTGTTTATTTTTCAGAATTCATTATTACACTTTAACTTTATTCCAATATTGAGAGATTCAGAGTTAATTTTCTCGAATATAATATAAATGTACTTTAAAAAGAATAATGACACATAAATGTACTTTAAAAAGGATCAATTTATAGCAAATAAGTGTAAAGAGAGATGAAAGAATAAGGGAATAATGTGATTAATTTGCTAATACATTCACCCCACTAACCAAAACAACACACACAAACTATACATGAAAAATATATATTTTATTTGTGCACACATTATTATTATTATTATTTTGAAATAAATTATTATTATTATTATTATTATTATTATTATTATTATTATTTATATATACAAAAATAATTACACTTTATTTTAAAATTAAGCCCAATTCTAGTCTAAGTTATGTCTAGGCCCCACCTAGTCTAGGGGCTCAAAAAAATAATCTTTCTCTTTTAAAATTATATATATTTTTTACTAATTTTTCAAAATACTAATTTTTTTTTTCTAAATAAGGATCCAAAAATTAATTTTTTTTTTATATGGTCCACTAAATTACAAGACCGATTCAAAATGCAAGGTATTTTTGGATATGATGTACTATTATATATGAATTGTTAATATTTTTTTGAAAAAATAATTAATAATTATATGCGAAAATTATATTTTTCAGTAGTTAATATTTAAAGTGGAAAGTTTTTAGTAATTACATAATATAATTACACTCAATTCTCATGGGGGCTATGAAAATTAGGGTGTGTGTAATTGAAACTCCTTAATTACCTTGAATTACACAATTACAGTGTAATTACATAGTCAAACAAATATGTCAAATTATGTAATTATCTCTAATTACACACAAATTTAATTACACCACGACTTTCTAAACACAAATTTAATAAATTATTTAATTTTCCATATTAAAGGAAAAAAGAAAAATATTATTGATAGTACTATGATTATTATTAAAATTATTTGAATTTTTTACGGTTAAACCCTCTCAATTATCATTTCACTTGCATTTAATTTTCCAAACTCAAATTTTGGTAGTAAAACTCTTCAAACTACAAAACCATTACCAAATTTAAGGTGCCATCTATTTTTCATAGTTGACTGTCAACTTGGATTACTTATGTACATGACACGTTTATATTGATACATCTAATATTATTATTTAAAAATTATAAAAAAATTATAATATATATTTTTTAAATATTTTTTTTATAATTTTATTTAATTTAAAAATAATTTTTAAATAATAATATTAGGTGTACTAATATAAACGTATCATGTGTATAAGAGTATACATATAAGTAATTTATGATAGCAGTTAACCAGATAATACTTTAAATATACTAACAGAAGTTTAGAGAATCTTACCACTAAAATTTTAACTTAAAGAATTAAATATAAGTGAAACGATAATTATGAGAATTTAACCGCCAAAAATTCAAATTATTTTAAGGCAATAAAAAATTCCAACTACCCAATAGTGTATATAATGTAAATTAGCTTGCCCAAGCTATCCATATTTGACTAAAATATTAGTAATGGCATAATTATGGCTTTTAATTGTATCCAGTAACTATCACGGAAGATAAATATAAACATAAAAATAAATAATATACTAAATTTATATCAATTTATATCGGTATCAGTAATTTTATAGATTATTGCTAATTTATTGAAGCACACCCAAAAAAATAAAATTTATTAAAAGAATATTCAAATAATTATAAAGCTAAATTGACCTATTTAAATGAAGATTTCCTCTTAAATTTGTCATAAATCTAGCCATAACGATTGTACTTTTTCTCTCAAAAAGTAACTCATGAACAAAATTTCTCCCAAAACATGAAATGTATTCAAGCTACACAATTAATACAATGAAAACAAATATATAAATATACAGTAATAAAGCACTAAAAACTTTATGATCTCATGAGGTAACTAAGGGTGTCCAAATACATAGAAAAAACTTTTAGAAAATAATAAACAAAAGAGATAATTGAAACTCATGAGGTAAGGGTGTCCAAATACATCCTAGAAATACTTTGAAAAAAAAAAAAACAATAAGACAATTAATAAGAAATATTGTCAAAAAAAGAAAGTTTAAAAATCTATTTGAACATATATAGACGAACTAGACAGATTTTAATTAAAATTTTCTTAAATAAATAAGAAATAATATTCCCACCTAATACAACAATATTCACATGGTTTTATATTTTAGATAAGTCAATAAACCATATAAAAAATCAAAATAAATAAATATAATATCCATATTATATATTTGTACAGAAAAAAATATTTATTTATTTAATTAATACACATAAAATATTGAAAAAATTTAGACAATTGACCAAAATTTTGAAAGAAAAATTACAAAAATACTTCAATAATAAAAACTACAAAAGTTACACGATTTTTTTTTTAATTTTACGCTTTGTAATTTTTTATTTACAAAAATAGCACTTCAGAAAAACATACTAATTCGTTTTGCTAGTTATTTTATAATTGTATTATAATTATCATGATGTTATTTTTATGGTTTTAAAATTTTACATTTTTACATTTTGCTAAGGAGAGTTATTTTTATAATTTTAAAATTTTACAAATATATTTTTATAAATAAAAAATTGTAGGCCGTAAAATTGTAAATAAACATAAATAATAATAATAATAAAAAAATTTGTAAAGGCAAAGAAAGTAGAAGTATCACCATGAAAAGAATCCAATTCAAAGTCCTCAATACTTATTTTATCCACGACTTAACCAAAGTCATCTTCATCAAATTAAAGCATGAAAAGTGCAAACTATTTTAAAATCAACATCAATAAATAAAAGGGTTGTCTTGTTCTATATATAAATTATATTCACATTAATTGTTACTAAAAAGAAATGGCTAATTAGAAGTTTTGTCTTCCGAATTTTAATATGTACCAAATCATGCCATTTGAATTTTTCTGATCGTTAAAAATTCCCACTGAACTATTAAGGATTTTTGTCCAATTTTAATAAGGAAAGTCTAACATGAATAAAAGTTCATAATGTATATAATTTGGCAAATGTCAAAGTACAAGAGAGAGAAATAATTTAATAGATATTAAAGTCTGAGGAGCATGATTTAGTACATAAACAATCACTAAATTAGTAAAATTGAATGAAATTAGACAAAAATTCTTAAATTCGATAATTTCAATAATTCAGAGAGAATTTTTATAGTACATGTCAAAGTTTAAGGAAAAAAAAAATACTAATTAGCTAAAAGAAAATGCACCCATATTAATGCATATATCATTCAACTTTATTTGAAAGAATATTTATTGAATTGATTTTTGTAAAATATATATAATTAAAATATGAGCTTTGTCGTGAACAACATGTTGTGATTAGACAAAAGTGATACCAAAATTTATTATGAAGTGGTGTTTTATGATTTGTATTATAGAGTTTTTATAATAAAATACGTGTAAACCGGTATTAAATTATGAATGATAATTGAGTAGCTCTCAAATTACAACACAATTTTTACATGTAATTAATTATAATCACATAATTAAAATTTAGTGATAGAAATAGTTAATATTTATACATATCATGTAATAAATGTGTGAAATTTAAGTGTGCATTTATTATTATTATTATTATTAAATTATACCAATTACAATATTGGTGTCTCTTTGAAAATTGTCTTTATTTTACATTCTAAAAATTAAGTATAATCTTTTATTAAAAATTAATTGGAGGCCTAAAAAATTAGGGGGTTTTAGATGAGCACTTTATTTCTATAAATATAACGTTGATATTTCTTTAATGGAGTATTAAACTAAAATGAAAATTGATATTTAGTTTTCTACATATTTTTCTTCATAAATTTAAGTTAACAATAAAAATTAAATGAGTAAATTGAATATTCAATTAAAAAACTTATCAAATCCAATTAATAATTTTTTAAATTTTATTACTAATTATATTGAATTGAATTAGAAAATATTGAATTTGAGACCCAACCCTCTTTTGAAAGCTACTAAACAATATATTCTAGTTTTAAATAGTCAAAAAGTACACAAAAAGATAAAGAAAATCACCCCAAGTTTTTTTCTTTTGAAATGAGAGTAATAAGAAAATTTCACTTGAGAATTATTGTTAATTATTTTTACTTTCTTAAAAGCATTATTATTTTTAGTCTAATTAGTAATTTTTTCTCCCGAACTTTGACATGTACTAAATCGTGTCCTCTGAATTTTTTTGGCCGTTAGAAATTCCCCCGAACTATTGAGATTGTTAAATTTAAGGACTTTTGTCTAATTTCATTCAATTTTACTGTTTCGGTGATTGTTTATGTACTAAACCATGCTTCTCAGACTTTGATATCTATCAAATCATGCCCCTCAAACTTTGATATGTACTAAATCATGCTCCTTAAACTTTCATCCATGTTAGAATTTTTTTACAAAAATTAAACAAAAGTCCTTAAATTTAACAATCTTAATAGTTCGGGGAGAATTTTTAACGGCCAAAAAAGTTCAGGGGGCACGATTTAGTACATGTCAAAGTTCGGGGGAAAAAATTACTAATTAACCTTATTTTTATTTAGTGCCTATTACACGGATTTTCATTTTTTTTTTTAGAAAAAAATAAAATAAAATAAAATGTGTAAGTAGAAAGTCTTCCCCACATGTTCCCCTAATTTTAATCCAATTTTTAAAATTCAAATTCATTTAATGAGCGTGATACACCCCGCAATCCTCGACTAAACCTCATGGTCAACTATATAATAGAGTAATTAAGTCAAACAAAATCTATACTCCAATCATACACTGCCGCGTGTCGTGACTCCACGTGTCATTTTCTTATTCACTGTTGAGAAAGGCCCGTGGTGTTCGTACGCCACAGAATGTCAATAAGCCCATTTCCTCTTCTCTCTCCTCCATTATATATAATCCTCAGTACAACTACAACAGCCTTCACAACTCTCTCTCTCTCTAACAAAAAAAAGCTTGGTTTCTCTCTCTACAATGGCGTCCTCAACTCTTCAAATTCTGATCCTAGGGTTAGCACTATGCGTTATGCTAATCTCACCTGCACATTCCAGTACGACCTGCAAATCTCAGAAATTCACCGGAAAGAAGTCCTTCTCCAACTGCTCCGACCTCCCAGTTTTATCCGCTTCCCTCCATTGGACTTACGACGCTTCAAACTCATCTCTCGCCATCGCATTCACCGCTCCTCCTTCAAAACCTAACGGTTGGGTAGCCTGGGCTATAAATCCGACCGGAACCGGCATGGTCGGAGCTCAATCTCTCATCGCCGTTAAACACTCCAACGGATCCGTTTCCGTAATGACTTTCAACATCAGCTCTTACAGATCGATCGTTCCTTCGAAGCTTTCTTTCGATGTTTGGGGACTTAGCGCTGAATCCGTCGACGGAAACATCACGATCTTCGCTACCGTTAAGGTACCGGAGAAAGCGAAGACTCTTAACCAAGTTTGGCAGGTCGGTTCCGGAGTCAACCAAACGAATGGATTTCTGATAAAGCACGATTTCGCTCCGGAGAATCTCAACGCTAAGGGTACATTGAATTTGGTGACCGGAACAACTGGTGGTGATGCTCCGTCTATGGCTCCGGCTCCGGCTACAGGCTCAGCTTCTTCTCCTTCTGGTTCAAGTAACAGCACTGGTAATGGTAAAAATGGAGGTGTTTCATTGATCGGTAACAGTAATAATTTGGGTTTTTTCATGGTTTCTCTTCTGGTTCTTGTTAATCTCCTTGCTTTTTAGATTTGGTGAAAATGTTATTGTAGAAGCTTTTTATTATTTTTAATTTTTAAATTGATGAATAGAGATTTGTTTCTTCATCATGTGGAGAAGATTTGACTATTTGAGTATGAACGATTTATAGCTTGAGAATAATATTTTTAAAAAAGAATTATGTAATTTTTTTTTTCTTTTGTAATTTTTCTCATTTTGGTATAAAATTATGTGTTACTAAATATAAGCCTTTTTTTTTTATTATTTATTGGGAGAGAATTGAATTGAGTGGAAGAAAATCATCTGCCATTATCTCTAGTGGGCAAAGCTATTATAACCTTTTTTTGTTATTTTTAATTAATTTACAAAAAAAGAATAATGAAAAAGGAATACCCTTTTCATTTTTGGAAATATATGAATTAAATGAAGTTCGAAAAAGGGTAATCAAAATTAAAAGCTGAAGGTTTTTTGTTTGTTTCTTGATAGTATGTTTGGTTGTCGAGATGTTTAAAAGTCGGGATTTTGGTAAATTTATAAAAGAAGTGCACGTGATTGAATTGACTATTTAGGGATTCTATGTATAATAATATGTAATTACCAGCAAAAAAAATGTATAAGATGAAAGAAATGAGGGATTTAGGCAAATAATTGGTACTCATAAATCATAAGTATTATACTTATTATCGTGTATAATAATCATCATAGCATACTCTATTTAGAAATAAAGTTACAAATTGGGTTTAAAAAAAATTACAATTTAAATTATATTTTTTGCACAATAAATTAATTGATTTTTTTAAAAAATATTGTAAATCTTAAATACCATTATGAAACAAAATTAGATTAAAAAAATTCTCTACATACAAAAAAATAGTCTAAGAGTAAACAAGTGAGATAAAACTCAATCATGGATAAAACTAGTTTTACTAAAAAGTGATCATCACTATTAACAATACTAGAAGAATACATAAAAGAAATACCAGTATGGCAATAAAAGAGTAATTTGCAGCTAAATCTTTTCAACTATGATTTTACTTGCACTTAATCTTTTAATTTCAAATTTTAATGGTAAAACTCATCAAACTGCTAAACACTTAACAAATTTAAGGTGCTATCTATTTATCTTAGTTAACTGCTGACATGGACTATCTACGTGTATTATTATAGTCCCCTAATATAATTATTTAAAAATTATAAAAAATATTTTTCAGAATTTATTTTAAAATAAAAAATAATAATTTAAATTTATAAAATTATTAATAAATAAATAATTTGTTTTTTATTTTTTATTTTTATTTCTTCCTAATTTTCTCTATCTCTTTTTCTCATTGATCTCTCTTTCTCACTCTCTCTCCCTGACCCTTCTTCTTCCTTCCAACCTTAAATGGATGACACCTTAACACCAAAATTTGAAATTAAAAGGTTAAGTGTAAGGTAAATCATAGTTGGGAGGATGTAGCTGTATATTACTCCCAATTATTAAGTAATAATATCTCTAACAATAACATTAATAAGAGTAAGATAATCAAATTCCAACAAGGGGACAAGCTTCAGCTACATCAAAAGAAAAAACAACCAATCCAAGTCCTAGTACCCAAAGTTAAGACCAAGCTTGTATCATCACAAATCTAAGATGATTTTTATCAAATAAATTGGGCTTGTGTTTTGTCCTAAAACTTCACTAACCATTTCTCCCAAGTCTATCTACCTCTAATTGAGATTTCGAGGCCTACCAACCTAATCCCATCTCATCTTATTAGTCGGGTTGTTTGAAAAACTACACCTAAAACTATTCTAATCCAGTTAATTGAATGTAAAAAAGCATACATAAATTTTAAATTATTTAATTGATTAGCTGTATTGTCATAAATGCATATTTATGTGTTGTTTCATTATTTAAAGGGCTTTTTCATTTGTTTATTAAATCCTTATCCCTAGCTAACTATAGTTACTAGCCACATGTATTGTTTGCTTAATAATTTAGCATCTTTAATCTATATAGACCTCTGAATCTGAAATCAAGTACAAGATTGAAGGAAATTATATATGAAGTGTAAGATTCAGTTCTAAAATTGAAGTTATTTGTGATTTAGTGTTTGTATGAGTAGAGATATAAAATATTATATGTTATGTTATAATAATTTTATATTACTTTTTCTCCACCTATTTTCCCTGAAACTTTTCACGTTTAAAACTTCAAAGATATTCATTCCAAATATGTATTGGATAATTTTCAATAATATAAATAAATTGTATGATTATTTAAGAGGAACATATACAAAAATTATAATCAGCCTATTATGTTGTATTTTGATGAAAATTAAACTAAACAAAATATTATTTTGTACTATTTTTAAATAAATAGGTTAAATTATCTTTCAACAAAACAAAAAATTCAATCAATAATTTTTCAAAATAATATTTTATATAAAATGTTGTATAAATCTAAAATAATTTACTATTTTTAAATTTTTAGTACAATTTTTTAATTTTTTTTTTTAATTTTAGTATAAACTGCTTCTAATAGAAATCTATCTGAGGTTTATTGATGTGAAGTTGTCTAACCAAACTTTTATCTTTACTTCTTGGACAACTACGCCATGGTGATGACAAAGCTTTCAGTGTGCCAATTTAAAGTCTAAGACAAAATGTCATCTTCATTCTAATATGAACTCAAGAATATGTCATTTTTATTTTTTGAGGTGTACATTAAATGCAGAATACTAAACTTATGTATTATTTTATATTTTATTATATTTAAATTTAAATTTGATTTTTGGAGGTAGCTTCAAGTTGACCCTTCACAATTGGGACCTTATACTCATGTCTAGTGGTTTACAAATCCTCATCAAATTTAACAAATGATCTACTCCAAATTTACATGATTCAGTTGAGCTCAAATATATGTTTTTATGACTTCAAATAATAAACTGAGTGCTCTTTTAGAATTTAAAGAAACTATAGCCATGGACATGGTCATATATATCACATCATTTGGTTACCCTTCATCTTAACGGCTTGAAAAAAATGCTAGAACTTATTAATGGTGTTTAGCACCACTCAAAGTCCATTATAATATTATTATGTGTATAATTAAATATTGAATTTTACATATAAATAGAATTTTTATAATTAGATAAATAATGTAATTGGTATGATTAAATTTATTAAAATAAAAATATCAAGGAAGATAATTTAATTTAATAATTTTATAAAGAGAAATGCTAAAGGGCACCAGTGGTGCCTAGCACCCTCCTATGTGTCAGTATCGCTATTGGTCTAACTAAGTATCGGGTCCCATATAATTTAATATAATAATTATTAGGGAGTATCGCTAACCAATAGCAACGTGACATGTCGAGATAGTGCTAAGCACTACTGGTGCCTTATAACAATGCTCTTTTATAAAATATTATTAATTAGCCCTACGCAAGGCACCTACTTCTAGTGGTGCTAGACATTAACTACACTTAACACTTACTCTATATATTTTTTCTTTTTGAAAGATAGTTCATGCCATATATATTTTCGGGGTAAATATTATTTTAGAAATTGTATTTTACAAAAGTTACAAATTAGACTTTTTATTTTTTTAAATGATAAAATATTTCCTATATTTTTTAAAATGGGATCTTTAGTTTAATTTTCGACAATTTTTTTTGATATAACCAACTTAAAAATAATTCTAAACACGAACAGATATAGAAAATTTAACCAGTTTTATTATAACACCTCTAGGTTAGATTAATATTAAGTTTTATTTTGACATTATATGAATTCAATCTCCTATTTGTACAATTTTAGAAAATACAAGATCTATTTTGTCATTTAACAAAACAAAAAATACAAAACACAAGGTCAAAAATAGTATTTATCCTATATATTCTCGAGTCTAAGTTTTTTTTTTTAAATGTTATGAACTGCAAACTATATTAAAACAAAGAAACCAGTCTAGTTGGACACAAGAGGGGCCAACTTCTCAGCAATAAAAAAATCAAACAACAATAAATTAAAAAAGCCAATTTATAAAAAGTCTTAGCCAGAACACTTTTAGTCCAAGGGATCCACACCACAGCCGAATCCGGAAGTTGATCCAAACCGTCCAGTACCTGCCAAAAAACCGAAGCCATCTTCCAATGGGGAGCCTTAATTTGGAGAGATAATTCCATACACTAGACGACCTTGACAATCCGAAGCCAAAGTCACGTTAGTCCAGCCAACCTCTGGATCAGTACGTAACAGTAACCACAATGGCTGCAACAGAACACAACCCTTTGCTGGAAGCTTCAACAAAAACAACAAAATCACCTTGTCTCATCACCTCATTGCTGCATGAATTTATACCATTGAGGACTCCCAATTACTTAGGACTTCATTAGAGTCTTAGGTGATATTTACTTCGATATAAAAATAATGAGTTTTTCGTGTCTACATGTCTCTTGTCGACTTGGATTGAATTCTGGAAAATACAAAAATTATGCTATATTTGGCACAAAAAATATTGTAATATATTTGTATCAATTTTTAACATTATACTCTAATATAAAATTTAGTATTTTTATTAAAAGTGACATAAAAAGTTTGTGTATTTATAATTATATAAATTTTGACAAATGTTGTATTAAATAGTGAAGCACATTTATAATGTACTGAATTTGTATCATATTTTGGGATATTATTAGAGCAAATCAATTATATTTTACTGTATTTCTATTAAAAATGTTATGATGTGGGGCTGAGAAATTACTTAACAATATCAGCAGAATTATGCTTTAAGCTTCGATTTTCTAAAGAAAACACATTATGTTTATTAATTAGTCAACTATAAAATTTTCAATAATTACGTTTTTTCAAAATGATGAAATAGTAATAATATTTTTTTAATAAATAAATTTTTTTGTCCCTAAATTATAACTACTTTTAAATTGTATTTCTCAAATGTTTCATGTTGTTAAAAGTTTCTCTCAAAATAGTATCACATCACTCCCAAAATTAATTTATTTATTTTATATTTAAAGAGTACATTTTCATATAATTATAACAGTTAGAGGCACAATTGCCTCCCTTGTTCCAAGCTTCAAGATATTCTTGGGAGTTTGCCTTGAGTGTGCTTTATGTGGAGAGTTTTATAGGTACACTATCAAGCATTTGTTCAATATGCATTATGTAATTAATTAATTCTTTTCTCCTTTTAGATTTAAATCATACACATACACATAATATTTATTCAATTACTAAAATTTTATCATCACGATAATAGCAACTTTATAGTTTATGAGTAAATAGATTATTTGTCTTCACCAATTTCAATTTGAGTAAGGAATTGATGTGGTTAAGCTGGCTCTGTTAACTAACTAACTGTTTTGACAGTTGGTTAGTTGTGTTAGTTATTTTCTGTTACTTAGTTTGTTGGTTTTATCTTGTTAGTTTTATTTAAGTTCTGTTGTAATTCAGAGTGTATATAAACTCTCAGTTGGTCATTAATAAAGATTGAACTTTTCCTGAATTTCTCTCTGCTTTGAACATACTCTGTTCTGGTTTCTTCTTTCTTTGATCTGACTCTTCATGGTATCAGAGCCCTTGACTTGCGTCAATGGCTTCCTCCGGTGACCACTCGTCTCAAGCCGGAGCCTCCGATCCTGGTGTGGTGCCAGCTCAGTCCTCCTCGACGGCACCACCATGGAATCCGTTTTCAAATTCTTTGATAGCTTCTCTGACATTAAAACTTGATCGCACGAATTTTCTTTCCTGGAAATCGCAAGTTGTACCTACTGTTATAGGTCACGATCTCGACAATTTACTCTTCAGCAATGAAGCACCTCCAGAAAGACTCATCAATGGTGTTGAAAATCCACAGTTCCTGCAATGGAGGCGTAAGGATCAATTGTTGTTGTCTTGGCTTCGTTCATCGATGACAGAAGGAATCTTGGCTACTGTGGCATGTTACAACACTTCAAACTCTGTCTGGAAAGCTTTAGAGCAGAAATTTGCAAGCCAATCCAAGGCCAGACTTCTTCAACATGGTATCAGAGCCATATCCCTAGCGGGCTTTCGATCCACACTTATGAAAGAGTTAGCCAGCCGCAAGCGAGCAAAATGGTACTCCCAGCCGCGAACAAGAATAAGCGAGCAAATGGAACTCTCAGCCGCAAAATAAAAAAATAAGCGAGCAAATAGCACTACTTATGATAAGGTGATTCAAGATTGGTGAGCAAAAATAGCCACCATCTTGAGGGGGGATATTGGAGAATATTGTCCCACATGGATTAAATGTAAAAGTATTGAGCCATATATAAGAACATGGGCTACTCCACTCATTGCCAATTGGTTTTGAGATGGCCCAATTTCGATCAAAGCGATAGTGACAGGTCACAGCCGTATGCCCAAACTTCATACAGACTTGGCATAAAGGTCTATTGTTATTGATTGGTCTGGATCCATTTTGCCGATTAAAGAATCTTGAGTTGTTATCAGGGCCCTGTCCCTTTGCAGCACCATTAAAAGATCTATACTGACCAGTTCTTAAACCCACTGTTAAATTGGCTGCCATTTTTGCAGAAAGATCCATCACAGACGAGTGTTTTTCCAATCGAGACTCATGAGACATCAAGAGGGCTTGGACTTCTTCAAGAGAAAGAGTATCACTGCAAGAGGTGATGCTCGAAACAACAGAGTCGAACTCGGGACCGAGGCCATTAAGAAGATGTAAGATAAGATCAAAGTCATTAACAGGGTGACCAGCAATGGCCAAAGAATCGCATATAGATTTGATCTTATCAACATAATCTGAAATGGACATATTACCTTTCTGCAAATTTGTAAGTTGACCCTTGAGTTGAACCCGAGCCATGTATAAACAATGAAGTGTCAGCCTTTGAAGCCTTAAATCCCCAAGTAAATAAGGTGTTTTTGAGTTTGTCATTCCATGCCCTCGGGGCCTGCTTTAAGCCATATATTGCCTTATTCAACTTACACACATGATTAGGATAAAGAGGGTCCTCAAAACCTTTAGGTTGGGTCATATAAACTGTCTCACTCAGGTCCCCATAAAGGAAAGCATTTGAGACATCAAGTTGCCTTACTTCCCATTTATATGTTACTGCTTGAGTAAGAATTAATCTAACAGTAACCGGTTTTACTACTGGGCTAAACGTGTCAGCAAAGTCAATGCCTGGTTGTTGTAAATAGCCACGAGCAACAAGCCTAGATTTACATTTGTCTAAGGTCCCATCTGCATTTAATTTCACTCGATACACCCATTTGTTATCAATTAAAATCATATGAGATTCATAGGGCACAAGAGTCCAAGTACCTTGAGCTTTGAGAGCTTTGATTTCAGTTGACATAGAACCATTCCAAACAGGATCTCGAAGGGCAGATTTTAGAGATTTGGGCTCTCGAGGCAGTAAGTATTCTGGCAGCCTATGCTTGGTTGCAAGATAAGCTTTTGGCTTGTAAATGCCTCTCATTGATCGAGTGATCATAGAGTGAGTTCGAGGAAGAGTACCAGCAGTATTTGGAGAATCTGATGCAGCAACAGTATCAGTTGAAACTGGTGCAGAAGGCTGAGGACATGAAGCAGCAATAGCAGCTGCATTGGCAACAAATGAGACAGAGTGAGAAGGACTGTCATTAGCAAGAGGCAAGATTGTTGCAGCAACAGCTGTGTTATTTGCAACTGGAACATCAGCAACAGGCAAACCAGAACCAGGAGCATCTGTATTATTTGCAGGAGCATCAGAACCTGAACCTGATGCATCAGAATCAGATGCAACAACAATACTGGGAACATTATTGGAAGAGCCAGTATCAAATGTCATTGTGGAATACTTGGGAGCCTCAAATGTTTCTGGTGTTGCAGACATGGATATCTTGGATGCAGGAAAGGACAATTCATCAAATATCACTAAGAATTACAGGTCACTCTAGCTGATGTTCCCATTATTTGGGTTGACAATCAAGGGGTTGCAGCTCTTGCTGCCAACCCGGTTTTCCATGCCCGATGCAAACACATTGAAATTGACCAACATTTTGTGCGTGATCAGATTCTCAATAATGAAGTCTCGGTTCGATATGTTCCTTCCGTGGATCAAGTTGCTGACATCTTGACCAAATCTCTGCCTAAAGATAGATTTCATTATTTGAAAACCAAACTCAAAGTTGTGTCATCCCCTTTTCGTTTGAGGGGGGATGTTAACTAACTAACTGTTTTGACAGTTGGTTAGTTGTGTTAGTTATTTTCTGTTACTTAGTTTGGTTGTTTTATCTTGTTAGTTTTGTTTAAGTTCTGTTGTAATTCAGAGTGTATATAAACTCTCAGTTGGTCATTAATAAAGATTGAACTTTTCCTGAATTTCTCTCTGCTTTGAACATACTCTGTTCTGGTTTCTTCTTTCTTTGATCTACCTCTTCAGGCTCAAACTGCAAACTAGCCTTTGGTCTCTTCACTACATCTTTGTGGATACGGTGTTCAAAGATGGAAGAGCTGTTTTGGTTTTGAGGTATTTAATTAAAGATAAGGCATCCATGTTACAATACTAATCTTTTCAGTTATGATTATATTAGTCCATAATAATAATTCTAATACGATGACCGCGTTGTTTGTGGCCTAAGGTGTTAAATCAAAGAGTTGCTTACTACTTACTAGGGCATGTGCAATTAGAAAAGCCCCCAAGTGGAAGTTATTATCTTTGAAGATTATTCAATTGCTTGATATGTTAAGACTCTTTCTTTCTGTTTGTTGTTTAATTTAATATCTCTTCCCATGTATTGGCTAAATGGGGGATCAGTTGCTAAATCTTGTGCTGGTTTCCTAAGTTTTTGGAAAATGAATCCCAATGTGATCACCAACAAAATACATCAAAACTAATAGATAAGAATATACCATTTATTTTTAAAATAGCAATAATTAGGCATACCAAATACTTTCTTATTTAATCAATTACATATTATTTTACTTAAAAAAGAAAATTACTAATATTTCTCCAAATTCAAAGGAATGCCTTCAATTCTTACCATCTCTCTAAACACAATTATCTATTTAAATATTTAAATTATCCAAATCATTTCTTCTTCTTCTTCTTCCTTTACTCATTTCCGCCATTGCTCAAAACCAGGGGAAAGAACACAGAGAGAGAGAGAGAGAGCAATGGCGAGTCTTCTTCCTCTAACATCGATTCAAACATTTTCTTTCTTGTGGGTCACAACAGTTCTGCTAATCTCACCCGCTCATTCCCTCACCTGCACTTCTCAAACATTCGCCAACAAACTCTATTCCTACTGTTTAGATCTCCCAACTCTCAACGCCTACCTTCATTGGAATTACGACGCCGCCAATTCCTCTCTCTCCGTCGCATTCACCGCTCCCCCGTCAAAACCTGACGGATGGGTCTCATGGGCCGTTAACCCAACAGGAACCGGCATGGCCGGAGCTCAAGCTCTAATCGCCGTTAAACAGCCTAACGATTCCGTCACCGTTCAAACCTACAAGATCAATTCATACAGCTCCATTGTTCCTTCTAAGCTTTCGTTTGAGGTTTGGAATCTCAGCGCCCATGCCCAAGGTGCCGAGATCACGATCTTCGCCACCGTTAAAGTGCCGGAGAAGACGAAGAAGCTGAACCATCTCTGGCAAGTGGGTCCGGGGATCAACGAAGGAACTGGGTTTATCGTTAAGCATGATATGAGTCCGGCGAATCTTGGGTCGGTGGGGACGTTGAATTTGGTGGCCGGGACCAATACTAATGGTACCGCCGGTGCCGGCGATGGTGGAGCAAGTGGTTCTGAGAGTAATGGAGGTGGGATTATTGGTAATGTGAAGACTTTGATGGGTTTTTGTGTTTTTTGGATTGTGATTGTTGGGAATTATGTGTTGGGGATTTAGAAGATTGTAATAAGAATTTCCAATGGGTGGTGATTTGATTGTGAACTGTGAGTTTTTCATTGGGAGGAAGATGAAATATGTAAAAACACAGAGAAGAAGTAAACAAAAATATTTATTTATTTTTTTTAAGAAAAGGGATGAATTTATGTTGACTATAAACCGTAACAATATATATTTTAAGTTGTTATAAAATAATATACCATAATATAAAATAGATATGAAAAAAAAAAAGGAAAATGAAGAGTGAAAGGAGAAGAATGTAAATTGAAATTTTATTAATTTGTTAAATCGGCCAAAAAAACAATTCTGTAATTCAGTAGGAATGTCCTTTTCACTGAAAAGTTAAAAACTCAATGTGGAAAAAAAATATGACGATCTAGTAAAGCTGTGCGTAGTCATATTAACAGATCGTTTAATGAAAAACAAAGAAACATTGTTTAAAATAGATAGAAACTTTCGACAGTCCATCACCACTCCCTTAAGAAGCGAAACCAGGGTGATGTTACTTCGAATAGCTTGGACAATTGAGAGACAATCAGACTTGAATTTAATGTAATAAAAAAAAATACAACTAAATATTAATGATGATATTTGATTTAGTAATTTGGATATCTATAAATAATATTTCATAAAACTCCTCCTTAAAGAGAAATACTAAATGGCACCAATGGTGCCTAACACCCTCTTATGTGTCAATATCGCTATTGATCAAACTAAGTATTGTGTTTCATTTAATTTAATATAATAACTTTTAGTGAGTATCGTTAATCAATCGCAGCGACATGTCTAGAAGGTGTTAGTCACTACTGGTGCCTAATAGCAATAATATAATGGTGTTTAACTCTCGTTGGTGAAATATATGTTTGTCAACTGAGTATCCTGTTCGTATTTGTGCTGCTTTGTTGACATATTATTATTGATTAAATGCTATATTCTAACACTCTTTTTCGGTTTCTTCCACTAAATTTATACTTGAAGTTTTAATTTTATTGAGACAATTTTCTAAAAAAGAAAAGAAAAATATGTAAGAATTAATTAATTGCTATTTTGATAACTACAAACTGTATTCCATTAAAAAAAAAATATTTATTTTTTTATTTTTACACTTTAAACTATAATTTTATTGTATTTTCAAAAAAATTCACGTAACAATCAATAGAGCATTGTAACCTATAAAAACTCACATGAAAACTACTAGAATAACCCAAATCATAAAAAAAAAAAAAAAATTTAAAAATGGTATCTACAAAATTGAATTCATCATATAATATTCCTTCAATAAAAACAAAATTGTCCATAATATATTTATAAGATTTTTTTATTTTTATACTTCAAAATAAACTTTTTACATTCTTACATAAATTTATATAATAATTAATAGAGCAATCAAAATCAGCATAACAACTCACATAAAAGTCACTGAAGAAATTACCGAAACAGCTCAAAATATAATTTTTTTTTTATAAAAAGTTAAAAAATACTATATAAAGTATTTTCTTATATTTATACCTCATGGCTTCTAAACACCATATTAAGTAAATTGAGTAATATTCTATTAATTGTGGTTTAGTATGATGCTCACGTATAATTAGTATTACGTTATATATATATAATATAACATCAATTCTACTCTAAGTTTCTAACGTATCTCTCTCTTTTGTATATTAATAGGCACTTTACTACAAAATCTTTATATATTTCTATACAGATTTTGTTGGCCATATAACTCTTATAACCGATAAAGAATATTAGGATTATTTGTTTACACAAACTAATTATACGTATATAAAGATATGCTTTTATTTTGGAAAATTCATGTATACAATTCCAAATCAGTCAAAATATATGCACGTATTCATTACGGAAAGAATGTGTTGATATATATATATTATCGACCTTACCTTATAATACAACCAAAAAATAATAATCATTATGAGCAATGAAAAATAGATTACCAATAATAATTAAACAATAAAATAAAAAAGGAATGACGATTTTAAGTCTCATAAAGTAAAACCACCATGTGAACGACCTTTTAAAATTCCAACAATTTTAGGGTCTTTCCCATTGCATTTTATTATTTATTAGCTATGCTATCTACAAATTTTCGTACAACATGAAGAAGCACATGTTAATGTAGAATATTTTAAAAACAAAATTTTTGTTTATTGGAATTTAATTATTTCATTATAATCATTTCCTTTATAGATATTAAAATTTGATTAAACTAAAACTATATGCTTAAATACATTTAGGGTTTCTAGGTCTTATTATATTAACTAACAAGTAACATTATATTTGGATAAAATATTATATTGTGTTAGTTATTGCAACTATAAATTTTAATAAAAATATGAATTGTATTATTTAATAATAATATATACATGACAAATGATTTATATTAACTTTTATTATAATATTCATAACTAGTTTGAGTCCCAACTCCAAACTCAAATTTGGAATCAAACTTTAAACCCTAACCTCTATCCTAAACTTCAAACCTTAAATTTCGGACTTGGTCAATCTAAATTAATACCAAATAGAATATTATATTGAATAATATTAATATAATTCAATGCAATACTATACAATAAGTGTACTAAACAAATAAACTTATTTTCATAACAAATGAAAAAAAAAAAAACTAAATATTTGAAAGTTTGGGAATGGCCTGCCTATCATTTTTTTTTTTTTTGACATTATCAAATAAATTTTATTAAATTCCGTAGTTACTTGTTTCTATTTTTTATTTTTTTTTCTCATTATTATTATTATTATTTCTTTTCTACAGCTCACATCACCAGTTTCCATTTATTTATTTCTTTTCCTTCACATTCATATAATTCGCGTGTCCACCACAATCTTCGCTTTAACGATTTAGACTAAAAGTTTGACTCCGAAAAAAAAAACGAAAAAAGAAAGTCAGCATTTCATTCCGCACCAACTAATCAGATTATGCCACGTAATCACATACATAAAAATCTCTCTACGTGTCATCTATTGGATTAAAGAAATTATTTCCATAATTCCACTTTATCGGTGGCAAAATGGGTTTCTACACAATAGACGAACCGCACGAAATTTTACAGATTAAACTTGAAAAAAAATTAGATGTGGGTTGAAACAGACCAAACAAGACACAATTTGTTTAACATAAATTTTTGACACAATTTTTTTTTAAATAAATAAAAAAATATTAATAATAATATATTTATATAAAAATATATATTTAGTAATTTAATTTTAAATCAATTCTTTTTAAAAAAAATTAAAATATTTTAAAATTTTTAATTTTTATGATACATATTAAAAAAAACTATATACACAAATATATGAGTTTTTTTAATAGAACTTACATTTTTTTATTTTTTCTATAATTTTAGCTTCAATAATAATAAAATAAGATAAAGTGGGTTAATACAAACAAAACACAATTTTTTAAAAGTCAAATTAGAGTAAAGAAAATTAGACACAAGTAAAAAACGAATCGACACGCCTAATACGAAATATAAAAATAAGTCAAATAAAATATAACACGAATACGATCAGGGACGGACCCATTTAGCCCCTACTAACAAAAATACTGCCTTTTAAAAAATTAAATATAATTTTTCAATTTAATAATTATAAACCAAAATAGTAGAATAGCCCCCATAAAATTAGATAAATTTAATAAGAGTATTATAATGTACTTATAAATATTTTTTTATGATAAATAAGCCACACAAAGTAAAAATTCAGAGTCCGTCACTGAATACGATACGATAACACATTTTACCACCCCTACTTATAATCCAAATTAATTTTGCATTTTTACTATCCAAGAAAAAAAAAATTCCTAGTTTTACTTTACCAACCTTTTAATTAAAAAACCTTTTTAAATAAATGAAAAAGACAGCTCTATTTACTAAATAAATAAGTAAATCCCCAAATTTAGTGGGGAAGCGCTCTTTATTTATTTCCAATTGTCTTCCATTTTATTTCTTCTCTGTAATATTTGGCCGTTGCTCCAAAACCAGAGGAAGAAAATAAAAAATTCCTCTGTTTTCTCAGCAATGGCATCTCTTGTTCTTCTTCTTCTTCAATCTTCATTGTGGGTTACCTTGGTTCTGCTAATCTCACCCGCTCAATCCCTCACCTGCACAACCCAGAAATTTTCAAACAACAAGCTTTACTCTCAATGTTTAGACCTTCCTTCTCTCGGTTCTTACCTCCATTGGACCTATGATTCCTCAAATTCCTCACTCTCCATCGCCTTCATTGCTCCTCCTGCGAAATCCGACGGTTGGATTTCGTGGGCTATTAATCCGACGGGTACGGGCATGGTTGGATCCCAATCTTTAATCGCTTTCAAACAATCGGACGGTTCCATGGTTGTTAAGACTTACGATATCAAATCTTACAGCTCTCTTGTTGAAGGAAAGCTCTCGTTTGATGTTTGGGATACCTCAGCCGAGTACTCCGGTGGGGTTATGAGGATCTTTGCGAAGGTAAAGTTGCCGGAGAAAGCTTCTTCGGTGAATCACGTATGGCAGGTGGGTCCTTCCGTGGCTTCTGGTAGACCAGACGCTCATGAGTTTCAGGGTGCCAACCTTAACGCTAAAGGGAAATTAAGCTTGAATGGGTCTCAGATTAGTACAACCACCACCTCTGTAGATTCAAGGACGAAGAAGAAGAATGTGAGTTTCTTTTTTTGGGGTTTTTTCTTTAAAAAGTTCTAAACTTTTTGTGTGATTGATTCTAATTAGGGTGAAATCTAAAGGGTTTGATAAAGTTTGTATTTTTATTTGTTTTTTGTGTTATTAGATTCATGGGATTTTAAACGCTGTAAGCTGGGGAATATTATTCCCACTTGGAGTTATCATAGCCAGGTACCTTAGAACTTTTGAGTCTGCAGATCCGGCATGGTTTTATCTCCATGCTTTTTGTCAAACATCTTCTTATGCCATTGGAGTAGCTGGTTGGGCTACTGGGATCAAGCTTGGAAGTGAGTCAAAGGGGATTGAATATACAGGCCATCGTAATATTGGGATTGCCCTTTTCAGCCTTGCAACTCTTCAGGTAAAAATCTCAGCCTAATTCTATAGTTCAATGCCGGTTTGTTAGTCTGTTTCGGCATTTAGGAGAACTTTTTAGTACAATTTTTTCATGATAGACTACAATTTTTTTCTGGATGACTAAACAGAAACAGAATAGGAGTTTTAGGTAGGTGTATGTGAAATTCTGATTTGTCGTTGTTCTTCTTCAACCTCAAAATCACAAGAAAATTGTGTCAAGTTTGTGTTTTTAAATATGGTTCTATTTTGTTGTTTGTAGATTTTTGCTCTGTTCATTAGACCAAAGAAGGACCACAAGTATCGATTCTACTGGAACATATACCATCATGGTCTTGGCTATGCCATCATTGTTCTTGGTATCCTAAACGTGTTTAAAGGTATTAATATACTAAGTCCTGCTCAGAAGTGGAAATCTGCATACATTATTTGCATTGCTGTATTGGGTGGAATTGCTTTGTTATTGGAGGTAATCACTTGGATTGTTGTGTTGAGAAAAAAGTCAAGAAGGTCTACTAAACCTTATGATGGTTACAACAATGGTCAAGGCTCCCAAAGACCACTTGGTTTCTGATACAATTTTAATGGTAGATAGATACCAGTGAAGAAAAGGGTTTTTGCCACGGCTACACAACAACACAACACAACACTCATTCGAGTTTGTATTATTCTTATCTCCTTAATTAGTCCTCACCTTGTTCTTGTTTTCATGCCTTTTTTAATCTATCATGTATAATTAAATTGGCTTGATTTCATTCTAGATATTATTTGTTCAGAAGAATATTATATACACATTCAGCTTCTTGTCCCACTTTGTTTTTATTATCTCATTGTGATTAGGTTAATTGAATATGAAGATGAGAGTACTCACAATTTTTTGTTTTGTTTTGTTTCTTCAGTCTATATTTTTGTATTTATGATTTTATTCTATTTGGATTCATTCTTTCACTATCAAATTGCTTAAAACCATTAGTTGTATTATATGGATAAAGTTCAAGTTCATTAACAACCACAAAACTTAAACATGTCAAGAGCCAAGGACAACCTTGCTAGCTCCGGATAGTGTTCCAAAATTTAAGGAACTTTTTTACTTTTCAGTTCAATGAAATCAAAACTAATTTGGGGGTTTGAAAACAAAGTTTTATGATTCTTTATCAAAGACATAAGATATCTTAACATGGTTTGTTAGAAGTGAATGAATCATGGTCAAATGTTTAGGTGAAAAAACAGACCACACTATTATTGTTCTTGGTATCGAAATATGTAGAGCTTTAATTAAAATATAACATGGTTTGAAAAAGACTTGCCATGATGGGAGACAACCTATAGTGTTAGTATGACTTGTCACTTTAGTGAATTAGGAAAAAGAAATTAAAAATAATACTAAAAAAAAAGTTAGTAGAATAAACACAGATGTGATGCCCATTTTTGTATATGTTTGTTAGGAAATTTCTTGAGGCTGCTAGGATTTGTAATGAGTTGATTTGTTAGGTATGGCTTTAGTTATGATAACCTATGGCCAAAGGTCCCAAAGTAACCCAATTATACATTCAAAATAAGAGTCATTTCCACTTTTTTTTGGGGGGTGTCTTTATAAGAGGAGGGTCCCTATTATGGTGCAATTCTTTTCTTTTTGGTCCCTTCTTTCACTTTCACTACACTTGCTTTTTTGTTGCTTTCCCTAATTTCATTTTGGTTCATAAGATTCTCCATGTGATGCATGATGATGATTATGATAAGTGTTTGTTTCTCCCTTATTATTTTTTTTCCCCTTGTTATTTGGAATGAGAATTCTCCTTTTGTTTGGGACTGTTGTTAGAGTTATGGATTATAATAAAAAGTGAAAATTATTGAAGGAAAATTGGCATCAAAATTTATATTACAAAACAATAAAGTTGTTTAGACAATGTCATTATGAAGGCTCTTGGATCCTTTAAGTTATTTTGGTTGCTACATTAACCTCTTATTTCAATATTTTATTTAACTTTTGTGTTTGAAAATATATTTTAAAATATTTTTTTTTTCTAAATTTTTTTTATTGTGATATTTGTTATAGTTACAATATCAAATTTGTAAAAAAGAATTATGTATAGTTTTTTAGTATCTAAATAAAATTTTGATATTTTATTTACCACGCACATTCAAAAAATTTTAAACTTGTTTACGACACTTACTACTCAATTTTTTTTTTAAAAAAAATGTACAAGGATAATGTTTTAACTATAACAATATCTCTATGAAAAATGAATTAAAAAAAGAAACAATACTCCAAACTATATTTTTAGGATGAAAATTTAAAAGCATTGCTATTAGACACTATCGATAGAACACCAAGAAGGATGCTACTTATAACATTTCTCAAAATTTAAAGGTGTAATTAATCTTATTTTTTTTTTACTTTAATAGATTTTCCTTGTAGTAGTGAATCTGTTCTGTTGTACTCTCTTATCACCTTTTACTGACTTCCAAATATGTAAAAATTGCTGTGTTTGGCTTTCGTTTTCTCAAAGCTTTCAAAACTTAATAATTCTCTATGGAAAAAAATTTGTCAGCAAAATAAGAATAAAGTATAAAGAAGTAATAATGTAGTAACGTCGACCTTATTATAAATCATACAAATATTATAACTTATATGTAATCTAGTAAAACATACCTACCTTTGGGCTTGGGGACTTTATTGATCAAAATCAACTTGGTTTAACTGTAAAAGTATTATTTGATTAAAACTATGAAAAGAAGAAGCAAGAAACTCTTATATCTTTTATAAATCGAAAGAGAGAGAAAAGGCAAATTATACCCAGCGTTAAGAACTAAAAAATTAATCATCGATAAATCTAATAATGTTAGAAATAAAAAGCAGTCAACCATCCCATAATCTTTTATTCATGTTGAACTGGTTCTTCAACTCGAAGATGTTCTTGAGGTTGGTTGAGTTCCACACGTTATTCGGATTAGGAGGGTTGATGTTGTGGTACTCTCTCATCAAGACTTCCTCCTTTGGTGAGTCACTAAAGAACATTTTGTTTATAGGTTTCCGTGAATATCCCAAAACAAATTTTGTTTAGCTGGTTTTCTACACAAAGGTAGCTTTTGATATTGATTAAGTTATAAATAAATAAATTGATGAACATTCAAATTTTTTGTTCCTTTACCAATAATAAAAAATATTATTAAATTAGCTAAAAATTAATAATTGAAATGATGGTGGAAAATAATTTTTATCAAGTTTGCTAAGTTAGTAATTACTAAACACATCTTAAACAAAAATATAAGAGGTTATGTTTCCAAGTTGGTTTGATATTATCCATTTGGGACTAAGCCCTAGTAGATTTGCTTTTAGACTCCACCCAAAAAATGTCATACCTATGATTTTCTCAATTTTTAGTCAGATTTTAGTTGCACATTCAATATTATCAATCAAATTTGAGATTAATTTTGATGTAGTTTATACTCACTCTAATATAATGTGACGAACCAAATAAATTAAACTCAATTTTATTTTATTATATTATTATACTTAGGGGTGGTAATTCATTTTGACATGTTATGTTCGTATTGTATAGAAACTTATTTATTATACAAATATATAATTGACTAGAACACGACCTATTTAATAATTGTGTCAAAATAATGAACTCAAATACTACCTATTTATAAATAGATTTATACGACACGAATCATGTAATAAATAGATCTTATATAAATATGTTAGTTTGTTAATTTATTAATAATCTGTGTTTACGATATATTTAACATATTTATATTTATGATAATTAAAACCCTAAATTGATTTTAAATAAGCCATTAATGGATTAACCCGAATACGATCCGCTTATTCAGACGAGTCAACTTAAAAATGACCTGATTATTTAAGGTAAATCCAAATTCACTAACTTTCATTTAAATTTCAAGTGGTGTTATGTGTCTGTCCCATTTTATTGCCCTTATACTTTTATGGAGAGATAGTGCTATATATAAGAACAAAATCTCAAGTGAGGCTCTTTAAATCTAAATAAGACTAAAAATTTGACTTGGTCTACATGCAATGCATGAAATAGTTAAGTATGCAATGGATTGCTTTCTATTTTTCCCAAGTCTCTGTTCCCACTATTCTTAGTCTCTAAATCCTACTAATGTAAAAAAAGAAATGAAAACAAAGAAAGAAAGCAATATTTTCAGCGCCACTTATGTACAAAAGAGTAGCCGTTACATTTAAGTCTGCAAATACATAATTTAAAAATCTCAAGACCAAGTGAAAATTAATAAGTAGATCTTGAGATTTTCTAAGTCAAAGTTAGGTGAAAGTGTGGCTCTTATCGATACAGCTTGGTAGATATCAAAACACCATTAAAGCTCACTATTATTATAATTATTATTCAACTAATGAAAAAGATTCATCTAAAAAAGAAAACTAATATAAAAAGATGGTAGTTTTTGATTATGACTAATGACCCGTTAAGAGACACGGGTCTTTATTTTATCTTTATTTTTTATTTTGCACATAAAAGTATTACCATGTGAGCTTTTAACAAAGTGTGCATTAGAGGACACTTCATGTACACCATACATCCAGCCTATATCTATTTTTATTTTTGTTAATTAAGTGTCGTTTGGTAACATTTTTATTTTCTAATTTTTTAATCACAAAATGAAAGTAAAATTTTTGTTTTTAAAAATTTTGCTTTTGAAAAATAAAATTACGTCCTGTAACCACTTTTGTTTTTCAATTTTAAAAACAAAAAACAAAAGTGTGTTCTCTAAAGTTTATTTTCATTTTCATTTTTTGATTTTATTTACGTCGGGTCTAGGTCCGGGGTCGGATTTGGATTCAAGTCAGAGGCCGGGTTTAGCGCCAGGACTGTGGGAGAATTTGGGTTTGGGTCATGATCGAAGTCCAAGATATTGACTAAGAAAAAAAAAATTAAAAGTGATTTTTTTTGTTTTTAAAATTTTGATTCTCAATTAAAAAATTAAAAAGTAAAAACAGTTTTATAATATGTTTTTGAAAAATATTTTTACTTTTTCAATTTTAAAAACAAAAAACAGACTAAAAAAGTAAAATCAAACGGTACCTAAGGAGTTGAGCTTAAATAATCGTAATTGAGTTGATTTAACCGTTGATAATTAATTATTGAGAACTAAAGTATATCAAATTAAGTTTAGGATTGTGGACTGTGGGCCTATGTATTTAGAATTAAGCCCTCATAAATTTATTTTTGGTTATTTTTTGAAAAAAAATCATATTAATATAGATATTGTTCATTCTTTTCTACTCATTTGTTTTTATTTTTAATCAGAGTGCGATTTTAGTTTTAGTTGTATATCCAACAAAATCAAAGTATACATAAAAAAAAAAAAAAATTACTTTTCAAAGAGAATGGAATGTATTTTTATATTATATATGAACAAAATCCATTAGGAATATTATAAAGGGTCCATGAGAGTATTAATAGTAAAGTGGTAGTGGTTCAATTTTGAGTTGCTCTTTAATAATGAAGAGGAATTACATCCTTAAAACACTCGGATCTCTCTCTAATATTATTGCTACTAATAATAATTTGATATTAGTAATCAGACAACTAACTAACCGTGGGTTTGGTTAAATTATTTGTTGTCTTAAATTGTCATTTAGTGACATTATACTATTATAGAGAGGTTACCAAAAAGTGATCAATTATGGGCCATATGTCATTGTGATGCTATCATGACTACATCCCTACTATCATTGTGATGCTATTATTATTATTATTATTATTATTATTATTATTATTATTAACTCCACCCATAAGGAAAGGAAGCTACACATTATTAGTATACATATATGTTAATGTTATGGGCCTTTATTATCACCTCTTTAAAACAAATGAAAATATTTTTTGTTATTATATGTGGACACTTACAAAAATACAAGCAACATACGCACTTACATTGAAAGAAAACAACACTGTTTACTTTAATCCGTATTCAATCAAATAAAAATAGATGCACACATATTATTATTATTATTATTATTATTATTATTATTATTATTATTATTTTGCAGCAAAAGATGCATATTAATTATAATTAAATATTTTACACACATATACAATAATGATAGTTTTATTTATTCAGAGACATCAAAATAAATTTATTTGAAAAAAAATTAATTTGTTTTTGTTAAGGAAATCACTTCTAATGAGATGTCTCTTATAGCTCATAATGTTAGTTGGGATTAGTTAGTTAGTCTCATAGTTAGTTTTTTTTTTTTTTTGTTATTGCTAATTGTTTTTTAGTTAGTTTGGTTAGTAATCAGCTGTATATAAATGATTGTATTCATTTTCTTCAATTAATGAGATTACACTTTCTTTTTCTTTGTTGTTTCTTATACTCAACATGGTATCAGAGCTCACTCAATCAAAGCTATCTTTTCAATCCCAAACACAAATAGTGATCGACACAACAACATAGTCAATATTGAGTTTGAAGATTGGGAACAACAAGACAATGTTCTTGTCTCCTAGTTTCCGTCGTCAATGTCAAAAAAAATCCTCACTCGCATACTGCAGTATGATACTGCAGCTTAGATATAGATCACTCTTCAAAAGTATTATATAACTTTGAATCGTGCTAACGTTGGACAATTTGGGACTTTCCTTCGAAACAACAATGCTTGTTATATTGACAAACATTACAAACTTCATTTTTCCAACTTTGAAATTGTCTATATTGATGCTTTACAAGCTTTACATTCTGAACTTTGGGGACCAACACCTAATGGATATAGATATTATATAAGCTTTATTGATGCTTATAGTAGACACGCGTGAATTTATATGCTAAGAACTAAAAATGAGGCTTTATCCACCTTTGTCAATTTCAAAATACAAGTAGAATTACAATTAAATGCTAAGATCAAACTTATACGACCTGACTGGGGGTAAATATCAAGCTTTGACTAGCTTTTTATAGGCTAATGACATACTACACAGAGTATCTTGTCCCCATACTCTTGAACAAAATGGTATAACTGAGCGTAAACATAGACACATTGTAGAGAGTGGTCTCACATTGCTTGCTCAAGCCTCTCTACCTCTCGAATTATGGGATGAAGCATATAGGTCAATTGTTTTTCTCATTAACAGAATGCCAACCCCTCAACTTGGATACATTTCCCTTTTAGAGAAACTTTTCCAAGTCAAACATGATTACTCTTCACTCAAAGTGTTTGGTTGTCTATATTTCCCAAATCTTAGGCCTTACAATAAAAATAAAATGCAGTATAGATCCAAACCATGCACTTCATTAGCTATAAAGTTAAAAAATGCATTTCTAAAGATGGCAGGCTTTATATCTCTCGAGATATGTTGTTTAATGAAAACATCTTTCCCTTTGCTGCTGAAGCTTCATCTCACATCTCTCCATTAGTTACCACTATTGCTCACTCTCTTGCATCTCCACCAGTATTGACCTTCACTTCCCCATCTTCCAATCCACCACCCTTCCCACCTGACCTAATTCCCACCCTTCTAACTACTCCAAGCACCTCCTCCCAATCTGACACTCTTCCTGCACCTATTGCCATTCATGTTCAACCTGTGCTACATGTTCGCATTAGTATTTCTCTTGCAGATCGTGATGTTCACAGGTCCACTACTGCTGCTCACTCAGATATTGCTACAGCAAGTTCAACTACACATCCTATGCCTGCACCAGCATCTCAAGTTGTTGACCAACATTAGTGGCATCTGAGTCTCTTGTTCCTGAATCTTTAAATGCTAATCCAATGAAAACTAGATCCAAATCTAGAATTAGAATACCAAAGGGTCTTCTGTATGAGCTCAGATTTTGAAAGTTACTGAGCGACAGTTTTTTATATGTTGTATATTGAGATTTTTTTTTCAATAAAATGGAACAAGATCTCAGAATTATGAAACCTTATGTATTTAGTATTATTTATTAAAGTTTAAGTTTAATTATAAAATTTTAATTAATCACATTTTTTTAATAAATTCTTTGATTAACAAAGAAGCACACAATATTTAAAATAGCACGGTAGCGTGTTTAAACTAGTAGGGTGTTACAACCATTGTTGTACGAGCCAAGTTTCATCACAGTGAAGAAGAGTCAAGCTTCTAAGGTGAGCTCTCAAGGATGTAGCCTAAGTTTTAGGGTGAACCTTACCAAAATTACTGTGTTTGATCTCCTTACTTCTCTGTATTTTACAATTCTAGTTTTATGTTGATTGATATGCATCTATAATCTTGAAGTACTTTGATTGTTCCAAAAAAAAAGGCTAATACAATTGTGGTTCCTGATCAAAATCATGATTTAGAATTTAATTACGAAATTACAATCATAGAATTAAGTGTGTGCAAATGACAATATGTTTTTGAATGGTTTTCTTTTGTTGAAAGATAAGATCAGGATTGATCTGTCTGTGTGTCTGTTCACTGAATTTTTAGTCAACAAACACATAATCATAATAAATGAAATATAAATTAAAAAACGAATAATAAATGTAAATAATGATACCAGAATTTAAAGAGTTTGACCCGAAATGTCGATAATAGACTATTCCCCTTGTATTTTATTAATCAGAGTTGTAGGATCAATGACAGACTCTTGCATGTAAAAGATAACAATGGTAGAGTTCTTTTTTCTCTAAGTACTCAAACTTTTAGATCTCATTCCCAGGTCATGGGTGACCCCTTATATAAGGGAAGGGTTGGTGCTTCTCGTTTCAGGAGACGCGACCATTGCAGAGATATCTCAACCGTATTTTTGGTTTTCAGAAGTGGTTGAAGTCTGATTCTTGTGATAATATCCCACTATTTTCGTGGGTTTGTAACCACCGTTAAACTTTTTGGGAGATTTTAATATTTGAATTAGTTAATGATGATGAGGGTGCCCCCAGAGTTTAGTATGACTGTTTAACTTCCTTTGGAGGTAGTAGCCACTACTTTGGGGTGAGACCCATGGTTTAACTTCCTCAAGACCTTTTCCAGTTGAAGGTGTAGGGGTTAGTTAATGACGATGAGGGTCCCCCCATAGTTTGGTATGGTTGTTTAACTTTCTCATAAGGTAGTAGCCACTATTTTAGGGTGACACCCTCGAGACCCACTCTGCAAGGGATGATATTCGCCATCTCGAGAGGTACCTCTGAGACCCTTTCCAGTTGAGGGTGTAGGGTGTAGGGGTATACTAACCCCTTAGGATTTTGGGGTGTACCCCTAGACTAACTCTTTAGGGGGTAAAGAGTGTACCCTTAGACTAATCCCTTAGGGGGTAAGGAATGTAAGCTTAAACTAACCCCTTAGAGGTAAGGGGTGTACGCCTAGACTAACTCCTTAAGGGGTAAGGAGTGTGCCCCTAGACTAACCCTTAGGGGGTAAGGGGTGTACCCCTAGACTAACCCCTTAGGGAATAAGGGGTGTACCCCTAGAGTAACCCTTTAAGGGGTAAGGGGTGTATCCCCAGACTAATTTAATAGCTCTGGGGTGTGGTGATTCTTTAAACCATTGTGAAAGTAATTATCCACCGTCCCCAGGGGTAGCCACCTTGCTTACACTAGGGGGAGGGGTGACCGCTAAATTTAACAGTTGTGACCTTCGGGGTAGTCACATTTCTTAAGCTATGTGAAAGGTGGCCATTAAACTTATCTTCCAACTGTCATGACTCTGAGGGTAGTTACTTTGCTTAAGCTAGGGAAAAAGACGATCGTCAGATTTCTTTTTCGACTTTCATGATTTTACACATTTTTTATCAATTTGATTCCGGTATTCTCGTACTAAACAATGTCTAAATCAATTTGTGAGTTGTGCAAGAATTCTAACAATACTAAATTGTATTTCGTACATGGTATCAATATTCTCAAATTTAAGTTATCAAGAAAAAAAATCAAGAAAAAAAATCTGAAATTTAAAAATAGCTCTCGAGATTTTTTTTTTAATAATTAAAGAGCCCTCGAGCGAGCTAGAGTGGAGAGATACTCCATGACAACAAAAATAGGCTTGCGCTCATACGAGTGAAACCCAAAAGGTGTGAACGAAAGGGCTAATCTATGGGCCCACAACTGTTTGCTCACAGTTCTTTTGGGCCTCATAAATTGGGACCACTAATTCAAGCCCAAAGTTCTCCTCATTTCACACTTGGTGGTCCCTACTATATATTTCTAAATGTTATTTTAGGTTGTATATTATTTAATTTGAAGTCAACTACTCTTAAAATAATCAATTAAATCCTTTCCATTCTATATGACTTTACTGAGAACATTTTCAATTATATATCTTATGAACTGAGAATTTCATGCCCATTTTTATAATTGCCCACTTGACTTTTTGAGTTGCAAAATTTCACTTGTCTTGCCCTAGTTCAATTAAAAAAATACCAATATTTGAATTTCCAATTAGTTAAGCAAGTCAAAATTGAGAGAGACCAGGCTTGAAATGAGGATTTGGAACTAATTATAAATTAAAATATTATTAGTTTGTTTGTACATATGTGACTCCTTTCTTAAAAAAATTATAAATAAATTGTATAATATGACTCTTAGGTCAACAATATACATAATCTTTTACTTACTTTACATTGTATGACATGTTGACATGTGCATTACTTCATCACTTTCCATTTTGATTTTCTTTTCAAAATGTTATTTTTTGAAAAGAAGAAATGAAATAATTAGAGATCAAGGTGGGCCTGAATTTTAGTAATTTTAGGTCCACGGTCCAATGAGTTTAGTTGTTGAAAGCCCAGCCCACAATATAAAATCCATAACTCTGAGCTTTCACTAATATTTTAGGAAAAAGAAGAAGAGAAAATTACTTATAAACACATGATTTTAGTTTTGAATTGGTTTATTAATAATAAGTATCCATAAATCGATCCAATTTAATGATAATCGACTAATCTAATTAGATTGGATAAGATGTTTTCTATTCCTACTTGCCATCCACAAAAGTAAAAAATATGACTACAAGGAAGCCATCACGGAGGCAATCAAGCTCAAGTGATTCATGACAATGAAATTTGGATATAATTTAAAGAATATTACTATTTATTGTGATAACCAAAATACTTTACGTCTCATGAAATTTTTTATATCATTTACATCAAATCAAATTTCATTTCATTCGAGATATAATAATGTCAAAATAATTTCAAGTGAAGAATATATACACTCGTGATAATTCTGCTGATATATTTACTAAGAGTACAATCAGAGATAAAGTTGTTCAATGTTTGAACCTACTCAACATACTAGATTGCAAGAGTTCTCACTGGTACAACTTTTAATTCACTATTGGACATAAGAAAATGTATCAAATCAGGTGGAATTGTTGTGGATTTGATTCACTTACTCGATGTTCACATATTCCAATTTTATGTGTCCGAGAATGGTAGTTAAGTTAGTTGGTCCTCATTTCAGCTCAATAACTCTAACTGTCCATCTACTACTAGACACTATAACTCTACATTCAAGACTAATTCAGCACCTAGGTATATCTCTCACATGTCCATATTCATCTCTCTCGAGTCCAGTTTTGTCCAAGAAATTTTTGAGTGAAGAAGGGTTGTAATAGGTTCCTTGTGTGTAATTGAGTTGTAAACTCTTGTTGTAGTGAGTTGAATCATCAATAAAGAATCATTCTTTTTCTCTATTGTTTCTCAAGCTAAGTTTTCGGTTTTATGTTTAATGCTACTAATTTTGATTCAAGTTGATTATGTTTGAATTATATGTGTTTTTTATTGCTGTTTTATGTTCTAACAGTGAGATTACATTGGTTTAATTAATCCACTAATATTTGAATTTCATGATATCTATAGCTATTTATCATTGTCAGAATTGGAGTACATTAACTCCATTAGATTGTTGAATTAAATAATTTAAATTTAAACGATATCATTTTTCATTTAGCAACTAATTAAATTAATAATAAATCTAAACATAAACTTGCTGCTCTCATCATGGTTAGATAGCAATATGTTTTTAATTTTATTACTTTCACATACTATAATCATGTATGCTTAGTGTTCTTTTAGGCTATGGGTATGTGGTTCATAATATATAATAATCTAATAATAATATTCTTCTTCTTCTTTTCTTGTATTTGCACATTATATTCATCAAGGTTTTCTTGTTATTGCCAAGGGAATACCAACTTTGGAGCTGTTACAGTGGGCCAGTAAAGAAATTAAAAAGGAAACTATGCTCTTGAAAATTTGACCTTTATTCTATATGTTATCTTATTTAATTATACTAAAGTTAATATTATGCCTATAAATATAATTTTTTATTACAAATATATATCCTAACTAATTCCGCCTCGCTTCTCTAAAGCTATTCCTGTAACTAGGGTGAGTTGTAAGTTTTCATGAGGCTGTACATTACCCACATTTTCTTATTATCGAGTAATAAAGCTAAGAGGGGACCCCTTGTTATTTGGGTGTGTGTTTCTCTCTAAGCCCACATTGTTTGTGTATTTAGATTTTAAGAGAATTTATGTTTAAGTAGCTACCACACCATGATTATATTTTGAGTAGAAAATTTTTGTAATTTTATTATAATATCTGTTGATACAGATTCCCTTATATTTTTCATCTATAAGAGAAGTTGATTTCTCTTGGGCTGGTTGATTGTTTGGGCTGTTTGACAAGATGAGTCTTGGTTTGACTCGTTCTTGGCTTTGACTGAATTGATTGGAAAGAGAGTAAGACTTGGTGTTGGGCTTATTGACATTGGGCCTGAAATAATATATCACAAATAGTGAGTTACAATAATATCACTTATTATGGACACATAATAAAGTGTAAAATTGAAAAATACCATTTTTGCATATTGTATTAATTTTGTTTCTTTGAAGTGTGTTAGACAAAAACAAAAGCTGCAGATTTTGGTTTAAAATTCCAACAGTAGTATCAGAGCTAATTAATTTCCGCAAAGAAAGATTTAAATTAATACGTTTAAGAAGCAAGTCGAAAGTATTCAAAATTAAGGACAGGAAGAAATTGATCTTCAAGAATACCCACAATATCTATCTTACTAATAAATGTTAAAAAAATAATTTTTATTAAATGTGGACAGTAGTAGGTAGTGTTGTAAGTTCGTGCGTGTCGTGTTTGTTCAGCTCGTATTTATTTGTACTTTTCAAAAAACGGGTTGTGACATGCCGTGTCATACTATACTTTTACATGTGGGTAGTATTTTTGTGTTGTGCTTTGCTGGTGTCATCTCATATTTCTTAAGCAAGCCAACCTATTTTCATATTCGAGCTTAAATTCGTACTTTATTC
This sequence comes from Cannabis sativa, assembly GCF_029168945.1. Taxonomy (NCBI): domain Eukaryota; kingdom Viridiplantae; phylum Streptophyta; class Magnoliopsida; order Rosales; family Cannabaceae; genus Cannabis; species Cannabis sativa. Next base: position 79,373,136 of record NC_083604.1, on the reverse strand, counting down.
TTTTTTTTTTACAATTACTAAATTATATGTATATTTTGAAACTTTAGTTATATTTATATAATTTTTGAATAATATTTTACAAATAATCATATAAAAAATTATAATTTAAATATTTACTTATAAATACTCAATTTTTTATATCATACTCTATAAATAAATTAATATATAATACTGGTTTTTTTTTTATGTTTTAATAATTTTATTTTATAGAATTATAAGGTTCAGTATTATATTTAAATTTTATTATTATTTCAACTAATTTATAATTGATAAGTTATAAGGTTTTTTAATATGTCGTGACGTGTTTTTCAGACTTATTGTGTGTTGTGCTTTTTGGACTAGTTTATTCGTGCTTATTGTCTTTCATTCTTCTCGTGCCGTGTCGTGTTTAAGGATATATTTTTTGTACCGTGTCGTGTCCAAACTCGTATTTTTTTATGTCTAGTTGTGCTCGTACCTTTTAGGCTCGTGTACCCATATTTACAACACTAACAATAGAAGTGAGAATGTTGTTATTAATCTCTTTAAATTAATTACTTCTAAGATGTGATTTATTATTTTGATGGATTTTACAATATGATGATTAGATAGGTTAAAGCGACTTATACATAATTGTTTTTTTTTTTTGTTTATTTGAATGGAATTTATTTTCACTAAACAAGAGCTAATTGCCAATGACACGATTATCACATAGTATTCAAAATCAGAATAAATTAATAGAAAAATGTAATAGAATAAATGAAGAATTATCAAAATCAATATTTGTAATATGTTGTTTACTAAAATTATTTGAAAATAGTATAATAATTATTTACTAAATTAGAATGCTTTTTTTTTTTGAATACGAAATTAGAATGCTTAAATTGACTAAATTATGCTTTAAGTTAAACTATAGTATATGATTGTTATTTTGTAAGACATATTTAAAAGGACAAAATTATTTTTATATATTTAATATTAAAAAGTAAAATAAAAATAAATAAAAGTCATTACTAACATTCCTTAAAATAATTAGTAGGGGAAGTATTTCATTTATTTTATTCCTTATATAATCAAGTTTTGGATAAGTATATATATATATTTTTTATTTCTTATTTAATCAATTTCTCTATTTTTTAAGTTTTAATAAAATAAGTAAATGAATGTAAGAAAATGAATATTTATTGTTAATTCTCATTATTTAATAATAAATATACCATTAAAAGAGACATATTCCTTTTAGATAGAGGACCAACATAACATTGAGAGTCTAAATAATCTCACAAGAAAATACACAACTCAATTAGTAAACCATTTAACACAAGGTAAACCAAACAATAGTTAAAAATCCCAATAAATATTTACAATCTTCAACCACTAAACCAAAACCAAAAAAACATTATTATTTCTCAAAATTAACCAAATATATTATATATATATATATATTATTTATGGAGATAAGTAAAACACTCACACATATAGTTATTTATGAAGTTGAACACTTTATTATGAAAAAAATGATTGGAAAAGATGAATAGCGTGACAAAGTAGAGCAAACGATTAACTCCACATTTTGGTGAGATTATTAAAAACAATAAGTTGTATTTACTAAAAAATAGGGTCGTCTTTAAAGTAGGGGTCAGGATCGTTGCCCAAAGTCTCTCAACCTAAGTGGCTTCCTATTAGAGTTAGTGGGCTACTCCTCTTATTGCTAATTAGTTTTGAGATAGAATTACATTTATTTTATTCCAAATTCTAACATGGTATCAGAACCGTGATCCGTTGTGAGCCTTTTCCCTTTTAACCTCCATTTGATGTGAGGAAGGTGTATTAGAGTTGGTCTCACATTGCTAATGTGTGGAAATAAATTACCATATATAAGATAAGTAGACTACTCCTCCCATTGCTAATTGGTTTTGAGATAAAACCTCATTCATTTTATCTCGAATTTTAACACCTCCTAATAGTAATTTCTTTATTTTTTTAACATTAACCCATAATGCCTCAACCAAATATTGGCTAGGAAAATATTTTATAAAAGTTATTTGAATTTCATTTTATTTTTTAATAAAAAGCCAATTTTTAAAATTTTACCCAATACTCCATAAAAGCTAAAGACAACCCTTGACAGTACTTACAAGTTTAGAGTTATTATATAATACAGTCTTGAATTTATATTCCTTATTTTATACGTTCCAAATTTAAATTAAAAATCTATATTATCACTCAATCAACTCCTTCTAATACTAAATCTTAACAAGTGACTACTTATGATGACTCATAATTTCTCCTTCTCAATTAAATTAATACTACCAATTATTTTGTGATACATGTCTTAGGAAATTGCCAAAAAAAGTTGCACATATATACAGGGCTGGCCCTCACTTTTAGTGGGCCATAGAAAAAAAAATTATTTTGGGCTATTATTTAGAAACAAATATGGTATTTTTCAAAATCAATTAAAAAAATTGTATAATTTTAAAAGGGAAATATTTTTTTTGGGCCCCTGGGCTAAGTGGGCCCTAGGCACAGGCCTAACCCGCCTATGCCCAGGGCCGGGCCTGCATATATAATTAAGCTTTATTAGTGTTTTTGTCATTTCTATTTACATTAAGTCTTTACTTTGATAGTGCTTAAAAACATACATACAACAAGCCGTGTTTAACATTCCCCCATATCATACGTTGCAAACCATAAATATAGTGCTTAAATTATATGAGACTCAATATCTAATTGTACCAATTGTAATGCGAATCTATTTCTTACAATGTTATTTTTTGTTCAAGTCCTAATGTGGGTGTTAAACCAACATATACAGAAGAAATGGTTCAAAGAGTTTGGTTGCTCAATCATAAAATGATAAAAGGAAAAGAGCAAAATCACAAAGAGAAACATTATTCAATTGTTGCAAATATCCCACTTTAGTTACATTTAGCTTATATTTTTTAAAGCAATTTGCTTATGTGGTCATGCATTAAAGGTATATGTAATAACCCCAACACAGTTTCAATTAGAACCATTATTCATCATCATCATTGGTACCAATTTTTGCTAAGTCTTCAATAGGATTCATCATCATGTTATCATCTTGTATATAAATTTTGAACCACAAGAGAACAAAGGACTTTCTCATATAACTGACTCACCAAATCTCTTATTTATTAAAATAATGGATGCAAGTACTTGAAATTAAAATTAAAAAGCTTCCAATCCAAGACACCATATTAATTGCAACACTGGCATTAATTCTTACTAATTAAGTACTTGAAATTGAACTCCCTTCATATAAAATTATCAAATCATTTCTATGTGAAGCTCCTTTATTAACTTACTCCTGCATAAGAAATCAATAATTCTAATATTGATCAGTACTATGCTTTATAAAAATGCGAAAAACCAAAACCAATGAGAAAGTAAAAAGAGTGAACTAAGAAAACATAAACAGATAAGTCCCACTAACATGTTTGTTGAAAGCAATGACAATCAAATTTATTGAAAATAATCACAATGTCTATTGTAACTACTGAAAGTTATTGAATAAACACTATCTTTTATTCAAAAAAAAAAAAAACAAGTTGTCTATGAGTAGCACTCATTAGGGACACTCCTAGAAAATTAAAAACAACCTCTAACAATGATCTAAAGACATAAGAATAAGTATCTCTCATTGAAAATTGTTGAGAATCATGGGGTTCCATCTCAAAACCAATTAGCAATGAGTGGAGTAGCCCATGTTCTTATATATGGCTCAATTCTCTACCATTTATTCTATGTGGGACAATACCCACAATAAAAATTAGCAATCATAGTTGCTAAACAAATTGATTTAACCTACTGATAGGTTCTTATATAATTACATCATCAATGTCAAACATGTTCTGGAAAACTTATTTTTCTTCCTCTAAAAGCTCCACATGAAAAAAGTATTTCCACTTAGAGGAGAGCAAGAATGGCGAGTGATCAAAAAATGGCAGGCTTCGCCTGAGAAAAGTTGGCTTCGAGAAAAGTATTTATAAGTAAATGATAGTAGGAGAAAAAAGAATTACAACTCTGAATGTTAAATAAATTATTAAGATACCTTTTTTATTTCTTGGAAATGAAGAGATATCCAGCCAAAACTCCACCAAGAAATCCGCATCCATATCCTATAACAACTGGTTTCCAACCAAAACCAATCTCAAATTCAAATTCAGATTCATGATCAAGACTCGTGCTTGGTGTGACATCATTACTCTCACATTCCTTTGATAATGGAACACCACATAATTCTTCGTTTCCATAAAAGGAAGAATTTGGAAATGTACTTATTTGTGTGCCTCGTGGTATCAACCCTGTAAGTTGGTTATTACTAAGGTTAAGATACGCGAGATATGTGAGAGTTGCCAATTGTTGAGGGATTCTTCCAGAGAGCTTGTTGTTGGAGAGATCCAATGATTCAACTTCTTTCAAATTCTCCACTGACAGAGGAATGTGACCTTCAAAATTGTTACTCGATAGATTCAGCACAATCAATGATTTAAGATCCCCAACAGATTTTGGAATTTCTCCATGAAAATTATTGTTTGAGAGATCAATGCCAGAGAAGATTGTTAAGATCCTTAGAAATTCCATTTCAAAGCCTTTATTTATGACAGTTATAGACTCATGGTAGTACCCATTCCCATCCATGTACAACGAACTTGACTTATTTGCACTAATATTAATTGTATTAATGGCACTCCAATTAGCAAAGTAATTTGATGACAATGTTCCACTAAAATGATTGAAAGAGAGGCAGACAATTTGTAGTTTTTTAAAGCCTACATACTTATTAGGATCCCATATTGGACCATGAAATTGATTGGAACGCAGTACAAGAACTTGCAAACTTGTCAAATTTTGTAACCAAAAGGGGAATGTGCCACTCACTCGATTGCATGCGAGATTGAGAATTTGTAATACTGCATTTGGTTAAAGATTCTGGAAGCATTCCTTCTAATTGATTATTGCTGAGGTCTAGTGTAATTAAACTGCATCCATCCAAAAATGTTTGAGGCATCTCTCCACTGAAATTATTCTGTTTCACATTCAACAGTTGAAGAACCTGGCTGAAACTACCCAAGCATTGTGGCAAAGAGTCGGTTAACTGATTACTTGAGACATCAAGAAATTGGAGACGTGTGAAAGTGCATAACATTGAGTTATTCCCCACTCTGGGAATTCTACCTGATAACCTATTTTTGGAGAGATCCAAATAAGAAAGTGAAGTCAAATTCTCAAGAGATAATGGGATGAAACCCTCAAATTTGTTGTTTGATAGATCCAAGTATGAGATAGAGCTCATGGAACCCAAACATGGAACAATCTCGCTACTTAAGTTGTTATTGGACATATCAAGAACATTTAGATCAATTAAGCTGCAAAACATTGGATGAATTTTCCCACTGATGTTGTTGTTTGAAATGTGGAGCTCAGTTATGGAAATCGGCAGAACATCTGTTAAAGGGTCTTGAAACCTGTTGTGACTTAAATCGAGACTCAACAACACTTTCCATGGAGGCACTTCCAACACTTGTTCATAACCAGTGATGAAATTTGTAGACATATTTAATGAATACAAGGTCTCAGCCCCTATGGTGAAGAACCATTTGGGGATCTTCCCTTCAATTTTGTTGTTGGAAAGATCTAAATATCTTAGCTCATTTTGGGTTTGTAGGAAAACAGGAAATTGTGTGATGTTGCATGAACCCAAACCCAAATAATTAAGTTTATTGGTTATGGTGGAATTTGTTGTTGTATTTGTCACTATAGACAGACCGTTATCTGAAAGATAAAGATCTCGAAGTTGACTCAACTTCGAGAACATGCTCATATCAATTGTGCCACTTAAGTAATTTTCACTAAGGGCAAGTTCTTCCACTTTTTTCATCTCAAAAATTGAGGTTGGAATTTGTCCTGTTAGCTTGTTCCCATCTAAATAAAGATTTGACAGTTGAGATGACAAACTGACATTTGGAATGGTCAAAGGACCTGTAAACTGATTATGTTTAAGATCTAGATATTGTAAATTAGGAATTTTGAACAAAGATGATGGAAGTTGACCATTGAAGTTGTTGTAACTCAGGGCAAGAAATGAAAGGCGTGACATATTCTTAACTGAAAAACTATTGGAACCAAGATTCAATGACTTTAGATGACCCTTAAAGTTATTGTATGACACATCAATGACTTGAATATAAGATAGATGAAAAATATTTTGGGGAAATTCACCATGCAGATTGCAATATTTTAGAGATAAAGATACCAAACAGGATAGATTTGCCATGGATTTAGGTAGTGGTGAAGAAAGATTCACGATGTCCAAGTGAAGTTCTTCCAACTTGGTCATGTTTTGAGAAAATTTTGTTGTTGTACTATATGAAAGACTAACATAATAAGAACCGGAGAGATCAAGAGAAATCATATTAGACAAAAAAGAAATTTCAGAAGGGACTTGACCAGAAAAATGGGAATAAGAGAGGTTGAGAAGGGTTAACCTCGAAAGCATGGCAAAACTTGATGGAATCTTGGAATAACTGAAGTCGTTGCAAGCAAGGTTGAGTAGTTGAAGTTGACTTAAGCTGAATAGGCTGCTATTGGAACTCAAAGACCCTTTAAGCCAACTGTGACTGAGATCAAGGCCTATAAGTTGTCCTGTTTTGGCGCTGCATGTGACGCCATCCCACTCACAACAATCCTTTCCTTCCTTCCAAAACTTCATCTTTGGGTAAGAAGGCAGATCATTGTAAAAAGTGTTTTCATATATAAACTCTTGCTTTAGTTGCAACAAAGCAGAGCTTATGTGAGGAAGGCATCTCATTCTCATTCTCATTCTCATCGGAGAGAAAGAGGCATTTAGATCAGCATGATGTTGATGTTGTGTTGTAACATAGCAACAACACATGATCATGATGAAAAAGCTAAACATGGGAGTAGTGAAGAGGGGCAAAAGATTCTTCATTTTTGGCGAGATTATTAATAATAATGAGCTGTAAAAGATGAGTATTTGAGAATGAGATTTGAATTTGTTTATATAATTCAATTCTTTCATTTATCTTTGTTTGGTTTTTAATTAAGAAAAGTCTTGATGATGGAATATTTGTCCATCATCAACTCCTTTAGTTTGGAATATATTCAAGTCTTCATGAAAACAAACAAACGAATTTGGTTAGTCTTTGAATATTTTATATTCCCCATTTCATACGTTCCAAACATAAATAAAAAAAATCTACATTATCTATCACACTCAACCAATTCCTTTAAATCTTCCACTAGTCCCTAGTTTGGTTAGCAATTTCTATAGATTATTTTGTATCAAATTTGATGGAATGATTTACTCAAATTTTAGATTATTATTATGAAACCACAATTTATGTTAACACTCTACTATGGTATATAGGGTCCAAATGCCTTGTCCCATTATTTATCACATGATATGTTCTTGTATAAATTTTAAACCAGCAAACATTGTGTTTAATTTTCATGTGTAGACACCCATTGAACAGTCTTGAATAATAATGTTGAGTTCAAATAAAGATTAACAAAGGAGAGATAAATATTAATTCAAACACTGACACTAATTTTCATTAATTAATTAATTAAGCATATTTATAACAAAAGAGACAGAAATTAATAATAATTCTGATATTGATCTCACTCTTAATAATATCATTCCTATGTAAAGCTCCCTTCTTCATATAAGAAATTAATAATAATTCTGATATTGATCTCACTCTTAATACATATAATTTTTTTATATAATAAGAACTAAACAAATCAGAATAAAAAAAATAAGTAGTTATAATTCTCAATAATAAATATCATTGCCATAAATATTTTTATGATACCTGTGATTTATTTTTTTGGAAATGAAGAGATATTCACCCAACACTCCAACAAGAAACCCACATGCATATCCTATAGTCACTGCTTTCCAACCAAAACCACTCTAAAACTCAGATTCATGATCATCCAGAGTCGTATTTGGTGTCTCATCTGTACAATCTTCACATTCTTTTGATAATGGAAAGCCACATAAGTCTTCGTTTCCATAAAATGAAGAATTCTCAAATGTGTTGAATTGTTCACCTTGTGGAATCAGTCCCATAAGTTGGTTCGTGCTAAGGTTGAGATAAGCAAGAAATGTGAGTGTTGCCAATTCTTGAGGGATTCTTCCAGAGAGTGTGTTGTTGGAGAGATCCAATGATTCAAGTTGCTTAAGATCTCCAAAAGATAGTGGAATGTGACCTTCAAAGTTGTTACTTGATAGATTCAACACAATCAATGATCGAAGATCCCCAACAGATTTTGAAATTTCTCCATGAAAATTATTGTTTGAAAGATCAATACAGGAGAAGATATATTGTGGACAATGTCCCACATGGAATAAATGGTAGAGAATGATTCTCAACAAGATAGTTAAGATCCTGACCATTTCCCTTTCGAAGCCTTTATTTGTCACAGTTAGCGACTCTTGGTAGTAACTACGGTCATCCTCATCCATGTACATCGATCTTGGCTTATCTCCAATCTGATGATTGAAATGATTGAAAGAGAGATCAACAATCTGTAGTTTCCTAAAGCCATCTACTTGTTTGGATCCCATATTGGACCATGAAATTTGTTGGAACGCAGTACAAGAATTTGCAAACTTGTCAAATTTTGTAACCAAAAAGGGAATGTGTCAATCAGTCGATTGTGTCCGAGATTAAGAATTTGTAATTCATTACATTTGGCTAATTCATTATAAATTATAGTATATAATTGTTATTTTGTAAGATATATTTTAAAGGACAAAATTATTTTTATATATTTAATATTAAAAAATAAAATAAAAATAAATAAAAGTCATTACTAACATTCTTTTAAATAATTAGTAGGGGAAGTATTTCATTTATTTTATTTCTTATTTAATCAAGTTTTGGATAAGTATTTTTTTTATTTCTTATTTAATCAACTTCTCTATTTTTTTAAATTTTAATAAAATAAGTAAATAAATGTAAGAAAATGACTATTTATTGTTAATTCCCATTACTTAATAATAAATATACCATTAAAAGAGACATCTTCCTTTTAAATAGACTAGAAACATAACATTGAAAGTCTAGACAATCTCACAAGAAAATACAAAACTCAATTAGTAAACCATTTTTTTTTGAACAAAAGTAGGAACTTTATTACTTCAAATCATCCAAAATCAAAGATGAAATTACAAAAGGTAAAGACAAACTAGTAAAAATACGATCAGCCTCAGCAAGAGAGGATCGTGCCAAATGATGCGCAACCCTATTAGCAGATCGCTTAACAAAACTCAAAGAGATATTACCAATCTCGGCGCATAACGCCTTACATTCTAAAATAATATGGTCATACGGAGAGACCATACTTTTATTGCTTTGAATATCACTAATCACTCTCAAACAATCTGACTCCAGAATGACCCCCACCCAACCATTGGACTTTATCCAACTCAAAACTTCCTTAAACCCGAGAGCTTCCACCTCATGAGGCTGCAACAGACCAGCCTTTAACATTGTTCTTGCTTGAAGAACCATCCCAGCCGCACATCTAGCCACTAAACCCATGCCAAACCGAGCTTCGGGGGTGAACAATGCGCCATACCATTTCTCACACAACACACTTGACTGCACAGGAAGAGTTTTTTTTTCGAACTGTTAAATTAGTAAACCATTTAACACAATGTAAACCAAACATTAGTTAAAAATCCCAATAAATATTTACAATCTTCAACCACTAAACCAAAACCAAAAAAACATTATTCTCAAAATTAACCAAACATGTTATTTTCATTAAGAAAATCCGAAATAATATAAATATTATCCGTTATTGTCACAGCATAATAAATAACCGCCTTTTATTCCGTGGCATATGCTTCTCCGTCCTCGAACACGAAACGCTGCGTTTCTCTTTCAGAGTAAGATTACACAAATTAAATTAAATTAAAAATAAATAAATAAATAAACTATCTTAGATTTTTTTGTAATTAAAAATTAAAAATTAATAATAAAATAAGAGAAGAGAACTGTGAGAGAGGTGTTTGTCGATAATCGTAACAGAAAAAAACAATGGAGACGTTACAGAGCCGAGTGGAATCGTGGATCAAAGAGCAGAAAGCCAAGATCCTCAAGGTTTCTTGGGGACCACTCCAGTGGAGGATGAAGTGGCCTTGGAACGGTGTCGCCAACGGCCACCAGAGGAAGAAGCTCCAGCAAGAGTACGAGCGTCGCCGGAAGCAACTTCACGATCTTTGCATCGCCGTTAAGGCCGATTCCGTTGCCGATTTGCAGGACATCCTTTGTTGCATGGTCCTCTCTGAGTGCGTTTATAAGGTACCAATCTGTTACTCTTTACTTTCTTGTTATTCCGGTAATGGCTGCGAAAGCGATGGTGGAAATTAGGTTAATTTTGGTTAGAGATTGAATTTATTGTTTTTGATTTTGTTGCGATTGTAGAGACCTTCGACTGAGTTAGTTAGAGCCGTGAACAAATTTAAGGCTGACTTTGGAGGTCAAGTTGTTTCTCTTGAGCGCGTTCAACCTTCTTCTGATCATGTTCCTCACAGGTTTTGTGTTTATGTTATGCATTTTTTTCCCATTTCAAGCTCTGGGATTTGATTGTTGATTTGGTTAAATTTATGGTTTTAGTTTCACAAAATGTCTCACTCAACTTAGATTCTTAATTTCTTATGTAGCCAATTTTGATAAGTGGTGCATTTTCAGTTATTAGAATTTTTTACAGACTTTGCTCATGCTTTTGATAGATATGATAATATTTAGTTTTAGGTGTTAGTTTTCATCCACACTGAGTAATAGCAAATCATTCAAACAACATAATCAGTTGGCTATGAGATCCATGTTAGAGAGTAACATACTACTACTACTAGTTTGCTCAATTGAGGTGCATGTTAGAAAGTTCCACAATGTGTGGAAAGATAATAGAATGTATAAGATCCAAGAGCTACTCCTTTTCAATTCCAATTAGTTTTGAGATGGAAATCCATGCATCTTACAATTCTAACATGTTATTAGAGCAAAGCAACCAAAAATCCAAAAAGAAAAAAAGTAGAGCCAAAAATAGTTACTTGAGATTCAGGGATAGTGAGCCAAAAAGAACCACCAAAAATTTAAAAAATTTGATCTAAAAAGTAGAGCCATTTAGGGATAGTGAGCCAAAAAAGAGCCGCTTGTGATCGAGCTGTCTAAGATAGTGAGCAAAAGATAACTACCATCTTGAGGGGAGATGGAACCCCGTGCACCTTTCCAAATTCTAAAGTTTTCATCCACATTGAGTAATAGCAAATCATTCAAACTACATAGTCAATTGCTCAAATCAACATCCAAAATCACATTTTATTAATGACATCAATTGCAAAATAACAAACATAAATCTTAAGCTTGGCACCTATTCTCCAATGGCCATCAAATCTGTCCGCAAAAAAAGGAAACGCATGAGTAGAACAAGAAATGCAAGAGAGAAGCTATGGGTGAGCAACCCTTACCAAACCTTACCTTATGACCCTAAGGCTCAAAATGGGAATGTTTGGGCTCATAATATTAATGGATTATGATTTAATGTGCCAATCTATAATCATTTGAGTGCTACCTTATGTCTCAAATGTAATTAGTAATTGATAACCATCTCATTATGGTTATTAGCAAGTAATGGACACTTCAATTAATGGCTGTCAACATGGAATTATGTTTTGTGATTGTATTAGTCCATACAAAATTCGAACATTACTAATTAGATTTTCCTTGGTCCAGGTATTTGTTGGCAGAAGCGGGTGATACATTGTTTGCCTCCTTTGTTGGAACTAAGCAGTATAAGTGAGTGTTGTATGAGAATTTATTGATTTGCTTTTGTTTATTTATTTTATTGGGAAAAAATTGTGATTTTTAAATTTTTGAGTTTTCTGAAGGGATGTCATGACTGATGCAAATATATTGCAAGGCGCAATATTTCATGAGGATGCTATGGAGGATGTTGATGGAATTGAAACTAACAAGTCTGATCAGAGTGAAAGTCGGAAGGGCAATGGGGAAAATTTGTGGAATCCTCTAGAGTCAAAATCTAAGCAACTGAATAATAAATCTAAACCTAAACCTAAACCTAAACCTGCTGCTCATCGGGTTAGATTTCAATATGCTTTTAAGTTTATTACTTTGACATGCTTAAGTCATGTGTGCTTTGTGTATCAACCATAAGTTATCTATTGGCTCTTCTTCCCACCTATATCCATGTGTGCTTAGTACTCTTATAAACTGGTGGTGGGTATGTGGCTAATGATAATTTAATACTTCTTGTATTTGTACATTTTTTTCATCAGGGTTTCCTTGCTCGTGCAAAGGGAATACCAGCTTTGGAGTTGTATAGGCTGGCACAGAAGAAGAAAAGGAAACTTGTATTATGTGGTCATTCACTGGGAGGAGCAGTGAGTTTTCATGTGGTTATTTTATTTGAACATTAGCCATATTTTCTTGTTATTGAGTAAAACTTACATCTTTTGCTCTCTGGTTTGTCTTTGTAGGTAGCAGCACTAGCCACCCTTGCTATTTTAAGGGTTATTGCAGCTTCATCTTCATTAAAAGAGAATGAAAATGTTCAAGTCAAATGCATTACATTTTCCCAGCCCCCTGTTGGAAATGCTGCTTTGAGAGAGTAGGTCACCTTTGATATTTCATTAAACTGTCTTTCTTATTAATAAATGCCAAAAGTCTCCCTTCTTCTTCTTTTACCAAACAGTGGTGTTTATTTTGTCTTTTGTTTTCTTAAATACAGTTATGTTCATAGAAAGGGGTGGCAGCATTATTTCAAGAGTTATTGCATTCCGGAAGATTTAGTACCACGCATCTTATCTCCTGCTTATTTTCACCATTATAATGCACAGCTTACTTCGGTACCTCTTGATACCAAAGATAGTAAAGTGTCTACAATAAAACGTGAGGAATCCACTGATAAAGCTAAAGATAATGAAGGTGAACAGTTGGTTCTGGGTCTTGGACCTGTGCAAAATTCTGTTTGGAGACTTTCAAAGCTTGTTCCTTTGGATAGTGTACGACGACATCTTAATAAATATAGAGGAATAAAAGTTGGTTCAGTCGAAGCTACATCAGATTCTGCTACAACAGCTTCAGTAGAAGATGTAGTAGAAGCTCAATCTCTTGAAATTGAAGAAGGTTCTGATGGCATTTCTCTTAAACCTATTTCTGACACCACACCGGATCTTGCTACAAGTAGCAAGCTTGCTAAAAAAAGCACTACTAAAAGTGAGGATGGTAGGAACTGGGGGGGCGTTCCTTACTTACCTTCTTATGTACCATTTGGGGAGGTATGTAAATGAATTGATTCCCACATTTTTTTTCTTCTTGATTTTATGAGCATGCATGCTTTCCGGATAATAGGCTTAAGAGTATTTAACCTTGTATCAGTGTTGTCTTTTTGCTGTGCTACTGAATTATGCTGGATGGCAATGATTCACTTGGAAAATTATTTACTTTTACCTTTTACTCATTCTAGAGTTAGTCTTCAATACCTTCTAAAAATAACTTCTTGGAGCTTATGTTTATCATAATCTTATCCTTTTCTACTCATGATACCAGCTTTATCTTTTGGAGAATTCGTCAGTACAGTCACTTTCAGATGCAGAGTACTCAAAATTGACTTCGGTATGTTCTTCCTTTTCTTTTTTGTGTGCCTGTATATATGACTATCTATTTCATCGTTGACTTCTAGTTGCCAATTTGGCTTTTACACTTTCTCATCTTGTTTGCTTTATTCTGGCAAAGATATATTCAGGTCAGATCTGTGATTGCGGAACTTAGGGAACGATTGCAGTCCCACTCAATGAAGTCATACAGGTCTCGATTTCAGAGGTATAAAGTCACTGATACTTGAATTGGCATCAAGAGGAGTTAATCAATTTAGTGAGTTTTATATTTATTTTTTTTTACTTTTTTAGGGAATAGACCCTTTCACTGCACTGCCTAGTGCCTACTTTGACAGAAAAGGATTGCAAAGTCTGCTCAGTGCATCAATCTTATTTGATTGAAAGGCACTTTCATATCTACTATGTTTCCTTAGCAAAATGTTTTACTTATGATTTAGAAAGATAAGACTTCAGTGTACCCAGAAAAATAAATAGAACTAGGAATTCAATTGTCCTTGACTAATTTCTAAGGCTGGAAAATCAAAGTAGGTGCAGAGTATGTGAGTTTGTGTTGCTGTCTCAATAGCAAGAAGTTCAGAGATTTTTTAGGACTGTAGTCTGTAGGTTTACTTGACATGACCTCTGACCGTCTGACTTTGTCTGTTTTCAGAATATATGAACTGTGCATGAGAGATGATTCTTCGTCTTTCATAGGGATGGAGCAATGGCAACAGTTTCCTCATCTGCAGCAGTGGCTTGGTGTTGCAGTTGCAGGTACTGTTGAGCTTGGGGATATAGTAGAATCACCCCTAATTCGAACTGCTTCTTCTATTGCCCCACTAGGGTGGAGTGGTGTACCTGGCCAGAAGAGCAGCGAACAGTTGAAGGTTGATATAACGGGCTTTGGATTGCATTTGTGTAACATAGTTCATGCTCAAGTGAATGGTAAATGGTATTGTCCTCTGCCACTTGTCTTGTGCTAATATAACAATTTGTTCAAATAAAATTTAGTCCATGCATATAAAAGTAACATTACATGGGGTTGTTTGGTGTAAGAGTTTTACTTGGTGGGCTTAGTTGAGAGGGGTTGAGATTAAGGAAATCTTGTTCAAAGAATTTGAGATTATACCCCAAAAATAAACTAAAAATAGGACCCACACAAACGTAAACCTACCACTAAAATCATACCAAACATAGGTTTAGTTTCACATTTCCCGTTCCCAAGAACCCGAACCCCCATAACAAACAACCTAAGAGGACCATAAATTAAGTCTTATATAAATATAGAGTAAATACAAAAAGTATTATTATCATTGTATCCTTGTTTTGAATACCCTTATTTTCTGCTCGAGTCTGGTAGCAGAGAAGCTTTAACATCTTGAACACCGAGTAACTTTATTTGGAGAATGTCCAATTCTACTTTTGCTGTCTCCTGTCATCCGTGTCCATCACTCATTATTTCAGTGTGACCACCATTAAATGCTTTCTGAAAGTAAAAATGATACTCTATCAAAAAACTAATGCTTATAATGAAAATATGTGTGAATCTGTACTTGGCAACTGCAATGAATTAAGAAGATTGAATGTTATATAATCAGATAATCCTTTTATCAAATTCAGGTGTTCAACTATGGTAGAATCATTCCCTCAAGCTCCGGAATATGGGGCTCAGCCAGAACTACAAAAAATGAGAGTACTGGTTGGAGCTCCATTGAAACGGCCACCAATGCAACAGACAAGCACAGATACATTCATGCACGTTTTTCCTTCTATTGATTCTGAAGCCTCTAATCTCAATAGGGAGCTTATTTCTGGATCACCTCATGAGGAAAAATCCCTTCGTCCTGAAGGTTTGAGTGATGTTTTTGTGTCCTGTACCAGTGATTTCACCACAGTCTCCAAAGAGGTTTATGTACGAACGCGTAGAGTACGTCTACTTGGTCTTGAGGTATTGAGACATTCATTTCTCTCACTTTTTTAATTTTCCACGACTATGCTTGATTCTTCATGATTTTTTTTGTTTTTGCTCCTGAAAAGATTCATCACACGAGTTATGGGCTTGTGCAGGGTGCTGGTAAAACTTCTCTTCTTAAAGCAATATTGTCTCGAGGTAGAATAAATAATACTTTTACAAATATTGAAAATCTGCTCCCAGAGACTGATCCTCAAGAAGTTATTGCTGGGGGTTTGTGCTACTGTGATTCAGCTGGAATAAATTTACAGGTTAGTTAATTTCATCAACACTTACACCTGTTATGGAATTTTATTTTTCCACTATTATAAACACATTCACATTCTTGTTCTGGGGAACTGTACATGAAAACCTTTTTTTTTCTCTTTATTCTTTTTCCAGATTCTTTAAAGTTCTTAAAAAAGTATTATTGTCAATGTCAACCAACTGATTGTTGTAAATATCCTTAGCGCAAAGGAAAAAAGAAAGAAAATTCAAATGTAATTCATAGAATTGGCACACTGGACAATGTTGCACAGATCTGTTAAGAAAATTTAAGCTTTGTTCTATCTGCCGCTTAACAATCTCTTATGTATTTATTATTATTATTTTTTTTTTGCAGGAGCTGAATATGGAGGCCTCTCATTTCAGAGATGAATTATGGACTGGCATTCGCGATCTTAACCGAAAAATTGACTTGGTTATTCTTGTGCATAATCTTTCCCATAGAATACCACGGTACTCAAATGCTTCACCGCAAATGCCTGCCCTTTCACTTCTGCTGGATGAAGCTAAATCACTTGGAATCCCTTGGATCCTTGCCATGACTAACAAATTTTCAGTCAGTGCACATCAACAAAAGGCTGTGATTGATGCTGTAATTCAAGCGTATCAAGCATCTCCAAGCACCGCGGGAATTATTAATTCCTGTCCATACGTCATTCACAGTGCTGCTACTGCTTCACTGTCCTTGGGTGCTACAGATGATGGTAGGGTGGGAGCCCAACGGTTTATTTATGCTCCTATTAATTTTATTCAGAGACCTTTCCAAAGAAAAGAAACCATTCTCCCAGTGGAGGGTGTCGATTCACTTTGTCAGCTGGCCCATCGCGTGCTAAGATCCCACGAGGAAGCCTCGTTAGAGGTACACAAATCTAAATAATTTTCTGTTTAGTCTTTCTGTACATATTTCACAAATGAAGGTCATTAGTTATATTGCTTATAATTTATTTTCTTCTTCTATAAAGGAGCTTTGTAAAGAAAGGCTTTTGGTGGAATTGGTGCGAGACCGTGCAAGAGCGAAAGGTGCAGGTGGAGACTCTAAAGCCAAAGAGAGTTCAATAACGGCTGCAGCCGTGGGGGCTTCAGTTGGGGCCGGTCTTGGCCTTGTATTGGCTGTGGTCATGGGTGCAGCATCCGCTTTGAGAAAACCTTGATCTGAGCTCACACATTCTAAAATCGGAATTAGGACTAGCATATTGATATTGTCATATTAATTCTTAAATATGTATTATTATTGCCTTTACCACCAGTTGGTGACCAGCCATTTGTTCATTCTATTCATGTAAATTATTACGGGAGAAGCAATATTTTAAAGAAAGTTTCTCTTTTAATTGAACCAAATGCAATGCAGCAAGAGGATATGCAACAAATAGTGTGATAAAATAGGGCATAAACATTGACCAGCAACTTGATCTTCTGAGAATCAAAATTAGGACTTTTTGGTTGATTTGATATTAATTTAAATGTCTCTTCATCCCATAAATTCTATAATTGTTTTTCCCAATATTAGGTCTTCATTTGTACTTCATTTTATAAAGAAAAAGCAATTGAATAAAATAGGTTATATTGAATTATATTGTCCCACATGACTAAATTAATTTTGATATAAAATAACAATTCATATATAAGAGTAGTAAATTAAATAATAATTAACTATAATATTATATGAATTTTGTAATATTTTTTTATTCTTTTATTATATGAAAGATTAACTTATTCTATTAATTATGGAGTTTGAATAGGTTCCTAATTGTTTAATCTAAGTCCAATAAAACGATTAATTATGGAGTTTGAATAGGTTCCTCTCAAGAAGTTTACGTTTTTCAAAAAAAAAAAAAATCAAATATATAAAAGAAAAAACATTATTTACTTTTTCAATAAAATGTTATTAATCAAATTAAGGTTTATAAATAATAAGCATAAATAATATAGACGGTAGTGAACTAAGTTTCAACAAGTAAAATAAATAAGTTAAAAGTCTCAAAATACAAAACTATTATTTGATATTTTTTTTTCCTTAGCAACTATTATTTGATAATTGATCTTCAAATACAAATACAAATACAAATTAATCATATGCTTTAAGCCCCAACAAAACAACTCTATTAATAATTTTTTTTTAAAGAAAAAAAATCCCCTTAAAAAAGTTGTACTTTTTTGCTTATCGAGCACAACAAGATGATAGATTAAACTTATTTTGCTTATCTGAACCATCCTTAACAAGAGTGACTCGATTAACTGATAACTCAGCCTTTTTATAAGAATCAGAATTTAGCATTTTCCTGCTGATATTATTGTAAATATCCTTAATCACAGTCTCAAAAGCTTGTTGAACATTAGTAGATTCAAGTGCAGATGTCTCCATAAAGAAGAGGCCTTCTTCTTCAGCAAAGCTTTTGGCTTCATCAACACTCACATCTCTTAAGTTCTCCAAATCACACTTATTCCCTACTAACATTCTTGCCACTGTTGTATCGCAGTGAGCTACAATATCATTCATTAGGTCAATTGAAGAGCACTCATAATAGATATTTATAACACATAATTCTAAAATGATCAACTAAAAGTACACTCCATTATATGCTCTAAATTGTTTAGATATAACTTATTCAAAATTTTCTACTTTTGTTCTCCATTTTAATATGTTACATGTCTATATCTAAATAATTAACAACATTTTCTTTTTTTATATTTTTACTGAAAATAAAAAAATTTCACATTTTTATGATTTACTTGTTTTATTTACATTTTTATGAAACAACAGAGTAGAAATGTAACATAACATCAAAACAATATTAAAATAACATTCAGTGTTTACATAAAAAAACAAAAATTATGCAATAGACGAAAAATTTATAAAAATACATTAATACAGATTTTTTTTTTATTTATTATAATTGTCATAAATTATTTTTTATTATTTTATAGTTTATTTATAATTAATTATAGTAATTTTTTTTTCTTTTTTTAATTTTTTTTTATTTTATTTCTGAGCAAAGTATAATTTTTTAATTTTAATACTTTACAAGAATATTTTATAATTAAAATTTTTAAGCTTTAAAATTATAAATAAAATATATATAACAAAAAAGATTATTTTTTGAAAATTTTCCAAAGTTTTTTCTTTTTGTAAAGGTTTTGATACCAAATACAGTTCATCACTTATGTAATGAAATTCTCATTTTTCTTAATTAAAATATAAAAAAGACAGAATCTTTGAATGAAACTTTTGTCTTACTAGGAACCCAGATGATTATAAAACACCCAATCAATTAAAAAAAATTGTAATAAAAAATTGATGATCGAGTACCCAAAAATCTTAGAGTAATTTACGTGAGACAACCTGATTGTTAAATTATTTACGGATATATTGTTAGCTATTTAAATACCGGTCTATTCTAAATATATATGAAACACCTATACCGAAGTAATTGAATTTCTATCAATCCACGCATAAACATTGTAAGCTTTCTTTTTTATTTTTTATTTATTTATTAAATTCAATTAACTTCACGTGCTCCAATTTTGTTTTCTTACTTCTCTTCTTTTTTACACATACAATACTAAATTTATATATTAAAAAGATTTTTCTTTTCATATTTTCTTTTCTTAAATTTAAAATACTTTTTTGACTATATAAATAATTATTTAGTCTTAAAGATTACATTATTTTAATCTACTCATTAAAATAATCATTTTAATATATAAAAGTAAATGTATTTTATCATTACGGTAGAAAATGATCAAAATTTAAAGTAATATTTTAGTTTCTTTTTTATTTAGTTAACTAATTAGTAATCAATATATTTTTTTAAGAGAATATAAGTATTGTATTCCAATTAAACTTATTTTATAAATTAATTTTGATAGACTTCTAAAATAATTTAATAAACATCATATGAGTTACATTAAAAAAATTACACTAATTTTATTTCTTAATTATGTTTAAAATTAATGTAAACTATGTTTGAAAAAAGTAACACCAAAATATCTTAAACAATAAAATAACATAATATAATTTGAAATTTTAAAATTAAAATTATAATTTTAAAAGTTAACTATGAAATAAGTAGCCAAATATGTTTAAGACAAAATTATCTTGAAATAAAGTTTTTCTTTTTCAAAAAAATAAACATAAAATAAAATTAATATATGTGGGAAGTATATATTTTTTTGCCGTTTTCGAAAAAAGACGACCAATATTAAAAGTAACTTTTTCGTTTCTTTTTTTTTTAATAACTTTTTAACAAAAATCATAATAAAATTTTAAACTTATAAAATTCAACATATCAAGTACATTATAATTTACTATAAAGTCTTTAGTTATGTTATATTTAAAAGTTACCATATGATACACTAATAAAAAATTTATTTAATGAAATAATTTTGATATATTAATATAAAAATTTATAAAGTTACCAAATAATATCTTAGACATAGTAGTTATAAAACTAGTAATACTATGAAAAATATTATATATACTAATTTTTTTAATATAAATTATATAGTAAGTGCTTATATTTATCAATAATGTTTTTAAGTAAAAAACTATTCCTAATAAAAAAATAATGTAAAAGTATCTTAAATAATAAAAACAACATAGTGTACCTAAAAGACTAAAATTAAATTTTTGTAATGTATATTGTTTTCGTATGTTTAATTAAGATGACATTAGTTTCCTTATAAGTTTTTTGAAAATACATTGTTCCATAAAATAAGTTTATTTAGAGATATCAGATAACTTTAAATATGAAATAACAAAGTTTGTATAGTATTTTATAAAATTAATTTGAATTTTAATTTTTTTTTTTAAATTTATAATTTGGTTACTTGTTCGTAAATAAATTATTAAAGAAACTAAAAAGTTGTTTTTAATGTTGGTCATATTTCTCCGTACATAAGAAAATTATATTTTTCATATTTTAAAAAGTAGAACATGGTGGTATTATTTTTCATATTTCTTCAAAAATAAAATAAAAATAATAAGAATAAAAAGTACAAAGTGTAATTTGAGGAAAGAGAGACAATTTTTAGAAAAGAAAAGAAAGAATAAGAGAGAGAAAGAAAGAGAGAAAAGAAACGATGGAAATTATAGAAATTATAAGAAAGAATTAAAGAAAAACAAAAAAAAAAAACAAAACAATTGAGAATCAAATTGCCAAACATTGATTTCGGCATAAACATTGATTTCGGCATAAGCACAGCAGCACCAGCGGTATTTCATAGGAGATTATTTAGGTTAAAGATATTTTTATAATTATTTACAAATATACGTATATAATTAAAAATATCCCAAAATCTTATCTGTTTGATCATAATCGAAAATAATGAAAGAAATTAAAGTGAAATTGAAATGGATAAGAAAGAAGATAAGATTAGTACTTACTGGTAAGTTCATCGAGCCAACGCTTGACACTTTCGAAGGTAGACTTGCGAGTGATATCGTAAACGACGAGAGCACCGACGGCGCCGCGATAATAAGCTGAAGTGACTGCCCTGAAACGCTCTTGGCCGGCGGTATCCCAGATCTGGGCTTTGATCTCTTTTCCGTCAATATCGACGACCTGGGTCTGAAACTCAACCCCAATTGTGGCCTTTGAAGTGGGGTCGAACTGGTTTGTAGCGAAACGGGAGAGAAGGTTGGATTTACCCACTGCTGAGTCTCCGATCAAGACTATCTTGAACAAGTACTCTTCTCCTTGTTCTTCCGCCATTGTGGATTAGATATATATAAGACTTTTTCTTGATCTCTTATATATTATGTTCTGAGAGAGAACCCAGAAGAAGAAGAAGAAGAAGAAAGAAGAAAGGTTTAGTTTAGTGTGAGTTTTGGGGTTTAAGGAGATTTGTAGACATAATGCGTAATTGGCGGGGATGATTTTATTTTATTTTATTTTTTATTTTATTGACGCGTAAAGCTACACTAATTTCCACTTCAAAGTTCAAACCAATACATATAAAATAAAATAAGAAAAATTTATGGGATAAGTTTGAGAATTATTTTTTTTTTATTACACATTAATTAAATATAATTGTATTAATATATATTTTTTTATAATTAAAGATTAAATATAATTGCACATAGCTTATTAAAATTAGAATCTTGATATATAATGAGAATATGATCCATAAAATTAGGTATAAGTTAACAAGTAATAAAAAAGGTAAAATTTAAAATAGAAAAAATAATAAATGAGTATACATTTAAATACTTTATTTTTATTTTTAGAAGTAAAAATACTCAATTTTATAATTCTTTTACGCTCGTTACTACAACTTCTATTAATTCATAAATATGAACACGTGGAGGGTTCAAATATATTACATTTATTTATTTTTTATTTTAAAATTTAATTTTACATCTCTCTTATTTTATTTTTGAAATAAGTAACATTTAATTTTTTTTATATTAAATATTAAATTTTAAAATAAAATAAATAAATGTAATGTATTTGATCCCTCCACATGTTTATATTTATTAGTTAACGAAAGTAGTAGTAACAAATATAAGAAAATTATAAAATTGAGTATTTTTTGTAAGGAATATTATAATATGTTGGAAACAATACAAATAATAATTTTATGAACAATAAATGACTTGAAATAAATTTATATAAAAAATGGAAGATTCCTTGATATTAAAATTATGAGCACGCATAAAAATAATTTCTAATTAGGCCTTCTACTTTAACTTTTATTTTAAGTTTACATATTTTATCAATGATTAAAAAATAATTAATATATATTCCTTATGGAGTATTATGGAGTGTTTGGTTTCTCGTATAATACATCGATTTCATAATATTCTTAACTTTTTGTATTTAGTCAAATGTTAAATGACCAAACTCAACTTTGAAAGACTGTTATTAATTGTTAACTATTTGACAAAACACAATTATCCAAAAATTAGTGTAAACTATCTCTTACCACTCTCCTCCTTTCTCTCACCCATCCTCCCCACTTTCCTTTCTTCATTTTTAATTTCTTTTTCAACAATGGATTTTCAAACCCTAGATCTACAAACAATCTACAAACCAACCTTCAGGACTGTTCAAAGTCAAAGGTCCCAAACCTATGACCGGATTCAATATGGGCTAGGAGTACTCCATCTTTAACATGTTCAATAATTTATCTTCTTTGACAAGTTAAGTGTAACTCTTTAGGCTATGTCTAAAAATTGAATTTTGAGGGAGAAAAAAGAATATATTGAAAATATAAGAAAAAGAGAAAAAGTATGCGAAAAATTAATTCATGGTCTTATTTGTACAATTTTATAAGATACAGAGTACATTTTGTTATTTAACAAAACAAAAAACTTAATTAGTAGCTTTTACAAAAACATAAAGTCTAAAATAATATTTATCCATTAAAATATGTGAGACACGGTGTATAATAATACGAATAAGAGTATAACTAACGTGGTGATACTATACACCACTAATGTTGTTTACCATTTTTCTTTCCAAATAAAGAAGCTTTAAAATGTATCCCTTTAATAAAAATAAATGAGTTCATAATTGTACACAACATCTGTATTTAATTAAAGTAAATGAACAGTGGATATTACAGAGTTAATTTCATTCGTACAGTTCACCTACCCAATAATACATCATGATTTAATTAGGTTATTGACTTACTCAATATAAGAATTTATTGTTGTCTTAATATTTTAGAATATAAATACTAAAATGCTTGTTGCTATAAAAAATGTAGGGTCTTTGGTTTTGTATAGAGTCTTATACTAATAATGCTATCTCTTTAGAAAACTAGTAACGAATTAATGTTAATATAAACTCATTCAAATATTTAACAATTACATATCATATCATTTTGAATGGGCATTCCTTTTTTTTTTTTATATGGATTGAATTGTGCATTGCTAATGGAGACCCCAACACTTTTTAGAGGTAATATTTTATGATTGGTTAGTGATATTTTCTAAAAGTTATTGCATTAAATTATGAGAATTGCTAGCTAGCAACTCCTCGGTGTCTTATTACTATTAGTGTAATTAAGTATCGAGTCCCGTATAACTTAAGAAAATAATTTTTAAGGAATATCACTAATCAATTGTGAGATACTACTTATAAAAAGTATTGGACACCACTTGTGTCCAATAATAATATTCTTAAATTATATAAAATTTCGATACTTAATTATATAAAAAATGATATAACAATTAAAAGAGTGCTAGACAGTAGACACCTAGGGCAATATGAACTGAAACATAAATTGTACCATAGACTTACTATTAAGAAAACATGACAACATTTTCTTCTTTAAACTAATTTGTGTGATGATCACATTTATAATTTTATTTAAATTTAGTAGTTGGAAATGAACTAACATTATAAATATTTGTGTTTTTTTTACACTATGTAATATGTATATACATATTTAATTCTTTATGAGAAACTGATATTAAGCTAGTTGCAGACTGGCATGGAACCAAAATTATATAAAAGAAATAATAAAAAGTTAAAATGGACCATTCTATTTGAAGGACCACACACATACCCATAACCCATATTTGTGGTGGATGAAATATCAAAACAAACCACCAACAGAAAAAACACAATTAAATGGACCGTTCATTTGTCATTTACAAAAATCAATACAATTAGCTTTTTTTTTTTCCTTTCAATTATTGTCTTTTGAAATTTTTTAAGTGACAAAAATTCTTTTCGAATTATAATAATTAATGAAAACTTGACTTTTTTTTGTGATATTTTTAGAATTTTTTTTGAATAATTTGCTTGTGTAGTCATATGTGGTATTTATAGTTACAATTCAATAATTTATTTAACTAATTAAAATTATGATTTGAACTAATAATCTTTCGACACGGTAGTTGACACCTAGTTACAGACTCGATCAAGACAATACAAAAGACATAAACACAGTCACAGAGGTAGAGTTAAAATCACTTTCCTCTATAAAATAAAGACACTTTCTTACAAAATATGAATGAAATATAAAGAGATGAAAGAAATAAAAAACCTAGCAACCAATATAAAGTATTTATGAATAATATATATGCTCATATTGGACAACTCATACATGGATTAGACATGTCCACAATTTATAAAAAACTTTCCTAATATAATTTTTTAATGTGAGTAGTAAGTATAAGTTTCTTTTTATAGAAAAAAAAAAACTTACTTTTCGAATTTCAACCTTCAATATCTGATCAAATCACTTAAATATCAATATAAGATCATAATAATATATGAAACTTGATTGGAAAGAAATAGCTCTAGAAGATTTGAATTTATCATTAAAAAATTATCATATTTGTCTTACTTTCCCAAACTAGAAAAGCTAGACACTAAATATTCTAATTTAAATAAATAAATCAAATAAAATATATATAGAAATTAATATACAACAACGAAATATATAAATAAAATAATAAAATATTTTATCAATTAAATATGCTATTAATAATTTTTATATACTTTTAATAGAAATTTAATACTTTTGTTAATTTTCTTACATCTTTTTATTAAAATAAATTTTTTTTATAAGTGCATTAGAGTATATTAATAAAATTTAGACCAAATATAACATTAACTTATTTTTTGAGTCAAGTTATGCACAGATTTTACATTAATTTGATGTCTAAACTCACCTAGCTACCTTTTCTCTATAAATACCATGTAATAAATCATAAATATATTAGGTTATCGTAAAATTTATGTTAAATTTAGTTCAAAAATAAATAAATATTAATTTAGCTTAAATTTTACAATAACTTTTAATTTGGTGTAAAATTAACTTAAACAGTTATCAGAAGCTTTAAAATTTGACTAAATTAAAAGTAAATAAAATCAAGTGAAATGTAGCCAAAGTCTCCCTAAGCTGCGAAACTTTTTCTATTTATAAATAAATAATAAGTGAGATGGCACCTTAGTTAAAAATTAGTACATAGATCATCAATTGCATAATAAAATATTAATATTCATGATTATTGTGGGGGGTATTATGACTCACATTGTTAATCCTTATCCTCTTATCAACTGTTAGAGATGAATAAAAGAAAGAAAATTCCAGTCAAAAATCATTGGGGCAGCATATGTGGAAAATTAGGTCTATTGTCCAGAATCAAATTAACTAAAACTTGATGAATAAAAAATTAGCTATGATAATATTAATAAAACACAAACAATAATTATGAAAAAATAGAAACAAACAAAGTTATCTAAAACTAGAAACAATTAATGCAGTAAAACATATATACTGGTTCAAGTTTTATAGATCGATATAATTTATGGTTCTACTCTAATTCTTGAATACTATTGAATCTTTTTCATTGATTGAGCAAGAACATGTTATAGTATAATCGAGATAGATTTTTTATTGGATTATCTCAAAGTATTTACTCTCACACTCTTACCTAAAATTCTTCTTTATCTACAGAAGATTCTTACAAAATCCAAACTCAATCTCTCTCTCTCTCTCTCTCTCTCTCTCTCTCTCTCTCTCTCTCTCAAGATCACCTCTCGAAACTCGTCTGAACTTCTTGTCCTGAAAAGCTAAGTGTTGGTGGTATTTATAGGCTCAGGACATAAATCCTAAAGGCAGTGGCCAGAAGAGCAAAGTTATTAAGTTTGTTACGACATAACAAACTTAACAACTCCTCGAAATAGAATCTTCACGTCAGCACAAGATAAAGTGCTTCCGGACGAGACATACGCTTTTGGGACAGAGGACTGAAGCATATGCTAAAGGAACTCCTGGATAGGAAAAGAGCCAGCTAGAGTCAATTATCCGGGACTCTCTTCTAGCGAAAAGCTAGTCATCTGGAGAAACACACATGTCAGGAGAACATGATAGACATTCGAGAACGCTCTTCTGGTTGGTAACTATCATTTCACGAGACTACTTCTAGATGGACAAGTTAGTCTTTCTGGGAGACAACTAACTTCCATAACCAGTACAACTTTTAGAGATATTTTTGTTTTATTAGTAACTTTTTTCAATTAGTAATGCCATACCAATTAAATATTTTTCGTCCTAAAATTTAATATTTTTTTATGAGCAATTTGTAACGAAACTCGTTTATATTTTAATTTTTACACACTTAATTTTCTTATCTTTTTTTTTTTGTGGCAAAATCTCTTTAAATTTATTTCTCTTTGCAAATTTGATACGCTTGTTAGATATTATCGTTAAATATTAACTGGATGACCATTGTTTACACCTATGTATGTGTAACAATAAAATCTCGAAGTCGATACAGTAGTAATTCAATTGGTATTTAACGGTGATATCTAACTGACACTTTAAATTTACAAAAAGAATAAACTTAAAAGAAATTTTACCACAAAAACAAAAATAAAAGAATTAAATTTAGGATGAACAATATTTAATTGGTCTGGCATTACTAATTGAAAAAAGTTACTAATCAATATTCATTGTTATAAATGAGCTACCACTTTATTTTGTCTTATGAAGTACCAAGTTGACTTACTAGAAGGTTTGACTTAGAAAAGAGGAATGTATAATTTGGAAATCATATATGGATTCATACGTATACTCCACTCAATCATGGTGTTAATTAACACACTAAGAAAGTCAAAAATGTCTGCAACTTATGTCCATATATACTCACTACATAATCAATCATGACCACCTTTATAAAGATTAATATGAACTGAGCTTTTCAACTAAAAAACATTACCAAAAAAGAAAAGATGAAGTTACCACATGAAATTGTTGTTGTTGTTTTTCTAGTTCTATGCATTTGCATAGCCGAATCAGCAGACCCTTTGGGAGATTTCTGTAACAAAGAGACTGAGATAAGTAAAGGCAGTAAAATATCATCAAACATTGACAATTTGTTGTCTGAATTGGCTCTCAAAACTCCCTCAACTGGCTTTTTAACTAGCTCCTATGGTAAAGGCGAAGACCAAGTTTATGGCTTGGCTCAATGCAGAGGTGATGTGAGCACTGAAGACTGCTCAAGTTGTGTCAAAGATGCTGCTGATAAGATCAAAACTCGTTGCCCGAACGAAGCTGATGCTAGGATTTGGTATGACTTTTGCTTCTTAAGGTATAACAACAAGAGTAGTTTTATTGGAAAAGTTGACACTTCTTATGGCATACTCTATGCTAATGTTCAAAATGTAAGTGATCCTGAAAATTTCAAAAAGGAGTTAGGAGCTTTGATGAATCAGATAAGAAAAGAAGCTGTTCAGCCTAAGAATCGGGGTCTTGGCAAAGGCGAAACACAGCTTTCGCCTTTTGTCACGCTCTATGCATTGGTACAATGCACAAGAGACATTTCTAGTATAGATTGTGCTCAGTGTTTGGCCATTGCAGTAGAAAACTTTGACCATTTTTGCAAAAACAAAAAGGGTTGTAGAGTTTTGTATAGTAGTTGTTATGTAAGATATGAACTCTATCCATTTTTCTTTCCTCTTGCTTCAAACAATACCAAGGTTTTAGATCATTCTATGATAAACATGATGAAGGTGAACCCATAGAGTTTTGGTATCTGTATTTCTGTCTGTCGTATTAGCTAAAAGATTTTCCAAAAGGAAAAATGACAAGACAAAGGTTTTCTAGTTTGTTGTAATTCTCATCTTTGAATTCAAGCACAATGAAATAAGACCCCACCAAGTCATTTTCTTCTCTTTTCTTATTTATTGACTAACATGAGAGAGATGCCTCAGGAAAGCTAGACAATAAGACTTTAATATCATAAAAATAACCCCAGCTCATTTTGATACACTGTGGACAGCTCAAATGCTAATAGTAAAAACAATGAATCTGAAGAAAAACAGAAGAAAAAATAACAACTAATGTAGGAACTTTATTACTTTCACTTATTTCATCATGTGTACAAGTATATTTGCTCATTTGAGCCTTATTCAATTTTTCAATAAGAATCTTTACAGGATGTATATGTTTTTACATGTTTCCCTATCTGGATTTGATCTTTTACAGAAACTAAATCAGTTGCTGATTTTTCCATAACTTCTTGGAAAGGGGATAACATCTCTAGCATCAGCAAGGCCAGTGGCAAAGAGAACCATAAGATCAAACCCGAAACTGAAGCCAGCATGCTTGACTGTTCCATGGCGCCGAAGATCCAAGTACCATTCATACTGCTCAGCTCCCAATCCCAGCTCCTTAATCCTGCCAAAACACAAAGCTTAACTATCAAACTTTGAATTTTTTTGTTTAGCAAAATTATTAAGTGTCATAAGAGTAGAACTTGAAGCCATTACCTTGTGCTTAACACATTGAAGCGCTCCTCATTTTGGCTCCCCGAAACTAAAACTCCAACCTACAAACAAATTTCAGTATGGATTGAAACTTGGAACTTAAGGAAAGGCCATTAAAGGTTTTGTTTCAAAGTGGGATTTGTACAAAGTTTATGTTACCTTTGGTACCACCAAATCAAATGCTGCAACTGTTCTTCCATCGTCGTTTTGGCGAACATAAAATGGCTTAACTTGTTTTGGATAGTTGTATATGATTACAGGCCTTTTGTACATCTCATCAACCAAATAACTGTCATGAATTAACAATGGTAAGTAGTATTGAAATAAGGCCTAATTTGGTATAGTAAAATGTTACATTTTTACCATAAATGAATGATGTTGAATACCTTAGATGTTCTGTTGTTAGTGCAGCACCCCATTCAAGTTTTTTTTCCATTTTCTTATCAGCAGAATGCTACAGAAATTCACAACTTGAAATTAGATAAATATTACTATATGATGAAACCAAAGACAGATTGAAAAAAACTCACTTTCTTCATAGCTTCTAATGCTTCAGTGTAAGAGATCCTTAGAGCTGAATTCAGTATAACTAAATGAAGGCGTTCGATGCAGTTTTTGTCCATTCTTTTCAGGACAAATTTCATATCTTCAGAACATTTTTCCAAAAGCCACTTGCATAAGAACTTGAAAAAGTCTTCAGCACAATTCATAGCATCCTGAAAAAACAACATGACACATTATAATATGAAGTTAAAGAAGAGTTAATAAGCCATTATTTAAGCCTTCATTTCACATACCTCTAATTGTGAAAAGGCCATTTCCATCTCAACTGTCCACATTTCTGCTACTTGTTTTGGAGACTCGGTTTTAATTGCTCGAAATCTCGGTCCAAATGCATAGACATTCCCAAGAGAAGATGCATAGCTCTCCAAATGAAGACGACCAGAAACAGTCAGATGAGTTTGAGCAGAGAAAAAGTTATCAGAAGCTGTAGTAGTAGTGTGATGATTATGATCAGCTGCCTTTGAGAAACTCTTTGATTTGGATTTTTCTTTAGCTTCTAACTGTGCAGCTAGCTCAGAAGTTTTCTGTAAATCCTTTGTTGCAGCAATTAATGCTTCTCTATTACTATCAGTCCTTTTAAGCTCCTCAACTATCTTACTTTTCTCCTTAACAACAGCTTTAATAACATCAAGACTAACATTTTCAGTGTCATCTATCATCTTCGGCTCATCTTTCTTACTCATAATTAATTTCTCAAAAACCCCATTTGTAATCTGAAACTTTTCACTGAAACCTTCACTGTCTGTGATTGTTATGATTGGTACTTGTACACATAGAAATCCATTGTTTTGGTTGAAAGTATGAGCTGCAAAACTCAATGCACTACGAATTCGCATAACGGTTGCCACCTAAAAATGACACAGTTGGTTACTCAAGTTGACATGAAAAAGAGATTAGAAAAGAAGATAATGAAGAAGAATCATTACAGTTGTTGTTCGAGGTCGAAAATGAGGACATTCTCTTAACTGATTCAATGGAAGTTGCTTCTTTGATAATGGATACTTATCATATTCAACTCTTCCTATATGAAGTATTCTCTCAACTTTGAGTTCTATGACATGTTTTCCCTCAGTTGAACACCTCTTGATTTCACCTTCTGCAACTATACAAGTTCCAGTATGTAGAATCTGACAAGGGGAAGCTATAGAAGAATCTACAACAACCTGATCATCAAAGACTCAGATTACAATACAGCCAAATTAAGAATGATAACACTAATGATAAATACTGTACTCTTCAATTACATACTCTTATGATGATATGTACAAATTGAAAGTCTTTAACTAAAGTCAAAAGATAATAATTCTTTTAAGAAAAATATATAATTTAATAATTTCACTATTAATAAAAAATAATAAATTGCATGACTCAATTAAGAAGCTTTTATATAAAAATACTACTCTAGTGTAAGTTATTTTATCTTGAAAAAGACTCCTACATAGTAGTCTTGTGTTGCAATAGAATAATTCTTGTTCCTTGGATTTTATTCTTTTTGAACATTTATAAAACCTTAATCATTTTTTTTTACAGAGGATAAAACCTTAATGAATTAATAATTTATTAACTAATACACGTAATATATTAATTTATCTATAAAAATAATATTTCTATTAAAACATAATAAACTTTTATTTTATCAATAAACTAGAGCAATGTTATTATTATGATTAGGGGTATGAGTACCTTAAGTTATTCAACTATAAAAAATTTCGAAATAAATTACTAAATTTTTATATTACTTATTAAATTAAAATATATAAAACCCGAAATATCATAATAAATATCATAAGGTCATTCTACAATGCATATCCTCCAAAAAGGTGTATTAATACACACTTTATGTGTTTTGACATTTAGAATATTTGTTTAGTGTAATATTTTTTATATTCGTGTTATAGTTGTTTAAGACATCATGTAAAATTTTAAGAAATTCAGAATAATTTACAATATAAAAAATAGTGTTTAAACAGTTTATTTCACAAACGTTTAAATTAAAAAAATCAAAAGTGTAACAGACTATTTAAATCATAGTTTCCACGTGTTAAATTTCTACAAAAATATTATAAATTTACAAAATATCTTAAATAACTCTAACTTATACGAAAAAAGTTAAATCGAAAGATTCTCGACATAGAAAATCCTCAAATAAGATACTGAAATAAAGGAAAGATTATAGAGTTACCAGAAGAGTTGAAACGCAAGAACCATCATTAATCTGCAAAAAAGAGATGGAAGGAGGAGGTGGCCTTGGAGCTGAAGACACCTCTAATTTATCACGAACAGAGTAATTCCCTCCTCCTCCCAACATTTTCAAGATGGATCTTATAAAGGGTATCCGAGATTGAAGAATCTCAGAGCAAGAAACATCGCCACTCGGACTCCGACCCGGATTAGCACCCACATACTGATCAACCGTAGCGGCGGGCGGTTGGTCAGCCGCGGGAGAGGGCTCTTTCCTAACCTCTTTAGAAGACTTAACCCACCCACCAACCACAACTCTCTGCCCAACAAATCCCAGGGTGTCACCCGATTCAAGTATCGTTTTCAACACAACCCGGGTAGAGTATTTGAATGGAACAGGGGTAGCAGAGGCAGGAGCAGAGTCTTTTTGTTCAGACATAATAATGAATGAGATAAAGAAGAAGAGAATGTTAATTGGGGTTTGATTTGTGAAGATGTGAGAATTGAGGTGATATTATTTATAGGGGTTACTGTACTGAGAATGTGAGATATATATACCTTGCTTGAGAAGATGAATGAGCTAGATTGAAGGTTTGGGAGAGAAGGAAAGGGATTGTTTCCCAGTATTGACTTGGTGCACCTCATCTATCTTCATCAAAATCATAATCGAGTTGTATAGTATGGTATAGAAGAGAAAAGAGGCAAGGTTTGGTATTCTTCAAAGGTTGGGTAATCGCCGGACTTTCATTTCCTTTGTTTATTCAAAACTACTAACGCTTTTCCAAACTGTATCATATGCCAATTGGCAAGTACACATGTCTCAATTTTGATTTGCCACGTGGAAATAATAATCCAATTGAAACGCAGATGAACAACACGTGGACTAAGATGAGTTAGATTTCTACCTATGGCCCCAATTCAAATGTTTTTTAAGTTTTATTTGCTACCCAGAAAAATATAAGTAGAGTAATGATATGTTCACACAAATTTTACACATATTTTCGTAAAAAATCATTTTAACTAATTATCTTTATTTTTTTTTGAAACATGAAATATCAATTTCATTAAAATAAATCATTCAAATTATAAATTGCCATGAAAATCAGCCAGAACATCAACATTATGAATGTTACGATCAAAGTAAAAACAAGAACGCCTAGTCACGAAGTGAACAACTTTATTTGCTGATCGTCTAATAAAACGAAGACTACATTAGATAGAGAGGATAGAAGAGTTTTACAATCATTAGTAATCAAACCGAAAACAGAAGTCATTTGTTGATGGCTAAAAATTGCCTGAACAGTGAGTAAGCTATTAGTTTCCACCTCTACCATATTCCAACTTTTGCCTTTAAGCCAACTAAGTGCCTCCTTAACCCTTAAAGCCTCAACTACCTCGGCAGAGGAGGACCGATGAGAATACTTAACCATAAAATCAATAATCCTACTTTTCGAGTCACAAGCTACAATACCAAACCCATATGCATTATCTTTCTCGAAGGTAGCTCCATCAACATTGATCTTGAATATCGTATTAGGAGCATGTTTTGTCCAATGCTCAAGGTTGTTACCATCACCCAACATAGAAGATGATAACAAACATAATTTATCTTGAGCTTTTCGCCAGTGATTAAGAGTAGTCCAAATTGACACTACAGCAAATAATAAAAAAAAAACTCAGATTCCTTAAGGAGCGACACAATGTTGTCGCCCCTAATAATCCTATTATTAGAGGCGACTTTTAGTCGCCTCTAAATTTTTTGCCCCTAAAATTCCAATTTGTTGTAGTGTGAAGTGAGAACCTGAGAAAGGGAAGAAGCTTTTTGTCCCAAACTAAGATATTTCTTGCCTTCTAAAGAGACCATCACAGCATCACAACACGAATATTATCATAAAAAATACTGCTTATTCTGAATGTGATTCCCAAATTAATTAAATAATTTATTCTAAATTCGATTCTTAATCAATCTGACTCTTAGTTATTCAGATTACTTGTAAAAAAATGTACTATTAGTGTCTTCTTAAATATAATCTTCGAAATATAATATTACTTTAATTTGTAAAGTTTTTTTTTTTTTTTTGAAAGTATCATTCATCACTAGAGACTTGCTAATGGTGTTCCTTACCAAAATATTCTTTTTTATGGAACAAAAGTTCTAACTGTTAAGGGACTGTTTGAAATGGGTTAATGCTAGTAAGGGAATGATATTGTTAAATATTACCTTGTTTATTTTGAGGGTAGAGCCTTAAAATGTTATTCCCTTATAATATAACTAGAGGAGGGTAATGTTGATACCTTAAAAGAAGTAGGATTGAATTATTACCTTACATTATATTAATTTGAATAGTATTTTTAAATTAATAAATAAATTTAAATACCAATAATATATATTATCATTTATTATAAATAAAATATTACGATATATGTTAGTTTGTGAGATTGATTTTTTTTTTTAACTCAGTTATTTTTATATTATTAACAATAACATGTATATATATTCATTCTAACCAAAAAAAAATATATATATATATTCATTATACATAAATTTTATGCAAATAATGTACATGAATAACATAACAAACAAAATAAATAACATAGTAATAAAATTCATAGAAATGTTTATTTTAATTAATAAAAAATACAATAAAATTTAATATTTACTAATTAATAAATATATTTCTTTAATAAATAATTATTTTATTTTTATATATAAGTAACATTAAATATAAATATAATAAAAAAATATAATTATTTTAATTTTTTAAAATAATATATAAGATTACTGTACTCAACCAAATAGTGTAATTTAATAACAGGAATATGATATTCTCCTACACAATTAAACACAATTTACACATTTTCCTACCATTATATTCTCCTTCATAATATTCTCCTAAAAAAACCGTTTTGAAAAACTATTTTACTTTGTACCATATAAATATAAACATTTTGTGAAGTTTTTTTTTTTCTTATTAGACATTTTGTGAAGTTTTTTCTTTATTTTATTTTACTAGAACAAAATATTTTAAATAACATAGTGTAAGCATTAGCAACTTAACTCCTATAATAGTCACCAAAGCAAAATGAGAGTCAAACTAGGCTATTTTTGACCAAGGAAGATTAAAAAAAAACATTATATTTAAAAAATAAAAACAAAAACAAAGTGTTAGAAACATTCATATATACTAATTATACACTTGAGTAGTATATAAGAATTTTGAGGCAAATAAAACCCAAAAACAGCTCTTTTCACTTTAGTGCCAACGGTTTGATATTGACTTGGCTTCACCTTCTTTAAATTGTTCCCTTTGCATATATCTCAAAACCCACCCACAACCCATTCTTCCTCAATTATTGACATGATGTATTATACACACATTACTTATATATATGTATGTTTCCCATTTTGGTTCAACCAATTTTCAATGTATATATATATCTTTCTGCCATGGATTATTAATTATTAGACAATATATATAGTCATATATATATACATACTCATCATCATGCTCATGATCAAAAAAGTCAGGCTGCAGCAAAGAGATTATATGTCATACATTAAAATGTCCTTATTGTTTGTTTTGTTGTCACTGATAAAAACTAGTGATAAAACCCAAGTGAGTAGTAGTGATCAAGATAGAGAGAGGGACAGTTTGATCATTTTGAAAATAGAGGTAAGAGCAGCAACAGACCTACGATTTAAAGTGAGGAAGACGTAATTTTTTTAAAAATAAAAGCAAAAGTAAACTCAAATAGTAAGAAAATACTCTCGGTGAGATTTGAACTCTGACCTCAATCTAGCTTAATTATTATACCAAAATTAACATAAACATCATTTTTTATTATAAATATGTCGTAACCAACTA
Source organism: Cannabis sativa (assembly GCF_029168945.1). NCBI lineage: Eukaryota > Viridiplantae > Streptophyta > Magnoliopsida > Rosales > Cannabaceae > Cannabis > Cannabis sativa. The sequence continues at coordinate 79,337,397 of NC_083604.1, read as the reverse complement.
AATTGTATAAGATAACTGATCCGCTTCTTGTTTGTAAGTGGGTCCGCCCTTATGTAAGAGGTAAAAGATTCCATATGAGAGTCCCACGGGTTAGCCACAAAGGGGCGATCTGTCGATTAGAAACTTATAGGTGTACTCTACTGGCCCATGGGTCAGTACTTACTGTCCACTGCCCAGTACTACTCTATCTTTTTACCTTTTTATTATTCTACTTTACCACAATTCACACAATACATATTCTCAATTCCTTCTTCTTCTTCTTCTCCAACTTCTTCTTCTTCTTCTTCACTTCTTTTCAAGTCTTATCTTTATTATCCCTTTGTGTGATAATATTCACCACATTTTTTTCAAAATTCTCTTTCACTTACTCTGCTTCATCCAAAAATTTCCTCCAATTCCCTCTTTGCCAAGGCACTCAATAATGGCCAAAGCTAGGCCTATATTAATACTCTTCATCTTGTTTTTTGCTGCACAAGGTTATTTATTTGTATAAATATTATCTCATCTGTCTCATCCATTTTTTCTCTTATAAATATAAATATCCTTATCTTCTTCATGTATAATATTTCCCATATTTACTTTACAAAAATTGTTGCACCAAAACACACACACACACATAACTATTTATTATATATATATATAATTATATATAGTCTCTTCAATTTCAAAAGTGATTAGTGATTACCATTTTGGCATACGTATATAAAATATTTACAAAATTGCTGTTAATTAATTAACTTAAAGAACACTATATAACTAGAATTAATAATACATAATTGTGTATAAAAATTTATGTGTATGACTATAATCCACGTTTCTAGTCTTATAACCATGTATTATAAATATAAATTGTATATATGCTGCAGAATCCAGAAGTGAAGCACCACCTTATCTTGATAAGCTGGCCAAATTCTCTACCACTGAACCACATGACAAACATCAGGTATATAAATATATATATAATTAAACAAATTAATTGTTATAGTATAAATTAATGAATGAATTAATTTCTATATATATAGGAAAATAATTATAGTGGTGGGAGAAGATTAATGATAGGATCAACAGCACCAAGATGCACATACAATGAGTGTAGAGGATGCAGATTCAAATGCCGAGCAGAGCAAGTCCCCGTAGAAGGAAATGACCCAATTAATAGTGCATATCACTATAAATGTATTTGTCATAGGTAATAATAATAATAATATTAATATTAATAGACACCTTCATTAATTATATTCTGTTGTTATTAATTTTGGGACCCAAATTGTACTAGTCAAAAAAAGTAGAACAATATATTTTTTTTCGGTTTCTTCTTATAATAATTAATTACCAACATATATACAATTGTGTACACTCATTCTAAATTAATAGGGTGTAGTGTACCCTTTATTATTATTATTTTGACTTAATTATATGTATATATGATTGGGGTAGTTTTAGAATTTTTGATGTGATGTTTAAACTTTTATATATAATAATTCAGTTAATTATATATGACCACGTAAAAGAAAGAAAATGACCACGTAAAAGATAATATGTAGATGTATATATATATCATTGTATCAAAAATTTATATATTTCATAAAAAATATTTTAAATCTCATTCCGTTGAAACTTATTTCAATTAATGGTCAAGAATATTAATCACGTGATATAGTTGATAAAAATTATTCTTATAAAAAGATATATCAAAGGATCCATATTATTGTGCTTACGTATTAAATATATATATATTTATATACTAAAAAACTACGCCATGGCGACGTATACTAAATTTATGCTAGTTTTTTTCTATGTTATTTGAAAATGATACAATTAAAAATTAAAGAAAAAGTATTATTAATTATTAGGTGAGATTAGTATTATGTGTATCTAAATATTATATTTTATAATGTTGTCAATTAAAAGTGAATATTGAATGAAATATATTAGTGTTTAAGAAAACTTGATGATTTAAATATGTTCTTAAGTTAATCCAAAAATAAATTAAAATTGATGTTCCAATACTTAAAGAAACATTACTTAAATGGGTGTAAGATAAAAAGAAAATTAAAAATCAATCTCTAAATTACTGATAATTGAAGATAGCATTTGTTTAAAAATTGTAGATAAGAAAACTAATGATAGTCATTGGTGGATTTCAATCTTCATTTGCTTCGATAGAGACAATAGTGTAATTTTTGTATTTTGCCCTTTTCATTCTAGCTGGGTCCGCATATATCTGGATTGTCCATTTTTTCGTTGATAAATTGAATATGGTAGTGTCGACAAAAAGTGAAAACCATGTTTAACAAAAAGTGATAGTATTCTATAACAAAATACTATTAAATTATTTTAAAATACTATATTTTATTAAAATAAAACTTTATGCGATTAAAATTTCATATTTATCTTTACTCAAAAAGAAAAAAAAATGATAAAAAAAATGAAAAGTTTCTATTATTATCTCCACTGCCTTTCTAGATGTGAATAATGATCTCTTCTTTCTTCCATATTCTTCTTTATATTTTGTATATTGTGTTTGCAACATATATGTAAATTATTACGTAACTTTAAAAAACTTTGCTCCTGGAAACTAATGCATATGCCGAGCACTTAGAATCATTTATTAGCTGTAAACTTTGTTGGGTTTTTTCGCCATTGATGCTTGGTTTTGTGAACTTTGATAAAAGTCATGCTTCTTTTTTATTATTATTATTACTTATATATTTTGTTATTAAGTTGTGAAGAAGAAAAAAGTGAAGTGCGGATTGGAATATTATGTGTGATCCCATGGGAATGTCCAAATTGTAATAGGAAAAGGAATACAATATTAAATAATTAAAGAAAACCTAATCGTAGATGTACAACAGCAAAAATCCAATCATATTTTTTTTTGAATTTAATGGGATTTATTTTATTATATATAAATGAAAAGTGACCCATGAATTTCTCATAAACTATTTTATTTTTCTAATAAACCATTTTATTTTTAATATAAATAAAAAATAATACCGAATGCAGCATATTAGTGTTTAAAAAAGCTTGATAATTTAAATATGTTCTTAGGTTAATCCAAAAATAAACTAAAAATTGATGTTCAAATACTTAAGGAAACACAATGTGTGTAAAATAAAAAGAAAATTAAAAATTAATCTCTAAATTATTGATAATTGAAGATAACATTTGCTTCGATAGAGACAATAGTATAATTTTTTTATTTTGCACTTTTCATTCTAACCGAGTCTGCATATAACTGGATTGTCCATTTTTTTGTGTATAAATCGAATATGGTAGTGTCAACAAAGCGGCGATGTTCCTGCAAATAGTTATTTATTTTCATTTAAGATGATTAGACATGGTGTGCATAATTAATTTAATTAAAAAAATTTACTTATGAAAAACAAGTAAAGTTATTTTATTTCTTTAAAACTACACCTCTGCAGTATAATCCATTAATTGGACACCAGTACACGAAAATATTTTTTCCAGTGAAAAAAAAATAATTAGAAAATTAATTTTCTTTTTTCTTAAGATAAAACGAAATTAGGGTAAGTAATTTTTTTTGTTTTGAAATTATTTTTATAATATTTTTTAAGATCATCAAAAAAAGTTCTAAAAAATATCAGTGTATATTTTTGTAAAAGATAATTTTATGATTTTTTTGACTCATGTGGACCCAACGCGCATGGATAATTTAGTTTTTTTTTTTTTTTTTTTGTTATTTCATATTAGAGAGAGTGAAAAAAAGCTATATATTATTTCAAAAAAAAAAAAACTATATATTATATTTATTAACTATCCTTTCGAAGATAGAAAAGAAAAAGGACTGTATATGAATATACTGCATAGTAAAATACATTAAGCTAATTAAACACATGAATATAACAACATGTTTTTTGATGTGTAGGTTAAACATAACAAATGGCATAGTTTAGTCTTCGTATAACACAATAACGATGTGAGCTCATTAATTTTGATAGAAACAATGCAGATTTGAAAAGATTCAATAAGGAGACAAAAATCCCAAAATGTTAGAAAATAAAAAATTAATCTTAAAAATTGGGGGATGATTTGGTAAAAAAAAAAATTCATTTATAATTCGTTCTTTTCCTGATCTCTCTCAACAAACTAATTATATATGCGGTTTAAGGATCAATTTATTTTATATATATATATTTTTAATTTCTAGAGTTATAGTTGTGATTATATGTAGAGTTGAAATATGCTAAATATCAGTTCAAATATTAATAGGATTTGTTTTATTATTATTTTATTATATATAAATAATATTTTATTATTTTATTAAATAAAAATAAAAAGTCACCCATGAATTTCTCATAAACCAAGAATTTTAGTTATATAGGCACACTTTATATAGAATAGATATTTCTTTTTGTGTTTATTTAAATCTATATATTTGATTTCATTTTCAACGTTGAGATTATTAATATACAAAATTCTTTTGATAGAATATAATTATTTTTTGTTTTTATAGATGTACTTAGGTTTTCAATAATTAATAATCATCTCATCAATCGAAGTGGAACGATTGCAAAGATAACCGAGATGTATCTTTTTATAATATGACAAAGTTTACAACCCCATAAAATAAATTACAATTAATATATATATATCGGTATTTTTATAATGTACCCTTTTTTTTGATAAAATTTTTTAGTTTAATTTTTTTTATAGTTGTAGTTATTAATTATTAAGACATCATGTAAATGTTTGAGAAATTCGAAAAAAAATTTAAGAGGCTAAAAATAGAGTTTAAACAATTTGTTGCAAGTGTAAAATAAACTATTTGAATCTTATTTTTGGAGTGTTAATTTTTTTAAAAATTCTCAAAATTTTACCAAATGTTCTAAAAATTAATTATAACGTAGACGACTATAAAAATTATTGAAGTAATTTTTTTTAAAATGCCAAAACAGATAGATAAGAGTTGCATCGGTGGACCCTAAAAAGGGTTTCAAAATTCTTTTAATATGTATATATATATTTATTTTTTTCACTAAAACTAACATGACAACACTACAAAAGGCAATAATGCATGAAAAGAATAGCCTCTTGCATTAATTATTTGTTAGCAAACCTTCCTAAATGTAACAAGAAATCACATGATGATACATACCGTTACATGTCAAGCTACACATTGATTGGCATATACTAGTAACCATGAATATGAACTTTGGTTTCTTTATTGTAGTATTATAGTTTAAATATAAGTGAAGAGAAAAAAATGTGAAATATGCTACTTTTTGAAACTGAAATTAATTATAGTGTATATAGATATATAGTAGACACAACACATGACACAAAAGTGGTCCTAACTAGATCAATGAGACATAAGACCCAAAGGTTCACATGGGCACAAATTGTTAGAATCCATTCATTTATTTTTAACACAAAATGGCAAAACTACTGATAAAAAAGCCAAGAAAAACTTCCAAGGCATGGAGGACCCAATTTTTCAGTATGTATGAACAAGCATGCAAGACCCACTAACTTTAATTATATGTATATATATGTTTTGCACTTGCCACTTGGGACTTCTCGCAGTTTCTTCTTTTTGGGAATATTCTACTTATCTCTACACACACTCTTACTTTACATTGGAGTAGTTATAATGAGTAGGCAGCCCCCCAATATATATAGATTATTAATTGTTGTAGCTCAATTGGGGTCCCCTACCTACAAACAAAAACTTGTTCAGAATGTGTATCATATCAACTTGAGCTAAGGTCTTTAAAAGTTTTAACTTCTATAAGGAGCTTATATGTATTATTTTAATAATAAAAAAAAACTTATGACACTTATATATTATTGATTTGATATTGAAAATAATTACACTCATAGCTAATTCATTTATGTCAATAGTGTACTATTCTAGTTAGTCAAACAAATATTATACATAATTATATAAACGCACATGATTTTTATGTATGCATGCTTAGAAAGGTCTTCAGATTTGAGCTAGTTAGTTAGAGTTGGTTCAAGTGATCAATAATTAAATGTCCTCTGGCTAGTTATGATGCACTAACTATATCTTAGTGTTGATTTATTATAGTAATGTATATATGTTGGGATTAAACTCATCACTTAACATGTCAAGTCAGTAGGTTCATCTATATGCTCATCAGATAAATTTGAAGAAAACTATTATTAGTTATAATATTTGGCTTTAATACCAACTTAAAAGAGATCCCACCAACAACTATAAATATGTGTTTCTCTATTCTCAAAGAGATTTCTAAGTTCTGAGTTATGATCTTTAATCTTTTAGGCTTATACTTTAGTTTTAGATTCAAGTTTAGAGAGAGAATCCAATATCATATAGTTAGTGTGTGTGGATGGATGTAATGGGAGTATCACTCTTGAAGTGATTTTTCTCAATGTGAGATATTTCTTTGTAATTATTCCCTGTGTTGAGTTTTATTCTTGGGCATATTCAATTGTGTACTACTTACTATTCAAGCAATAAAGATCTATGATTCATTGATCATTCTCGAGCTAAGTTTTCTTGTCTAATTTTAATTAAGTTCTAATTTTAATTTTATGATTGGTTTTAGTTTTGTTTGTATATTTTTTAATATTGTTACTACTCTAACAACCTATTTTGAGGGTGAGCATTCACCACAAATGGTATCAGAGCTCAGGGTTTAGAGTTCAAGAATCACATTCAACCAATCAAGACTCATCTTCAACATTCCAAAAATTAAACTCGAACTTTCAAAAACCAGATTCAAGCAATCAAGAACTGGTTTGAATGGCTTCAGCAAGGTTTGAGGTGGACAAGTTCAATGGTTCGAATGATTTCAACCTATGGAGAATTAAAATGAAGGCTTTTCTAGTTCACTAAGGGATCTATGAGACACTTAATGATGAAAACATAAAATTAATTAAAGACAACAAGAAGAAACTTGAGATTGAAGCTAAAGCACATAGTGTCCTCCTCCTCAGTCTTGGTGATGAGGTTTTAAGGGAAGTTTTAGATGAAGACAAGGCCTTGGGTCTCTCGAACAAACTGGCATCAATTTACATGAAGAAATCTCTTACAAACAAGCTGTATCTCAAGAAAAAGTTGTACACACTTCGAATGGATGAGTCAAAGAAATTGAGAAAGCATCTAGATGATTATAATAAAATCATCTTATTAGAAGTTGTGCAACATTTAATTCCACAGTTTTATTACCTTGTCTACACAATTCTCTTAAAACATAAAAGTAGTAAGATGTGATAATGCAAAGGAGCTTTATATTAAAACATTTTATGTTCAAAAAGGCATTCAACTTTATAATTCATGTGTTGAAGGACCTCAATAAAATTCAGTAGTTGAGAGAAAACATCAATAAATTTTAAATGTGGCTCGTGCCTTGGCTTTTCAATCTTCCATAGTCTTGGTATATTGGCCACATCTTATAAATATTGTTGTCTATTTGATTAATCGAACCCCTACTCCTTTGCTGCAACATTTAACACATTTTCAATTGTTGCACAATAAACCACCAACTGAACCAATTCATAAACCAACAATGGCCCCTGCTGCAATAATGATTCCCCCTAAGGTCATTCAAGACCCTCAAACTACAAAAGCATATCGACAAACATCTAAACCTAGTCACCTTAAAGACTATAAATTTGAATACCTTAGTTATGACAGGTTGAGCGTTCCATTTCGAAATGCTATATTACATGCTTACATTGAATTTGAACCAACTACATTCAAACATGCATCAAAATTTGCTCAATGGTTAAAAGCCATGGACACAGAATTCTTTGCCCTTAAGAAAAATAAAATCTGGACAGTAATCTCATTACCACCTAGATGTCAATCAATTGGTAACAAATGGGCCTATAAAATCAAATACAACTCCGAAGATGAAGCTGACAGATATAAGACACGTCTTGTTGCTAAAGGATATTCACAATAATATGGTCTCAATTATGTTGAGACCTTTGCCCCTGTTGCTAAGTTCAACACACTAGGGGTGAAAATCGGTCGATTATGGTCGGTTTATACAATTTTATAGCCAATTGGTCGGTTACGGTTTTTATTTTACGAAAACTGTAACCGACCGTTTAGAAATTATAACCGTATAAAACTGACCGTACGGTTTTTGCTAGTTTTCGGTTTGGCAATTTTTGGCAGTTTTGGGCGATTTATTACGATTTTTGGCGGTTTTTTTTAGTTTAACTATTTTTTAATTTCAAAAACAAACCGACCACCATGTCAAAAAAATTGAAACCGAAACCGACTGCCAAATTCGGTGATGATGTGGAACCAAAAATTCGGTTACAGTCTGGTCGGTTTGATGGTTGGTTTCGGTTTATCGATTTTTATGAACACTCCTACAACACACTTAAACTTTTCTTAGCACTTGCTGCTATCAACAATTGGTCACTACACTTTGCATGGTGATCTCAAAGAGCAGGTTTACATGACACTCCTCAGGAATACATACATGAGGGGGAGCTACCTCCCAACACTGTATGCCTACTACACAAAAGCCTTTATGGCCTTAAACAAGTATCTCGTCAATGATTTGCCAAACTTAGCACTACTTTGCTTGAACACGGTTTTTAAAAATCTGCATTTGATCACTCTTTATTCATCAAAAAATCTCCAACAAGTTTTCTCGCCTTATTAGTCTATGTCGATGACATAATAATTACAAGCACAAGTGACTCTGATGTAACATTTTTTAAAACCTTTCTCAATTCCAAATTTTAATTAAAAGACCTTGGACATCTGAGATTCTTCCTTGGACTTGAGATTGCCAGATCAAAAGCATGCATTTTTGTCTCACAAAGACCCTTCACAATACAATTACTTACTGAAACAGGCCTTCTTGGATCCAAAGTGTTTCCACACCTATGGATGTCAACATCTCTCATAGTAAAGATGTTGGACCCCCTGTAAATGATGTCACTTCTTATCAAAGCCTCATTGGAAAGCTTCTCTTCCTCACCATCACTTGGCTTGACATAGCATTTGCTGTCATTTGAGTAAGTCAGTATATCAGTGACCCTAGAAAACCTCACCTCAAGATTGCTTATCGAATTGTCTAGTACCTCAAAAGCACTCTTGGACAAGGGCTCATCTTTCATTCCAACAACTCATCTCAACTCTTGACAGATCGATTATTCCACCTCCAAGCATTCGTTGATGCAGATTGGGGTACATGTCCAGAAACAAGACGCTCCATCACAGGTTTTTGCATCTTCCTTGGCCAGTCCCTCATCTTTTGGAAATTAAAGAAACAGTCCACTATTTCAAAATCTTCTGCAGAAGTTGAATATCGATCCCTTGCTAACACCACTTGTGAAAATACTATGGCTCCACAACATTCTATCTGATTTTGGCATCTCACAAATTCAACCAACAATCATCTATTGTGACAATCAATCTGCAATACACATATCTGAAAATGCTGTCTTCCACAAGCGTGCCAAATACGTTGACATCGACTGTCATATTGTCTGAGAACAAGTCAACAAAAATCGCATCAAACTCTCCTACGTTTCCCCTTAACACAACACTGTAGATATCATGACCAATGCTCTTTTCCCTACTTAGTTTTACACATTGTTGTCCAAGATGAGTGCTACCAATCTTTACACATCATCTTGAGGGAAAGTCTTAGATGTAGCTTTGTATTGTTAAGTTATTTTGTCACATGTCAAGTTAGCTATATAGTTAGTTATTTTAACTAATTCTATTATTCATATTATGGAGTCAATGTTATATACACGGTTGTGTTTAATTAGATTTACTGTATTTCATACAGGGCCAACCCTGAAATTTAGTGTGCCATAGGAAAAAGAAAATATTTTTGGGCCCTCATTTAAAAAAAATGTGGTATTTTTCAAAATTGATAAAAAAAATATGTAATTTTAAAAAGGGATAAAATTTTTTTTGGGCCCCTAATCTAGTTGGGCCTTACGCATAGGCCTAGCCCGCCTATGCTCAAGGCCGGCTTTCACATAATAAGTAGTAAGCTCGGAAACTGAGACCTTACATTTATATAAGTAGGATTTTCAATTAAAGTTCATACCACAATAATTGTTAGAATAAAAAATTTCTAACAACAATAACTTGTGATATGGTAATTCAAGATTGATAAACAAAAAATAACTACCATCTAGAGGGGTTTTTAGACAATACTATTTTACATTGATTAAATAAAAAAATTATTAAGCCGTTTATAAAAATATAATTTAGTAATCCATTTATTACTAATTAATTTTCAGATTAAACCACATGATTCTTCTGAGTTATGAAGTGAATAATTGGATTCTACATCAAATAAATAAGTTTTTGTGTTGTTTTTTCATCAGTTAAATCCAAGATTGTTAAGTTTTGGGACTTGTCTTGAACTAGTGTACTACAAATTTTATAAATAGCTATAGTTTTATTCTCATTTGTAAAGTTTAGCTTTGAGAAAAAAAAAGGCCCAATTTTAAGGTATTGTAATGAGTCAAGTGTGTCTCAAGTGGTGTACAAGCTATATATATAATTCTCAATTGTGGATCATATATAGTGCACATAAGAATATTCAGTAAACATATTATAAAGACATATTTTAAACATTAAATGCGTTTGGTTGGGAGGAATAAAAATATAGGAATAGGAATGGGAATGGGAATGGGAATAGGAATGGAATGGAATAAAATTTAAAATGGATAAAAAAAAATTAATAAAAAAATAATTAAATTTTTTTTCTTGTTACATCGGAATGGTCATTTCTTCCTTTTTAAAATGGAATAGCCATTCCACCAAAATGGTGGAAAGAGCATTCCATTGGAATGCCATTCCAATACTTTAAAATGCAACCAAACAAAGAAATGGAATAAAAATTATTTCCTTTCCATTCCATTCCATTTCATTACCTCCAACTAAACGCCACCTAAATGTAAAAGTGAGAAGGGATAGAGACTAAGTCCTTAAAGATTCCTAGATAGCAATTCAAAAATAAATAAATAAATAAAAAAAGAATTCCTAGATAGTTTTTTGCAAGTGATGAAGTACGTACCTTTTCATAAATATCATTATTCTCACTTTTCGTAGAACTTACGCGAGATTTTTCTTTGATCCTCAATTACTCCCACACATCACATACATGTTCTTGTTTCAAATATGTTTTCACAAAATTTTGTATTATCATTATTTGTAAAATTTTCTATTGAAGTAATTAATTTTTGTATTTACTTGCGGATTTGTAAAAAAAAAAAAAAAGAGATTTATAAAAATAAAAAAACGATAATGTAAAATTGTAAAACGACAAAACAAGTCATTTTGAATTCTTATTATATAATAATTAGATAATATAATCGTTATTCCCACGGCTAATTGAATTATTTTTAGTATTATAATAAAAATATGAAAGAGGTGCACAAGAGGCTTTTTTTGCATTGTATTTTAACTTTGCCATTAAAAAACTTGTAAGTCTCAATATTTGTTTTTCTTTTTAAATAAATATGTCCATAAGTCTTGGTTACAATTTTGATTCAGCAACTTTAAAGAATTTTTAGAAAGAGAGGGAGAAAAAGAAGAAAGAAGTAACGAGAATAATGATAATATTTTTGATAAATAATTATGTATTAAAAAAAATAAAAAAATAACATTAATATGAATTTAAAATAAAACAATAATACATATTAAAAAATTGATACTACATAAAATCATTTTTAATTTGAAGTATTATCCAATAATAAGAAGAAGAATAAGAATTTTTATATTTATTCCATCTTTAGGGATTCTTCCAATCCAATTTCAGTTACCAAACAAAATTAACTTGAAGATCTCCAATCCATAATCCTTTTAATTTATTACTTATTTTTTCCCGAAAAATGGAATAATCCCTATTTTTTTTTTCTTTTTGAACAATCATAATTCATGATCCATATCATTAAATTATATGGATTTTCTTCAAGCAAAAAAAAAAGAAAAAATGGATATCCTTTCTTCCAAAGCTAAAAACAGTAAATAAGGATTTTTTTCTATCAAAAAAAACCAAAAACAGTAAACAAGGATCTTTTCAAAAAAAAAAAAACAGTAAACAAGGATTTTATTTTTTGGAAATGGCAGCACCAAATTGACTAGATGGTAAAGTAAACCCATAGAATTGACAGATGTCAATTTCGTATTGGCCATTTGGGAAAAGCCCAATAGAAACGTAGAAAAAGAAAGCACATGGACTGACACGTGTCTTTCCAATGTTCGACTTCAAGTACCAATAGAGAAACCGGGAACAGCCAGTAGCCGGTACCCACCTTATGATGTTAAAACCAAAAAAAAAAAAAAAGGGTCATCTGATCAGACCATTAGACTCATACCATAACCATGGCTTTTATTTCTCAATTTATTACAGTTTTCTACTAATTTGGAAAAGGATTTGGTGAGAGTGAGAGAGAGAAAGAGAGTAATTGCATATAGCAAAGAGCAGAGGCTTGTGCCTTTTTATACTCTCTTTTGGGGTTCTTCATTCTCTCATTTGGGGTTCCACAAATACTAAGATTATTCATTAAGAGTGAAAAAGATGAGTAAAACTGGTGAGGATTCAGAAAATGAAAGCGTGTCTCTTGATCTTCTGAAGCAAAAAATGGCTGATTTTGCTAAAGAAAGAAACTGGGAACAGTACCACAGCCCCAGGAACCTCCTTTTGGCTATGGTATGTACACACCTCACCTTCTTCTTTAATCTTGTATATTCATTTTCCTGCTGTTTACTTAAGATTCTAATAATCTATTGGAATTTCTGTCTTTGTGTGGTTTAATCTCCATAGAGATTCAGGTGTTTGTATCTTTTTCTCGATCCCTTAAATGGGGCTAAAGCATTTATAATGATTTTTCCTTTTGACTTTTTTCTTTTGTTTTTGACAAATAGTAAAAATGGATTATTAGAAATGAATAAACTGTTTAAGAAACCAGTTTTGTGATGATGATTATTTAGGTGGGTGAAGTAGGAGAACTCTCAGAGATATTCCAATGGAAAGGAGAGGTTCCAAAGGGATTGCCTGGTTGGAAAGAAGAGGAGAAAGTACACCTTGGAGAAGAGCTTTCTGATGTGTTGCTTTACCTAATTAGGCTTTCTGATATGTGTGGTGTTGATCTTGGTAAAGCTGCCCTTCGTAAGATTGGTCTTAATGCCATTAAGTACCCTGCTCCCAATAACAATAATAACAATAATAATGGCTCATCTTCTTAGGTTAATTAAAATTATCATTTTGAACTTTTATGGTGGTGGTGATGGTGATTGTTATTGTGACTCTAAGCATCATCATGAGCTTAATCCATTGGAGATTTTAGTTTTTACATTTTGGGGTTTGAGATTGGTGTTTCATTTTTTGTGCTGTGTGATTTCTTAAAAGAGATCAGGCAATTGAAGCTCTTTATTCTCTACTCTTTTTATTAGTATATGCTATTTTTAATTTAATTATGGTACCCAATACTTTAGACATGTTACATATGGTCATGGTCGGAAGTTGGTATTTATTTACACCAACCAATATAATGTTCATCATCTTATTGAGATTTGATATATGTTTAATACCATTAGCAATATAGGATGTTCATCATTCTAAGATGTTCTTTAATATTTCTAGTCAACAATTTTTGAAACTTACATATAAAAGGCACCTCATTATTTTTTTAAAAAAATTATCATTTTTATACAAAAATTAGAAAAATAATAAAATTTTTATTAAGCCTCACCTATCTAAGTGAGCACTTGGAATTGGAGCACTCTCATGTTTTGCTCAATCTTTTAAAATACATAACTAAAACAAGCAAAAAAAAAAAAAAGTTATAAAAATCTATGGATTATTGGAAATAGAAGAGTAAGGTTTCATATGTGACTCTTAACACTTTTATAGAAACAAATTTAATCTAATTTTATTTGTGTAGATGTGAGATTTTGTTAAAAATAAAATTTAATAATAATTTGATTTAAAAGTTTTATAATGAGACTAGTTATTTTTTCATGTATTTATTCCTATTACAATTGTCTTTAAATTAGTTATATTAAAAAAATTATTGAAAATTAAGCTGAGAGTATTACTTTGTACTATTTTACGAAATACAAGATCTAAATTGTTATTTAACATAACCAAAAGTATAATTTAACTCTTATTTAATAAATTAAGTAAAAACTAAATTCAAAGTAATATTAACCCTTATCTCTTTCTGCATTTGTTTAATAGACTTTCTTTTGCGGCCCATGGGTCTGTGTTTTGGCTGCCTCGTTTGGCTAACGGGGTGGCTCACAAGGTGGCGGCATGGGCTGCGTCCCATAATGGTTGCCGTTCTCTGCTGGAAAGGGAAGTAGCACCCTTTGTTGCTACTTAACTGTCTTGTTTTGCTGGGTTTTCAATGAAGTTTCTGTTATCAAAAAAAAAAAAAACAATATGATGAGTGTATGTAAGTAACTATACATAAAGTTTCCCTAAAAAAAAAAACTATACATAAAATATTTTTTTATTATCTTAATCACTAGCGATCTCAAATTAGATTATACTTTTTAGAAAAGAAAAAGTATTTTTTAAAAGAAAAAATTACACTTACTATGGGATTTTAACAGTTTTTATGTTAAATATGACACTTTTAAGTTTGATTAATTTATATTGTTATACTCGAAATTTGGCTACCATTTCAATAGAGGACACGTGTCAAGAGAATATAGATCGATGCGTGTAACGGTAATTACATTTAATGGAATAACTTATTAAATGAGAAAGTGACAGAGTATAATTGCAACTTGTTGACTATAAGGTCCTATGCAAGATAAAGATATACAAACTGTTGCCTCATATATAAACGAGAAACCATACGACATTGGATGCACAAGGCGAGACATCAACTTAGTTACGCCAAGGAAGACGATAGCGATGCATAATGACTGTGAAAACACTTAGCGTATAATATACAAACTAAGTATAACAGTCGGACGAACCCAAACAACTAATAGCGAGGCGCTTATCTCACTATAGGAAGGCATACTCATGATACTTTTACCAATCAGCTTCAGATATCTTTTAGTGAGGTTATTAATTTTAGCGAATCAGTTCTCTCGAGCAGAAGCTGACATTCGAATGATGACTGTTGAAGTACTTTTTGTTATTAAGAACTGCGATTGTCAAAATGAAGTGTTATGCTTTCAAGCAAAGAAGCTACGAAGCGTACATCAGTAACCTCATAAGATAGGGGAAAAGCTTCAGCTCGCTATCAAGATCATTGGTACTGAGTTCCTGTTGAGATATCCCAGAACGTCATGATTTAAAACGTGTTTAATACACGATCATTTTGACCCAGTAAAAGCAGATTTATCACAATTATGTGATATTTAAATATTAACCGCATTTATACTACGTGATATGTAATCAAACTCCATAATTTCAGGGGATAATTGTTGTAAAGATTACAGTCAACTCTGTAATTAACTCCCTGACTATGAAATTATAAATAGAGGCAAGTTATACTGAAAAAGGGACGAAAAAACCATAAAAAAAGGTTCTGAAAAATCATCAGAAATCTAATAAGATTGACTCGTGGACTATGCAGAATTTTAACTGCAAAACCACGTAAAAAAAACCTTTGTGTTCATATTATTTTCTATACTGTTTTTATTTTTCTGTGAAAGTTTATCATTCAAGCTCAAATTTGGTTAACGAAAATCTGCGTTAACAATTTGTTGCTTTCATTGAGAGCCTTCGTGAAAAAGCTCAGAAAAAACCCTCCTTAAATAATAAAAAAAAACCATCTTCTTCATGGCTGAATATCCAAAAAACATTAATACACCACATGAAGAAGCTCATCATCGTCCTGAAAAAGAACCCATGGGCTCCAGAAGGCCTTCCAACCCACAGTCTAAAAAATATATAATATTTAAGCTATCTTATTTTGTTTAAATATTTATATTTATTATATATTTTTATTTTTATATATCTGTTTTATACTTTTAGTTTTTTTTTTTTCTGTGATAAAAATATAGTTTAAAATTATTATAAATTATTTTATAAATGTATATGAATTTATATTTTGGGAAAAAATATAAAAAATAAAAGTTTTGTATAACATAAGTTTTTATACATTTGTAGTTGTAATTTGATGATAATATTATTATTATTATTATTATTATGATAGAATCTTCATAATTTACTACAACACTTTAAAATTAATAATTAACCAAACACTCGGTTCTGAATTTTTCAATAATTTTATTGTAGTTATTTTTTTTCACGATACAAATACAACTGTTTTTTCTCACGGCACAACTATACTAAAGTGGTCGTACGATCCATAGTATCACGTTTCATCTAAATATCTAGAGATATTGCATTAGTTTTACCATCACACAGCTAGATTTTTGTTTTTCATTTTTTTTTTATAAATTTAATCACACCTAACATAATATTTAGCGGCATAAGTTGAAAAATATATTTTTTTTGTATTCATTAATCAAAAATACTCTCATATTGTTGTTTTATTAAAATATACTCACATTTTTGAGTGGATTGCCTAATATACTCTCTTTAGTTAAGTCTAGCATAATTTACATTAACTTAAAAGATCTAATGGAGACATCATCTATAAAAAGGGGTATATCTAAAAAAAATATGAAAATAGAGGTAAAAATTAAAACAAATAAAGTAAAGTGGGTATACAATGTAATTTCCTCATATTTAGCATTAGATTATTATTATTTTTTATTTATTTTTAGGGGGGCTAATTATAGGGAAATTTACATGGTATACTAATTTTTGTAATTTTTTTTACAAAAATACTACCATGCGATATTTTTTATTTTTTTACTGTATTTTTTTTATAATTAAGTTTCATACTGCAGTATAGTATGTTAAGTTTTCACTGGTGTTCTACTGGTGTTTTCTAGTTATTTACTTTTGTTTTCAGTTGTTTTATTTTGTGTTCTACTGGTGTCTTATAAAAACACAGTATTTTTAAAAACTTTTCCGTGTGATAGTATTTTTGTAAAATTCAATCAAAATTTTAGTATTTTTGTAAGTTTCCCTAATCATATATACAATTTTCTTTTATCTAATTTAATTGTGTTATTTTTTTTTAAGTAATTTAGGTTATGAGTTTGAAATAAATTGTACTCAGTAGATATTTTAAATAATAAGCTTGAATCCACCCACACACAAGCACGTAATATACATTTTAATATTATAATCTACTATTAAAATTTTATATTTAATTTTGCAAGTTTTATAAATCAATTAAATATAAATTCCAAAGGAAATTATAAGTAACAGAAAGACTCAACTTTTTTTTTTATATATTTATATAAAAAGATTTTTTTAATAATCCGAGATTTTTTTTTTCTTTTTTACGGTGCGGTAGATTTTTTTTAAAAGATACTAATGTTTTATGGTTGTTTTATAAAAATATGATATTTTTAAAACAAAAATTCCATGAGCAGTAAAATTATAAAATTTTGCTCAAAATCCGATATTTTTGTAAAACTTCCTAAATAAATATTAATAACTAGTTGTTGGGATTGTGGGTTTGTGAGATGTGGGACTAAGGGAGGGACGCGGTCTTTTTTTTTTTTTTTTTTTTGAAATAAAAAAAAAAGATATGTTTAAATATGTTTAAATAAAAGATATTTTCCTTACAAAAAAATAATAAAATAAAAGATATTTTTTAAAAAAAGTTAAATTACAATATAGTACGAATAGAAATATGATTTGATGATTATTATTAGGATAACCAGCTGATATATAAATAGAAATGAATGCATATATACTTATTATTATGTACGTTTAGTTTTGCTTCTAAATTCACAAAGGAAAGTGATATAGAACAGAGATTATTTTAATTAATCAATTAAATTAACACACATATCGTAATTATTAATTAATAATGGAAAAGAGAAGTGTGTTGAATCTACCGAGAATGATCGGGAGTGATTATGAACTAGGTAAGGAAATTGGCCAAGGCACATATGGTACTACTTACCTATGTCGACACTTAATAACCAATGAAACTCTAGCTTGCAAGGTCATCTCAAAGGCTAATATTACAACCCAGGTAATTTTATAATAATAAATTATACTAACTAACTATATATTATGTAATTAAATAATAATAATAACAATGTATCATTATATATAGGAGAAAATCGAGAATATATATCGTGAGTTGACCATCATGATGACATTGTCGGATCACCCGAACATTGTGAAGCTAAAGGCATTTCGTGAAGATGAAGACTTCTTTTACTTTATTATGGAGCTTTGTGAGGGAGGCGAGTTGTTTGATCGAATTGAGGCTAAAGACTACTTGACCGAGGCAGAGGCAGCCCCTGTGGCTAAGATGATAGCCAAGGCAGTTTGTATGTGCCATGTGGCTGGAGTCATACATAGAGATTTGAAGCCTGAAAACTTTTTGTTCCTTAACAACCAACCAGACTCGCCTCTCAAACTCATTGATTTTGGATTTTCTGTGTTTTTTAAACCTAATCAAAGGTTTTCAGATATAGTGGGGACTCTGTCTTATGTAGCTCCGGAAATGTTGAGCCAATGGAAGCGTCATGGACCAGAAGTGGATATTTGGAGTGCTGGAGTTATCATTTACATTATGTTATGTGGTCATTTCCCATTTTATCTTAATTCAGATTTAGATTTTGATAAAACTACTCAGACAACTTGTGCTATTTTAAAAGGAGACATAGACTTTGAAACACAACCGTGGCCTCAAATTTCTGAGAGTGCTAAGAGTCTTATTAGGCAAATGCTAGAGCGTGATCCAAAAAAGCGTTTGACTGCTCAACAAGTGCTTGGTAATTACTAATCTATGCATATATATTTTTTGTTTTGTAATGTGTCTTTCTAATTAATTTTATTTTCTTAATTAACTTTATTAATATTGGTTATTATGTTTATTATTGCAGAGCACCCTTGGATTCGAAATGCATAAAAGTACCAAATGATACTACTTTTCTTTTTGGTCTATCCATGGCATGGATAATAAAGAGTTCAATTCAAGATGATGAAGACGAAAATATACTCTTGTCTTAATTAATAATCATTTACTGTTATGTTTATTTATATTTTATCACCCTTTGTTTTATTTGTATTAATATTGATTATTTCACAACATTCTATTTCGTTTGCAGCATTTATTTCAACTTCAACTTTTTATTTATTCATACATGTATGTGTGTTTTTCTACTTAATTAATTAATTTCTGTACAATTACAACAAACAAATGTTTTCAGTTCTCTTGTTCAAAATATAAATAAATAAATTTTCAGTTCTCAACCTAGCTAGCTATATAAGTACCAATAACTCACCTAATAATTATTACTCTTTCTTCATTCTTCAAAGAATAAAAAATATCGTATTATTAGAACTAAAAAAAGCACACACTAAATTTAATTTCTGTATGTTAACATAACTTTCACTTAATTTAGTTAGTTAATTGTTTTCTTTTCAGTTCTGTTTTCTGTTTTGGTATAGCTTTGTTTAGCTCTTGCATTGTCCAATACTTGTATTGTATTGTGGTTATAAATAAAGGATCTCTCAATTATGAGAGATAAGCGTTTCTTCTTCTTCTTCTTCTTCTTCTTCTTACTTTCTCTGATTTTACCATCTTCCTAAGCTTGCTCTAGTTAAGCTTCTACATGGTATTAGTCGCCTCCAATGAAATCCTCGAGCAATACCTCCACTTCTTCTAATCATGCTAATCATGGTAAAAGTGGAGTTACATCACTTAATCTCTTTAATGTTATCCATGAAAAGTACCGATTATTTAGTTTAAGAGAGCTATAAAAATCAGTAAAATGCCAAGTAGGACCAGTGCCAAAAATAATATAGCAGTCAAACATATTTGAATTAAAATTTAGAAGTGTTACTGTAGCGTCCTCGCTTCAAGCCTCCATTGGGCCCTTACACCCTCGGACTAATGACTCTTATACACGAGTACGCCACTCTGGCTGCTTCCTGGATTGATGACTGACCCTACAGACCAACACGAGTGTTTTCAGCGTGCTTTGTCCTCACTCACACGCATCCTGGGAAAACTTCCCAGGAGGTCGCCCATCCTTGAAATTGCTCCAGGCCAAGCACGCTTAACTGTGGAGTTCTTTCGAGATGGGCTACCGAAAAACAAGATGCACCTTGTTGATATAGTAGTACCAATCAATCCATTTAAGCTCTCTTCAACTGTGTAGTCCCATACCTACACAGTCTCCGAATCATCCCACTTGACCTTTCCCAGGCGGTGTGGGATTGCACAGCTTACCCGGTATTTCCCCTTACAGATCATGGGACTACTGACTGTCACAATTATTTGTAACGTCCCCGCTTCAAGCCTCCATTGGGACCTTCCACCCACGGAATAATGACTCTTATACACGAGTACGCCACTCTGGCTGCTTCCTAGATTGATGACTGACCCTACAGACCAACACGGGTGTTTCCAACGTGCTTTTTCCTCACTCACACGCATCCTGGGAAAACTTCCCAGGAGGTCACCCATCCTGAAAATTGCTCCAAGCCAAGCACGCTTAACTGTGGAGTTCTTTCGAGATGGGCTACCGAAAAATAAGATGCACCTTGTTGATAAAGGTAGTACTAATCGATCCATTTAAGCTCTCTTCAACTGTGTAGTCCCATACCTACACAGTCTCAAAATCATCCCACTTGACCTTCCCCAAGCGGTGTGGGATTGCACAGCTTACCCGATGTTTCCCCTTACGAATCACGGGACTACTAGCTATTGGAATTTCTGTCTTTGTATGGTTTAATCTCCATGGAGATTCAGGTGTTTGTATCTTTTTCTCGATCCCATAAATGGGGCTAAAGCATTTATAATGATTTTTCTTTTTGACTTTTTTCTTTTGTTTTTGACAAATAGTAAAAAAAAAAATGGATTGTTAGAAATGAATAGACTGTTTAAGAAACCAGTTTTTTGGATTGTGGGTTAATTAATTTTGTGATGATGATTATTTAGGTGGGTGAAGTAGGAGAACTCTCAGAGATATTCCAATGGAAAGGAGAGGTTCCAAAGGGATTGCCTGGTTGGAAAGAAGAGGAGAAAGTACACCTTGGAGAAGAGCTTTCTGATGTGTTGCTTTACCTAATTAGGCTTTCTGATATGTGTGGTGTTGATCTTGGTAAAGCTGCCCTTCGTAAGATTGGTCTTAATGCCATTAAGTACCCTGCTCCCAATAACAATAATAACAATAATAATGGCTCATCTTCTTAGGTTAATTAAAATTATCATTTTGAACTTTTATGCTGGTGGTGACTGTTATTGTGACTCTAAGCATCATCATGAGCTTTATCCATTGGAGATTTTAGTTTTTACATTTTGGGGTTAGAGATTGGTGTTTCATTTTTTGTGCTGTGTGATTTCTTAAAAGAGATCAGGCAATTGAAGCTCTTTATTCTCTACTCTTTTTATTAGTATATGCTATTTTTAATTTAATTATGGTACCCAATACTTTAGACATGTTACATATGGTCATGGTCGGAAGTTGGTATTTATTTACACCAACCAATATAATGTTCATCATCTTATTGAGATTTGATATTTGTTTATACCATTAGCAATATAGGATGTTCATCATTCTAAGATGTTCTTTAATATTTCTAGTCAACAATTTTTGAAGCTTACATATAAAAAGGCAACTCATTATTTTTTTAAAAAAATTATCATTTTTATACAAAAATTAGAAAATGCTAAATTTTTTATTAGGCCTCACCTATCTAAGTGAGCACTTGGAGCACTCTCATGTTTTGCTCAATCTTTTAAAATACATAACTAAAACAAGCAAAAAAAAAAAAAAAGTTAAAAAAATCTATGGATTAGTGGAAATAGAAGTTATACTTAGCTATAATACTAGAGAACAAAGTAAGGTTTCATATGTGACTCTTAACACTTTTATAGAAACAAATTTAATCTAATTTTATTTGTGTAGATGTGAGATTTTGTTAAAATAAAATTTAATAATAATTTGATTTAAAAGTTTTATATTTTATAATAAGACTAGTTATTTTTTCATGTATTTATTTCTATTACAATTGTCTTTAAATTAGTTATATTAAAAAAATTATTGAAAATTAAGTTGAGAGTACTACTTTGTACTATTTTACGAAATACAAGATCTAAATTGTTATTTAAGATAATCAAAAGTACGATTTAACTCTTATTTAATAAATTAAGTAAAAACTAAATTCAAAGTAATATTAACCCTTATTTATCTAAGATCACAACAATATGATGAGTATATGTAAGTAACTATACATAAAGTTTCCCTAAAAAAAAAACTATACATAAAATATTTTTTTTATTATCTTAATCACTAGCGATCTCAAATTAGATTATACTTTTTAGAAAAGTTAAAAAGTATTTTTAAAAAGAAGAAATTACACTTACTATGGGATTTTAAAAGTTTTTATATTAAATATGACACTTTTAAGTTTGACTAATTTATATTGTTATATCCGAAATTTGGCTACCATTTCAATGGAGGACACGTGTCAAGAGAATATAGATCGATGCGTGTAACGGTAATTACATTTAATGGAATAACTTATTAAATGCGAAAGTGATAAAAATATACAAACTGTTGCCTCATATATAAACGAGAAACCATACGACATTAGATGCACAAGGCGAGACATCAACTTCGTTACGCCAAGGAAGACGAAAGCGATGCATAATGACTGTGAAAATACTTAGCGTATAATATACAAACTAAGTATAACAGTCGGACGAACCCAAACAAGTAATAGCGAGGCGCTTATCTCACTATAAGAAGGCATACTCATGATACTTTTACCAATCAGCTTCAGATATCTTTTAGTGAGGTTATTAATTTTAGCGAATCAGTTCTCTCGAGCAGAAGCTGACATTCGAATGATGACTGTTGAAGTACTCTTTGTTATTAAGAATTGCGATTGTCAAAATGAAGTGTTATGCTTTCAAGCAAAGAAGCTACGAAGCGTACATCATCAACCTCGAAAAGATAGGGGAAAAGCTTCAGCTCGCTATCAAGGTCATTGGTACTGAGTTCCTGTTGAGATATCCCAGAACGTCATGATTTAAAATGTGTTTAATACACGATCATTTTGACCCAATAAAAGCAGATTTATCACAATTGTGTGATATTTAAATATTAACCGCATTTATACTACGTGATATGTAATCAAACCCCATAATTTCAGGGGATAATTGTTGTAAAGATTACAGTCAACTCTGTAATTAACTCCCTGACTATGAAATTATAAATAGAGGCAAGTTATACTGAAAAAGGGACGAAAAAACCATAAAAAAAGGCTCTGAAAAATCATCAGAAATCTAGTAAGATTGACTCGTGGACTATGCAGAATTTTAATTGCAAAACCACGTAAAAAAAACCTTTGTGTTCATATTATTTTCTATACTGTTTTTATTTTTCTGTGAAAGTTTATCATTCAGGCTCAAATTTAGTTAACGAAAACCTGCGTTAACAATTTGTTGCTTTCATTGAGAGCCTTCGTGAAAAAGCTCAGAAAAAACCCTCCTTAAATAATAAAAAAAAAAACCATCTTCTTCATGGCTGAAAATCCAAAAAATATTAATACACCACATGAAGAAGCTCATCATCGTCCTGGAAAAGAACCCATGGGCTCCAGAAGGCCTTCCAACCCACAGTCTAAAAAATATATAATATTTAAGCTATCTTATTTTGTTGAAATATTTATATTTCTTATATATTTTTATTTTTATATATCTATTATATACTTGAGTTTTTTATTTTTTCTGTGATAAAAATATAGTTTAAAAATATTATAAATTATTTTTATAAATGTATATAAATTTATAATTTGGGAAAAAATATAAAAAATAAAAGTTTTGTATAACATAAGTTTTTATACATCTGTAGTTGTAATTTGATGATAATAATATTATTATTATTATGATAGAATCTTCATAATTTACTATAACACTTTAAAATTAATAATTTACCAAACACTCGGTTCAAAATTTTTCAATAATTAACTGTAGTTATTTTTTTTCACGATACAAATACAACTGTTTTTTCTCACGGCACAACTATACTAAAGTGATCGTACGATCCATGGTGTCACGTTTCATCTAAATAGCTAGAGATATTGCATTAGTTTTACCATGACACAGCTAGATTTTTGTTTTTCATTTTTTTATAAATTTAATCACACCCAACATAATATTTAGCGGGATAAGTTGAAAAATATATATATTTTTTTTCTGTATTTATTAATCAAAAATACTCTCATATTGTTGTTTTATTAAAATATACTCATTTTTTAGAGTGGATTGCCTAATATACTCTCTATTTACTTAAGTCTAGCATATAATTTACATTAATTTAAAGGATCTAATGGAGACATCATCTATAAAAGGGGGTATATCTAAAAAAAAATATGAAAATAGAGGTAAAAATTAAAACAAATAAAGTAAAGTGTGTATACAATGTAATTTTCTCATATTTAGCATTAGATTATTATTATTTTTTATTTATTTTTAAGGGGGCTAATTATAGGGAAATTTACATGGTATACTAATTTTTGTTATGTTCTTACAAAAATACTGTCAGGTGGTATTTTTTACTTTTTTATTGTGTTTTTTTAATAAGTTTATACTGCAGTATGGTATGTTAAGTTTTCACTGGTATTCTATTGGTGTTTTTTAGTTGTTTTACTATTGTTTTGAGTTGTCATGTTTTGTGTTCTACTGGTGTTTTATAAAAACACAGTATTTTTAAAAACTTTTCCGTGTGACAGTATTTTTGTAAAATTCAACCAAAATTTTAGTAATTTTGTAAGTTTCCCTAATTATATATACAGTTGTCTTTTATCTAATTTAATTGTGTTATTTATTTTAAAGTCATTTAGGTTATGAGTTTGAAATAAATTGTACTCAGTAGATATTTTAAATAATAAGCTTGAATCAACCCACACACAAGCACGTAATATACATTTTAATATTATCTACTATTAAAATTTTATATTTAATTTTGCAATTTTTATAAATCAATTAAATATAAATTCGAAAGCAAATTATAAGTAACAGAAAGACTCAACTTTTTTTTAAATATATTTATATAAAAAGATTTTTTTAATAATCCTTACAAATATAAAATTGAATAAATGTTTGTCTTTGTTTTAATCTAATAAATGAAGAGATTTTTTTTTTTTTAAGGTGCGGTAGATTTTTTTTAAAAGATACGGATGTTTTATGGTTGTTTTATAAAAATATGGTATTTTTAAAAAAAAATTCATGAACAGTAAAATTATAAAATTTTACTCAAAATCCGGTATTTTTGTAAAACTTCCTAAATAAATATTAATAATTAGTTGTTGGGATTGTGGGTTTGTGAGATGTGGGACTAAGGGAGGGACGCGGTCTTTTTTGTTTTTTTTTTCTTTTTGAAATAATAAAAAAAAAAGATATGTTTAAATATGTTTAAATAAAAGATATTTTCCTTACAAAAAAATAATAAAATAAAAGATATTTTTTAAAAAAAGTTAAATTACAATATAGTACGAATAGAAATATGATTTGAATATTTGATGATTATTATTAGGATAACCAGATATATAAATAGAAATGAATGCATCTATTATTATTATTATTTACGTTTTGTTTTGCTTCTAAATTCACAAGGGAAACTTATATAGAACAGAGATTATTTTAATTAATCAATTAAATTAACACACATATCGTAATTATTAATTAATAATGGAAAAGAGAAGTGTGTTGAATGAACCGAGAATGATCGGGAGTGATTATGAACTAGGTAAGGAAATTGGCCAAGGCACATATGGTACTACTTACCTATGTCGACACTTAGTAACCAATGAAACTCTAGCTTGCAAGGTCATCTCAAAGGCTAATATTACAACCCAGGTAATTTTATAATAATAAATTATACTAATTAACTATATTATGTAATTAAATAATAATAATAATAACAATGTATCCTTATATATATAGGAGAAAATCGAGAATATATATCGTGAGTTGACCATCATGATGACATTGTCGGATCACCCAAACATTGTGAAGCTAAAGGCATTTCGTGAAGATGAAGACTTCTTTTACTTTATTATGGAGCTTTGTGAGGGAGGCGAGTTGTTTGATCGAATTGAGGCTAAAGACTACTTGACCGAGGCAGAGGCAGCCCCTGTGGCTAAGATGATAGCCAAGGCAATTTGTATGTGCCATGTGGCTGGGGTCATACATAGAGATTTGAAGCCCGAAAACTTTTTGTTCCTTAACAACCAAAAAGACTCGCCTCTCAAACTCATTGATTTTGGATTTTCTGTGTTTTTTAAGCCTAATCAAAGGTTTTCAGATATAGTGGGGACTCTGTCTTATGTAGCTCCGGAAATGTTGAGCCAATGGAAGCGTCATGGACCAGAAGTGGATATTTGGAGTGCTGGAGTTATCATTTACATTATGTTATGTGGTCATTTCCCATTTTATCTTGATTCAGATTTAGATTATGATAAAACTACTCAGACAACTTGTGCTATTTTAAAAGGAGACATAGACTTTGAAACACAACCGTGGCCTCAAATTTCTGAGAGTGCTAAGAGTCTTATTAGGCAAATGCTAGAGCGTGATCCAAAAAAGCGTTTGACTGCTCAACAAGTGCTTGGTAATTACTAATCTATGCATATATATTTTTTGTTTTGTAATGTGTCTTTCTAATTAATTTTATTTTCATAATTAACTTTATTAATATTGGTTATTATGTTTATTATTGCAGAGCACCCTTGGATTCGAAATGCATAAAAGTACCAAATGATACTACTTTTCTTTTTGGTCTATCCATGGCATGGATAATAAAGAGTTCAATTCAAGATGATGAAGACGAAAATATACTCATATCTTAATTAATAATCATTTACTGTTATGTATATTTATATTTTATCACCCTTTGTTTTATTTGTATTAATATTGATTATTTCACAACATTCTATTTCGTTTGTAGCATTTATTTCAGCTTCAACTTTTTATTTATTCATACATGTATGTGTGTTTTCCTACTTAATTAATTAATTTCTGTACAATTACAACAAACAAATGTTTTCAGTTCTCTTGTTCAAAATATAAATAAATAAATTTTCAGTTCTCAACCTAGCTAGCTATATAAGTACCAATAACCCAACTAATAATTACTACTCTTCCTTCATTCTTCAAAGAATATAAAACATCATATTATTAGAACTAAAAAAAGCACGCACTAAATTTAGTTTCTGTATGTTAACATAACTTTCACTTAATTTAGTTAGTTAATTGTTTTCTTTTCAGTTTTGTTTTCTGTTTTGGTATAGCTTTGTTTAGCTCTTGCATTGTCCACTTGTATTGTATTGTGCTTATAAATAAAGGATCTCTCAATTATGAGAGATAAGTGTTTCTTCTTCTTCTTACTTTCTCTGATTTTACCATCTTCCTAAGCTTGCTCTAGTTAAGCTTCTACATGGTATTAGTCGCCTCCAATGAAATCCTCGAGCAATACCTCCACTTCTTCCAATCATGCTAATCATGGTAAAAGTGGAGTTACATCACTTAATCTCTTTAATGTTATCCATGAAAAGTACCGATTATTTAGTTTAAGAGAGCTATAAAAATCAATAAAATGCCAAGTAGGACCAGTGCCAAAAATAATATGGCAGTCAAACATATTTGAATTAAAATTTAGAAGTGTAACATTAACATCATCTTTCTAATAAAAATAAACCCCCTCCTAGACCTACCCGCGAAACCTTAAGTTCATTATTAAAATAGAAAGCATGACAAAAACGAGAAATTACATTAGAAATAAGTTTAGTTTCCATAATAAATAATATACGAGGAGATTACTCTTTGACAAGCAAACAAAGATGATGGAATGCGCTCGAATTCTCAGACCTCACGCATTCCAACTAATAATTTTCACTGCAGAATTGTCTAAGAAACTACCCGAAAGATTTATTTCAGGACTGGAAACACTCTGGTTTGGCTATCCTTCAGGAGACAAAGTTGGAGAGAACAAGGCTTGCTTAGGTCCCCTGCATCTTTTCAAAGTTTTCCTCATAGAGAGGCTATTAGATTGTCTCTTTGAGATTCGATTTGGGGATGCATTTTCTTTATCTACAAACTGCTTCATAGTTGAACATATGACAACATCTGTTGCTACAATGGTGGTGTAACGCCGTTACTTACGTAAAATAAGATGCCAAAAATAAATTGGCGTTAAGATACTAATGTTGCCTTTATTAAAAAAATAACAATTTTCAAAACATGGGTACCCAGTTGAAAATAAAGTATTACCACTTAGGGAAAAGTAATAGAAAATTTAAACGACAACATCCTCGATAAGTTTAATAAATAGAAAAAAAAAACTTTCAGCGGAAGATGGCCAAGACCACACGCAGTTACATGATCACACGAGATACACCCCATGCTGCCCAGACTCAACTTGTCAACGAAAGCTTACATGCTTACTTATCTGCACATAGGGGGTAAATAAGGGGTGAACTGCAAAGCCCAGTAAGAAAAAACAAAATACTATGTACCTGCATTCACACATCGTAGCACAAACATATACATCAAACATACAACAAACTAATCATAAGTATAATTAGAGGCAACCACACAAATACTGAAATACCACACACTCACACTCCAGCTTCCGTACAAATCTGGAGTGTCTTACGTTCTTAACCAGAACGCAGTACCAATAACCAGTGCACCCTTACGTACACTACCTCACTTACCACATCACCATGCATGTGTGGTTTCCAACCACTTCCAAGTACCTGGAACATAATTAAACAGCCATATACAATCCATCGACAAAACACTATTTCACCGAAATCATCACATTCCACAGTTTCAATACAATTTATTCAAGCAGTCATACTAGGTACTCAAACCTTATAAAAAGCAAGTATAAAGTATAATTATTTTTCCTTACCTCAACTCCGCTGTAATTAACTCCTACGATACCTTCTAGGCCCTATAACATTTAACGAAACCCTTAGTCCACCGATAAACTCAATATATTTATTACTCTTACTGTACAACAAGTTTAGCCTAGAATTTGACTCATAAAACGTTTGAATTAGAAGTCCTACTATTCACAAAGTTTTTAGTTAATTTAATTGTGTTATTTTTTTTTAAGTAATTTAGGTTATGAGTTTGAAATAGATTGTACTCAGTAGATATTTTAAATAATAAGCTTGAATCAACCCACACACAAGCACGTAATATACATTTTAATATTATCTACTATTAAAATTTTATATTTAATTTTGCAAGTTTTATAAAGTGAAAATTACATCAAATATGGGATTTCATAACAAAGTTAGAAAAATATGGCCATTTTAGGTTTGCCACTTTTCTATGACATTTTTTCACATTTAAGTTTTTTATGGTATTTGATATGCCATATTTTTATAAACTTATTATCCAATCCCATATTTTATGTTTTTATTTTTAGCTTAATTAGTTTTATTTATTTTTTTAATTTATTTTACACTTACATTTTAGGGTTTCTTTTTATTTGAAAAATTTACACCAAATACTACATTTTTTTTCAAACATTACATTTTTAATTTGACAAGAACATTTTACTTTTATACTTTTATTAATTTTTTTTTTCTTTTTTACTTATTGAAACTTCAAAAAGTTTTTTTTTTGTCTTTTTTATATATTTTTTAGTCAATTTTGGCTCTCTTTTTTCTTTTCAACTTTTAAGTCAGTTGCTACTTTTTTTTTTTCTTTCTTTCGCTTATCTCTCTCTATTTTTTTTTTCTAATTTCTCTTTGTGTCTCTCTTTTTTTTTTCAATTTTTTTCTCAACCTAATTTTTTTCTCTTAATATATATAATAAGTGTACATTTTTATATTTCATTTTTTTTTACAAAAATTAAACTTGTTTTTTTATTTAAACTACTATTCGTTTTTTTTTTTGTTAAAAACTAATTATTCCATTAAAAACAGCAGAAAAAAAAAACCAGTTTCATCAATATCATCCTGAAAAAAAAAACAATATAAAAAATCATAATCTAAAAAGAATCCAAACTTTAAAAACTAGTTTCATCAACATTGAAAGAAACTAATAATTTCATTTAAAGAATACAAAAAATAGTTTCATCAACAAGATAATGAAAAAAATTACAATCTAAAGACGATACTAACTTTAAAAACCAGTTTCATCAATATTAAAATAAACAAATTATTTCATTAAAAGAGGCAAAAAAAAAATAGTTTCAACAATAACATAATAAAAAATACACAATGCCTAATAACTAAACTTTTACAAATTAACGATACTAAATTTAAAAACCAGTTTCGAACATATAAAATTTATATCAATACCTAATAATCAAACTTCTAACTTCATTCTTTATTTTGGCATTTAATTTTTTATTTGCTTGCTCAAAAATTAGAGTTAATTTAAACATACAATATGCAGCAAATATAACAAAGAGAATCACAAATTAAAATCAAAGAGAAAAAAAAGAAACAAAGAAAATTAAAGAGACAAAAGTGCAATAAAAACCATAGAAGAATAACAAAAAAAAACAAGGAATGTGAGAAACCGATTAGTAAAACAACCAAAATAAAAACAAACAAATAAAAACCGCTTTCTTGAGATAAATTAATAAAAAATTGAATAAAACTCAATTATGAACAACAATAAAAAAAAATTAATTACTTAAAAAACCGATTATGAAAATAATAAAATAATATGTATGTCAGAAACTGATTAATTAAAATAAAATAAAAATTATTGTTCAAATATCATACAATAATAAAACTGGTTTTATACAAACGAAAAAATATATAATAATATCATAAAAATTGAGCAACCCCATTACAGAATAGTTAAAACATGTGAAACCAGTTTCGATATGTGAAACCAGTTTTGACGTTATAAAAAATCATAACAAAATACAAATGTTAATAATAAAGTTAATTGAAACCAGTTTCATCAGACAATCAAATAAAAACATACACACACACAAATATACAAAAAAAAAAAAAAATACTAATCACAAATATAATCAAAACAACACATAATGCCTACCAATAATTTAATAACAAAATATAAGTGTAAGTTTCCAACCTAGAAACAAAATAATAAAAAAGTAACTTGAAAAAAAATTCTAATAACATAATGAAACTATTTTTTTTATTCTTTTAATGAAATTAATAGTTTCTTTCAATGTTGATGAACTGATTTTTAAAGTTTATATTATCTTTAGATTATAATTTTTTATATTGTTTTTTCTTCAGGATGATGTTGATGAAACTGGTTTTTTTTTTCTGTTGCTTTTAATGAAATAATTAGTTTTTAACAAAAAAAACAAAGAAAAAAAATAGTAGTTTAAATAAAAAAAAAAAAACAAGTTTAATTTCTGTAAAAAAAAAAATAATATCTATAGTTGAGATCATTTTTTATTTATTTTAGTATTTTATTTTTTAAAAAAGAAAAAATAAATAAAAAGAAACACAAATTTTAAGTTTTTTATGGCATTACTCAAGACTTTTTCCCATATTTGTAAGTTTTTTTAAAAAATGTCATATTTAGTGTAATTAAGTTTTTATGCCATATATATCAAAACTTATCTTTATTTTCCCATATTTTTGTAAATAGCCCATTTATAAATCAATTAAATATAAATTCGAAAGCAAATTATAAGTAACACAAAGACTCAACTTTTTTTTAAATATATTTATATAAAAAGATATTTTTAATAATCCTTACAAATATAAAAATGAATAAATGTTTGTCTTTGTTTTAATCTAATAAATGAAGAGATTTTTTTTTTCTTTTTTACGGTGCGGTAGATTTTTTTTTAAAAGATACTAATGTTTTAGGGTTGTTTTATAAAAATATGGTATTTTAAAAAAAAAAATTCCATGAACAGTAAAATTATAAAATTTTGCTCAAAATCCTATATTTTTGTAAAACTTCCTAAATAAATATTAATAACTAGTTGTTGGGATTGTGGGCTTGTGAGATGTGGGACTGACGCGGTCTTTTTTTTTTTTTTTTTTTGGAAATAAAAAAAAAAGATATGTTTAAATATGTTTAAATAAAAGATATTTTCCTTACAAAAAAATAATAAAATAAAAGATATTTTTTTAAAAAAGTTAAATTACAATATAGTACGAATAGAAATATGATTTGAATATTTGATGATTATTATTAGGATAACCAGATATATAAATAGAAATGAATGCATCTATTATTATTATTATTTACGTTTAGTTTTCCTTCTAAATTCACAAAGGAAAGTGATATAGAACAGAGATTATTTTAATTAATCAATTAAATTAACACACATATCGTAATTATTAATTAATAATGGAAAAGAGAAGTGTGTTGAATCTACCGAGAATGATCGGGAGTGATTATGAACTAGGTAAGGAAATTGGCCAAGGCACATATGGTACTACTTACCTATGTCGACACTTAATAACCAATGAAACTCTAGCTTGCAAGGTCATCTCAAAGGCTAATATTACAACCCAGGTAATTTTATAATAATAAATTATACTAATTAACTATATTATGTAATTAAATAATAATAATAACAATGTATCCTTATATATAGGAGAAAATCGAGAATATATATCGTGAGTTGACCATCATGATGACATTGTCGGATCACCCGAACATTGTGAAGCTAAAGGCATTTCGTGAAGATGAAGACTTCTTTTACTTTATTATGGAGCTTTGTGAGGGAGGCGAGTTGTTTGATCGAATTGAGGCTAAAGACTACTTGACCGAGGCAGAGGCAGCCCCTGTGGCTAAGATGATAGCCAAGGCAGTTTGTATGTGCCATGTGGCTGGGGTCATACATAGAGATTTGAAGCCTGAAAACTTTTTGTTCCTTAACAACCAACCAGACTCGCCTCTCAAACTCATTGATTTTGGATTTTCTGTGTTTTTTAAACCTAATCAAAGGTTTTCAGATATAGTGGGGACTCTGTCTTATGTAGCTCCGGAAATGTTGAGCCAATGGAAGCGTCATGGACCAGAAGTGGATATTTGGAGTGCTGGAGTTATCATTTACATTATGTTATGTGGTCATTTCCCATTTTATCTTAATTCAGATTTAGATTTTGATAAAACTACTCAGACAACTTGTGCTATTTTAAAAGGAGACATAGACTTTGAAACACAACCGTGGCCTCAAATTTCTGAGAGTGCTAAGAGTCTTATTAGGCAAATGCTAGAGCGTGATCCAAAAAAGCGTTTGACTGCTCAACAAGTGCTTGGTAATTACTAATCTATGCATATATATTTTTTGTTTTGTAATGTGTCTTTCTAATTAATTTTATTTTCTTAATTAACTTTATTAATATTGGTTATTATGTTTATTATTGCAGAGCACCCTTGGATTCGAAATGCATAAAAGTACCAAATGATACTACTTTTCTTTTTGGTCTATCCATGGCATGGATAATAAAGAGTTCAATTCAAGATGATGAAGACGAAAATATACTCTTGTCTTAATTAATAATCATTTACTGTTATGTATATTTATATTTTATCACTCTTTGTTTTATTTGTATTAATATTGATTATTTCACAACATTCTATTTCGTTTGCAGCATTTATTTCAACTTCAACTTTTTATTTATTCATACATGTATGTGTGTTTTTCTACTTAATTAATTAATTTCTGTACAATTACAACAAACAAATGTTTTCAGTTCTCTTGTTCAAAATATAAATAAATAAATTTTCAGTTCTCAACCTAGCTAGCTATATAAGTACCAATAACTCAACTAATAATTACTACTCTTTCTTCATTCTTCAAAGAATATAAAATATCGTATTATTAGAACTAAAAAAAGCACGCACTAAATTTAGTTTCTGTATGTTAACATAACTTTCACTTAATTTAGTTAGTTAATTGTTTTCTTTTCAGTTCTGTTTTCTGTTTTGGTATAGCTTTGTTTAGCTCTTGCATTGTCCAATACTTATATTGTATTGTGGTTATAAATAAAGGATCTCTCAATTATGAGAGATAAGCGTTTCTTCTTCTTCTTCTTCTTCTTCTTCTTCTTACTTTCTCTGATTTTACCATCTTCCTAAGCTTGCTCTAGTTAAGCTTCTACATGGTATTAGTCGCCTCCAATGAAATCCTCGAGCAATACCTCCACTTCTTCTAATCATGCTAATCATGGTAAAAGTGGAGTTACATCACTTAATCTCTTTAATGTTATCCATGAAAAGTACCGATTATTTAGTTTAAGAGAGCTATAAAAATCAGTAAAATGCCAAGTAGGACCAGTGCCAAAAATAATATAGCAGTCAAACATATTTGAATTAAAATTTAGAAGTGTTACTGTAGCGTCCTCGCTTCAAGCCTCCATTGGGCCCTTACACCCGCGGACTAATGACTCTTATACACAAGTACGCCACTCTGGCTGCTTCCTGGGTTGATGACTGACCCTACAGACCAACACGAGTGTTTTCATCGTGCTTTGTTCTCACTCACACGCATCCTGGGAAAACTTCCCAGGAGGTCGCCCATCCTTGAAATTGCTCCAGGCCAAGCACGCTTAACTGTGGAGTTCTTTCGAGATGGGCTACCGAAAAACAAGATGCACCTTGTTGATATAGGTAGTACCAATCAATCCATTTAAGCTCTCTTCAACTGTGTAGTCCCATACCTACACAGTCTGGGATTGCACAGCTTACCCGGTATTTCCCCTTACAGATCACGGGACTACTGACTGTCACAATTATTTGTAACGTCCCCGCTTCAAGCCTCCATTAGGACCTTCCACCCACGGAATAATGACTCTTATACACGAGTACGCCACTCTGGCTGCTTCCTAGATTGATGACTGACCCTACAGACCAACACGGGTGTTTCCAGCGTGCTTTTTCCTCACTCACACGCATCCTGGGAAAACTTCCCAGGAGGTCACCCATCGTGGAAATTGCTCCAAGCCAAGCACGCTTAACTGTGGAGTTCTTTCGAGATGGGCTACCGAAAAATAAGATGCACCTTGTTGATAAAGGTAGTACCAATCAATCCATTTAAGCTCTCTTCAACTGTGTAGTCCCATACCTACACAGTCTCAAAATCATCCCACTTGACCTTCCCCAAGCGGTGTGGGATTGCACAGCTTACCCGATGTTTCCCCTTACGAATCACGGGACTACTAGCTATTGGAATTTCTGTCTTTGTATGGTTTAATCTCCATGGAGATTCAGGTGTTTGTATCTTTTTCTCGATCCCATAAATGGGGCTAAAGCATTTATAATGATTTTTCTTTTTGACTTTTTTCTTTTGTTTTTGACAAATAGTAAAAAAAAAAATGGATTGTTAGAAATGAATAGACTGTTTAAGAAACCAGTTTTTGGATTGTGGGTTAATTAATTTTGTGATGATGATTATTTAGGTGGGTGAAGTAGGAGAACTCTCAGAGATATTCCAATGGAAAGGAGAGGTTCCAAAGGGATTGCCTGGTTGGAAAGAAGAGGAGAAAGTACACCTTGGAGAAGAGCTTTCTGATGTGTTGCTTTACCTAATTAGGCTTTCTGATATGTGTGGTGTTGATCTTGGTAAAGCTGCCCTTCGTAAGATTGGTCTTAATGCCATTAAGTACCCTGCTCCCAATAACAATAATAACAATAATAATGGCTCATCTTCTTAGGTTAATTAAAATTATCATTTTGAACTTTTATGCTGGTGGTGACTGTTATTGTGACTCTAAGCATCATCATGAGCTTTATCCATTGGAGATTTTAGTTTTTACATTTTGGGGTTAGAGATTGGTGTTTCATTTTTTGTGCTGTGTGATTTCTTAAAAGAGATCAGGCAATTGAAGCTCTTTATTCTCTACTCTTTTTATTAGTATATGCTATTTTTAATTTAATTATGGTACCCAATACTTTAGACATGTTACATATGGTCATGGTCGGAAGTTGGTATTTATTTACACCAACCAATATAATGTTCATCATCTTATTGAGATTTGATATTTGTTTATACCATTAGCAATATAGGATGTTCATCATTCTAAGATGTTCTTTAATATTTCTAGTCAACAATTTTTGAAGCTTACATATAAAAAGGCAACTCATTATTTTTTTAAAAAAATTATCATTTTTATACAAAAATTAGAAAATGCTAAATTTTTTATTAGGCCTCACCTATCTAAGTGAGCACTTGGAGCACTCTCATGTTTTGCTCAATCTTTTAAAATACATAACTAAAACAAACAAAAAAAAAAAAATTAAAAAAAATCTATGGATTAGTGGAAATAGAAGTTATACTTAGCTATAATACTAGAGAACAAAGTAAGGTTTCATATGTGACTCTTAACACTTTTATAGAAACAAATTTAATCTAATTTTATTTGTGTACATGTGAGATTTTGTTAAAATAAAATTTAATAATAATCTGATCCAAAAGTTTTATAGTAAGAGTAGTTATTTTTTTTCATGTATTTATTTGTATTACAGTTGTCTTTAAATTAGTTATATTAAAAAAAATTATTGAAAATTAAGCTGAGAGTACTACTTTGTACTATTTTACGAAATACATGATCTAAATTGTTATTTAACATAACCAAAAATACAATTTAACTCTTATTTAATAAATTAAGTAAACACTAAATTCAAAGTAATATTAACCCTTATTTATCTAAGATCACAACAATATGATGACTGTATGTAGGTAACTATACATAAAGTTTCCCTAAAAAAAAACTATACATAAAATATTTTTTTATTATCTTAATCACTAGCGATCTCAAATTAGATTGTACTTTTTAGAAAAATTAAAAAGTATTTTTTAAAAGAAGAAATTACACTTACTATGGGATTTTAAAGATTTTATGTTAAATATGACACTTTTAAGTTTGATTAATTTATATTGTTATACACGAAATTTGGCTACCATTTTAATGGAGGACACGTGTCAAGAGAATATAGATCGATGCGTGTAACGGTAATTACATTTAATGGAATAACTTATTAAATGCGAAAGTGATAGAGTATAATTGCAACTTGTTGACTATAAGGTCCTATGCGAGATAAAGATATACAAATTGTTGCCTCATATATAAACGAGAAACCATACGACATTGGATGCACAAGGCGAAACATCAACTTCGTTATGCCAAGGAAGACGAAAGCGATGCATAATGACTGTGAATACACTTAGCGTATAATATACAAACTAAGTATAACAGTCGGACAAACCCAAACAACTAATAGTGAGGCGCTTATCTCACTATAGGAAGGCATACTCATGATACTTTTACCAATCAGCTTCAGATATCTTTTAGTGAGGTTATTAATTTTAGCGAATCAATTCTCTCGAGCAGAAGCTGACATTCGAATGATGACTGTTGAAGTACTCTTTGTTATTAAGAACTGCGATTGTCAAAATGAAGTGTTATGCTTTCAAGCAAAGAAGCTACGAAGCGTACATCATCAACCTCGGAAAGATAGGAGAAAAGCTTCAGCTCGCTATCAAGGTCATTGGTACTGAGTTCCTGTTGAGATATCCCAGAACGTCATGATTTAAAATGTGTTTAATACACGATCATTTTGACCTAGTAAAAGCAGATTTATCACAATTGTGTGATATTTAAAATTAAATATTAACCGCATTTATACCACGTGATATGTAATCAAACCCCATAATTTCAGGGGATAATTGTTGTAAAGATTACAGTCAACTCTGTAATTAACTCCCTGACTATGAAATTATAAATAGAGGCAAGTTATACTGAAAAAAAGACGAAAAAACCATAAAAAAAGGCTCTGAAAAATCATCAGAAATCTAGTAAGATTGACTCGTGGACTATGCAGAATTTTAATTGCAAAACCACGTAAAAAAACCTTTGTGTTCATATTATTTTCTATACTGTTTTTATTTTTCTGTGAAAGTTTATCATTCAGGCTCAAATTTAGTTAACGAAAACCTGCGTTAACAATTTGTTGCTTTCATTGAGAGCCTTCGTGAAAAAGCTCAGAAAAAACCCTCCTTAAATAATAATAAAAAAAAACCATCTTCTTCATGGCTGAAAATCCAAAAAATATTAATACACCACATGAAGAAGCTCATCATCGTCCTGGAAAAGAACCCATGGGCTCCAGAAGGCCTTCCAACCCACAGTCTAAAAAATATATAATATTTAAGCTATCTTATTTTGTTAAAATATTTATATTTCTTATATATTTTTATTTTTATATATCTATTATATACTTGAGTTTTTTATTTTTTCTGTGATAAAAATATAGTTTAAAAATATTATAAATTATTTTTATAAATGTATATAAATTTCTAATTTGGGAAAAAATATAAAAAATAAAAGTTTTGTATAACATAAGTTTTTATACATCTGTAGTTATAATTTGATGATAATAATATTATTATTATTATGATAGAATCTTCATAATTTACTACAACACTTTAAAATTAATAATTTACCAAACACTCGGTTCAAAATTTTTCAATAATTTTACTGTAGTTATTTTTTTTCACGATACAAATACAACTGTTTTTTCTCACGGCACAACTATACTAAAGTGGTCGTACGATCCATGGTGTCACGTTTCATCTAAATAGCTAGAGATATTGCATTAGTTTTACCATGACACAGCTAGATTTTTGTTTTTCATTTTTTTATAAATTTAATCACACCCAACATAATATTTAGCGGGATAAGTTGAAAAATATATATATTTTTTTTCTGTATTCATTAATCAAAAATACTCTCATATTGTTGTTTTATTAAAATATACTCATTTTTTAGAGTGGATTGCCTAATATACTCTCTCTTTACTTAAGTCTAGCATATAATTTACATTAATTTAAAGGATCTAATGGAGACATCATCTATAAAAGGGGGTATATCTAAAAAAAAATATGAAAATAGAGATAAAAATTAAAACAAATAAAGTAAAGTGTGTATACAATGTAATTTTCTCATATTTAGCATTAGATTATTATTATTTTTTATTTATTTTTAAGGGGGCTAATTATAGGGAAATTTACATGGTATACTAATTTTTGTTATGTTCTTACAAAAATACTGCCAGGTGGTATTTTTTACTTTTTTATTGTGTTTTTTTAATAAGTTTATACTGCAGTATAGTATGTTAAGTTTTCACTGGTGTTCTACTAGTGTTTTCTAGTTGTTTACTTTTGTTTTCAGTTGTTTTATTTTGTGTTCTACTGGTGTTTTATAAAAACACAGTATTTTTAAAAACTTTTCCGTGTGATAGTATTTTTGTAAAATTCAACCAAAATTTTAGTATTTTTGTAAGTTTCCCTAATCATATATACAATTTTCTTTTATCTAATTTAATTGTGTTATTTTTTTTTAAGTAATTTAGGTTATGAGTTTGAAATAAATTGTACTCAGTAGATATTTTAAATAATAAGCTTGAATCCACCCACACACAAGCACGTAATATACATTTTAATATTATAATCTACTATTAAAATTTTATATTTAATTTTGCAAGTTTTATAAATCAATTAAATATAAATTCCAAAGGAAATTATAAGTAACAGAAAGACTCAACTTTTTTTTTTAATATATTTATATAAAAAGATTTTTTTAATAATCCTTACCAATATAAAAATGAATAAATGTTTGTCTTTGTTTTAATCTAATAAATAAAGAGATTTTTTTTTTCTTTTTTACCGTGCGGTAGATTTTTTTTAAAAGATACTAATGGTTTATGTTTTATGGTTGTTTTATAAAAATATGGTATTTTTTAAAGAAAAAATCCATGAGCAGTAAAATTATAAAATTTTGCTCAAAATCCGATATTTTTGTAAAACTTCCTAAATAAAAATTAATAACTAGTTGTTGGGATTGTGGGTTTGTGAGATGTGGGACTAAGGGAGGGACGCGGTCTTTTTTTTTCTTTTTTTTTTTTTTAAATAAAAAAAAAAAGATATGTTTAAATAAAAGATATTTTCCTTACCAAAAAAAATAATAAAATAAAAGATATTTTTTTAAAAAAGTTAAATTACAATATAGTACGAATAGAAATATGATTTGATGATTATTAATAGGATAACCAGCTGATATATAAATAGAAATGAATGCATATATACTTATTATTATGTACGTTTAGTTTTCCTTCTAAATTCACAAAGGAAAGTGATATAGAACAGAGATTATTTTAATTAATCAATTAAATTAACACACATATCGTAATTATTAATTAATAATGGAAAAGAGAAGTGTGTTGAATCTACCGAGAATGATCGGGAGTGATTATGAACTAGGTAAGGAAATTGGCCAAGGCACATATGGTACTACTTACCTATGTCGACACTTAATAACCAATGAAACTCTAGCTTGCAAGGTCATCTCAAAGGCTAATATTACAACCCAGGTAATTTTATAATAATAAATTATACTAATTAACTATATTATGTAATTAAATAATAATAATAACAATGTATCCTTATATATAGGAGAAAATCGAGAATATATATCGTGAGTTGACCATCATGATGACATTGTCGGATCACCCGAACATTGTGAAGCTAAAGGCATTTCGTGAAGATGAAGACTTCTTTTACTTTATTATGGAGCTTTGTGAGGGAGGCGAGTTGTTTGATCGAATTGAGGCTAAAGACTACTTGACCGAGGCAGAGGCAGCCCCTGTGGCTAAGATGATAGCCAAGGCAGTTTGTATGTGCCATGTGGCTGGGGTCATACATAGAGATTTGAAGCCTGAAAACTTTTTGTTCCTTAACAACCAACCAGACTCGCCTCTCAAACTCATTGATTTTGGATTTTCTGTGTTTTTTAAACCTAATCAAAGGTTTTCAGATATAGTGGGGACTCTGTCTTATGTAGCTCCGGAAATGTTGAGCCAATGGAAGCGTCATGGACCAGAAGTGGATATTTGGAGTGCTGGAGTTATCATTTACATTATGTTATGTGGTCATTTCCCATTTTATCTTAATTCAGATTTAGATTTTGATAAAACTACTCAGACAACTTGTGCTATTTTAAAAGGAGACATAGACTTTGAAACACAACCGTGGCCTCAAATTTCTGAGAGTGCTAAGAGTCTTATTAGGCAAATGCTAGAGCGTGATCCAAAAAAGCGTTTGACTGCTCAACAAGTGCTTGGTAATTACTAATCTATGCATATATATTTTTTGTTTTGTAATGTGTCTTTCTAATTAATTTTATTTTCTTAATTAACTTTATTAATATTGGTTATTATGTTTATTATTGCAGAGCACCCTTGGATTCGAAATGCATAAAAGTACCAAATGATACTACTTTTCTTTTTGGTCTATCCATGGCATGGATAATAAAGAGTTCAATTCAAGATGATGAAGACGAAAATATACTCTTGTCTTAATTAATAATCATTTACTGTTATGTATATTTATATTTTATCACCCTTTGTTTTATTTGTATTAATATTGATTATTTCACAACATTCTATTTCGTTTGCAGCATTTATTTCAACTTCAACTTTTTATTTATTCATACATGTATGTGTGTTTTTCTACTTAATTAATTAATTTCTGTACAATTACAACAAACAAATGTTTTCAGTTCTCTTATTCAAAATATAAATAAGTAAATTTTCAGTTCTCAACCTAGCTAGCTATATAAGTACCAATAACTCAACTAATAATTACTACTCTTTCTTCATTCTTCAAAGAATATAAAATATCGTATTATTAGAACTAAAAAAAGCACGCACTAAATTTAGTTTCTGTATGTTAACATAACTTTCACTTAATTTAGTTAGTTAATTGTTTTCTTTTCAGTTCTGTTTTCTGTTTTGGTATAGCTTTGTTTAGCTCTTGCATTGTCCAATACTTATATTGTATTGTGGTTATAAATAAAGGATCTCTCAATTATGAGAGATAAGCGTTTCTTCTTCTTCTTACTTTCTCTGATTTTACCATCTTCCTAAGCTTGCTCTAGTTAAGCTTCTACATGGTATTAGTCGCCTCCAATGAAATCCTCGAGCAATACCTCCACTTCTTCTAATCATGCTAATCATGGTAAAAGTGGAGTTACATCACTTAATCTCTTTAATGTTATCCATGAAAAGTACCGATTATTTAGTTTAAGAGAGCTATAAAAATCAGTAAAATGCTAAGTAGGACCAGTGCCAAAAATAATATAGCAGTCAAACATATTTGAATTAAAATTTAGAAGTGTTACTGTAGCGTCCTCGCTTCAAGCCTCCATTGGGCCCTTACACCCACGGACTAATGACTCTTATACACGAGTACGCCACTCTGGCTGCTTCCTGGGTTGATGACTGACCCTACAGACCAACACGAGTGTTTTCAGCGTGCTTTGTTCTCACTCACACGCATCCTGGGAAAACTTCCCAGGAGGTCGCCCATCCTTGAAATTGCTGCAGGCCAAGCACGCTTAACTGTGGAGTTCTTTCGAGATGGGCTACCGAAAAACAAGATGCACCTTGTTGATATAGGTAGTACCAATCAATCCATTTAAGCTCTCTTCAACTGTGTAGTCCCATACCTACACAGTCTGGGATTGCACAGCTTACCCGGTATTTCCCCTTACAGATCACGGGACTACTGACTGTCACAATTATTTGTAACGTCCCCGCTTCAAGCCTCCATTAGGACCTTCCACCCACGGAATAATGACTCTTATACACGAGTACGCCACTCTGGCTGCTTCCTAGATTGATGACTGACCCTACAGACCAACACGGGTGTTTCCAGCGTGCTTTTTCCTCACTCACACGCATCCTGGGAAAACTTCCCAGGAGGTCACCCATCCTGGAAATTGCTCCAAGCCAAGCACGCTTAACTGTGGAGTTCTTTCGAGATGGGCTACCGAAAAATAAGATGCACCTTGTTGATAAAGGTAGTACCAATCAATCCATTTAAGCTCTCTTCAACTGTGTAGTCCCATACCTACACAGTCTCAAAATCATCCCACTTGACCTTCCCCAAGCGGTGTGGGATTGCACAGCTTACCCGATGTTTCCCCTTACGAATCACGGGACTACTAGCTATTGGAATTTCTGTCTTTGTATGGTTTAATCTCCATGGAGATTCAGGTGTTTGTATCTTTTTCTCGATCCCATAAATGGGGCTAAAGCATTTATAATGATTTTTCTTTTTGACTTTTTTCTTTTGTTTTTGACAAATAGTAAAAAAAAAAATGGATTGTTAGAAATGAATAGACTGTTTAAGAAACCAGTTTTTGGATTGTGGGTTAATTAATTTTGTGATGATGATTATTTAGGTGGGTGAAGTAGGAGAACTCTCAGAGATATTCCAATGGAAAGGAGAGGTTCCAAAGGGATTGCCTGGTTG
This sequence comes from Cannabis sativa, assembly GCF_029168945.1. NCBI lineage: Eukaryota > Viridiplantae > Streptophyta > Magnoliopsida > Rosales > Cannabaceae > Cannabis > Cannabis sativa. The sequence goes on along the minus strand of NC_083604.1, from coordinate 79,294,076 downwards.
GAAAGAAGAGGAGAAAGTACACCTTGGAGAAGAGCTTTCTGATGTGTTGCTTTACCTAATTAGGCTTTCTGATATGTGTGGTGTTGATCTTGGTAAAGCTGCCCTTCGTAAGATTGGTCTTAATGCCATTAAGTACCCTGCTCCCAATAACAATAATAACAATAATAATGGCTCATCTTCTTAGGTTAATTAAAATTATCATTTTGAACTTTTATGCTGGTGGTGACTGTTATTGTGACTCTAAGCATCATCATGAGCTTTATCCATTGGAGATTTTAGTTTTTACATTTTGGGGTTAGAGATTGGTGTTTCATTTTTTGTGCTGTGTGATTTCTTAAAAGAGATCAGGCAATTGAAGCTCTTTATTCTCTACTCTTTTTATTAGTATATGCTATTTTTAATTTAATTATGGTACCCAATACTTTAGACATGTTACATATGGTCATGGTCGGAAGTTGGTATTTATTTACACCAACCAATATAATGTTCATCATCTTATTGAGATTTGATATTTGTTTATACCATTAGCAATATAGGATGTTCATCATTCTAAGATGTTCTTTAATATTTCTAGTCAACAATTTTTGAAGCTTACATATAAAAAGGCAACTCATTATTTTTTTAAAAAAATTATCATTTTTATACAAAAATTAGAAAAATGCTAAATTTTTTATTAGGCCTCACCTATCTAAGTGAGCACTTGGAGCACTCTCATGTTTTGCTCAATCTTTTAAAATACATAACTAAAACAAGCAAAAAAAAAAAAAAGTTATAAAAATCTATGGATTATTGGAAATAGAAGTTGTACTTAGCTATAATACTAGAGAACAAAGTAAGGTTTCATATGTGACTCTTAACACTTTTATAGAAACAAATTTAATCTAATTTTATTTGTGTACATGTGAGATTTTGTTAAAATAAAATTTAATAATAATCTGATCCAAAAGTTTTATAGTAAGAGTAGTTATTTTTTTTCATGTATTTATTTGTATTACAGTTGTCTTTAAATTAGTTATATTAAAAAAAATTATTGAAAATTAAGCTGAGAGTACTACTTTGTACTATTTTACGAAATACATGATCTAAATTGTTATTTAACATAACCAAAAGTACAATTTAACTCTTATTTAATAAATTAAGTAAAACACTAAATTCAAAGTAATATTAACCCTTATTTATCTAAGATCACAACAATATGATGAGTGTTTGTAAGTAACTATACATAAAGTTTCCCTAAAAAAAAAAACTATACATAAAATATTTTTTTTATTATCTTAATCACTAGCGATCTCAAATTAGATTATACTTTTTAGAAAAGTTAAAAAAGTGTTTTTTAAAAGAAGAAATTACATTTATTATGGGATTTTAAAAGTTTTTATGTTAAATATGACACTTTTAAGTTTGACTAATTTATATTGTTATACCCGAAATTCGGCTACCATTTCAATAGAAGACACGTGTCAAGAGAATATAGATCGATGCGTGTAACGGTAATTACATTTAATGGAATAATTATTAAATGCGAAAGTGGCAGATTATATCTGCAACTTGCTGACTATAAGGTCCTATGCGAGATAAAGATATACAAATTGTTGCCTCATATATTAACGAGAAACCATATGGCATTGGATGCACAAGGCGAGACATCAACTTCGTTACGCCAAGGAATACGAAAGCGATGCATAATGACAGTGAAAACACTTAGCGTATAATATACAAACTAAGTATAACAGTCGGACGGACCCAAATAACTAATAGCGAGGCGCTTATCTCACTATAGGAAGGCATACTCATGATACTTTTACCAATCAGCTTCAGATATCTTTTAGTGAGGTTATTAATTTTAGCGAATCAATTCTCTCAAGCAGAAGCTGACATTCGAATGATGACTGTTGAAGTACTCTTTGTTATTAAGAATTGCGATTGTCAAAATGAAGTGTTATGCTTTCAAGTAAAGAAGCTACGAAGCGTACATCATCAACCTCGGAGAGATAGAGAAAAAGCTTCAGCTCGCAATCAAGGTCATTGGTACTGAGTTCCTGTTGAGATATCCCAGAACGTTATGATTTAAAACGTGTTTAATACAAGATCATTTTGACCATGTAAAAGCGGATTTATCACAATTGTGTGATATTTAAATATTGACCGCATTTATACTACGTAATATGTAATCAAACCCCATGATTTCAGGGGATAATTATTGTAAAGATTACAGTCAACTCTGTAATTAACTCCCTGACTATGAAATTATAAATAGAGGCAAGTTATACTGAAAAAGGGATAAAAAAATTATAAAAAAAGGCTCTGAAAAACCATCAGAAATCTAATAAGATTGACTCGTGGACTATGCAGAATTTTAACTGCAAAATCACGTAAAAAACCTTTGTGTTCATATTATTTTTTAACTGTTTTTATTTTTCTGTGAAAGTTTATCATTTAGGCTCAAATTTGGTTAACGAAAATCTGCGTTAACAATTTGTTGCTTTCATTGAGAGCCTTCGTGAAAAAGCTCAGAAAAAACCCTCCTTAAATAATAAAAAAAAAAAACCATCTCCTTCATGGCTGAAAATCCAGAAAACATTAATACACCACATGAAGAATCTCATCACCGTCCTGGAAAAGAATATGGGCTCCAGAAGGCCTTCCAACCTACAGTCTAAAAAATATATAAAATTTAAGTTATCTTATTTTGTTTAAATATTTATATTTATTATATATTTTTATTTTTATATATCTGTTATATACTTGAGTTTTTTTTTGTCTGTGATAAAAGTATAGTTTAAAAATATTATAAATTATTTTTATAAATGTATATGAATTTATTTGGGAAAAAATATAAAAAATAAAAGTTTTGTATAACATAAGTTTTTATACATTTGTAGTTGTATAATTTGATTATAATATTATTATTATTATTATGATAGATTATTTTTTCTCACGGCACAACTATACTAAAGTGGCCGTACGATCCATAGTATCACGTTTCATCTAAATAGCTAGAGATATTGCATTAGTTTTACCATGACAGAGCTAGATTTTTGTTTTTCATTTTTTTTATAAATTTAATCACACCCAACATAATATTTAGCAGGATAAGTTGACAAATATATTTTTTTGTATTCATTAATCAAAAATACTCTCATATTGTTGTTTATTAAAATATACTCACTTTTTTGAGTGGATTGCCTAATATACTCTCTCTTTACTTAAGTATAGCATATAATTTACATTAACCTAAAGGGTCTTATAGAGACATCATCTATAAAAGGGGTATATCTACAAAAATATGAAAATGGAGGTAAAAATTAAAACAAATAAAGTAAAGTGAGTATACAATGTAATTTCCTCATATTTAGCATAAGATTATTATTATTTTTTATTTATTTTTTAAGGGGTCTAATTATAGGGAAATTTACATGGTGTACTAACTTTTGTCATTTTTTTACAAAAATACTGCCAGACGGTATTTTTTTACTTTTTCACTGTGTTTTTTTAATAAGTTTCATACTGCAGTATAGTGTGTTAAGTTTTCACTGGTGTTCTATTGGGGTTTTTTATTTGTTTTACTGTTGTTTTGAGTTATTCTGTTTTGTATTTTACTGGTGTTTGGTATTTTTGTAAAATTTAACTAAAATTTCAATATTTTTGTAAGTTTCCTTAATTATATGTACAATTTTCTTTTATCTAATTTAATTGTGTTATTTTTTTTTTAAGTAATTTAGGTTATGATTTTGAAATAAATTGTACTCAGTAGATATTTTAAATAATAAGCTTGAATCCACCCACACACAAGCACGTAATATACATATTAATATTATCTACTATTAAAATTTTATATTTAATTTTGCAAGATTTATAAATCAATTAATTATTAATTCGAAAGCAAATTATAAGTAACAGAAAGACGAGATTTTTTTTTTTCTTTTTTACGGTGCGGTAGATTTTTTTTAAAAGATAATAATGTTTTATGGTTGTTTTATAAAAATATGGTATTTTCTTAAAAAAATTCCATGAGCAGTAAAATTATAAAATTTTGCTCAAAATCTGATATTTTTGTAAAACTTCCTAAATAAATATTAATAACTAGTTGTTGGGATTGTGGGCTTGTGGGCTTGTGAGATGTGGGACTAAGGGATGGACGCGGTCTTTTTTTTTTTTTTTTGGAAATAAAAATAAAAAGATATGTTTAAATATGTTTAAATAAAAGATATTTTCCTTACAAAAAAAATAATAAAATAAAAGATATTTGTTAAAAAAAGTTAAATTACAATATAGTACGAATAGAAATATGATTTGAATATTTGATGATTATTATTAGGATAACCAGATATATAAATAGAAATGAATGCATCTATTATTATTATTATTTACGTTTTGTTTTGCTTCTAAATTCACAAGGGAAACTGATATAGAACAGAGATTATTTTAATTAATCAATTAAATTAACACACATATCGTAATTATTAATTAATAATGGAAAAGAGAGGTGTGTTGATCAATCAACCGAGAATGATCGGGAGTGATTATGAACTAGGTAAGGAAATTGGCCAAGGCACATATGGTACTACTTACCGATGTCGACACTTAATAACCAATGAAACTCTAGCTTGCAAGGTCATCTCAAAGGCTAATATTACAACCCAGGTAATTTTATAATAATAAATTATACTAATTAACTATATTATGTAATTAAATAATAATAATAACAATGTATCCTTATATATAGGAGAAAATCGAGAATATATATCGTGAGTTGACCATCATGATGACATTGTCGGATCACCCGAACATTGTGAAGCTAAAGGCATTTCGTGAAGATGAAGACTTCTTTTACTTTATTATGGAGCTTTGTGAGGGAGGCGAGTTGTTTGATCGAATTGAGGCTAAAGACTACTTGGCCAAGGCAGGCGGCCCTGTGGCTAAGATGATAGCCAAGGCAGTTTGTATGTGCCATGTGGCTGGGGTCATACATAGAGATTTGAAGCCTGAAAACTTTTTGTTCCTTAACAACCAACCAGACTCGCCTCTCAAACTCATTGATTTTGGATTTTCTGTGTTTTTTAAACCTAATCAAAGGTTTTCAGATATAGTGGGGACTCTGTCTTATGTAGCTCCGGAAATGTTGAGCCAATGGAAGCGTCATGGACCAGAAGTGGATATTTGGAGTGCTGGAGTTATCATTTACATTATGTTATGTGGTCATTTCCCATTTTATCTTAATTCAGATTTAGATTTTGATAAAACTACTCAGACAACTTGTGCTATTTTAAAAGGAGACATAGACTTTGAAACACAACCGTGGCCTCAAATTTCTGAGAGTGCTAAGAGTCTTATTAGGCAAATGCTAGAGCGTGATCCAAAAAAGCGTTTGACTGCTCAACAAGTGCTTGGTAATTACTAATCTATGCATATATATTTTTTGTTTTGTAATATGTCTTTCTAATTAATTTTATTTTCTTAATTAACTTTATTAATATTGGTTATTATGTTTATTATTGCAGAGCACCCTTGGATTCGAAATGCATAAAAGTACCAAATGATACTACTTTTCTTTTTGGTCTATCCATGGCATGGATAATAAAGAGTTCAATTCAAGATGATGAAGACGAAAATATACTCTTGTCTTAATTAATAATCATTTACTGTTATGTATATTTATATTTTATCACCCTTTGTTTTATTTGTATTAATATTGATTATTTCACAACATTCTATTTCGTTTGCAGCATTTATTTCAACTTCAACTTTTTATTTATTCATACATGTATGTGTGTTTTTCTACTTAATTAATTAATTTCTGTACAATTACAACAAACAAATGTTTTCAGTTCTCTTGTTCAAAATATAAATAAATAAATTTTCAGTTCTCAACCTAGCTAGCTATATAAGTACCAATAACTCAACTAATAATTACTACTCTTTCTTCATTCTTCAAAGAATATAAAATATCGTATTATTAGAACTAAAAAAAGCACGCACTAAATTTAGTTTCTGTATGTTAACATAACTTTCACTTAATTTAGTTAGTTAATTGTTTTCTTTTCAGTTCTGTTTTCTGTTTTGGTATAGCTTTGTTTAGCTCTTGCATTGTCCAATACTTATATTGTATTGTGGTTATAAATAAAGGATCTCTCAATTATGAGAGATAAGCGTTTCTTCTTCTTCTTACTTTCTCTGATTTTACCATCTTCCTAAGCTTGCTCTAGTTAAGCTTCTACATGGTATTAGTCGCCTCCAATGAAATCCTCGAGCAATACCTCCACTTCTTCTAATCATGCTAATCATGGTAAAAGTGGAGTTACATCACTTAATCTCTTTAATGTTATCCATGAAAAGTACCGATTATTTAGTTTAAGAGAGCTATAAAAATCAGTAAAATGCCAAGTAGGACCAGTGCCAAAAATAATATAGCAGTCAAACATATTTGAATTAAAATTTAGAAGTGTTACTGTAGCGTCCTCGCTTCAAGCCTCCATTGGGCCCTTACACCCACGGACTAATGACTCTTATACACGAGTACGCCACTCTGGCTGCTTCACAGGTTGATGACTGACCCTACAGACCAACACGAGTGTTTTCAGCGTGCTTTGTTCTCACTCACACGCATCCTGGGAAAACTTCCCAGGAGGTCGCCCATCCTTGAAATTGCTGCAGGCCAAGCACGCTTAACTGTGGAGTTCTTTCGAGATGGGCTACCGAAAAACAAGATGCACCTTGTTGATATAGGTAGTACCAATCAATCCATTTAAGCTCTCTTCAACTGTGTAGTCCCATACCTACACAGTCTGGGATTGCACAGCTTACCCGGTATTTCCCCTTACAGATCACGGGACTACTGACTGTCACAATTATTTGTAACGTCCCCGCTTCAAGCCTCCATTAGGACCTTCCACCCACGGAATAATGACTCTTATACACGAGTACGCCACTCTGGCTGCTTCCTAGATTGATGACTGACCCTACAGACCAACACGGGTGTTTCCAGCGTGCTTTTTCCTCACTCACACGCATCCTGGGAAAACTTTCCAGGAGGTCACCCATCCTGGAAATTGCTCCAAGCCAAGCACGCTTAACTGTGGAGTTCTTTCGAGATGGGCTACCGAAAAATAAGATGCACCTTGTTGATAAAGGTAGTACCAATCAATCCATTTAAGCTCTCTTCAACTGTGTAGTCCCATACCTACACAGTCTCAAAATCATCCCACTTGACCTTCCCCAAGCGGTGTGGGATTGCACAGCTTACCCGATGTTTCCCCTTACGAATCACGGGACTACTAGCTATTGGAATTTCTGTCTTTGTATGGTTTAATCTCCATGGAGATTCAGGTGTTTGTATCTTTTTCTCGATCCCATAAATGGGGCTAAAGCATTTATAATGATTTTTCTTTTTGACTTTTTTCTTTTGTTTTTGACAAATAGTAAAAAAAAAAATGGATTGTTAGAAATGAATAGACTGTTTAAGAAACCAGTTTTTGGATTGTGGGTTAATTAATTTTGTGATGATGATTATTTAGGTGGGTGAAGTAGGAGAACTCTCAGAGATATTCCAATGGAAAGGAGAGGTTCCAAAGGGATTGCCTGGTTGGAAAGAAGAGGAGAAAGTACACCTTGGAGAAGAGCTTTCTGATGTGTTGCTTTACCTAATTAGGCTTTCTGATATGTGTGGTGTTGATCTTGGTAAAGCTGCCCTTCGTAAGATTGGTCTTAATGCCATTAAGTACCCTGCTCCCAATAACAATAATAACAATAATAATGGCTCATCTTCTTAGGTTAATTAAAATTATCATTTTGAACTTTTATGCTGGTGGTGACTGTTATTGTGACTCTAAGCATCATCATGAGCTTTATCCATTGGAGATTTTAGTTTTTACATTTTGGGGTTAGAGATTGGTGTTTCATTTTTTGTGCTGTGTGATTTCTTAAAAGAGATCAGGCAATTGAAGCTCTTTATTCTCTACTCTTTTTATTAGTATATGCTATTTTTAATTTAATTATGGTACCCAATACTTTAGACATGTTACATATGGTCATGGTCGGAAGTTGGTATTTATTTACACCAACCAATATAATGTTCATCATCTTATTGAGATTTGATATTTGTTTATACCATTAGCAATATAGGATGTTCATCATTCTAAGATGTTCTTTAATATTTCTAGTCAACAATTTTTGAAGCTTACATATAAAAAGGCAACTCATTATTTTTTTAAAAAAATTATCATTTTTATACAAAAATTAGAAAAATGCTAAATTTTTTATTAGGCCTCACCTATCTAAGTGAGCACTTGGAGCACTCTCATGTTTTGCTCAATCTTTTAAAATACATAACTAAAACAAGCAAAAAAAAAAAAAAAAGTTATAAAAATCTATGGATTATTGGAAATAGAAGTTGTACTTAGCTATAATACTAGAGAACAAAGTAAGGTTTCATATGTGACTCTTAACACTTTTATAGAAACAAATTTAATCTAATTTTATTTGTGTAGATGTGAGATTTTGTTAAAATAAAATTTAATAATAATCTGATCCAAAAGTTTTATATTTTATAATAAGACTAGTTATTTTTTCATGTATTTATTTCTATTACAATTGTCTTTAAATTAGTTATGTTAAAAAAATTATTGAAAATTAAGTTGAGAGTACTACTTTGTACTATTTTACGAAATACAAGATCTAAATTGTTATTTAAGATAACCAAAAGTACAATTTAACTCTTATTTAATAAATTAAGTAAAAACTAAATTCAAAGTAATATTAACCTTTATTTATCTAAGATCACAACAATATGATGAGTATATGTAAGTAACTATACATAAAGTTTCCTTAAAAAAAAAACTATACATAAAATATTTTTTTATTATCTTAATCACTAGCGATCTCAAATTAGATTATACTTTTTAAAAAAGTTAAAAAGTATTTTTAAAAAAAAGAAATTACACTTACTATGGGATTTTAAAAGTTTTTATATTAAATATGACACTTTTAAGTTTGACTAATTTATATTGTTATATCCGAAATTTGGCTACCATTTCAATGGAGGACACGTGTCAAGAGAATATAGATCGATGCGTGTAACGGTAATTACATTTAATGGAATAACTTATTAAATGCGAAAGTGATAGAGTATATTTGCAACTTGCTGACTATAAGGTCCTATGCGAGATAAAGATATACAAACTGTTGCCTCATATGTAAACGAGAAACCATACGACATTAGATGCACAAGGCGAGACATCAACTTCGTTACGCCAAGGAAGACGAAAGCGATGCATAATGACTGTGAAAATACTTAGCGTATAATATACAAACTAAGTATAACAGTCGGACGAACCCAAACAAGTAATAGCGAGGCGCTTATCTCACTATAAGAAGGCATACTCATGATGCTTTTACCAATCAGCTTCAGATATCTTTTAGTGAGGTTATTAATTTTAGCAAATCAGTTCTCTCGAGCAGAAGCTGACATTCGAATGATGACTGTTGAAGTACTCTTTGTTATTAAGAATTGTGATTGTCAAAATGAAGTGTTATGCTTTCAAGCAAAGAAGCTACGAAGCGTACATCATCAACCTCGAAAAGATAGGGGAAAAGCTTCAGCTCGCTATCAAGGTCATTGGTACTGAGTTCCTGTTGAGATATCCTAGAACGTTATGATTTAAAACATGTTTAATACACGATCATTTTGACCCAATAAAAGCAGATTTATCACAATTTTGTGATATTTAAATATTAACCGCATTTATACTACGTGATATGTAATCAAACCCCATAATTTCAGAGGATAATTGTTGTAAAGATTACAGTCAACTTTGTAATTAACTCCCTGACTATGAAATTATAAATAGAGGCAAGTAATACTGAAAAAGGGACGAAAAAACCATAACAAAAAGGGTTTGAAAAACCATCAGAAATCTAATAAGATTGACTCGTGGACTATGCAGAATTTTAACTGCAAAATCACGTAAAAAAACCTTTGTGTTCATATTATTTTCTATACTATTTTTTATTTTTCTGTGAAAGTTTATCATTCAGGCTCAAATTTGGTTAATGAAAATTTGCGTTAACAATTTGTTGCTTTCATTGAGAGCCTTCGTGAAAAAGCTCAGAAAAAACCCTCCTTAAATAAAAAAGAAAAAAAACCATCTCCTTCATGGATGAAAATCAAGAAAACATTAATACACCACATGAAGAAGCTCATCATCGTCCTGGAAAAGAATCCATGGGCTCCAAAAGGCCTTCCAACCCACAGTCTAAAAGATATATAATATTTAAGTTATCTTATTTTGTTTAAATATTTATATTTATTATATATTTTTATTTTTATATATATGTTATATACTTGAGTTTTTTATTTTTTCTGATAAAAATATAGTTTAAGAATATTATAAATTATTTTTATAAATGTATATGAATTTATATTTTAGGAAAAAATATAAAAAATAAAAATTTTGTATAACATAAGTTTTTATACATTTGTAGTTGTAATTTGATGATAATAATAATATTATTATTATTATTATGATAGAATCTTCATAATTTACTACAACACTTTAAAATTAATAATTTACCAAACACTCGGTTCGAATTTTTTCAATAATTTTACTGTAGTTATTTTTTTTCACGACACAAATACAACTGTTTCTTCTCACGGCACAACTAGACTAAAGTGGTCGTACGTACGATCCATAGTATCACGTTTCATTTAAATAGCTAGTCTTTCAAAAAAAAAATCTAAATAGCTAGAGATATTGCATTAGTTTTACCATGACAGACCTAGATTTTTGTTTTTCATTTTTTTTATAAATTTAATCATACCCAACATAATATTTAGCGAGATAAGTTGAAAAATACATTTTTTTGTATTCATTAATTAAAAATACTCTCATATTATTGTTTTATTAAAATATACTCACTTTTTTTGAGTGGATTGCCTAATATACTCTCTCTTTACTTAAGTCTAGCATATAATTTACATTAACTTAAAGGATCTAATGGAGACATCATCTATAAAAGGGGGTAAATCTGAAAAAAAAAATATGAAAATAGAGGTAAAAATTAAAACAAATAAAGTAAAGTGGGTATACAATGTAATTTCCTCATATTTAGCATTATATTATTATTTTTTATTTATTTTTAAGGGAGCTAATTATAGGGAAATTTACATGTTATACTAATTTCTTTTCATTTTTTTTACAAAAATACTGACAGACGGTATTTTTTACTTTTTTATTATATTTTTTTTAGTAAGTTTCATACTGCAGTATAGTATGTTAAGTTTTCACTGGTGTTCTACTGGTGTTTTTTAGTTGTTTTACTGTTGTTTTGAGTTGTTCTGTTTTGTATTTTACTGGTGTTTTATAAAAATACAGTATTTTTAAAAACTTTTCCGTGTGACAATATTTTTTGTAAAATTCAACCAAAATTTTAGAAATTTTGTAAGTTCCCCTAATTATATATACAATTTTCTTTTATCTAATTTAATTGTGTTATTTTTTTTTTAAGTAATTTAGGTTATGAGTTTGAAATAAATTGTACTAAGTAGATATTTTAAATAATAAGCTTGAATCCACCCACACACAAGCACCTAATATACATGTTAATATTATAATCTACTATTAAAATTTTATATTTAATTTTGCAAGTTTTATAAATCAATTAAATATAAATCGAAAGCAAATTATAAGTAACAGAAAGACTCAACTTTTTTTTTTTAATATATTTATATAAAAAGATTTTTATAATAATCCTTACCAATATAAAATTAAATAAATGTTTGTCTTTGTTTTAATCTAATAAATAAAGAGAATTTTTTTTTCTTTTTTTACGGTGCGGTAGATTTTTTTTTTAAAAGATACTAATGTTTTATGGTTGTTTTATAAAAATATGGTATTTTTAAAAAAAAATTCATGGGCAGTAAAATTATAAAATTTTGCTCAAAATCCGATATTTTTGTAAAATTTTCTAAATAAATATTAATAACTAGTTGTTGGGATTGTGGGCTTGTGAGATGTGGGACTGACGCGGTCTTTTTTTTTTTTTTTTTTTGGAAATAAAAAAAAAAGATATGTTTAAATAAAAGATATTTTCCTTACAAAAAAATAATAAAATAAAAGATATTTTTTTAAAAAAAAGTTAAATTACAATATAGTACGAATAGAAATATGATTTGATGATTATTATTAGGATAACCAGCTGATATATAAATAGAAATGAATGCATATATACTTATTATTATGTACGTTTAGTTTTCCTTCTAAATTCACAAAGGAAAGTGATATAGAACAGAGATTATTTTAATTAATCAATTAAATTAACACACATATCGTAATTATTAATTAATAATGGAAAAGAGAAGTGTGTTGAATCTACCGAGAATGATCGGGAGTGATTATGAACTAGGTAAGGAAATTGGCCAAGGCACATATGGTACTACTTACCTATGTCGACACTTAATAACCAATGAAACTCTAGCTTGCAAGGTCATCTCAAAGGCTAATATTACAACCCAGGTAATTTTATAATAATAAATTATACTAATTAACTATATTATGTAATTAAATAATAATAATAACAATGTATCCTTATATATAGGAGAAAATCGAGAATATATATCGTGAGTTGACCATCATGATGACATTGTCGGATCACCCGAACATTGTGAAGCTAAAGGCATTTCGTGAAGATGAAGACTTCTTTTACTTTATTATGGAGCTTTGTGAGGGAGGCGAGTTGTTTGATCGAATTGAGGCTAAAGACTACTTGACCGAGGCAGAGGCAGCCCCTGTGGCTAAGATGATAGCCAAGGCAGTTTGTATGTGCCATGTGGCTGGGGTCATACATAGAGATTTGAAGCCTGAAAACTTTTTGTTCCTTAACAACCAACCAGACTCCCCTCTCAAACTCATTGATTTTGGATTTTCTGTGTTTTTTAAACCTAATCAAAGGTTTTCAGATATAGTGGGGACTCTGTCTTATGTAGCTCCGGAAATGTTGAGCCAATGGAAGCGTCATGGACCAGAAGTGGATATTTGGAGTGCTGGAGTTATCATTTACATTATGTTATGTGGTCATTTCCCATTTTATCTTAATTCAGATTTAGATTTTGATAAAACTACTCAGACAACTTGTGCTATTTTAAAAGGAGACATAGACTTTGAAACACAACCGTGGCCTCAAATTTCTGAGAGTGCTAAGAGTCTTATTAGGCAAATGCTAGAGCGTGATCCAAAAAAGCGTTTGACTGCTCAACAAGTGCTTGGTAATTACTAATCTATGCATATATATTTTTTGTTTTGTAATGTGTCTTTCTAATTAATTTTATTTTCTTAATTAACTTTATTAATATTGGTTATTATGTTTATTATTGCAGAGCACCCTTGGATTCGAAATGCATAAAAGTACCAAATGATACTACTTTTCTTTTTGGTCTATCCATGGCATGGATAATAAAGAGTTCAATTCAAGATGATGAAGACGAAAATATACTCTTGTCTTAATTAATAATCATTTACTGTTATGTATATTTATATTTTATCACTCTTTGTTTTATTTGTATTAATATTGATTATTTCACAACATTCTATTTCGTTTGCAGCATTTATTTCAACTTCAACTTTTTATTTATTCATACATGTATGTGTGTTTTTCTACTTAATTAATTAATTTCTGTACAATTACAACAAACAAATGTTTTCAGTTCTCTTGTTCAAAATATAAATAAATAAATTTTCAGTTCTCAACCTAGCTAGCTATATAAGTACCAATAACCCAACTAATAATTTCATTCTTCAAAGAATATAAAACATCATATTATTAGAACTAAAAAAAGCACGCACTAAATTTAGTTTCTGTATGTTAACATAACTTTCACTTAATTTAGTTAGTTAATTGTTTTCTTTTCAGTTTTGTTTTCTGTTTTGGTATAGCTTTGTTTAGCTCTTGCATTGTCCACTTGTATTGTATTGTGCTTATAAATAAAGGATCTCTCAATTATGAGAGATAAGTGTTTCTTCTTCTTCTTACTTTCTCTGATTTTACCATCTTCCTAAGCTTGCTCTAGTTAAGCTTCTACATGGTATTAGTCGCCTCCAATGAAATCCTCGAGCAATACCTCCACTTCTTCCAATCATGCTAATCATGGTAAAAGTGGAGTTACATCACTTAATCTCTTTAATGTTATCCATGAAAAGTACCGATTATTTAGTTTAAGAGAGCTATAAAAATCAATAAAATGCCAAGTAGGACCAGTGCCAAAAATAATATAGCAGTCAAACATATTTAAATTAAAATTTAGAAGTGTAACATTAACATCATCTTTCTAATAAAAATAAACCCCCTCCTAGACCTACCCGCGAAACCTTAAGTTCATTATTAAAATAGAAAGCATGACAAAAACGAGAAATTACATTAGAAATAAGTTTAGTTTCCATAATAAATAATATACGAGGAGATTACTCTTTGACAAGCAAACAAAGATGATGGAATGCGCTCGAATTCTCAGACCTCACGCATTCCAACTAATGATTTTCACTGCAGAATTGTCTAACAAACTACCCGAAAGATTTATTTCAGGACTGGAAACACTCTGGTTTGGCTCATCTACAGGAGACAAAGTTGGAGAGAACAAGGCTTGCTTAGGTCCCCTGCATCTTTTCAAAGTTTTCCTCATAGAGAGGCTATCAGATTGTCTCTTTAAGATTCGATTTGGGGATGCATTTTCTTTATCTGCAAACTGCTTCATAGTTGAACATATGACAGCATCTGTTGCTGCAATGGTGGTCATTTGCAGAGGCTTGAAACCAGGTGCATCATGAGGAGTGTAATCATGGATGGAATTGGAGGATAAGTGACAATGGTGCCAACATATGGTATGTAAAGATCAGAAAGATCATCTACATCCAGAGCCTTCAATGCTATAGTTTATTTTCTTTCTTGACCAATATATTATGGATATTTTACAATTTTGTATACATTATTTTAATTAATTATAAAATATGAGCAAAAAAATTTATTACCATTTTCTCATACATTTTTCTATATAATTAATTTTTTTTTTTCAATTTTTGATATAATATATATGGTAATAATTATTGATTGTTATATATATGGTAATATTTGCTATGTTTATTTTTATGTTTACAATTATAATAAACATACCAATAATATAAAACATTTTATATATGTGTTTATTTTATTTTCTATTAATTAAACATACTAATTTAATAAACAAAATAAATAATATTCACATAGGTTTATTTTATCACTCTATGTGTGTTATGTTTATTTTTTAGTAATTGTTTAGAAAATAAATAATCTATATAAAAAAATTGTTTATCTTTATCTTTTTTTTTTTATTGTGTCATGTTTATTTTTTCTAGTTAAATAATTTTAGGAGTTTATAAAGCTATGTTTGTTTATTTATTTTTTGATGTAAAAATTATACTTCAGTAGAAAATTCGTTCACTAACTCATTAGAAAATAATCAATATATAGAAACAATAGAAAGAAAAAAAAATACTAATTGGCTATGTCTATTTTTATTTTTACAATTATAATAAACATAGTAATAATATAAAATACTTTATATATATATATATTTATTTTTTTTATTTATTAAACATACTAATTTAATAAACAATATAATAATATTCACATATGTTTATTATATCACTCTATGTGTCATGTTTATTTTTCGTAATTTTAAGTATTGATTTATAATTATATATATTAATGTTTAAAATTTTGATATTGTATTTATTAAAAAAAATCTTATTAAATTATAATAATTCATCCTAAAATAGATAATAAACTTTTATTTTTTAATAAAAAAATATTTAACTTGTTTATTTTTATAAAATTGTTTATTTTGAGTTTTAATAAACATATTGTTTTATTTAATGATTAAAATGTATGGTTTCATGTAATAAGTTTTCAAAATGTATAAGTTTTTAAAATAATTTTTTTTTGCACATTTTTTGTAATTATGTTATTTTTGTTGTACAATTATGAAAAAAGCCCATATATTATTATGTATTTTTCTTATACTTCATATGCAATATTTAATTATTTTTAAAATAATAAAAAATCACATATCTATTAATTCCTAACCTACATTAAAACCACAACCTTAATAATTCCCACATCAACGTCTTCTTCTGTGAGGGGTTCAAGAGCAATCGTCTGAGAGTGGTTCGGTTCGGCTTAACGACGTCCTCCGTTTCAGATTTTTGTTTTCATTTATTAATTTACTATTACTAGTTTAATTCCAATTAATGTTTTTATAGGTTTAGAATTATAAGGAGTTCATTCTTTAATTAATTTTAATGCTGTGATCGTATTTACGTGTTGAAACTAATTTAGTTTTTCCATTAGTCTTGTCTTATGGTTCTTTAGTCTTGTCTTTTGACATAGTTTTTTACTCTTTTTCTTTTAGTTTTTTCTGGTTCGAGTCTTGTCTTTTGGCATGGGTTGTGTAGCTCAGAATCATCATAGTGTTATGATAGAAGCATTCAAGAAGGAAAAGATTGGATGTGTTCAACCCAAAATTGCTGAGATAATACGCATTAAAGAAGCATTGAGTTGGTTTGCAACTCATTTGTGGAAAGATCAGAAAGATCATCTACATCCAGAGCCTTCAATGCTATAGTTTATTTTCTTTCTTGACCAATATATTATGGATATTTTACAATTTTGTATACATTATTTTAATTAATTAATGATGCCAACATATGGTATGTAAAGATCAGAAAGATCATCTACATCCAGAGCCTTCAATGCTATAGTTTATTTTCTTTCTTGACCAATATATTATGGATATTTTTTTATACTTTATATGCAATATTTAATTATTTTTAAAATAATAAAAAACCACATATCTATTAATTCCTAACCTACATTAAAACCACAACCCTAATAATTCCCACATCAACGTCTTCTTCTGTGAGGGGTTCAAGAGCAGTCGTCTGAGAGTAGTGGTTCGGTTCGGCTCAACGACGTCCTTCGTTTCAGATTTTTTTTTTCATTTATTAATTTACTATTATTAGTTTAACTCCAATTAATATTTTTATGGGGTTAGAATTATAAGGAGTTCATTCCTTAATTAATTTTAATGTTGTGATCGTATTTATGTGTTGAAAGTAATTTAGTTTTTTCATTACTCTTGTCTTTTTACATGGTTCTTTAGTCTTGTCTTTTGACATGGTATTTTAGTCTTTTTCTTTTAGTTTTTTCTGGTTCGAGTCTTGTCTTTTGGCATGGGTTGTGTAGCTCAGAATCATCATGGTGCTATGGTAGAAGCATTCAAGAAGGGGAAGATTGGATGTGTTCAACCCGAAATTGCTGAGATAATAGGAATTAAAGAAGCATTGAGTTGGATTGCAACTCATTCGTGGGATAGTGTCATGTTGGAAACAGATAGCTTGGTGTGTGTCCAAGCGATTCAGAGCGATATTTTATGCCTTCACAATTTGTGTTTTGTAAAACGATCTGCAAATAAGCTGGCTTGGCTCATTACTTGGCAAGAGACTCTTTTTTCTCTATAGGTCGTGTGCTTCAGTTGGAGGACTGTTCCTCTGAACTGCGTTCTATTGTTTTGAACGAATTTATTAATTAATATATCTTATGATTTTTATTCAAAAAAAAATTATTTTAAAAAAAATTATTTATTAAATTAAATGACATTTTTGAAATCATAATACACTAATTAAAAATAAATTAAAAAATACAACTAAATATATGTGCATTGCACGTAACTTCAATCTAATATATACATATCAAAACTTATTTTTTTACTTATATTTTTGTAAATAACCCACAAAAAGAGATTATTTCAAAAAATACACAAAAAAACAATAAAAAAAAAATTACAAAAATACTGAATTTTAAATATTTTTACGGTTTTTAATATTTTATTTACATAAAATAAAGTCTTTTGATGTATTTTTATGTTGTACTAGTCTTGTTATTTTATTGTTAGTTTTTATTATTTGTGTATTATTTTTTTATGTTGTTTCGATATTACTTTCTAGTTATTTTTATGTAATTTTTTTATTATTTTTGTATTGTTTAATGTAAGAACAGCATAAATATGTAAAAAAAAAAAAAGGAATTTTTTCTATAATAAACTAAAAATGGAACTAGTTTACATTTATGACCCCAAAAAGGGAAATAAACAAAAATAGAAACTAAAAGTTGTTAAATTACAAAAATACCAGCCAAGGAAAATGGAAGCCTCCATCTTCTTCGTGACCCAGCGGACGAATCCCAACAACCCATTCTCAACCATTTTCCTTCCAAAACCAGGAAAATCAGATCTAAAAAAAATGTAGATCTCAAGGGAAAACAATTTAAATCCCGAAAATCCAAATACAAAAACAGAAAGAAAAAAAATCATCCAACCTCCATTGTTGTACAAAAAAAACTCAAAAACAACATTCAGTCAAAAAAGCAAATCGCGTTCAGAGATGAAGAATCAAATAGAAGGAGATCTGGAAATCATTGAAACTCACTCATGATTGAATTAGAGAAAGAATTGAAGGTAATAAAATATGAAAAAACAAGCATCATCTAAGCTTTCAAAAAAAAAAAACCAGAAAGCAACCACAAAACAACATTTTAAAAACACCCAGACATAAACAGCCTAAAAGATGAACAATTGGGAAAAAATATACTAACAACAATCTGCAAAACATGAAATTACTAAAAAAATTGTTCACTGTGAAATAAAATTAAACAACACTAAAACTACTAAAACTAAACATTAAAACAACTGTTTAGAAAAGGACAATAGAACACTAAAATAACAATCAAACAACGAATTAAAAATAAGGAAAAAATGTTATTAAAACTTAAAACCTTCGTACAAAAAATGAGAACAAAAACAACAATAATCCCTAAAAAATTACATTTAAAACTTAAAAACAACTAATAAGAAAACCCAAACTGACAAAAAGAAAAATAGTGTAGTTTGGTTAAATGATGCTAAAAACTATTTAATAGCAGTAACAAAACCAAAAAAAAAAAAAAACTAAAAAAACAAAAATGAGAACAAAAACAAAATAAAAAATAACGGTTAATTAAAAATTTAACTTAAAAAAATAAAAAAAAATTCAAGGTAAACAACTCTTGGGTTTAACTTTAGGCTTCACTTCCAAATGAGAAACTTCATCCTCGAAGTCAAAATCGGAGAGAACCTAAAACGTTATGGAGAAAAAAAATTGAAACACAAAACAGCAAACGAAAAACAAAACAACAAGAAAAAAACTAAAAAAAAATCAAAAAACAACCCAACTTACATCCTTGACAAATCTCGAAGATTTGGTTCTCTTTGCCTTACAAGATTCAATCTTAGCTGGAAAAATCTTTTTTTAGAACCAGATGGCTCTGCAGCATCACTCATTCCCTTCTTTGCAATGTCTTTCAAACCCATTTTAGGATCGTAGCATAGATGGGAGTTTGAAATCCGTGGGTTAGGGCTTCACAGGGGATGATAGTGGGTTATGGAAAAAAAAAAAAAAAACTAACAGAAAATAAAAGAAAAATTTAAAAAAATGAATGAAAGAGAAGAAGGTGGAAGAGATGGAGTGTAATATTGGAGATGAAAGAGAAGAAGGTGGAAGAGATGGAGTGTAATATTAGAGAAAACCTATGACATAAGCATGCATAGGTATTTGTGTAATTATCAAACTTTTTAAATATAATATTGAAAAATAATTTTTTTAAAAATGTTTAAATAATCGAATAAAGATAAAAATGTAAAAAAAAAAATGGCAAAAAAAGATACCAAGTGTAAAAATCCCAAAAAAAAAATCTATAAAAATAAAAGTGTAAAAAATTTACCAAAAATAATAATTTATTGGTAAATACCACACTTTGTGCTTACTTAAAATTTAATACCAAAAACTGATCAAAATTTTGACTTAACATTAATTTAGCCTTGAAATGTATCGGGACAAAATAAATTTAGTACGTAAAAAAATAGGATAAGTTGATCAATAGCACTTTTTTTATCTATTAATAAAAAATACTTTCATATTATATTTTATTAAAATCTATTTTTATAAGTGGGTTACTAAATATATTCTTGTCCTCCACTTAAATATAGTACATGATTTATAAGTGAGTACATTAACTTAAGGAGTATAATGAAAATATCATTTTATAAAAGTAATTAAATTGGAAATAAAAGTAAATTAAAACAAATAAATAAAGTGAGTATACCATGTAATTTCTTCAAAAAAAAAAAAAAAAATTGTATGTGTATTTCATCTAGAGTTTAAAATGAAAAAATAAATATATATATATGGTTAAAATTTTGTAAATATCGTACGTTTTGCAAGTTTTATAAATTAATTAAATAAGATTGAAAACAAATAGTTCGGTAATTAATCCAAGACTCAGTTTTTTAATATTTTTCTTTAATTATACAAAAAGATAATGAATTCCAATTAATTCGGCTAATTTAATTGTTTAAAATATTGTGATTTTCTTTTTACTATCAAACTAAATTAAATTAGGAATCTTGATATTATTTATATTTATATATTCAAGAAAAAATTATCTATATCCTTTAAATTACGCCTAAAGTACGTATGATAATTAGATATCATTTAAATTTCAGCAAAAACTTCTCTCACAAAAAAATCAGCAACATTAATATATCATTTACAGATAATTATATATGATTGTATGTTCAATTAAAACTAGGATATATCTTTTAAAATTGAATTATATCATAGTTGGAATATAAATAGGATTTGGTGATATATCTTTTTAAAATTGAATTATATCATAGTTGGAATATAAATAGGATTTGGTAATCACTCGAGAATATATATAAATAGTAAGCAATGCACAGTGACTTGTTTACTTATGCTCGATTCATTTTCCTTTTAAATTTACTTACACAGATCAATATAATTAATCAAACTAAATTAAATTAAGATATCATAATTATTATTAATTAATATGGAGGATGTGTTGCATCAAAGGAGAATGATTGGAAATAAGTACGAACTGGGTTCTCAACTTGGCGAAGGGACATACGGTGTTACATACTTATGTCGAGACTTAGTGACCCACGAAACCCTAGCTTGCAAGGCCATCTCCAAAGCTCATATGGACACAAAGGTAATTAATATTATAATTAAAAATATATACTAATCAACTAGCAATAATAATAATAATAATAATAATTATAAAATGTTATTGTACATATATGTAGGAGGAAATTGAGAATATATATAATGAGGTGACTATCATGATGAAGTTGCCAGATCACCCAAACATTGTGAAGTTAAAAGCATTTTGTGAGGACAGAAACAACTTTTACCTAATTATGGAGCTTTGTAAAGGAGGCGAGTTGGTGGATCTAATTAAGGCTAAAAACTACTTGAGTGAGGCAGAGGCAGCTCCTGTGGCTAAGATGATAGTCAAGGCAATCATGACATGTCATACTAATGGGATCATGCATAGAGATTTGAAGCCTGAAAACTTGTTGTTCCTTAACAACAAACAAGACTCGCCTCTCAAACTCATTGATTTTGGATTTTCTGCCTTTTTTAAGGCTAATCAAAGGTTTTCAAATATAGTGGGGACTCTGTATTATGCAGCCCCAGAGATTTTGAGCAAATGGAAGTGTCATGGGCCAGAAGTGGATATTTGGAGTGCTGGAGTTATCATTTACATTATGTTGTGTGGTAATTTCCCATTTTATCCTGAATTCTCAGATGATTCAAGTTATGATCATAGCATTACTCAGATGAGTTGTGCTATTTTAAAAGGGGACATAGATTTTCAAACACAGCCGTGGCCTCGAATTTCTGAGAGTGCTAAGAGTCTTATAAGGCAAATGCTAGAGCGTGATCCAAAAAAGCGTTTAACTGCTCAACAAGTTCTTGGTAATTAACTACTACTAATCTATGAATATATATTTTTTGTTTTCTAATTATTAATTTTATTTTTTTTAATTAACTTTATTAATATTGGTTATTATGTTTATTATTGCAGAGCACCCTTGGATTCGAAATGCATAAAAGTACCAAATGATACTACTTTTCTTTTTGGTCTATCCATGGCATCGATAACAAAGAGTTCAATTCAAGATGATGAAGACGAAAATATACTCTTGTCTTAATTAATAATCATTTACTGTTATGTATATTTATATTTTATCACCCTTTGTTTTATTTGTATTAATATTGATTATTTCACAACATTCTATTTCGTTTGCAGCATTTATTTCAACTTCAACTTTTTATTTATTCATACATGTATGTGTGTTTTTCTACTTAATTAATTAATTTCTGTACAATTACAACAAACAAATGTTTTCAGTTCTCTTGTTCAAAATATAAATAAATAAATTTTCAGTTCTCAACCTAGCTAGCTATATAAGTACCAATAACCCAACTAATAATTACTACTCTTTCTTCATTCTTCAAAGAATATAAAACATCATATTATTAGAACTAAAAAAAGCACGCACTAAATTTAGTTTCTGTATGTTAACATAACTTTCACTTAATTTAGTTAGTTAATTGTTTTCTTTTCAGTTCTGTTTTCTGTTTTGGTATAGCTTTGTTGAGCTCTTGCATTGTCCACTTGTATTGTATTGTGGTTATAAATAATGGATCTCTCAATTATGAGAGATAAGCGTTTCTTCTTCTTCTTCTTCTTCTTCTTACTTTCTCTGATTTTACCATCTTCCTAAGCTTGCTCTAGCTAAGCTTCTACATGGTATTAGTCGCCTCCAATGAAATCCTCGAGCAATACCTCCACTTCTTCCAATCATGCTACTCATGGTAAAAAAAGAGTTACATCACTTAATCTCTTTAATGTTATCCATGAAAAGTACCGATTATTTAGTTTAAGAGAGCTATAAAAATCAGTAAAATGCCAAGTAGGACCAGTGCCAAAAATAATATAGCAGTCAAACATATTTGAATTAAAATTTAGAAGTGTTACATTAACATCATCTTTCTAATAAAAATAAACCCCCTCCTAGACCTACCCGCGAAACCTTAAGTTCATTATTAAAATAGAAAGCATGACAAAAACGAGAAATTACATTAGAAATAAGTTTAGTTTCCATAGTAAATAATATACGAGGAGATTACTCTTTGACAAGCAAACAAAGATGATGGAATGCGCTCGAATTCTCAGACCTCACGCATTCCAACTAATGATTTTCACTGCAGAATTGTCTAAGAAACTACCCGAAATATTTATTTCAGGACTGGAAACACTCTGGTTTGGCTCATCTACAGGAGACAAAGTTGGAGAGAACAAGGCTTGCTTAGGTCCCCTGCATCTTTTCAAAGTTTTCCTCATAGAGAGGCTATCAGATTGTCTCTTTAAGATTCGATTTGGGGATGCATTTTCTTTATCTGCAAACTGCTTCATAGTTGAACATATGACAACATCTGTTGCTACAATGGTGGTCATTTGCAGAGGCTTGAAACCAGGTGCATCATGAGTAGTGTAATCATGGATGGAATTGGAGGATAAGTGACAATGATGCCAACATATGGTATGTAAAGATCAGAAAGATCATCTACATCCAGAGCCTTCAATGCGCGCTATAGTTTATTTTCTTTCTTGACCAATATATTATGGATATTTTACAATTTTGTATACATTATTTTAATTAATTATAAAATATGAGCAAAAAAATTTATTACCATTTTCTCATACATTTTTATATATAATTAATTTTTTTTTTCAATTTTTGATATAATATATATGGTAATAATTATTGATTGTTATATATATGGTAATATTTGCTATGTTTATTTTTATGTTTACAATTATAATAAACATACCAATAATATAAAACATTTTATATATGTGTTTATTTTATTTTCTATTAATTAAACATACTAATTTAATAAACAAAATAAATAATATTCACATAGGTTTATTTTATCACTCTATGTGTGTTATGTTTATTTTTTAGTAATTTTTTAGAAAATAAATAATCTATATAAAAAAATTGTTTATCTTTATCTTTTTATTTGTTTATTGTGTCATGTTTATTTTTTCTAGTTAAATAATTTTAGGAGTTTATAAAGCTATGTTTGTTTATTTATTTTTTGATGTAAAAATTATACTTCAGTAGAAAATTCGTTCACTAACTCATTAGAAAATAATCAATATATAGAAACAATAGAAAGAAAAAAAATACTAATTGGCTATGTCTATTTTTATTTTTACAATTATAATAAACATAGTAATAATATAAAATACTTTATATATATATATTTATTTTTTTTATTTATTAAACATACTAATTTAATAAACAATATAATAATATTCACATATGTTTATTATATCACTCTATGTGTCATGTTTATTTTTCGTAATTTTAAGTATTGATTTATAATTATATATATTAATGTTTAAAATTTTGATATTGTATTTATTAAAAAAATCTTATTAAATTATAATAATTCATCCTAAAATAGATAATAAATTTTTATTTTTTAATAAAAAAATATTTAACTTGTTTATTTTTATAAAATTGTTTATTTTGAGTTTTAATAAACATATTGTTTTATTTAATGACTAAAATGTATGGTTTCATGTAATAAGTTTTCAAAATGTATAAGTTTTTAAAATAATTTTTTTTTGCACATTTTTTGTAATTATGTTATTTTTGTTGTACAATTATAAAAAAAGCCCATATATTATTATGTATTTTTCTTATACTTCATATGCAATATTTAATTATTTTTAAAATAATAAAAAATCACATATCTATTAATTCCTAACCTACATTAAAACCACAACCTTAATAATTCCCACATCAACGTCTTCTTCTGTGAGGGGTTCAAGAGCAATCGTCTGAGAGTGGTTCGGTTCGGCTTAACGACGTCCTCCGTTTCAGATTTTTGTTTTCATTTATTAATTTACTATTACTAGTTTAATTCCAATTAATGTTTTTATAGGTTTAGAATTATAAGGAGTTCATTCTTTAATTAATTTTAATGCTGTGATCGTATTTACGTGTTGAAACTAATTTAGTTTTTCCATTAGTCTTGTCTTTTTACATGGTTCTTTAGTCTTGTCTTTTGACATAGTTTTTTAGTCTTTTTCTTTTAGTTTTTTCTGGTTCGAGTCTTGTCTTTTGGCATGGGTTGTGTAGCTCAGAATCATCATGGTGTTATGGTAGAAGCATTCAAGAAGGAAAAGATTGGATGTGTTCAACCCAAAATTGCTGAGATAATACGCATTAAAGAAGCATTGAGTTGGTTTGCAACTCATTTGTGGTTTGAGTCATGTTGGAAATAGATAGCTTGGTGTGTGTCCAAGAGATTCAAAGCGGTATTTTATGCCTTCACAATTTGTGTTTTGTAAAACGATCTTGAAATAAGTTGGCTCATTGCTTGGAAAGAGGCTCTTGTTTCTCTACAGGTCGTGTGCTGATCAGTTGGAGGACTGTTCCTCTGAAATACGTTCTATTATTTTAAACGAATTTATTAATTAATAGATCTTATAATTTTTATTAAAAAAAAAATATTTTAAAAAAAATTATTTATTAAAATAAATTATGAATGACATTTTTGAAATCATAATACACTAACTAAAAATAAATTAAAAACTACAACTAAATATATGTGCGTAACTTCAATCTAATATATACATATCAAAACTTATTATTTTTACTTATATTTTTGTAAATGACCCACAAAAAGAGATTATTTCAAAAAATACACAAAAAGCAACAAAAAAAATTACAAAAATACTGAATTTTAAATATTTTTACGGTTTTTAAGATTTTATTTACGTAAAATAAAGTCTTTTGATGTATTTTTATATTGTACTAGTCTTGTTATTTTATTGTTAGTTTTTATTATTTGTATATTATTTTTTATGTTGTTTTGATATTACTTTTTAGTTATTTTTATGTTGTGTTGTTTATTGTAAGAACATCATAAATATGTAAAAAAAAAAAAAGAGAAATCTTTAAAAATAATAGTGTAAAAAATTTATGAAAAATAATAATTTATTGGTAAATACCACACTTTGTGCTTACTTAAAATTAAATACCAAAAACTGATCAAAATTTTGACTTAACATTAATTTAATTAGCATTGAAATGTATCGGGATAAAATAAATTTAGTACTTAAAAAAATAGGATAAGTTGATCCATAGTTCTTTTTTTATCCATTAATCAAAAATACTTTCATATTATATTTAGTTAAAATCTATTTTTATAAGTGGGTTACTAAATATATTCTTGTCTTCCACTTAAATGTAGTACATGATTTATAAGTGAGTACATTAATTTAAGGAGTATAATAGAAACATCATTTTATTAAAGTGAGTATATTGAAAATGATGGTAAATTAAAACAAATAAAATAAAGTGGGTATACCATGCAATTTCTTAAAAAAAAAAAAAATTGTATGTGTATTTCATCTAGAGTTTAAAATTAAAAAATAAAAATATATATCTATTCTATATAAAGTGTGCCTATATAACTAAAATTCTTAGTTTATGAGAAATTTATGGAGATTTTTTATTTTTATTTAATAAAATAATAAAATATTATTTATATATAATAAAATAATAATAAAACAAATCTTATTAATATTTGAACTGATATTAAATATTCGCTTATACCATCAAAATTTGCACTCCCCACATGTTTCGAAAAATTGGGATGTTTGGATTCGGATATCTTAACAGCCATGGACCAAGCGATTGTAGTGAGCTGAATTATGTCCATGTTACTTTTCCAGGTTGAGAATGTTATAACACAGATAAAAAAATATTCCCAGATGATAATTTGCTTCCCATCGATCTTGACCCACATAGAGGTACAACCGCGTACTCTACAATAACCTTTGGTGCTATGGGAGACAGGTACTGCAATTATTTCATTAATGTTTCATAATTTTCATTCAGATCCCTTTATCTAATAAATTTCTCTGTACTGAATTTGCTAACCTGTGCAGTACCTCTTTGTTTTTATTGACAAAAGATATTGTTTGCAGCTTTTATGAATATTTGCTCAAAGTTTGGATACAAGGGAATAAAACTCCAGCTGTAAAGCGATATAGGTAAGTAGCGCTTGCAAAATGTTCTGTTTATTTATCGGCTTAAAATAAATTATTGTATGTAACTTAATCTTGTGACGGAATCAGAATAGAACTTCTGTTTGCTTTGATTGTACTACTGCAAAGTGAATTTTGTTTTATCGCAATTTTCTTCTCATGTCAATGTTTTTATTTTTGGTTTATTTTTCATATATGAATTGTTTGGGAAAATGTCTAAAAAAAAAATAAAGAAAGATCAATTCTTTTATGTAAATCTGTAAATAGTACCAATATATTAAGTTAGAGGAGCAAGAATATGGCAATATGTCTTGCCATTTTGTGAAGTTTAAAGATGTTTGAACTGAAGAATTAATTTGTCTATGTTGATGTTACATCAATTTGACATTTTAGTCTTTATAAATAAGTTCGTTTTAGTTATTATTTTTACGATATTATAATTCGGGACATCCCAACACGGCGTCTTGGTTTCCTGCTCCGCTGGAAACTCCGGTCCCAACCCTTCCACTGCCACCAACATCGCTCCTTGGATACTGGCCGATGTCGTTTTGGGTGACGGTAGAATATTAATCGGCGTGTCTCTGTACGCAGGAGAGCCTTTGGCTGCCGATGCAAAGCTTTCGTTGATCTACGCCGGTGACGCAGGGAATATGTACTGCTATTCTGGGTCTCTCATTGCCTCTAAAGTCGCCGGAAAGATTGTCGTTTGCGACCGTGGCGGTAACGCAAGAGTGGAAAAAGGTAGTGCTGTTAAGCTCGCATGTGGTCTTGCTTTGGTGTTAGCTAATACAGAAGACAGTGGCGAAGAGCTCATAGCTGATTCTCATTTTATACCAGCGACCATAGTTGGTCAGATTAATGGTGATAAAATCAAACAGTATATAAAATCAAGTGATGATCCCGCAGCTACTATTCTGTTCCGGGGGACTGTAATTGGGTCATCCCCTGCTGCTCCAAAGGGGAAAAATCAAGACTTTTGATGATCTTGGGTCAGGGAAAAATCATCACCGTTCATTCATGGAGCAGGACATGTTATTATTTTATTTATCTTTTTTATTTATTTTTTTTTTGTTATTTAGTTTTTGTTTTATTTTTTATCTTTTTTTTATTTATTACTTTTTTTTTGTTATTTAGCTTTTGTTTTATTTTTTTATTTATTATTTAGTTCGTCGTAAAGAATTTAAAAATTAGATATCTATGTATTCCTTTTCCTATTATAATTTGGACATTCTTATTCTAATTTATTTCAGAGCTTGCTGAGAATAATAATATATGTCATCAATCCAAAACTCATTTATATCTCATCTCTTCTCTCTATTTTTTTCATTCCATTATATATAACAGAATCATATACCCTCTAATTTTTTTTGTTGGCCGTTACACCACTTCTCTTCTTCTCTAGATTTTTCTCTCTGCTTATTCTCTCAAGTAATGTTAATATTCATCACTTTAATATCGTATTTTTATTTTTTTTTTGAATAAAGATAAATATGAAATTTTAATGTTAATATTCATCGCTTCTTCATTTGTTTCTTTTAAGAAGAATATATCTTCATCATGCATCTCTCTCATATTTCGTTCTTATCCTATATTATTATTATCAATTTCATTTCTATTGTTTCTATTAAATTTCAAAAACAGTTGATTGATTGTAAATTAAAAGAAAATATAAAAAGAAAGTAGTTGTAACAATCCATTGTGAATAATGAATATTGTCCAAATGTTATATTCAAATATAATGAATATTGTCAAAAATAAAACTCTATACTATATGTAATCATATAGAGTTTTTCTTTTTTGATCTAACCGTTTCATGTAAGTATGGATTTTCTGAATTATTATTATTTAAATTTAATGTCTGTAATTACTTTATTACACCATCTTTTTTTACTTGTGTAGATTGGATTCTAACATTTTCTGCATTAGCATAATGACACATGGTAAGATGTCATACACAAAATACCTAAACTTAAAAATGTGTTTTGTTTAAGAGAAACTAATACATATAAAATTAATGTTCATAATTTAATTTTATAAGATCGTGACAGAGAACCTTCAAAGCGGATTCCATATAAAGATTTACCAATCGGAAAAAAGAAAGCAATATGTAAAAAACAAAGAGAGAGATATGCTAAACAAAAAGCATTTAAGATCAATCCGATTAGTGTAAGTAGTAATCCCAGTCATATTGATCTTCACACATATATTGTCGAGAATACGGCAATGTCAAGTCAACAACAAACAAAAAGACTGTGAAATGATTCCACTCACACAACCATAAATGAAGATGAATCTTCTTGTGGAGATAATGTTTCTACCAATGTCGATTGTGAAACTAATTTATTTGTAAATTCATCATCTTCGAGCAATGTCAATTTCAATCAGGTTTGCATTTGACCGATATTTTTTTTCTTCAAAACTCTGCTACTTCCTTCACGTGATGAAATTCCATATGATTATTTTGGATGTTGTTTTTGATAAAAATTAATATATATAATCAGAACCCAAATGAATTTGCTAAGGGACCAACCTACAATAAAAGAGTAACAAGACCTCGTAGCGGTAAGGGACACTCTCAATTTATAATTAAAATCAATATGTTATGTGAGTTGGAATTTGATACCTAATTATTTTGTTACAATAAAAAAGGTCTCCATCTTTATTCCTCACCTCGATTTCGTCAATTGCTAAAAGAGGTGTCATTTGAAGCATTTTCTCTACCATCCGTCCCTCGATGCAAACATTGCAAAGCAAAGCGTTTCATTCATGAAACAACAGGCTTTTGTTGTGCCGATGGAAAAATTTATCTCGCAACAAACGATGTGCCGAATGAACTTTATGAATTGCTTACTTCCAGTAGCGAAAAATCTACACATTTTCGAACATACATTCGAACTTACAACAATAAATTTGCTTTTACATCAATGGGAGTTACTTACGACTAATCGATGTGTCGAAGGAATAAAGGAATATATACTTTCCGAAGCCAAGGGCAAATCTATCACACAATCAATAATTTACTACCATCTGATGGACGTCCCTCTAATCTGCAACTACATTTTTACGACACCGAGAATGAATTGGAGCACCGACTTAATGATTCAAAATGCTGACTGGATCCATCTGTTACAACTCAACTTATGAATATCCTTCGAATTAATCTGTATTCTATATTCTTTCGTTCACTTGGAGATTTGCCAGATTTGGAAACACAAATAATTCAAGTAAGAGAAGATGCTGGGCTAGATCAGCGTGTATTCAATGCTCCTACATCCTCACAAGTTGATTTGGGTGAAAGATGATGAAGGGTATCAACAAGGAGGGCGTGACATTTTTGTGTATAATCATTATGGTGGAAAACATAAAGTTCAATATTACTACGGCTGTTACGATCCATTACAATATCCAATTTTATTTCCTCACGGAGATTCTGGTTGGCATCAACACATAAAACGAATTGGAGGACACACAACCAGATCCAATGTTCGTAGCCTAACAATAGATCCTCAACAGTCAACCACTGCAGAAGAATTACTTGCCGCTGAAGAACGAGGTTAGATTGTAATATTTTAAATCTCATCAATGTTTTATTCACTATGCACACCATATTTAGTAACACTTCCTTCTCACTCAACTCTTGTAGTATCAAACCGACAAAAAAAGGAAGTAGTAGTTTCGTGTCGCGAATATTATTGCTTCAAGTTACGAATAAGAGAAGATGCACGATCAATTTTGCTACTCTCAGGACGA
The DNA here is from genome assembly GCF_029168945.1 of Cannabis sativa. Taxonomy (NCBI): domain Eukaryota; kingdom Viridiplantae; phylum Streptophyta; class Magnoliopsida; order Rosales; family Cannabaceae; genus Cannabis; species Cannabis sativa. The sequence goes on along the minus strand of NC_083604.1, from coordinate 79,263,269 downwards.
CTGCTACAACAATATGTCGTAGATATGTATGTCAAGATTGAGACATCAAGATTAGACTATTACAGAAATGAGCAACAGCATATTCGGTCTGAGTTGTATAAAGGTATAGCATATACTAACAATCTTATTATTCATTTTACAGTGCTATAGCATATGTTGAACTTAATAACAATACAAAGAGCCTATCTGCTGTCATGTTCGCAGATATTGTGGAAAAAATATTTTCGTGTAATGTTGCCCAACTAATGAAATATACTGCAGAGGTGTAGTTTTTAAAAAATTAAATAGTTTTACATGCCTTTCATAAGTTGATTTTTTAATTAAATAATTATGCACACCATGTCTAATCATCTTAAATAAAAATACATCACTGTTACACCGCCGCTTTGTCGACACTGCCATATTCAATTTATCAAAGAAAAAATGGATAATCTAGATATATGCGGACCCGGCTTGAGTGAAAAGTGCAAAATACAAAAATTACACTATTTTCTCTTTAGTTTATTTTTGGATTAACTTAAGAACATATTTAAATCATTAAGCTTTATTAAACACTAATACATTGCATTCAGTATTCAATAATAATCTCGCTTTCAAATAACATAGAAAAAATCTAGCATATATAAAATTCAGTATACGTGTCTCGCACGTAATTTTTTGCTAGTATATATATATATCATGGTTAAAATTTTGTTAATATCGTTCGTTTTGCAAGTTTTATAAATTAATTAAATAAGAATTTGAAAACAAATAGTTCGGTAATTAATCCAGGACTCAATTTTTTAATATTTTTCTTTAACTATATAAAAAGATAATGAATTCCAATTAATTCGGCTAATTTAATTGTTTAAAATATTGTGATTTTATTTATAATATCAAACTTAATTAAATTAGGAATCTTGATATTATTTATATTTATATATTCAAGAAAAAATTATCTATATCCTTTAAATTACGCTAAAGTACGTATGATAATTAGATATCATTTAAATTTCAGCAAAAACTTCTCTAAAAAAAAAAATCAGCAACATTAATATATCATTTACAGATAATTATATATGATTGTATGTTCAATTAAAACTAGGATATATCTTTTAAAATTGAATTATATCATAGTTGGAATATAAATAGGATTTGGTGATATATCTTTTTAAAATTGAATTATATCATAGTTGGAATATAAATAGGATTTGGTAATCACTCGAGAATATATATAAATAGTAAGCAATGCACAGTGACTTGTTTACTTATGCTCGATTCATTTTCCTTTTAAATTTACTTACACAGATCAATATAATTAATCAAACTAAATTAAATTAAGATATCATAATTATTATTAATTAATATGGAGGATGTGTTGCATCAAAGGAGAATGATTGGAAATAAGTACGAACTGGGTTCTCAACTTGGCGAAGGGACATACGGTGTTACATACTTATGTCGAGACTTAGTGACCCACGAAACCCTAGCTTGCAAGGCCATCTCCAAAGCTCATATGGACACAAAGGTAATTAATATTATAATTAAAAATATATACTAATCAACTAGCAATAATAATAATAATAATAATAATTATAAAATGTTATTGTACATATATGTAGGAGGAAATTGAGAATATATATAATGAGGTGACTATCATGATGAAGTTGCCAGATCACCCAAACATTGTGAAGTTAAAAGCATTTTGTGAGGACAGAAACAACTTTTACCTAATTATGGAGCTTTGTAAAGGAGGCGAGTTGGTGGATCTAATTAAGGCTAAAAACTACTTGAGTGAGGCAGAGGCAGCTCCTGTGGCTAAGATGATAGTCAAGGCAATCATGACATGTCATACTAATGGGATCATGCATAGAGATTTGAAGCCTGAAAACTTGTTGTTCCTTAACAACAAACAAGACTCGCCTCTCAAACTCATTGATTTTGGATTTTCTGCCTTTTTTAAGCCTAATCAAAGGTTTTCAAATATAGTGGGGACTCTGTATTATGCAGCCCCAGAGATTTTGAGCAAATGGAAGTGTCATGGGCCAGAAGTGGATATTTGGAGTGCTGGAGTTATCATTTACATTATGTTGTGTGGTAATTTCCCATTTTATCCTGAATTCTCAGATGATTCAAGTTATGATCATAGCATTACTCAGATGAGTTGTGCTATTTTAAAAGGGGACATAGATTTTCAAACACAGCCGTGGCCTCGAATTTCTGAGAGTGCTAAGAGTCTTATAAGGCAAATGCTAGAGCGTGATCCAAAAAAGCGTTTAACTGCTCAACAAGTTCTTGGTAATTAACTACTACTAATCTATGAATATATATTTTTTGTTTTCTAATTATTAATTTTATTTTTTTTAATTAACTTTATTAATATTGGTTATTGTGTTTATTATTGCAGAATACCCTTGGATTCAAAATGCATAACATTACCAAATGATACTGATTCAGTCTCTTCTAATATATGCTTTTCTTTTCGGTCTCAATTGTTGTAACAAAGAGTTCAATTCAAGATGATCGATGAAGAAGAAAATACTCTTGTCTTAATTGTAATAATCATTTACTTTTATGTATTTAACACTTTGTTTTGTTTGGATTAATATTGATTATTTCACAACATTCTATTTCATTTGTATCATTTATTTCAACTCCAACTCTTTATTTATTCATATATGTATGTGTGCTATTCTACTTAATTAATTAATTTCTATACAACTATAACAAACCAAATGTCTTCAGTTCTCTTGTTCAAAATAAATAAATAAATTGTCAGTTCTCAACCTAGCTAGCTATATAAGTACCAATAACCCATATAATAATTAAGACTCTTCCTTCATTCTTCAAATATAAAACATCTTATTATTAGAACTAAAAAAGCACGCGTAAATTTGGTTTTCGAAGATTTGTCTTTTAGATTAGAGCTACAAAAACATTTTGAACTTTTGACAAGGCACGAACCAAACATGCATGAGTTTGGAGGCACAAACAAGCGACACAACAAAATATATATAGATTTGGATCAAATACAACACAATGATGTAAATTGGTATAGACATGATGTAGGCTTGAGTATGACACGATAGATTCAAAATTGTAATAATTAAGAAAGCACAATCATATTAATACGAGAGCACGACAAATAAGCACGAATATATATAAAAGCCTAAGTCCATGACACATAAAATGTCTAAATTAAATTCATAAAGAGTTCGTTTGGTACGCAGGATTGGACTGCATTAGACGTGCTAACTTATCCAATCCAGCGTTTGGGCATGTTGAAAGTCTGGATAACTAATCCAGCTAATCACATTGATAATTTATCCCATCCAACAGGATAGTATAAATAAACCCACATACAGGTGAGATTTTTTATTAATCATTTTTTAATTTTTGATTTTGTTAACATATTTTAAATTTAATAAAAATATAAATAAAAGAATTATTACAATTTTTTTATAAATTTTTTTAACAATACTTATTTATTAAAATAAGTAAATATGTATAATTTTGAATTATCATACATAAATTTTTAAAATTTAAAATAATATTAATTAAATAATAGTTACTTAATTAATTTTATAAAAAAAAAACAATATGAGAATAAAATTATATATTCTTTTTAAATTACTACTAGAAAATTTATATTAATATTTAGAAAAATAACATTTGTATTAATATTATTCAAATAATTTTGTTTATTTATTTGTGTAGTTTTGAACTAACTCATTTGTGTTTTAAATTGGTATACATGAATTGTTAAGGGACATTAAGCTCTTTGCTCAAACTTGTTGATTGCAAGTCAACAATAGCAAGTTAGAGGCTATTTGCCAATGGCATATAGCTGAGAATGAGGTGCAAAGAATTTTAAGAGTTTCTGGTTTTCAGAAAGGGTCTATTCCTTTTCGTTATTTGGAGTTGCCTAGGAAAATGTGAGTTAAAGACTTTGAAGGGATGGTTGAAAAGATGGTTTTAAAACTCTCATTTGGTGGCATGCAGGTGGATCAATTCTAATCAAATATATATGTCCTTATTTCCTTACATATATACTTATTGGGTTAAAATTAATGATTGTATGCTTCCCAAAAAGAGTGTTCAAGAGGATCAATGACATATGTAGCTAGGACGTTTCTCTAGAAGGCTACTTCAAATGGAAGGACATTTGTAGACCAAAGAAGATTGAGGAGTGGGGTAATAAAGAAAATCTTTGCGTGAAGCAGATTCATAATATAGTGGTAATTAAAGCCCCCTTAGAAGAAAATATATAGTTGAAGTTGAAGACAAGATGAAGAACTATTGTTCTCTTCAGGATATGTGGTTAGTAATCCTTACTTACTCTATAAATCAGGTGTACAAGAGAATGATAACTCTCCTAGCTTGTTTCTTTTGGCCAATTTAGTTTGGAATTATAAAAAGATTATTCCCAAATACTATTTTATATATTGTGGTTAGATAGAAGAGACATGTTGAAGACATGTAGTAGCTAGATTACATAAGTTTGGGGTTAGTGAACACCCAAATTGTTTGATTTGTGGCTGTTAGGTCAATTAATTTTATGAATTTTTAGAGTTTATTTTAATGTATTTATATATATATATATATTATTGCTTTATTATTTGAATTTATGCTTGCTATTTGTTTTTGTGTATTTTTCAAGTGAAATATTGGGAGATCTCTGTTTTTACTTATTTCGGTGTTTTTCAAGAATTTTTATGATAAAATTGGTTAATTTTGAGAAAAAAAATTCAAAATTAAAATCATGCATGCTTAGTTGAGATTCTTAGTGCTTAAAAAATTCAAAATTTGTAATTTTTAGCTTCAGAAGTTGCAGTCCTAAGTCAAAAGTTATCACTTTCTAAAAAAAAATAAAAAATTGAAAAAAAAAATAAAAAATAAAAGGAAACTGCTTGTAATGACACGGCATAGGTAACTGCTATCCTAATCATATAAATAGCAGGACTAATGTTGCAGAAGATGCGACCAATTTTCTGACTTAGAGAAATTCTACCAAAATATATTATGTACACACAAAATCCAAAAATAAGAATGACTTAAGGAGTACGTAGATTTTGACTACAAAACTATGCAAAAAATTATTGGGAAATTATTCTATATATTATTTTTTTAACTTTTATTTCAAATTTACGGTTTGAGTTTCTATAGTGGTTGCATGGCTAGTTGCAATAGAGGTTCCTATACGATTTTTTGTTGCAATTTAAGTTGCAGCATTAGTTGCAATAGAAGTTTCTATGTAAAATTTCGTAAAAATGCAAAAAAAAAAAATATTTTGAAGTGCAAAAATAAAAAAGCCCCAAAATTATTTGTCTTAATTTTATAATTAACATTTTAACAATAATTATTACAAATTTCATGAATTTTCAAAAGCCCCATCAATGTTAACAAGATTGTGAGTTAACAGTTTAGTGCTTTCATTGAGTCTTTAATAATTAAACTCTGAAAACACATCGTCCTACCTAAAAAGAAAAGGTTTTCTTTATCATGGAAAATACTTCTCAAGATATTCCTGCTGAACTGGAAGAAACCATTCATCGCCTTGGAAAAGAGCCCCGAGGGACTCAAAGGACTCAATCTGGTTATCCAAACCTTAGAAGACACTACAAAAAACTGCTACTTTTAGTGACAACTTTTTAATCACAACATATAATTTTTTTGTGACTGAATGTGACTTTTAGTCACAACAAAATGAACTTGTGACTAAAACATAACATTTAGGTACAAGCTGTCACTAATTTTAATTTAGTCACAACAAGTATTGTGACTAAAAATACATTTAGTCACAACAAATTGTAATTTTTGTGACTAATACTTTTAGCCACGGATTTTTTAGTCACAACATAAGAATCATAATTTATAATTAGTTACAATTTTTTCACTTTTAGTCACAAATTTTGTTGCGACTAAATGTATAAAATAATATCACATTTCATATATAATCATCTTTACCCTTACAAGAAAAATTAGGACATTATGCTCATCATTCCAGTAAAAATTCTAAGAAGAAATACGTGATATTTTGTAAATACTCCAACTCTTTATTATTTATTCATAAGTAAAATATGCATTTTCAGCTTTATAGATAAAAAAAAAAAAAAAAAAAATACGTGATATTTTGCAAAAATACTCCATATATAATCATTGTTTGTAGTTGGATGAATACTACTTTATTAGAAGATATTAAAATAAGTTTATGAAATATAATCTATTATAAATTGTTGTTAATGACAATTTATACATATAATAAATTATCACGACAAAAAGATGCTTTTCAAAAGGAGATTTATTTCTAATTTAATTGGCTAATGTTAAACAATTAAGAATACAATTATTACAATTATCAACATGAATGAGTTTATGATTATTTTAAAGTTAGAAAATTTAATGTTTAGTGAAATATAATCAAAGTGGGGGGCACATAATCATGTTTTTAATTGGAAAAGAAATATGCTTTAAATGGAAAAAGGCAAGATGGAGAAGGTTGAGCTAGCTAGTGATCTTAATATATTATTTGTAAGATTAATTAATGAATAAATAAATAAATAAACCTAACGTATCCAAGATACCCATGAGAAAAGCCAGATAATTTAAATAATACACCATGAAAATTATAAAAACTGAGTCATTCATTATTATTATTATTATTATTAGAAATGAAAAGAAAATTTTCAAATTTTGAACATTATATCATATTTATTTATTTAATAATGTGACAAATGGAGAATAAACAAATGAAAAATAAGTGAAAGCTTGTAATAGCTTTTGCTCTCTCTCTTAAGGCCAAAAATCAATAATTGGACCTCTCAATCTAAGTACTATTATACCCTATAACATGATAAGCTTATTATATAATATTGAAGATTTAGATCTTGCTTGATATACATTTATATTTACTTTTCCATATATATATATATATATAGAGAGAGAGAGAGAGAGAGAGAGAGAGAGAGAATGTTTGGTAAAATTTAACCTTTGAACTATAGAAAACAATGCATTTTTCTCAACTTTATATTGTCAAAATGCATAGAAATTGACCATTATCATTGCTTGTTAGATTATAAAAGAGCCATCTTAATCTATTGATTGATTTAACATTAAATGAAGTCAAAACAATATATATTTGGTAACTATTATGGATTGAATGAATAAGCTACATCTTGAAAAGTACATCTCAACATATATATATTTAGGATCTTAGATTAGGACTAACTAATTTGATTCTAGCATAAGCTCCATTTAATGATGACTACCACAAACCAAACATAAAGTATAAGAATGTATTCTATGTGGGGTTGTCATGATCACTTTACTTCACTCTATAGTCTAGGCCTCAAAGCTTCATGATTGTTATAATTGCTAGCCATTATGAAGTTCATGATTGACATCATTGATTCATCTTTAGTAAAACCATGTATATATAATTGAAGTTGAAATAGAATTGAGACTCAAATCCATCCAAGTTGTTACAGCAAAGCATAATAGACCAAAGACCAACAAAAACATTTGCTGTGAGAAAGATGTTGAGAAGAGGAGCTGTAACTACATCTATGTTATCAAATAATCCCGCCGTGTTGGCAGGGTGGTGCCGCCCAAAACGAAGGCTGAGGAGGAGGAGAGGAGCCACTGTTAGGCTCGGGAACAAGCGCAGAGGATTCTCTCTTGGAGCACGCCCGGTGGTTCAGTGGGGATTCATGGCTGGTCCTATTCGGATGCTGAGAAAGATCATAACAGATATGGTACCGAATTCGCAGTTTATTGAAGGTGTTTATTGGTCATTACCATTTCTACATCCTCAGTTGTTTCCCCTTTGTTAATTTGCAAACTGCAATTTTTCTTTTGGTGGGTTTTCTTCTCTTTGTTTCTTTCTTCTTATAATGTGTAATAAAGGGCTTACAAAAAGACCTTTTTGATTGATATAGACAGTATGTGCCTATGTAATTACTACAGTTGAAGACAATCAAAGATTGAAAGTTATGTTTTATAAAGATTATGACTTTTTTTTTATCTCCTTTTTCTTTCTTTGTTTTTCCTTATAATATGTGAATATAAATGAATTGATTCAAGAAAAAGAACCATATGCATTTATGTACAAATACATAGAAATACAATCCAAAATCATAGCAAGTGATTTGTCCTCCACTTGACTAAAGCAAAGGATAATTAGAAGAAAGCCATGGAAATAAAGGAAAAGTCCCATAAACAATCCTAAAAAAGGGCAGGAGAACAAGAAGATCAAAGCTTTTGAAAGCTGATCTTCTAGCAAGCAGATTTGAAGGTTTTACTTTGTACAGGAAACCTTTGCCGCTTTCTTCACAAAATTTCCCACCTACCTATAGTATAGTACAGCATAGAATCACTTTTTAGCAAAAAATGAAAGTACTGAAGGTTGTTTATGATCACCGGCACTCTTCAATTTTGGTTTCTTCCTCCCTGGACTAGCCAGAAGCTTATTAGTGTCGTCTGAAGTAACCTTTGAATCAGCTGAAAGCTCCTCCTCGTGTTCCCGCTTCATTTGGCAATTCTCTGCAACTCCATGTGAAAATGCCATGACACTAGATTTGGAGTCATGTTCTTCTTTTTCGGTAGAAGAGAATGGTTCTGTTTTCACTTTCGATCCAGGGTCTTCTTCTTTCAGGCATTTTGCAGAATCAAGCTTGACAACCTTCTCGTCTGAGTTTAACGCCACTTCCTTCTTTGCTCCTTTTGTCGAGAAAAATTTTGATATCGGTACATTCCCATCTGTCTTCAACTTTGTCTGGAGACAATAGTGCAATCAGCAAATAGCAGCTTTATTAAATACCAAGGAAAGTTATAACTGAAAACAACTAAGCAAAGCTCATTCTTTGTCAAACAAGAAGGCAAGCAAGTCGAAAATAGCAACTGAAGCAGAAATCTCTCGTGAAATAAGAGTTTAACATTAGATCATCATTCTCATGCACACAACCATTGTGTTCCTAATCAAATGTAGAATAAAGCTTTTAATGCTATATTCATGACAAGTTATGTTAATAATCAGTGAAAAGGAATAATATGGAAAATGCCAACTTGTCATACCTCCTTAATGCACTCTGGTCCATCAAAAGATGGCTTACCCATTGCTGGTGTCACTGGGTACCAAATCTGAAGAAACTAAATGTCAGAATTCAAGAAATGTGCAAGGATAGAGTTAAGGCATATTGAGAAAGCAATATCATGATTATTGTGGGATCTTACCAGATCTGGATTTTCATATGGTTTAAGCAATGTGTCGACTTTGGAAGAAGAACCATCAAGCCATGCGTCACTTGCCTCCTTGTCACCGAAAATAACAGGCATACGGTCTGCAATAACAAATAACATATATTGTAGCGAAAGCTAAACTTATGTAAAGATGTGCACCCGAAAAACAAATGTTCCCCACTAAAAAAGGAATCCAGAATTCCTAGTCTCACTCTACAAAATCAAGACCTACAATCAATAATATCCGTATGTGCAAGTAAAATTCTAACTTGAAAAGATTAAAAAGAACAAAATTCAGTAGCATGCAACAGAAGATAGCATCCCCTACTGATGATTCTTTCAAAAATTACTGTTTTCTAAGAGACATAATTGTAGGAGTACAACAAGATAATGTTGCATACCAATGTAGTGCATCTCTTTGTACAAGTGAAACCGCAAGAACACAAGCAAATAAAAGGAATGGGCAAGCAATATTAAAATCTCAAAAAGCATCTATTTCCAAATGCAAATATCAAATCATAAATTCTAAACTAGAGTTTGGTACCCCCCATATTCAGATATATTCAAATTGTATAAAAACATATTCAGATATATCTATTTAAGCAAGAACTAAACTCACCATGCAGCCACTGTAAAGCTGGAGATGACGATGTAGTAATAATAGTGAAAGTGTAAATTATCTCCCCTGCAGAAAAGCATGCAATAAATGTATTAGCACCAAGAACTGACAATACTTCTCTTAATTGTATTGACTCAATTAAAGTTTTTCTCTGTACATTTCTTTCTATTCTCCTTTTTTTAGAGGAAAGGGATACAAGTAAGTTGGCTATGAAAAGGGAGGAGGTGTGGGGAAGCAAGAAGAAAGTACCTTCAGAGTTTTCCCAGGAATCATAAAGAGCAGCAAAAACAAGAGGCTGGCCATCCTTGAAATGAATGTAATAGGGCTGCTTTTTCGACCCATCTTTTTTCCATTCATAGAATCTGAAGGGAAAAATGATGTAAAATTATGAATGGAAGACTGAAGGTGACAATCATGTAAACTTAGACAAATTAAAAACTAAAATAAAACAATCCATAAACTTTTCCTTAACTTCTGGCCACATATGAACTCAACTAAGAAAGAAAATCGGCCACAAGATAAAATATGGTAAAACTATGTTTGTATCCACACGTATTACACATAATATGTAAAGTAAAAGGAGATTAAGACAACCGATAAACTACATCGAATAAAAGCTTCACAAGAACCAAGCAGAAGCTATGAGTCGATCCAAGAAATGAAATGTGTTATAATGCAGAACCTAAGGCTAAGGCAGTCTTGAAAAAACCAACTTTTCATTCAATCTTAAGAACTATAAAGGTGTATGAAGTTTAATAAAACCACATCAAATTGGCACCTTTGAATTTGTAGAGTAACAACAACTGATAATAAGTCAAAAAACAGTCAGTAATCATAATATCATATTTGTCTATAGCACATTCCAAATTCATAGAACAGCTAGGAAATTAGGAGAAGCACAGCAGCAACCATTTCAATGAATCATCAACTAAATTAGGAGAATCTAACATACCCTTCAACTGAAACAAGGCACCGACTTTTAGGAATTAGACGACGGAAAGAAGCCTTTTCACTAATAGACTCAGATCGAGCATTAAACTGAAATTTTTCAAAACAGAACAAGAAATTATAATATCTATAAATAAATAAAAACCATATTGAACAAAGTGAAAGTTAAGGTTTTTACCATCTTATAATGATCAGGTTTGTCAGTTTTCTTAGTGAAACTGGGAATAAGTCCCCATTTCATACATTGGAGGACAACCCCACCATCAGAACCGTCTTCTCTGCGAATAACAGGTATGTTTGACCCAGGCGAAACATTGTACGAAGGACGATACCTGTATGTACTTAAAGCCAAGAATGTAAGAAACCCTTGTTTTGATTTAGGTTGATAGACCAAAAGGAGGTTGCTTTACTTAACTTACCGGTCTATGTGAAGAGTACGAACAGGACCATCGTTACGACGACAAGCCCTGGGGATGTCGTCGGCTCTCATGGTACAACGGGCTCTACCACACATTTCGAGTACTCTATTTGGCGCGCTTTCCACACTCTACACTTTGCTTCTATTGAATGGGACTCAAACCAAAGATGGGCGGGATGGGAATGATGCGACTGCCCTAACCGTTGGATTTTCAACAATATTTGTCTTTGAGATACCACTTTCCCATTTCATCTGGTCTCTTCTTTTGTCTTATTTTTTTTTTTTAGGCTAATTAGTATTTTTGCCTTGAATTTTGACATGTACCAAATTATGTCAGGCCATTGAAAATACTCCTGAACTATTGAGATTGTTTGATTTAAGGACTTCTGTCTAATTTTATTCAATTTTATTATTTCAATGATTATTTATGTACTAAACCATGTTCCCCAAACTTTGATATCTACCAAATCATGCCCTTCGAACTTTGACATGTACTAAATTATGTCCCCTGAACTTTCGTCCAAGTTAGACTTTTTTACTAAAATTAGAAAAAAATCCTTAAATCTAACAATCTCAATAGTTCATGGGCATTTTCAATGACCTTAAAAGTTCAGGGGCATGATTTGGTACATGTCAAAGTTCAGGGGGCAAAAATCCTAATTAGCCTTTTTTTTTATGTTTTTATCTTCCATTTAATTTAATTGTCACCCCTTAAAAAAAGTATTGATCTACATGTTTAGACATTCAGACTAATTTTTTTTTTACGTTATAATTATATAAGGTATTTTATAAAATTTTAAGAAATTTAGAATAATTTATAACATAAAAAACAGTATTCAAACAATTTATTTTGCACGCATATAAAATAAATTAATCATATGTTCAACACAATGTATGTATCTTATTTTCGACGTGTTAAATTTTTTTCGAATTTTTAAAATTTTTACAGAATATCTTAAATAACTATAGGGTACATGACTACTAGAAAAAATTAACTAATAAATTATGTTGGATACTAAAACAGATAAAAAAAGTATAGGTGCATCGAGTACATTGTTATAGTGAGATTTCTCTCACCTAGAAACTCGAGACCAGACCCCTCCTTGAAGGACACGTGTATCCAGACTTCCAGTGAAGGCTGAAATGTCCAGGAGAGGCTTCTCGAAGTTTAGACCTCGCCCAGGATAAAACCAGCGAGGTATCGCGGATGCGACTTAATTCACACCGCATAACCGTAATCCTCATCATACAGGGTAGACCCAACTCGCATATGTCAGAACATGTGCGAGTGCCTCCCTCTATACCTCCGCGATTAGTATAGAGGCCAATGCCCTATGATGCAGTTTTGGTCCCAATGACCCAATAGCCCTAACGGACCAATGTAAGTTCGCATGTCCAGATGCTACCAACTTCAGCATGCGACGTCTGTAACGAGCGATCACCTAAGGCGACGTTCCAAACGTACGTGCGACCCTACGAACTCAACAGACGGAACACGAACGGTCAACTCGCAGATGCGAAGGACGCATACGTTGATAAGTTCAGTAACTGTCATATATTTATTAATGTTAACGTTGTCTGAGTTTAATTATGACAATTTAATGTGTAAATAATGGATTAACAATAAATGTGATCCTCATGTAACCGATTGGGCACCTGCTTTGTATATAAAGGGGTGATCCGCCGTGAAAATGGGGCTACGAATCCCTTGCTACAGTGGACTAAGCAGAACAAAATCTGACTGAACCACTATATTTCATCGTCTTCTGTATTTTTTCCGGCTTTGTTGTCTGTTCTCGCATTCCCATTTGAGTGCTCGCCGTTTTAGGTTGACTACTCGCATTTATATTCTTTCAAATAATTCTATCTTTTACCAGCTAAATTACACTTCTTGGTGTTGTGAAATTCTAGTAACAACATTTGGCGCCGTCTGTGGGAAATCGATTGTAAGATTTTATTTACCTCAAAGAACATCACTCAACATGGCTGGAAATCACGCTAACAGAGCTAACAATGAGTCCATCAACATTGGAACGATGAACGTACCATTGCACCGGAATCGAGTGCCGCCCGTAGACGTCATCAACGGCGGGTAGGGAGGAGCAACATCGTACCACTCAACCCGTTTCCGAAACAACCGGTCCTCAAGCCGAGGCACATCCACACCGCCAAGAACCATGCACTTTCCCCCTGTCACCCGGCGGTCGTGTCCGAAGGAATGGTCCGCTCACGGCGGTCAATCGATCAATACGCCGTAATCCAGATCGGCTGCGAGCACTACAAGCCGAGGTAGATGGACGAGTCGCGCTCGACACCCTCCCTCGGGTCCCCGCCGTTCATAATGAAAACCCTCGTGAGTACGGTTCGACGTCAAACTAGCGTGTACGCGAGGGGAGCGAAGAACTCGATCCCGAAATCTTGGATTTGAATCACCCGACGTCGAGAGACCAATATGCAAGGTTGCCTAACCGAGCACGCGAACCGACGAGGATCCCGAGCGCCGCAACCCTCGCAAGCGTCATCCCCGAGAAAACGACGCGAATCGGCCTCTTCATCCTCGCATAACCGCACCCCGACGGATATACGAGGTCCGGCTCGTGCAAACACGGCGGGGAGGACGCTACCGTGTACACCGAGGTGATCTGCGTGATCATCTCAATGCGGTCTTTAGGGCGCGCTCCGCCGGCCCGCGCAACACGGAGACACTCCATGATCCCCATATGGGCGATCGTGTGTCAACGCAATTGCCAACCCGCCTATCGCGCCAATCGCGACCACAGGATTAATATCCCTTCAAACCTTGCTGCCGCAGCGGGCCGCGAGCCCCACCTGCCAGGCCGACTCCACCTCCTTTGCGACAGAGGAATCGATCAAAGCATGCTTCGCAAGCTTTGAAAATGCTCGAACAAAGCTAGGTAAGCCCGTATACAAGCCGCACGGCACCTCGCCGTTTACCGCGAGAAGTGCGGACAGTCTATCTTCCAAAGGGATTCCGTTTATCCGAATCCCTCAAATATAAAGGTACATCTAACCCGTTAGACTACCTAGAGAAATTTAACACCATAATGGAAGTGGACTGTGCGCAACTCGCGAAGTGTCGCATTCTCGCGGCTACGCTTGAAGAGAATGCCCATGATTGGTTCACCCAATTACTGTGAGGCATCGATATCGACATGGGAGAACTTCGTCGATCTATTTCTCACACACTTCCACAAGCCACGATGACGTATAGGCCACCCTATACGACTTTGGCGAACATCAAGCAAGAATCCGGTGAGTCTTTGCGGGGTATTTCAAGCGTTTTAACGGCCGAGGTAACAAAAGTTGAGAAGGCTCCCGAGTCTTCGCTTGTTTGCATGTTAATAACGGGTGTCCCGCCGAGAACCGATTTCGGAAAGAGCTACGGGCCGAAGGCCGGGGAATCCTTGGTAGAATTCTTCGCCATGGCCGAACCTCATAAGAGAATCGAGAACTCCCCCGCGGAATTGGAAAAGGGCAAGAACAAGAGGCGATCACCCATACGCGGTCGCGATCCCGCAATCCACGAGGAAAGAATTCCGTGGGCCGAAGCCCCGAGAAGACGCGCAAATTCCACGCAAACCGCGAAGCCCGAAGTTGGCCAAGTCGCCTCCTAAAAGGAGTCCTCGCCCAAAAGAAAAGGAGGACCCCGCTTTGTCAACTATACCGAACTCGCCGTCCCTCGAGACCACATCTATGCGGTTGAGGAAAGGAACGCGCGTCTTGGCGCCCCCATCGTGGGAAATCGCGACCGAAGAGACCCCAAGAAGTTACGTAAGTACCACAAGGATATCGGTCACACTACCCTTGAATGTTGGGTCTTGCGGGACGAGATTGAAGAATTGATCGAAGGGGAAAATTCGATAAGTATAGAAGAAACGAGGAAAGCCATCCCGAGCGGATGACAAAGGAGAAAATCGAGAATGCGAGTGGCTCACAGAGCACCTCGCAATATCTTGACTATAATCGGAGGACCACACATCGCGGGCGACTCTCGCAAATCACAAGAACGGTATGCCGGAAAGAAGGAAAAGCCGCTTACCAATGTGAACAATCTTGGTGAACGGCCAGAAGCTTCTTCGAGAGACCGCGAGGACATTGTCTTCATGGAGAGCGATGCGAGATGGGTCCACCACCCACATTCGACGCACTTGTGATAATTGCCAATATAGGTGGAGATAACGTTCATCGCATATTGGTCGACAATGGAAGCTCGGTAAATTTATCGAACTTCCAAGCTTTCAAGCAAATGGGGCTACAAGAAAAAGATTTGCGCCCATGACATCGAGCATCTATGGCTTCACGGGAGATGTCATACAGGTACAAAAGGATGATCAAACTCCCAATCACTTTCGGAACCGCCTTCGATAACGGCCAAGTCGATGGCCGACTTCGCGATGTCGATCAATATTCGGCATACAACGTCGTGATTGGACGGCCGATTCTAAAGGAGATGGAGATCGTAACTTCGATCTATCATCTAACACTGAAGTTCCCCACTCCCTCTGGAGTAGGATCAGTGAGGGGAGTCCAATCTGACTCGCGAGAATGTTGCACAACGCAAAGCTCGAGAAAAAGGACGGTGAACGTTATCCACCTTTTGGACGCACCACCACCTCGCCCGTGAAATCCTTCGGATCGAAGAGGTACCGCATATAGACAAACCGCACTTGGATCCGAGAATCCTTGATCACACGGCCGCGGCCCAAGCCGCGGAAGATACAATCGAGATATGGTCGGGATATCTCCACAGGGTCATGTGTCATCGCTTGAACATTGACCCCGGTGCGAGGTGTCCGACAAAAGCGCCGCAAAATGGACCCCGCGAGGTACCTGGGCGGCGAAAGAAGAAGTTGACCGCCTCCCCTTGCCTGCGGCTTTATACGGGAGTCATTTTACCCCGACCGGTTAGCCAATCCGTACTTGTGCCAAAGCCCAATGGCTCATGGCGAACCTGCGTTGACTTTCTGATTTGAACAAAGCCCGTCCTAAAGACAGCTTTCCTCTTCCTAGCATTGACCGGCTTGTCGATGCCACCGTGTGCCACGCACTTTTAAGCTTCATGGATGCATACTCGGGATATAATCAAATCCCGATGTACGAACCGGTAATTAAGAACATACCTCGTTCATTACCGATCGAGGACTATCTTGTTATAAGGTAATGCCGCTTTGGTTTAATAAACGCAGTGCGACTTATCAAAGGCTAGTAAATATGATGTTCGTACCTCATTGGAAAGACAATGGAGGTATATGTTGACGATATGCTCGTAAAATCGCAACATGCGAAGGATCATGTCACACGCACCTACAAGCCATGTTCGGCATATTGCGAAGATATAAGATGCGTCTAAACCCTTTAAAATGCGTCTTTGGAGTGGGTTCCGGAAAGTTCCTCGGTTTTATGGTAAATCAACGAGGAATAGAAGCCAATCCTACGAAGATTAAAGCGTTGGTAGAAATGCCATCACCGACTAAGCCAAAGGAGGTTCAGAGCCTCACAGGCAAAGTCGCGGCTCTAAACCGCTTCATATATCCAGATCCTTCGACAAGTGTAAAGAGTTTTTTCGCATCTTGAAGGGTAACAAGAGGTTCCGATGGGATGAGAAGTGCGAGCGAGCTTTTCGCGTTAAAAACGCACCGGGACAACCTCCAATTCTATCAAACCGTTGCCGGCGAGGTTCTTGTCAATTTATTTAGCCGTCTCCGAGTATGCGGTCGGTTCGGTGCCAACTTGTCCGCGAGGACCGAGGACGTCGACACCTGTACTACGTCGCAAGCGATTACTAGACGCCGAGACGCGTTACCCTCGGATGGAGAAACTAGCCTTTGCCTTAATAATATCGTCAAGAAAATTGCGACCTTATTTCCGGGCTCACAAAGATTGAAGTTCGACAAACTTCCCCTTAAGGCAAGTTTTAGCGAAGCCGGAGGCATCGGGGAGAATATTAAAGTGGGCCATGGAATTGAGTCGATTCGATATCAGGTATAAACCAAGAACTGCGATCAAGGGGCAAGCCCTCGCAGATTTTGTACTTGAGCTACCGAGAACAGAGATAGCGGTTGTAGACGGTGGAAATGACGTCGTCATGACAGGCAAAGACATATGGACATTGTATGTCGATGGAGCCTCAAATAATGAAGGTTACGTAGTGGGATATTGTTAATCGGTCCCAACAATTTCAAGGTACACGCCGCTCTACGTTTCGAATTCTCTGCATCTAACAATGAGGCCGAGTATGAGGCTTTAATCGCAGTGTCTCAAATTGGCCCTCGAGATGAAAGTCGAATACCTACGAAGCATTTAGCGACTCTCAAATCGTGGTATGTCAAGTAAGTGGAGAATACTTAGCGAGGCGGAAGATTGGTTAAATACTTAGCCATCGTCCGTGAAATCATGCGAAATTCAAACATGTAGTTATATCTCGAGTACCGCGTACTCAAAATGCCCATGCGTACGCCTGCAACCGGCCCGACCGGCCTCACTAGAGAAGCCGAGTTACTCGACGTAATTAGGTAGACGTATTGTCACATCCAACCATAGATCGAGAAATAATCATGCGAGATCGATGACGCTCGGTGAAATTACTTGGATGAGTCCTATTATCGCATACCTCGACAAGGGGGTCTTACCTAATGATAAAATAGAAGCAAGGAAATTGCGACAACGAGCAGCCGCTATGTGATATATGACCGAGCTTGTATCGCGAAGTTTTAGTCAACCACTTCTCAAGTGTATCGCGTGGAGAAGACCTGCGGTTATATATCTTGCGAGAAGTACATGGGGGAATTTGTGGCAATCACACCTGGAGGCAATTCCCTTGCCTTAAAGATCATGCGGCAAGGGTATTGCGACGACATTGCGACAAGATGCCCTCACATTTGCAAAAAGGTGTGATAAATGTCGAATAGCCACCTACACACCGACCTCCGAGTAACCTCCATTCTATCACGAGTCCTTGGCCCTTTGCAATATGGGGAATTGATTTAATTGGCGAGTTACCCAAGGGAAAAGGCGGGGTCAAATACGCCGTAGTCGTTAGCGGTTGACTATTTCACAAAGTGGGCCGAAGCAAAAGCACTCGCGACTATCACCGCAATGAAGTTGCGCGAGTTCGTCTACACTTCCATCATCCGCGTTTCGGCATCCCGCACACGCTCATTTCGGATAATGGAAAACGGCTTCGACCGTAAAGAAATGCGGCAGCCTATGCGATGATTTGGGGATTAAAAAAGCCTTCTCCACACCGCGAGTAATGGACAGACCGAAGCCAACAAAATAATTAAGCACACCACTAAAGGGAAAATTAGAAGATCGCAAAGGGGCATGGCGCTGATGAATTACCGCAAGTCTTATGGTCTTACAACACAACCCCTCGATCTACAACTCGGCGAAACACCCTTCTCACTTTCTTATGGGTGCGAGGCCATGTTGCCGATGAAGGTTGGCCGGATCCTTGCGCGAGACGCTTTGGATGTCTCGCGGAACAACGAGAATCGTTGTTTTACCTTGATTTTTAGAAGAAAAGCGTGATAAAGCACAACTACAAAACGCGGCTTATCAACAACGAAGCGCAAGGTACTTTAACTCGAAAGTTAAGATAAAACCTCGCGAGTAGGAGACACAGTCCTAAGAAGAGTAATGCCAAACACCAAAGTCCAATCTCACGGAGTCTTCGGAGACAATTGGGAAGGACCGTACATGATCACAGATCAAATTGGTGATGCCACGTATCGACTCGCAACACTCGATGGCACCGCGATCCCACGAGCATGGAATAAGCGAGAGCTTGAAATTCTATTATCAGTAATATTCGCGTCCTTTGATTCGAGTACTTATACTTAGACATTTATTGTTCAACATAATTCCTAAGTATAGGGGCATGTATACCCGCATGTATTACTGATTGTTTGAATAAAAGTGCCTGTTAAGTTTTTTCTACTTTGTTACACCAATCTGTAATTAAAGTCGCATATATATATATATAATCGCGGTCACACCAAGTTGTGATCGAAGTTGAAAATAAAATCGCAAGTACCCATGTACTGCGTAAATATTAAAATGCATACTATCCCCGCGAGGATAGAAGTTTGTCCAAAAAGTAAGATAAAATTCTTTAAGTACAAAAGTGCGAGTACCCGTGTACCGCATATATAAAAAAAAAGAGTGAAACTAAGATAGGAAATAATCAACGGCGGGAGTAGTCTCATCGGGGAGCAAATTTCATCCACGATCTTGCTCACAACTTCATTCCCGACCTCCTCGCCCGCACTCCCTCGATTTCATCCGGAAGGTTGCCTCGAGTCCGGTAGGAGACATCGAGCGAAAGGCTTCGGCCATTTCGGCGGCTTCATCTCCAAGGCGAGAAGTCGAAGTCGGGAACCTTGGAGAGAGTAGTATAAATGTAATCGCAGACACGGCCCCGATCATACCGTTTTTTCCCCTCTCTTCTCGGCCTCCAAGTCGCGAGCCATCTCGCCGATCGTGTCCTGCGACTTCTTGAGCTCGAGCTCCAACCGTTCTTTGGCCACCGTTGACTTCCTCGAGCTCCTTGTGAAGTTCCTCCATCTTGGCCACCTCCCCGCTTCCAACCTCTTTATGTTTTCTTGAAAATGGGTGTTCGCCTCTTCGGCCGAGTCAATTTCCTTCGAAGGCGTGGCCGCGGCTTTCATAAACAAGGCCACAGTTGTACGGCCGGTTCGGTAGATCGAGAAACAAGTTCCTCATAAGGAATCTCGGCCGGTAATTTTTCCCGCATGGCCGGGAAGTCGCGAGGGCGAACCGAGAATCAATGACAACCTTCTTCCCCTTATCTGAGTGGTCTTGGCCAACTTCTTGGAGGAATCTGCGGCCGAGCGAAGTCATCACATCGCTCTTCCTCTTCTCGGGCGACGACCGGTGAAGATGCCGTGTCCCACCCTTTCGCTTGATCTTCGGGACGGGGGCGGACTTCAGAAAGTCATGTCTACAAGCATAAAAGACGGAATAAGTAAAAATCACGACTCTACCCATCACGTTATAGCAAAAGGACGAGTTACCTGAAGTTTCTCGAGGAGTTTGCTTGGAAAGCCGTTTATCTATCCGCTCTGCTTGTCTCTCGATGGTTCTTTATATACGCTCCCGTTGAAGACTCGCGTTCTCGGGGATCGGTTTGTGTTCTCGCAATTTGGCGGTCGTACACGGCAATCGCCGGTCGCGATCTTTGTACCGAAGACTCCCCAAGAATTTCGGCTACCCCCTTCTTATTCGCGCTAAGCGTTGGTCGAGTCGGTCTATCTACGCGATGACAACAAAAGAACGAGTTAGCAAAAGATCTCGAAAAACGAGTAACAAACTTTATCTAAGTCAACAAATATGCGACATACCGGGTCTCGCGATTAAAGTCGGTTCGATCCCGGGAACCTTAAAAACATAAAACCATTTTGACTTCCGATCACCCATGTTCGAAACCATCCCCTCAACCCGTTGATTTCGAAGTCGCCCATTTACTAAAGCAAAAGAAGCCGTTATGAAGGCCCACGCTCTTTATGTCATAAAAATAACTAAATTCCTCTGCGACGAGCTCTATGGGCGTACTCCATGTACATCGCATAGAAGGCTAGAACAAGGCGATAACCGGCTGGGTGTTACCGAAAAGGCGATACGTCATGGGCGTCTAAGAATGGCCGCGACGAAAGGATGAAATGGGACCGATACACCACATCGAAGAATGGGTATTGAGATGACCACGTCCTCTGTGGGGATGATCGCAGGGGTTGGTGAACGGAAGATGCGCTCTCTCGGGAGGGTTTGGGACTTTGAAACGCAAGCCGCAACAAATTTAACCTCACGAAAGTGGTGAAGTCGCATTTGACGACTCTCGAGACTAGGTCTTCGCATGAGAAAGGTTCGTTCGGATTGGGAGTCGTCAACCGAGTCCGTCCCGCTCCCTTCCGCTTCCTCTTCTTCCCCACGACCCGCGGGCGGAGTGGTCCATCCCTCCTCCACCTCCTCGACCTCGATGTCGGGGCACCGCCTCGTATGGATGAGGTAGTCGCGTGCCGACACCGTGGATTCGCTATCTCGGATATCGTGCCCCGAGTTCGGTAAGCTCTCCCGTACCATCTTCTCGATCTCCACAGAAGACATCGGACCTAACTCTATCTCCGCAGCCTCCATTTCGGAGATGTCCGTAGGGAGAAAACTGTCCCTCTCCTGGTCCGATTCCCCGTCAAAGGCGCGACCTCCTGATCCGAGCTGCTGGCTATCCGATAGATCGCTCATCTGAAAGATACGAGATCTTTTCAGCGTGATGAATGTGTGAAAAAATAAAGATAAGTGATCTCACCCGTAGTAAACTATAAAAGTCGCATTCAGCAAGAAAGTCAGACTCTGTGCGAAAACTGACCCTTCTATCGATATGCGAGAAGAAATGTAACTATCTTTGGGCGAGTAACTCACGCATCCTCGGTTGTGCGGTATACCTCCGAACTACATTGGCGTTTCCTCAAGACTCAAGAAGTATGCATTTTCGAGCATAACCCCGAAGTTGCTGGGAGACACCCACCGTTTCGAGACAACTACCAACCGAGAAAGTACGATCATTCGAGCATTAACGCACGTCAACAAATGGTCAAGGCGTATCACAGTGTCTCAAGGGACGTATAATCGCGTATATGGCCATTAGAATACTGTGACACACCCACCATTTGAAATGGCAATTAATACTCTTACCACTCAGCCCGCGACACGAAAAGATCCTAAAAGGTCTAATCAACAGTTAAACAGAAATAAGTTTGGAAACATGCGAGTATTCAAATTGTTCATCCGAATGTCCGCGAGCATTCGAAGACGTGAATCAGTAGTGATCAGTTTTTTGCGGTTATGTCAATTTACAGGCCCTACACTATGAGTATTACCCAGTATCATTGACCAAAACACATAAATACCCACTAGCATACCCTCCTAAAAAGAGTTTTCCATGAGCACCCAAAACCGGAAAAGAAAGCACATTTTCCCCAAAAAAAAAAAAAAAAGCGTAAAACGAAAATGCATGGATTTAGAAGCTAACCTTTAGTTTCGATTCCTGCGTTGTTCTCGATCACTTCGAGAATGAAAATGTCATGGAAAATGACAGAAAAGTTGGAATGGATTTCTTTTTTCTGGGGTGTATATACTGGGGAGAAGTTAAGAGAAAGGAGGGAAAAATGGGATATTTGATTCGTATCAAAGCGTTTAAATACCCATATCCCTTATTTATTGGGATTGTGACACGTGGCAACTAGAATGCCTAAAGTCGCCCAATCTAACGGCCAGCTATGGCCACGCCTACACGAAAACCGAAGAGTTTCGTGACGTGGCATCCTAGAGATAATGAAAATTAATCATTACAGCCGTCATTTTTCGAAACCCTCGATGGGACAACCAAAAGGTCACCTCCTCGTGACAACCTTTCACCCGTCTCTCGAGCGCAGTTTCTCGGTGGCCGACCGCTCAAGTCACATCGCGAAACTAGGGGCATGTGTTATGCTGAGATTTCTCTCACCTGAAACTCGAGACCGTACCCCTCCTTGAAGGACACGTGTATCCGTACCTTCCGGTGAAGGGCCGAAATGTCCAGAGAGGCTTCTCGAAGTTTAGACCTCGCCCAGGATAAAACCAGCGAGGTATCGCGGATGCGACTTAATTCACACCGCATAACCGTAATCCTCATCATACAGGGTAGACCCAACTCGCATATGTCAGAACATGTGCGAGTGCCTCCCTCTATACCTCCGCGATTAGTATAGAGGCCAATGCCCTATGATGCAGTTTTGGTCCCAATGACCCAATAGCCCTAACGGACCAATGTAAGTTCGCATGTCCAGATGCTACCAACTTCAGCATGCGACGTCTGTAACGAGCGATCACCTAAGGACGCAGACGTTCCAAACGTACGTGCGACCCTACGAACTCAACAGACGGAACACGAACGGTCAACTCGCAGATGCGAAGGACGCATACGTTGATAAGTTCAGTAACTGTCATATATTTATTAATGTTAACGTTGTCTGAGTTTAATTATGACAATTTAATGTGTAAATAATGGATTAACAATAAATGTGATCCTCATGTAACCGATTGGGCACCTGCTTTGTATATAAAGGGGTGATCCGCCGTGAAAATGGGGCTACGAATCCCTTGCTACGTGGACTGCTAACAAAATCTGACTGAACCACTATATTTCATCGTCTTCTGTATTTTTTCCGGCTTTGTTGTCTGTTCTCGCATTCCCATTTGAGTGCTCGCCGTTTTAGGTTGACTACTCGCATTTATATTCTTTCAAATAATTCTATCTTTTACCAGCTAAATTACACTTCTTGGTGTTGTGAAATTCTAGTAACAACATACATTATAAAATTTTCTATTGTATAATTAAGAATAATTGTAGCTTAACTTTTTTTCCTTTTGTTAGAGAGAAAATTGTGATTAAACTTTTATTTGTTGCAGTTTGAGCATTTCCAAAGTCCAAACTATTTAGAGGTGTAAAAAATTTCCACGTCAAAAATCTCTTTTTTATCATTATTTTTTATAATTTTACTTCTAAAAGGTACTTCAAAAGTTAATACTATTGTCTCATGTATTATTATTTAATATATTATTTATTATAGTTTTGTTCATAAAAAATAAAAATAATAATAAAAAAGTGGATGATACCAATGGCAAGTTTTGGCATCAGTGTTACTCTATCTTTGGCTTGACACCCAAACATTTTCAATAGTTAGCTCATTCTAAGTATTCTTCCACATCAGCAAGCACCTTTATTAAAGATGCTCTTACTGGCTATGTAAAAAATTTGATAGCAAAAGTCCTATGTAGTTTTATTAAAGATGCTCTTTTATGTAGGAAAGGAAAATTCAAGGTAAAAACTTTGTACCTTTCTCTCGAAGTCAGCTATAGCTTGGCAAGTCATTAATAATCATCTCTTGACAAAGAGATCATCTTTGTAAAGTCCGTTTGATTCCTTCCACCTCAGTAGGTGACTGAAACTATTCAGCATTTCTTTTTTGATTGCATATTTACAGAGAAGGTGACTGAAAATGTTAAGTTGGCGCTTTGATTAGTTTGATAAACTCCTTTTGGGAGGTGAAAATTAAACTCTTTCTTTGTAGTAGTCTGTTGGTAGTTTTATAAAGGGAAATTTCTGTTTTATGTTTATTTTATAAAGATACAATATTAATTTTTGTACAATTATCTCAAATTCTAATATTTTTGTAAATTTCTCCTTATAAATTTCGTTTGGCAGTTTAATCAACTTTTTTAAATGGAAAAAGATGGGCAAGCTCAGGCTAAATAAAGAAAAGATTCCGATTGCTACTTTAATGACTGAGCCATATGAAAAAGTTAAACTGGGCTTGGAGGGGTGCGCCAGGCCCATGCTGTAGTGCAACACATAGGCGACGCGTAAAGACCCGAGTAGCAAGCTACTGAATGGGCCTTTCCCCTTAAAAAATTAATTTAATATCGTGTGGGCCATTGGCCCACATATCAGATATTAAACTGATAAGAACAGATACTACACTTGATCTTAGCCAAAAGGCCGAGAAAGGTATGAATTGAATCAGGAAAGAGTTCCACTTAAATAGCCACATATACAAGAAGACCTTCTCTATTTAATCAATGTGGGACTACATGAGTCAACTGCACTTGCCTTATACCTGGAAAAATATATGAAGATAAGAAATCCAAATGCCTGCCTTAATTCTCCACTATTATAAAAATTGTTTGGCTAATAAGTATAATACCATAACACAAAAAATTGATAAAACATTCTAACTAGCGACTGCATTTTCTTTCAAACTTACTTTGCTGCACCTTAGTTATTTCAACCAAAATCTGATATGTCATATAAACCAGAATCGAATATGTCATTTATTAGTTATTTCAACCAAAATCTGATATGTCATATCAACCAAAATCGGATGTCATATAAACCAAAATCATATTAGTTTGCCACCTTAGTAACTAAGCTGCAACAAAGTAACAAAAAGTTTGAGCGTAAATAATATTTTGGACCTTGTGTTTTGCAAAAGTTATTGATTGGACTTTCTATTTTGTTAAATGACAAAATAGATCATGTATTATCTAAAATGATAAAAATAGGACTCTTAACTGATTTTTTTGTCAAAATAAAATTTAATAATAATTTGATCTAAAAGTATTATGACAAAACTGTTTACATTTTTCGTATCTGTTCGAATTTTCAAGTTAGTTATATTAAAAAAAAGTTGTCAAAAATTAAGCTCAAGGTCCTATTTTGGAAAATACAGGGTTTATTTTGTCATTTAACAAAACAGATGGTCCAATTGGTAATTTTTGTAAAACACGTGGTCTAAAATGGTATTTACCCTAATTTTGACATTTTTTTAAGCTGCAAAAAGAATAAATTATAGTGTAATAGAAGGTGATATATTTTGTCAGATTAAAATCATCAATATGAGCTTATATATTGGTATATTACTATTTGTAGTTTGATCCAAATAAAATAATCATTTTAGTAATTATAAGTCATGAGTATTAAAATGGCATGAGCTAAATTTGTAAGTACCTTAAGCGATATTTTTAATTTATTGAGGGGCTAAATTAGAAAAACTTAATTCAAAAATATTGAAGGCATGCGTTTCAGCTGTCTCCCTCTTCCATGGCGAAGAAGAAGTAAGTCGTTCGAAAGCCGATTCAGAATAATATTTCGGATCCCCCTTTAATCCAAGATGGTGTGGATGGTGAGAATTCGAGTGAGCAGTTCACGGACTGCTTAGAACAAGAGGTAGATCCTCAAATTGATGAGCTAGTGCGATCTGAGATTAGGGGAAAAATAGCTGAGGAAATAGAACTATTTGAAAGTGGGAATAAATCGTGGGTTGAGGAGGTTGAAGATGATGATTATCAAACGAATTCCCAACATCAATGGAAGCAATTCACTATTGATAAGATCTCTTATCAAGATGCAAAACTTTCGTACATGGAACCTTTAATTCAAGATGGAAAAAAGATTGGTAAGGTTGATCTGAATGAGGTTAAATCTCAATCGACATTTTGGAATTCAGCTGTGATTTGTATGGTGCTTGGAGTCAATCCTCCTTTTGCCATTTTTGAAGGATTCATTAGGAGAGTTTGGGGTAAATAAAGGATAGCTCAGATAGTGAGAATGAATGTTGGATTTACAATTATGAAGTTCAATGACGAAGCTACTAGGGATCATGTGCTTGAAGAGGGAGTGTTACAGTTTGATAGAAAACCTGTCATAGTTAGGCCATGGTCAGCTGATATCGATGCTTTGAAATTGATTAAATCGGTGCCTCTTTGGATCCGATTATATGACAGGGCCAGTTTGACACAGCTATGCTGTGGGGAAAAGCAGTTGTAGATGTGCTGTGAGAAAAAATAGTTGTAGATGTGCTGTGAGAAAAAGCAACTGTTGCAGAACTGTGGAAAAAAGCTAAGCTGAGTGTTTGGTAAATTATAAATTTTAAAGTGTTACGAGTTGTTAAGATTCTATAATAATAATGATGATATTTTAATCTAGTTCATTATAATCACAAATATATATATAAATATGTTATATAAAATTTTTATTTCTAAATATCTTTAATTTTTTTTTTTTTGAAGTATAAATTTATAATATGCATTTGATAAAAATAATTTTTAATATTTTTAAAGAATATTTTTATCACTTGTTAAAGAAAAAATTATAATTTATAAGAAACTTAGGTTGATATTGTTGGTTAATAATAAAAATATAAATATAAAAAAAATTAAAACAAAATAAAAAGTTAGAAATTTAAATATTATTTATTTTAAATACTTTTTTCGAATTTTATTTTTTGTAATATATAATAAATAATTAAATAAATTTTTAGTGAAAAATAATTTATTATAGTCTTTTAAGCAAAACAGCTTTTTTTAAAAGTTGGGCTGTACTAGCTTTAGCTTTTAGCTGTAGCTTTTTCATAAATTCATCAATAAGTTGTTTTTTAACTGCTTACCAAACACCTTTTTGTCACAGTCTTTTTAAAAAGCAACTTTTAGTTTTTTCAAATGTTGTGCCAAACGGGCCCTTAGTCTTGCAATATTGGGGTTCTAAATGTCTTAGTGCTATTGTTAGCACTATTGGGAAGCTGATAATGGTTGATAGAGTTACTAAAGAAAAATCTATGGTGAAGTTTGCTCGGGTTTCGGTTGAGATGGAAATTTTAGATTCACCTCCCCGAATTGTGAAGTTTCTTAATGAGCATGACAGACTTGTTGATTAAAATAAGGATTATGAATGGCTGCCAATAAAATGCAAGAACTGTGGTGGTTATGGCCATGGAATGGTCGATTGTAAGAAGAAAAAAAGCTCTGTGGGTAAAAAAGACAAAAGTTGAGGAAGAGAAAAAAGTAGAGACTGGTGTTGAATCTGATGCTCTTAATTTAGAAAAACAGGCTGCTACTGTTGTTCTTGAAGCTCAAATGGAAGATAGTAATACTATAATTAGTGTTTTGGGATTGGAACTAATAAAGGAATCTATTGGCAAACCCCAAAGAAGGGCATTATGAGAAGATCAAATTTGAGAAATAGTCTGAAGAATATTGTTCAAGAGACAAACAGTCAACCAGGAAGTTCAAAGAATGCTCATGAGGCCTTATAAGAGCAGCCTAACTTAAGGGAGGTACTTTTTCTTCTTGTTGATCATGGAAAATTGCAGAATAATAAGTTGAAATATGAAAGGGTTGAATAATAGTAATAAGTAGGATGCAGTTGTAGATACCTACAGTATTAAGAAGGTAGGAGTTATAGGTTTATTGGAAACTAAAATGAAGAATCCAAAAGTTGTTGAAATGATTAATTCTCAGTTTTAGGGTTGGGATTACTATACTAGCTCTGTTACTGAAGGTCTTATTTTGATTTTGTAGAGGAAAGTATATGAGCGAGTCATTGCAGTGGAAATCAGATTAGTTTGTTCATTGCTTTATAAAAATGGCAGGGATTTCTCAAGTTTTTTGTGCTACTTTTTGTTTATGGCTCTAACTCGCTTAAGGAAAAGAAGTGTTGATACCTTTCTAATCTTAAGTTTTATGTGTATTCGTGACAATATTTGGGCTTGCTTTGAGGTTAGTTGATTGGTTATCTAGTTCAGGTTCTCATTTTACTTGGACTAATAATCAAGATGGTCAAGATAGAATTTATTCTAGGATTGATCATGTGTTCAAAAATGAAGATTCGTTAGATGTTTTCCCTAATTCATCAGCTATATTCTAGTCGGAAATTATCTCAGACCACTGCTCTTGTATTGTTTCTTCAACTCAACCTCAGAATATTGGAACTAAACCATTTCGCTTCTTTGATTTCTGGTCCCAACATATTGGTTTTAAAGATTCTGTTATGGCTAGTTGGAATTTACCGCTAAGAAGTTTTGTGCTTAAAGCTCTTTATTTAAAGTTAATGAGACTGAAGCATGTTCTTAAAAGATTCAATAGGGAGTTAGTTGGTCATGTACAGGCTATTTTTCATAAAGCTAAAGAGTATTATCAAGAAGCTAAAGCTGCTGCTCAAGCTCACCCAAGAGATGTTTGTTTTCAAGCTGAATTAGAGGCTGCTAAGGATTATAATGTTAAATCGGGTATGCTTCCAAGTTTTCTGGTGCAATGAAGTAAAGTCGATTTGTTGAGAAAGGGAAATGAAAATAATGCTTATTTTCATGCTTGTATTAAGAAGAGAAGGGAGGAAAATAGGATTGCTTCTTTTGTTAATGAGCAGGGAGATTTGGCTGACCATTATAGTGAGGTTGTTGACCATTTTGTTCAATATTTTGAGGAAAGTAGATTTTCTTTAAAGTATTTAGGAGTCCTATTAAGACCTACCAAGTGAAAGTTGGAAGATAGTGATGTTATCTTGAGAAAAATAAAACTCATGATTTACACTTGGGCTTCTAGGCATTTATCGTTTGTTGGGAGAGTCCAATTGATCCATTCAGTTCTTATAGGCTTAAGGAACTATTGGATGAGCATTTTTCTTCTTCCTCAGAGTGTTATTAAAAAAGTTGAGAAACTTTGCAGAGAATTTCTTTGGGGCTGTCTTCCTAAGTTGTTTGGAGGTTTGGGATTTCGAGAGGGCCCTTTGTGGAACAAAACAACTTTGGTTAAGTATATTTGGGCTATAATGGAGAAGCAAGACTTGTTATGGGTTAAATGAGTTAGTTCAATATAACTCAAAGGAGCTAATTTCTAGAATTATAATTTGAAGCAGGATTCGAGCTGATATTGGAGAAAACTTTGTCATTTGAGGAAAATATTTTGTAGAGGTACTATAACTACTGAAGGAAGTTCTGACAAATTTAGAGCTGCAAAACTCTATAACAGTCTTATTTAGCAACCTGCTATTAGTTATCAAAGAAATGTTTGGTGTCAACTACGTGCTCCTAAACATAAGTTTATTTTTTTGGCAAGCTTTGAACTCCCATCTTTTTACTAGAGACAAGTCGGTCAAGTTCTGCATCTCTGTTGAAAATTTAAACTATCCTATTTGTGATTTAACAAAAGAAAGTCACGCTCATTTATTCTTTGATTGCATTTTGTCTGATCGAGTGATTCAGATGATGTTCAGTTGGTTGGGGCCTATTTCTTGGCCTCAAGTGTTTGAAAGCTGGAACATGTGGATCTGCAATACCAAGAAAGGCTTGGCTATTGCAGTTATAAATTGTTTGATGGCCGTAACAGTGTATGAGATGGAAAAATCGAAATAAGTGTGTTTAAAGGTTATTCTAGGTCAACTAAGTCGATTGTTGCTGAGGTTCAAAAGACGTTATCTTATAAATTGCTTAATATTGCTAGAGGGAAGGTTAACACTAATGATCAACACTTTCTGCTTAAATGTATAGTTTATTAAGAAATTAAAAGCTGGAGCTGGTTTGTTGTAAGCTAGACTGGTTTTAGTTGTTTGGTTGTGTTTGTATTTGTTCCGTGAATAATGATAATTTCCTTTCTTGATTAATAAAATAGAAATACTTAAGATGAATAACATATTTATAAAGTTATAAATTAGTAGTGGTTCTAAAGAAACAAAACAAGAGTCACTATTCTCATTTTTCTTGAGAGAAAACTAAATAATCTTAAATTTTAAATTTTGTATTATTGGAAGATCATTACCTAAAATTACAATAATTGTCTTGAATTAAATTCATGTTCTTCCTCCCTTTGAATTAGTAAAAGATTTATTTAGATCTATATTTATAGACTTTATAATTATATAATATTGTTATCTATAGAAGTAAATACTTTTGCATTCATTTTTTTTCCACTTTAGATGTTCAAATGGATTTGGAATTAAATATAACTCACCCTGTCATTGCATTAGGAGAGAAACTAAAATAAACGAGTTCCTAGGACTGCTGAAAAAGTTAAACTGGGCTTGGAGGGGTGCGCCAGGCCCATGCTGTAGTGCAACACATAGGCGACGCGTAAGGACCCTAGTAGCAAGCTACCGAATGGGCCTTACCCCTTAAAAAATTAATTTAATATCGTGTGGACCATTGGCCCACATATCAGATATTAAACTGATAAGAACAGATACTACACTTGATCTTAGCCAAAAGGCCGAGAAAGGTATGAATTGGAAAGTTAAAGACTTCCCATTAAATAGCTACACATACAAATAGGCCTTCTCTATTTAATCAATGTGGGACGAAATGAGTCAAATGCACTTGCCAGCTGCCTGCCTTCTTTTCTACTACTGTCACTTACAAAAATTGTTTGTCTTCCTTTTGTTGGTGGTAATTCAATTGATGAGACTTTAAAAAATTAGTAAAACCATTATTTTTAGAGGGAAAAAATAATAATAATAAATAGTCTAATGACCAATTTGGCTAATACAAAACACAAAAAAATTGATATATATATAGACACAAAAACAAAACATTCTAACTAGGAATTACATTTTCCTTAAAACTTAATTTGTCGAACTTGATTACTACAACTAAAATTTGAGGTATGCCAAAAAAATCAAAATTATAGTGTAATAGAAGGTGGCATAGTCAAGATGGAATCGCTTGGGCCAATTAATTATATTGTGGACTTTCACTCCCCACCCTTAGATCCCCAATTTCGACCTCTTAGTTCCTATGCTCATGTGCACGTTTTTCAATGGGTTAGTTTGGTGTAGTGCTGTAAGTTCGTGCGTGCTGTTGGCCTGACTTGTTACTTATTTGTGTTTTTCTTAGATCGTGTCGTGTTGTACCGCAAAAAAAATATGGGATGTATCGTGTCGTGTTGTACCGCAAAAAACAATATGGGATGTGTCGTGTCGTGACAACATTTTTAAAGAGTAGGTCTGATATTTTCATCTCAGATCCCTGTCGTGCTTTGCTCGTTCCGGCCCGTATTTCTTAAATAGGCAGCCCATTTTTATATTTGGACTTGAATTCGTACTTTACTTTTTTATATTTTTTTTTTACAATTACTAAATGATATATATTTCAAAACTTTAATTATATTTATATAACTTTTGAACAATATTTTACAAATAATTATATAAAAAAAATTATGAATATATTTGAATATTTACTTATAAATACTCAAATTTTTATATCACGTCTTATAAATAAATTAATATATAATTTTAATTTTTCATGTTTTAATAGTTTTAATTATAAAATTATAATATTCGGTATTATATTTAATTTTTAATAATATTTTAACTTATTTAAAATTAATAAATTCATATCTTAATAATAATAAATTATAAAGTTTTTTAATATGTCGTGTCGTATTTTTTGGACTTGTCGTGTGTCGTGCTTTTCGGGCTAGTCTATTCGTGCTTACGTGTCGTGCTTTTTGTGCTTCTCATATCGTATCTTGCTTAAGGATATATTTTTCGTGTCATGTCGTGTCAATTTGTAGTATCGTGTCGTGTTGTGCTTAAGGATATATTTTTCGTATCATGTTGTGCTTATTTGTAGTATCGTGTCGTGTCGTGCTCAAATCCGTATTTTTTTGTGTCTAGTCGTGCTCGTGCCTTCTGAACTTGTGTCGATTTCGTATCGTGTCAAAAAATTTGAACCGTATTTACAATACTAATTTGGTGTAATCAAAATCAACTAGCCCGCATGAAATACATAGTAAGTTTTCACCGAGTTGATCGCTTGAGTTGCCTGCTTTATATGTTCTTTTGTTGAGTTTGAGGATGAACAAGAAATCACATTCTCACGAGAATGGGAAAGCCATTCCACATTACAACAATATGATTAGGAAGCAAGTTTAACACTCATATATTCACACACAAAAAAAAAAAGTTAAACACTCATATTGAAAGGGACTAAATTTTGTAACTTATTGCAAAGATGCAAACCGAATCACATAAATTTTGACCGTATTAAGTCTACAAAATCTTATATTGTATCATATCAAATCTACATGTCACTAAAAATTACCACACTTAAAAATATAGTATGGATTTAGTCCATAAACAAGTATGACATGTGTGAACACACCCAATTGGAGTAGAATTGAACTTTCTTTAATATGAAATATAAATAAATTGGGTTAGGAGTGACACCACACTAATAAGTAATTTCAATATTAATTTAGTCAAGTAGTGGGTTTTTTTTTTTTCCTACTCTTATTATTGGTTGTCGTTTTATTTATGGTATTAATATTATCTTCTCCAAATGATGTCGTTTTGTATTCCTAAACCTTTGATCTGAACCCCAATCCACTGTGGTATTAGACAGAGCACACAGAATCTGATTGCGCGCGTTCATTTCTTATGCTGTCTCTCGCAAAGCGACTCCAAACCCTTCCTCAATGCCTCGGGGCCGCCACACATCACCTCCGGTGGTTCCGGAACGATGCTGCCGGTCCACCCAGGCGCCGTCGCAAGACCCCGGCACTTGCTCGTAAGAGGGCGGAAGACAACTCTGAGTGGTGGATTGTCGACGGAGAAGTTCACGAGATCGGCGAAAATGTACCTCTACGCGAGCGTTTCGTCCTTCCTAGGGATAATATTCCTAATAAGCGTCGGAAGCAGCTCAGGGAACAGTTCATGCGCCGGACTCGCCTCGTTATCAAAGAATCGGTTTGCTTCTCTTTGTTCTCAACTTTTTTTTTTCCTGTTTGGTTTACAAGAAAATGAGGGAAAACGAAGGAATTTCCTCAAAATGTTTGCCTAATTTTAATTAAAAGGAGCATGAGCCTTGGTGCAAAAGGTATTTGGAGCTGTATCAAGAGCTTAGAGAAAATTGGGAGAGGCTTTACTGGGATGAGGGATACACTAAGAAACACGGTGAAGATCATGCAAATTACGAGTCTGCTGAAGATGATGATGACGATTTTTCTCCATATAGGTTCGCACAACCCATTCTTGTGGTGCCATTACCACTCATTAAAATTTGCTTCTTAATATCTCGTTGGTGATATTTACAGTGTACTAATTTTTCTCTTGCTAGATTCTAAATATTCCTTTCTGTCTTTTTGTTGATAATTTCAGGAATAGGTCATCCAATCCTGAGCGACTAAAGGTACAAATTTGGTTAAACTGGAAATTTTTGTTATGCAATTGGATCAAGAATTGAGAATGACTCCTGTTTGTTTGTTTTGATTATAATGACAGTAGTTTAGGAAAACTGAAAATTCACTCAAGCAAAGTCCTTGTAGTATTAGAAGTTGAATTCTGCTACTAACTGAGGTTACTGTTGTATACTATAGTATATACATATACAAACTAAGAAAATGTGTAATTTTCAGGAGACTCTAGTGATTGTTATAATCAAAATTTGGCTAATGTGATTGCTATTTCCTAATTTTGATTTACTCTTAGTGGATAGATTGTGATGTTTTGTTACTTGTCAATGGTTACTGAGTTGAATGTACAGTGTCTGGTTAAGAGGTTTTCTTGCTATTTCCAAACTCCAGGAAAGCATAAAACTTCTGGGAGAATCAGATAGTAATTGTAATGTCAGGTTTCATAGAGTGTACTACTTATGATGCCCCTTATGCCCTGGGCGACACACGAGCTACAATGGCTGGGACAAAGGGTTGCGATTGTTCTCTAGTTCATTGGATTGGATGATGTTATTCATGTATCTTGCACTGTGATTTTTCATTGATTTATTACCTTGAAATGACGGTGTAAAAAATAGATTGGATCATGCCACATTTGCTTTGAATGGCTTAGATTGTTTTTGTGCTAGAATATATGATGATTTTATTCTAATGCTCAAATATTTTTATTTTATTGAAGGAACGGAGTTTTGTTGTAAACAAGCAAGATGATACCTGGGAAAAGGTCAACCTAGTAAGGGATAAATTTGAGTATGACAGGGAGAGAAGAATGAGAGACAAAGGTTAGTTGAATATATTTCTGACTCTCCTGCT
The DNA here is from genome assembly GCF_029168945.1 of Cannabis sativa. Taxonomy (NCBI): domain Eukaryota; kingdom Viridiplantae; phylum Streptophyta; class Magnoliopsida; order Rosales; family Cannabaceae; genus Cannabis; species Cannabis sativa. The sequence continues at coordinate 79,228,683 of NC_083604.1, read as the reverse complement.
GACCTTTGTGGGAGGAGTTCTTCGATATATTGTCTAATATAACAATATCCCTTAGCCAGCTTGGTCTTGCTTTTATTAGTACCTAACTACTTAATAACTAGCCTGTTCAAACTGAAGATTGGTATATAATGTTTTGGGTAGAGATGTAGCATGCTTCATATGCTAAAAATTCAGAACTTAGCACATTTCATCAGGAAGTAAATGAAAGTCAAAACAATAGAGATTGAAAATTCCACTGCATATGGATCCTAATCTGGTTCAAAAATTTGTGTTGCAGCATTTGCACCGATGCACGGAGAAGCTACATCCGACTCTCATAATTCAAATCGTAATCAGCCTTTTGATGCTCAAAGATACTTTCCCCAGGATGAAAGAAAGTAAATCTAGACGTACCAAAGCTATGCACATGTGAATTTCATTATAGAAGGAATCTTGCTGATGCCGGAGTCCATCTACTTTTCTGCTAACCCGGCAAATGTTTTTGAAGTGTTACTATTTCTGGCAGCAGTGACCTTGTGTTGCTCCAACTCAATGTCAAATTAGTTTGGTTGTTTTGCTAAGCTTCTGGAGTGATAGTATTCCTCTACATCAACCATCCCATCCACAAAAAGAAAATTAGTCTGATACCAAAAACTATAGTTGTATACCATCAAATATCATTATTTCCTCTTGTTTATTAAAAACTTATTTCTAGTGTTTTTGCTATGTATGGATGTTTCACTGAATTCTACCAAACTAGTTGGTTTTTGGGTCAATCCATCCACTGCCCAAATTGGATTAAAATGTAGAAAGAAACTGCAAAATTTTATAGGATGTGGTTCTCTAAATTGTTTCCTTTGCTTATGTTTAAGATTGTAATTAATCAATTCCATAACCCGAAAATTCGATTTGATTGCCTTTATTTAATGATTCGTATTTTTTAAATTCTTCATTCTCATCTTTTAACTTTTCATTACTAAAAGTTTAACATAAAACTTAAATCTTACAAGATTTTGTAACATTAAACAAATTGAATGTGATTTACAATTTTATCTGTCAAGAAACTTGGATTTACATATTGATATTGATTGCTTCTCTACCATTTGTGAGTTTGGTACAATTATGAGAGAAAACGAGGGAATGAGAAGAGAGGGGTGGGGAAAAAAAATAAATAAGCTTATCTCATAAACAATTTTTTTTACATGTAGTGAGATTGGAAGATTAATTTTGTTCTTTCTTAGTCGAATTTCAAAGTTTGAGGGTATTTTTAATCTAAGAAAGCTCTAATTGATGTAGCATTTAGAAATGATTAAATCTTACAAGATGTTCTAACATTAAACAAATTGAATGTGATTTCCAAATTTATCTGTCAAGTATCAGTTTGTCCAGAATTTTTTTTTTTTTAATTTTTAACATTTTATTTTCTTTTTGAGGGGGATAAATTAAAATATGGCAAATGAGGTATAAATAAATATAAAATTTAAAAAGAAGGACAAGATTGTAAAAAAGGTACAACACATAACAGCGTACGTAGTTTTTTACATGAGAAAGTAAGAGTAGAAGTAGTGTCATTTTTGTTGGTGGCCGGCGCCAAAAACCTTCCCAAACACTCCTCACTGTTACATTTTTGAAATTGAAACAAGAAGAAGAAGAAGAAGAAGATCAGAGTGAGAGTGAGGCCTCAGGCCTAGACAGATAGAGATCGAGAATGAGCGGAGCCAAATTGTGCTCCTTGTTAGGTGAATTGGGGTACGAAGGTGCGGAGGCATTAGACCCTGATAGCTTCGAATGGCCATTCCAATACGACGACGCACGACCTATTCTCGACTGGATCTGCTCCAGCCTCCGTCCCTCTAATGTCCTTTCACTCCCCGAACTATCCCAGTAACCTTCCCTTCTTTCTCTTTTCTCTCGTTATTTTACATTGTTTTTGCTTGCTGAGAAACTCTAGAAATTAGTGGAGGAATCGTTGTGAATTACTGGGTTTTATGCTATTTCGTTTCTTTTGGCTGAATTTGAAATGAAATGTGAAATCACTGGTATGTAATTATCTATATGATTTGGTTTCTAGGTATGGACAATTTCTTCAAGAGGGGAAGCTACTTGAGGTATGTATCTGGGTTTCCCTTTCTTAGTTTCATTTGGTGCAGAATTGAAAATTGTGATGAACAGGTTGAAATGATCTCAAGTATATGGGCTACAAATGATACTTAATTTCCATGATTGGGCAGGGTGAAGACTTGGACTTTGCCTATGATAGCATTTCAGCTTTTGCTTCCAGGAGAGATAACCAAGAAGCGGTTTTTGGAGCTGAAGAAGGATTGAAGGACATCAGGTAATATACAATTTTGAATCTTTGATGCTACATTACTGTCTTTAAGTGGGAATATCTTAAAAAATTTGGTTAAGGAAATTTTTTGTGCAATATGATTGATTCTATACAAGCATCTATTTCGATGTGAATTATGTTAAGATGGGGTGGAATGTAAGTTATTTATGTGTAACTTTTTGATATAAAACAAATAGAATGACTTATAAGAAATACAGTTTGATGGTTATTTGTCTTAGACGTATTGATTAATTTTAGATATTCGGTAGGTTTTTAACATTGTTAATCATACAAATTTAGGATGTGAGAATTTTCTCCAAGAGTTCTAATAAACTTCTTATTTGTTTTAGGGATGCAACTATGGCCTATAGAACTGAAGCTTTAGACTTGCAGAGACAACTTAGAAGCTTGCAATCTCAATTTGATATGCTGTCTGGTCAGGCTTCTTCCTTGATACAAGGGAGACGAGCAAGAGTTGCCGCTACATCTACTGTCAATGGACACCTTACAACTGTAGATGACAGCCTTTCTGCTAGAAATTTACAGGTAGCTAGGAGACAAGAGTTTTCTTTATTTTATCAATATTTGGAAATTGTGCTTCTGTTCTGGCTATAAAGTAACTTGTGATTAATTTGTTCTTTTTAAAGTAATTTGTTGATGCATTCTGTGAGGTTTTTTTTTTTTGTTATTGCAATCTGTGAGGTTTTTTTTGTTATTGCAATCTACAAGTAATTTGTTAATGAAATTTACATTTATCAAGTGAAAGATTCCCCCTCCTTTCTTTTCCCCTCGTGATGCCATATTGTTGTGTTCCGACATTAATATCTTGCAAGGAAGTAATTACCTCATTTATTTGTTGTGTATTTTTGACAAGTGATTTTTTTTTAGATGAATGCAGTTCTAGAAAAGATTGCTTCTACCTCAGAGGAGTTGGCTCATTATCATTCTGGAGAGGGTATTGCTTACTTGTACTTGTTGGCTATATGATTCTTCAAAAACGATTTGACATATTTATTTTTTTCCCTTTGTGTACACCATAATGGGACTAATTAATGGCTAACCATGCATAAATAATAAGGCTTTAATCCTTTTTCTGCTCTAATTAGCTCTATTTTTTACATTCAGAGGATGGAATCTACTTAGCTTACTCTTACTTTGATCCCTACTTGGTTGGAGATTCAGCTTGTATAAAGGAGCTAAATCAGTGGTTTTCTAAGCAGTTGGACACGGTACCAAGTATAAACATTTATTGCTGTTTTCTAGAATGTATATTGTGATTTCTTCTGATGCTCTTTCTACATCATTTTTAATTTATCAGGGTCCCTTCCGATTAGTTGCTGAAGATGGAAAGTCTAAGTGCTCATGGGTGAGTCTTGATGATATCTCAAATATCATCATACGAGGTAATTTTCCAGCTGCCTTGGTGCTGTCCTCATCAAATTTCTTTTCATTTCTGTATTGTTTTTCCATTATTTTTTGGGTATACGGATTCCCCCTTGTTTCCCTAATGTATATTTATGTATGCCCATTGAGAGAGACAGAACATTATCTTTTAACTTTTATAGAATTTATTTTATTATTTTTAAGGAGATTTTTGGAATGAAAAATCTTTTTTCTTTGTTGGAAAATAGGAAAGATTGTCGTCTGTCGTCACTTGTGAGTTTGGCCATTTTTATTTTCCGCAAATGAATCTTCTCTAATTGATCTGTTTTTGCAGCAGATATTGAAACATCTCATCATCAACGTGTCTCTGAGTTGCAACGACTTCGTTCAGTGTAAGTTTTTCTTAATCCTATGGACTGGTCTATTTCCTTTGCGCATATTAACAAAGTTTCATTTAGCTTTGAATTGAATACTGAAAACGTTGACAAATAACAATGTCTTGTGGTTATTTGGAAGAAATGATAAAAAAGAAGAGTTTGACTTATTTCACTCATTATATCAGGGAAGCAGAGTCTGTTAGTAAGGCTAATTATATAATCTGTTGTAGATGTTTTCTCTGTTGTTAATATTTATATAAACTCTATATTAAAAAAACATAAAATTTTAGCGGGGCCTTCATCCCCCATTTACCTTTAACTGGACCTTTAACTGGCTTTGTGCCTTTAGTATGATGTGAAAAGAGCAATTATAACATGCCATGAATATTTTTACTTGTGGTTAAAGCATGTTGAAGTTATATAGGAAAAATTCTATGATGATTTTGTAACTGATTGTCATTTGGAACAGTTTTGGGACAAGTGAAAGACAATGGGTGGAAGCCCAAGTTGAGAATGCTAAGCAGCAAGCTATTCTAATATCACTTAGATCTCAAGTAACTTCAGATGAAGCACACATTCATCTTGATCTTCACTCTCTCAGGTATGCTCCTTCTACTAGTTGATTCGTTAACGCATCATTGAGTTCATAGCTCTTTTACTATATGTACCAAACTAGAAACTACATTTTGCAACTTACATTCCTTCAGCTTGATCTTCTTGGTTACTAATGTTACACGATATTCAGGAGAAAGCATTCTGAACTGGTTGGAGAACTATCAAATCTTTATCATAAAGAAGAGAAATTGTTATCTGAGGTGTGTACCTTAACTTTTGGGCCTCTTTTATATTATTGGCTTTGAGGGGATTTTTCCTATATGTTTGTTTTAAGTTAGAAGGCTTCTTTATGCTTTCATTTTCTTACGAATTGGTGGATAATTTTTCTGTTGTTGCATTTATATTTTCTAACCAATTGTGTGTTTCTGATTTAAAGACAATACCGGATCTTTGTTGGGAGCTGGCTCAGCTCCAAGACACATACATTTTGCAAGGTATTTCTTCTAGCTTTCCCTTTACAGAAGTGTCATATGAACCCATTTTTGATTTCTTATTTCTCTAAGACTGATGCAATCTGAATGGAATTATAGGTGATTATGATTTGAAGGTCATGCGTCAAGAATATTATATTAACCGACAGAAAGCGGTATTATTAGATACACCTATTTTAACTTTTCTTTTTTAATTATTATTATTGTTTTTGTAGAGAGGAAAGAGCTCTAACTTGATTTTCAACATCATTCCAAGTTAACTTTGTTGGTAGAAATATATTCCCATCACCATACTTACTGATTTTGTACACTGACATTTCATAATCCTTATGTGAACTTGTAGTTTATAAATCATCTGGTTAATCAGCTTGCAAGACATCAATTCTTAAAAATTGCTTGCCAGTTGGAAAAGAAGAATATGCTTGGAGCATATTCCTTGCTTAAAGTCATTGAGTCAGAGCTGCAAGCTTACCTTTCAGCAACCAAAGGCCGTGTGGTATCTCAACTCTCTATGTTTATCTGTTTCTATCCTGTTCATGTGTACATTGAGATTTAAATATAATATTCCCGTCAATCTTTCCATTCTGAACCACTGTTCTCTCAATTAGGGTCGCTGCCTTGCACTAATACAAGCTGCATCAGATGTGCAAGAACAAGGAGGGGTGGATGATCAGGACCATTTTCTGCATGGTGTCAGAGATCTTTTAAGTATACATTCAAGTAATGACAGTACATAAAATTTTGATAACATTTCTTCCATATTCCTGTTTTTCAATTGATAACGAATTATTGTTTTTAACTACTTTTTATTAGATGCACAAGCTGGGTTGTCAACATATGTATCAGCTCCAGGCATTGTTCAGCAGATATCAGGTCTGCAATCCGACTTAATGACTCTTCAGTCTGATCTTGAAAACTCTCTTCCTGAGGATAGAAATAGATTTATCAATGAGCTGTAAGTTATCATATTCATACTTAACCATCGTAGTACTAGTATTACTGTTACTGGAGAATAATCTTCAAATGCCTTATCTGTGGTTTCTTTTTGCCAGGTGCACTTTAATTCAAAGTTTGCAGCAATTGCTTTTTGCCTCTTCAACCACTGCACAACCGATACTGACGCCTCGGGTACAAAATCATTCACTAGTCTTTTACAGTTACCACTCATTTCTTACCTCACTTTTTAAAGTTTCATACTGTGTTGTGTTACAGTGGCAAAGTTCTAAACATAATGAACTGCCTAAGTAATACTTGACTAGACTTTACACTATTCCATACATCAAGAGCTTGTTCATTTGGTTTACATATGGGATTTGGTTGGTTATTCATGCAATTCGTGACAAGTTGTTTATACATTATTACAACATGATGTCATTTTCCTGTATCCCTTGATTTATTTTTTCAGCCATTAATGAAAGAGCTTGATGAAATGGAGAAGATTAATGCCAAACTCTCTGCTGCCGTCGAAGAGGTGACACTTGAGCACTGCAAGAAGAATGAGGTAACCTTTCATTATTTGATTCTTTTACTATCCTTCTCATTTAATAAGCCAGTCTTTGGAGGTTGTATGAATATCAATATACTGCAGTAGCATCTACAGTTTCCAATTTCAAATGATTAAAAATTCCTGTTCAAAATTAACCCTTCTAAATTAAACAACCAGACCATGTTTCATAATCAATACTATATGTTTAGGGGAATGGAAATCAGGGAAGTGTTTCTATTTCATTTACTTAAATTGAGGGTGGAAGACTCATTCTTGTTCTTTACACGATTTTGTTCATTTCGGTATGCAGATTGTAAAACATCACTCTCAAGAGGTTGCTCTGCAGCGACGGGTCTTTGTTGATTTCTTTTGTAATCCCGAACGTTTGAGGAGCCAAGTTAGGGAGCTGACAGCACGAGTCAGAGCTTTGCAAGTTTCCTAATTTCATATCTCTGTTTTTAATCTCTCTCTCCCCTGGTTTCTGTATGTGCCTGTGAATGTGCGAAGCAGTCTTGTATGTATTTTTGGAATAACTAAGTTGTAAATCTCACTACTTGTGGACGACAATTTTAATTAAATGGAAAATTTCTGGCTCTTTTTAATTGGTAGTAATGAAAATAGAGAAGTGAAAAAGGAGGCAATATTTACATTTATGTAAGGAAATTTATATAGTACACCTCTTAAATGTGTTTTGGTAAACTTTAATTTGTTTTGGCATCGATTTTTCTTTTTTTTGGCATTGATTTTTTTATTTTAATTTAAAAGATTGTTTTGGTAGATTTTTATCTGTTTTTAAATTGAAGAAAGCTTTTTTTTATGATGATGTATCTTTTAATTATTTAGCATTACTAATTAATTTTTAATTTTTTTAAATAGTTTAGAATGTTAAAAATTAGATTTAAATAATTATTTATTACGCATAAAATATTTAAATTTTATTTTCGGTATTATAGAAAAAAAAAAAACTAAAAAATTCTCTTCTCAAATACTTTTAGAGAGAGATGTTTAATAGACTTACCATTGAAAGGAGAGAAATTATAGTTACTCTAAAAGGTTGGCAATGTCACTCTAGTCACCAAATAATAAAATTGAAACAAATATTTTCTATAACTTTAGTTTTTAGATTCAAACTTTTCATCTTCTATCAATAGACACTTAGTACTTGTTATATCAAATATTTATATTATAAAAAATAAATAAATAAACTGTTCACGCTCTGAAAGTCCATTAATCCAAATAAAAGAAACACACAATACTATTACTGCTAAAATAAAAACAAAAAAGAATTTATTTGTATTTACAAGAAAAGATGACTACTTGAGTTTGTCAGTGTTTGAGAAGGCCAATACTAATGATGGGCAATTTTCACTTTCCAGGATCACAGGCAGCCCTGCCGAACCTTGATAACCTACCCTGTCCATCACCATTGGTACGGACATAATTCTTGGACTCAAAACTCTTACTATTATTATCATTATTAAGAGTACTAATAATGTTTATATTGCATGAATTAGACACATTAGCTCGGTGAAGATGACATCTGAATGAGCCAGCATGGCTTGTTGGAGAGCATATACAAGATTTTGAATTACTATTATTAATAATCCCAATAGATGATGATGAACCACTTACTTTCTCCTCTTCCATATTCATAAAAATAATCTTCTTCTTCTTCTCTAATGATGATGATGATGATGATGATGCTTTGTAATTTTCTTTACTAATAATCACTTCTTTTGTCACTTTTTCATCACTTTTTTTACTTCTATTACGGCTGTATGTAAGTACATGATCATACACATAACATAAGAGTGAGACAACAATAACAAAAATAACAAAATCTAAATGTATGTGTATATATATATATGTTTAAAATATAGTGAGTGAGTGAGTAATCAACAATATTCTGTTTCATATCCCAAAATAAGGCCCAAAATTTTATGATTCAGTGCCCATATTCACTACATAGTGTCAAGAAAGAATCAGTCAGTTTTTTTTTTTTTTTTGCCCAAATCAAGAATCAAATATGTGAATTTATTTATTTATTTGAAGAAGAAGAATAAGAAAGATTATATATATAAATAAATTTACGTACCAAAGAGGGAAGGGAATGGAGTCATGATGGTTACTATTCTTGAGAACATTGTTGTTGATAATATTTCTTTGATCATCATCAGTAACAACAACAATAGGCATATTTTAGTGTTGATAAAATGGATCAAATGGGTAAGATTTGAATAAGCAGAGAGAGATTTTTGTGACAAGTAGAGAAAACGCTCCTCCGATCGATATCTGATCAATATTATTTATTTCAAATCTGAACGTAATAATATATAACTAGCCTTTCAAATCTTTAGAAATGAAAATCCTAATTATATGGCAGAATAATGAAATTAATTAAATGTATTTTAACCAATGACAGCTTGACAAGCTCATGCATAAAACACGTAAAAATGTGACACGTGTAAGTTGTTAATTAATAATAAGGATAGCTTATATTTTCCACCGTATAGTGGTATAAAAACCCATATACTTGTTGTGATCAGATTCAGAGGGTGGTCCAATCCCATATCAATAATAATAATAATAATTAATTTTTTATCTTTTTCTATCTTATCTAATATCTATCCAATCAAGACTAAAGCAATTTCAATTTAATTATTTATTTTGATTACTGCAATTTCAATTTACTTGTGTACGTGTGTTGTTCTTTTTTTTTTTTTTGTTAAATACTTTGTTTTACATAAAAAGAAAATATTGACCATTTGTTTATAGTTATCTATAGAGAAAAAGTCGTAATTCGTTAGTCTAATTGAATTTTAAAAAAGTTAATAAAACTTTAATGAATGTATTTGTCCCATATTCTAAGCTAAGCTAACTGATAAAGCTTTTCTTTAGTACCAAATGTCATCACACTCTTCCTTTAAATAAATAAATCATCTATTTTTTTTTCTTGAAAAGGAATAAATCATCTATTTTAAGAAACAAATTTAATTCATGAGTACGAGAGACAGAAAAATATACAATTTTCTATCACCAATATAAAATTGGAATTCTCATTTAAATTTTTATTTATTTTATAATATTATTTTTTCAATTATTATACATATATCATTACCGTTTTTGTACCTTGTAAATATTAGGGGGTTTTTTATTTTTACACTTTAAAACAGTTTTTTTTGTATTTTTACGAAATTCTACATAGAAACCCCTATTGTAACTAGTGCTGCAACCTAAATTGCAACTAAAAATCGTACAGAAACCTCTATTGCAACTAGCACTGCAACCACTTTAGAAATCCAAACTGTAAATTTGAAAAAAAAAATTAAAAAAATAATATATAAAATAATTCTCTTAAATATTATCATTAAGTTTTATAATATTGTATGTCTTAATTTAAAAACATATATAATTTTTTACTTATTATATAATTTATCTTTTATATTCATAATTTTATTTGTTTTTAAATAGGTGATATGGGAGCTGCCTTGACCCCTTACATATAATTTTGTAATTTTTTTTTTTAATTTTTCTTTATAAATTTATATATTGACTGTCTTTAATTGTATTATTATATATTATTATTGCCCCTTTTATATTTTGTGCTTGTTTTTGTGAAATATAGGAGATGTGAATATGGACAGCACTCCCGACTGAGTTTCCATCTATAATTCTTATAATTAGCATAATTTTTAGAGATATATAAATATTTCCAAAAAAAAAAAGAAGAGTGAACACCTAACTTCTTAACATTCATATCCTCCTAAGACACAACTTAATATTATAAACATCAACTTCTAAACATTTTATAAATTTTCGAACAATTTCAAATAATTTATTGAGTCTAAGCAAATCTATCATTGTATGAGTGTTTTGATCATATTGATTATTTTCTAATAAAATTTTTTGATTTTTTGATTTGTTTTCAGTTTATTCATATTCGTTAGCTTTGGTGACGGCTATCAACAATGGGGAGATGTATTTCAACAAGTTAGGAGCGTTGTTTGAAGATGTTATAGCTTTATTGTCTAAATTTTCGGGGGCAGTTTTGTCCCATGTGGCTCGCTCTGAGAATTTAGCGGCCCATAGCTTGGCAAAGCATGCTCTGCGGTTAGACGATGAGCTATCCTGGTTCGAGGAGGTTCCAGCGCCGGTGGCGGACGTGGGCATCGTAAATTCATGAGTGATTTTAATCACTTTGTCAAAAAAAAAAAAAAAATCTATATGAGTAATTATATTTACACAGGTGTCAAATAATTTTTTAAATTTATTGTTTTTGATATAATAAATTATTTAAATAAATAAAATTTGTTGGATGTTCTTAATAACTCTAATGTACATTATCAATTATTTGATTGCTCATAAATATGAATATAAATGTGCCAAAAATAGAAGAGATGCACGATATAAAGATATTTATTTGTCCCGGGATATTTTCAGATATTTCATTGGGAAGAATTTCCATTATTTATGGTAAGTAATTACCATGTAATCACATGCAAACAATACATTTTCGAAAAGTAAGAAAATATTTATTTTCATAAAACATTTTTTCTTCACTTTTTTACATTATTTATTAAATTAAGTTTGTTCTTTTAATATAATTTTTTATTTTATCTTCATTATTTTACTTCAATAAGTTTTCATGTACATTTATAAAGTTAAAAGGAAAAGTAGAAACAAAGAATAACTTGCTAAACTCAATATAATCACACTAAATTAACAATATATATATATAATTATGGACAAAATCTAAACATATATATATGAACGAAAAAATTTTGATAAAAAAATTAAGTTAATAGAGAGGAGAGAGGCATAGCATTTTCACCCAATTCTTAAGGGAAATTTGATTTTCTATGCTTAGAAAATCAAAAAATTTGATTTTTAAACCAAAAATTTAAAACCTAAAAAAACTATTCCTTTTTTTTCAAAACCCCAAAAATACCCCCCTCATTATTCTCAACCATCTCTCTCTCTTCCTCCTTTCTCTCTCAAAGCAATCCCACCCGAAACCCAACTAAGAAAGCACCAAATCCAACCGATCCACCTCCGGCGTTCCACCCAAAACGCCGATCGACCACCACCCACGGTGAACCACCGCACCCACGGTAGACCGCACCCACCCACCGACGGTAGACCGCACCCACCCACCCTAGATCGCACCACCGCCCCCACCCACTTCCTGCGATTTTCTCTGAAACTTTTTTTTTTTTTCCTGCGATTTGAGAGAGGGAAGAAGACAAAGGTCCGATGGTCGGACCTTGGGGTCCGATGGTCGGACCCATCGGACTCCCAAGGTCCGACCATCGGACCTTTGAATTTTTTTTTTTTTTTTTTTTCTCGCGATTCCTGGAGAGAGAGGAAGAAAGGGTCGATGGTCGGACCTTCGGGTCCGATGGGTCCGATGGTCGGACCCATCGGACAAGGTCCGACCGGCTTTTAATTTTTTTTTTTTTCCTGCGATTTGAGAGAGAGGGGAAGAGAGAGGTCCGATGGTCGGACCTTGGGGTCCGATGGGTCCGATTGGTCGGACCCCATGGTCCGACCATCGGACCTGGGGTGTGGGATTATTGGGACCGGCTAGATAGAGAGAGAAAGAGAGATAGTTTTAGTTTGGGGGTATTTTTGGGGTTTTGAAAAAAAAGGTATAGTTTTTTTAGGGTTTTAATTATTGGTTTAAAAATCAAATTTTTTGATTTTCTAAGCATAGAAAATCAAATTTCCCATTCTTAATTATGGTTGTTATAAAACGACAAAAAGTATCATTATTTGCTCAAACAAAGAAGAAAAAGAGAAAGGTTTTCACTAATTAACTTGATGGTTGTTACTTAATCCTAATTATTAATTTTGTAATGTGCCTTTCATCACTTTCATAAGTGAACCAACTTTTACATAACATGCAAACCCAACTTTAACAAAAGAAACATATGGTGGGATCTATGATTGATTATCTATAAATATACCAAAGCAACAATATGGGGTGGGATCTATATATATATACATTTATCTCAAAAGCATCAAAATTTTATAAACATATAATTTATGTGTAGGCTATATTTGTATGTATTTTGAACTCAAAATGGAATCTCTAATAACCAATAATTTTCAAGAAAATAATATCTATCACTATCAGTATCAACTACTGAAAACTTGATCATCATTCTTTCACATATTGTTTTTTTTTTTATTTTCCTAATTTACAACATACCTAAATTTATGTACACATATAAATCTAGCTTTTGAAATTGAAATAGCCTTTTTCTCATCTTTTGTTGATAGTCTACTGTGGAACTAACACATATATGAATAGAGAAGACTATATATATAGTACTGAATTTAATAATAATTGAAATACTTTTCTTTTTCAGATGGAAGAAAATATTCACACCACACATGATGAGATTCCACTTTTTCTTTTTTCAGCCAATTTCCATTGTAACCACAACTCATGTGTGAGACTATAGCTTTGTTACAACCACTCTCAACTAAAAGAAAAGCTTTTTAATTTTTTTTTTGTTGAGAAATAAAGAAAAAAAGATAATTGAAATAATAATTAAACCCCACATACCATACATGAAAGAAAAATACTTTTCCCTTCTTTTTACAAAACACTTTATATTAATTAACATTGTCTCTCCTCTATTTCTCTTTTGTCACATTAAAAAGATCCAAAAGATACATACCCAAAAATTAACCAAAAACCAAATTAAATATACTTCAAGATCAAGTACCACCTTCATATAATAGTGTCACTTAATTAAAATGACTAGTAATTAAGAATATTTTTTTGGTCTTACAAACATCACCATATATATGCCATGTCCCACACCCCACCAAAAGGTCCAATGGAAGGAACACATTTACACATTAAAAAAAAAAGACCCAAACATCACATTCTCTCTCTCTCTCTTCTTATCTATATGTACGTAGTACTACTAGTCTACTATAGAATTATATTGTCAAAGCTTCACGCAATGCAAGTAGGCAACAAGCAACTTGAGAAGAAACTCAGCCCTCTCTTCTGCAAAAAAAGACATTAAATATTAATACATATATACTATACATTACACATTTTATGGTAAAGTGGGCCAAAAATAAAAAAAGAAAAAGAAAAAAGGAAGAACTTTATAATAAGAAAAATGCAATAGTGTAAATAAAGCTTTATAATTTTAATTACCTTTTTGTGTTTTTTGAAGAGGAGTTCGGGTGAGATTCTATAGAGGTCTTCATCTACTGGCTTAGGGGTTGGCCTTGGCATAGGAGGAGCAATCTCTTTCAACTCATCACTTACCCAACTTTGGTACTCATGTTGTTTGGCCTCTTTTTCATGGCATGAGTCTCGAGCTTTGGTCTATAAAAAAAATCATATATAGAAATTTAATCACACACCAACACAATATATATAAAGAGATATATACTAGCTAGCTACTAGGCCTTTCTCAACTATCAAGAATATAACTTTATTTTCTTCTTTTTGTTATCTACACTATTGACTCTTTAGCAATAATAAAGCAAAATTGCAAAAGCTAAACTCATGCAAATCTCAAAGAGAGTCATATTTCCATTATTGAAGCCACTAAAACTGACTTTTTTTTTCTGGGCAAATATTAAAACTTTATTTCTAAAGAAAATTTCAAGAAATAAAAACATCACATGATATGACATAACATAAATATAAAATCTTGATGATGATATTGATATACATGATGGTGTAAGGGGGAAAACGACATCATTTTGAGTGATTATTTTTAGCTTACCCTTCTACGAGGAACGACAATCATTGCAGGTGTAACGACATCATTCTCATACAAATCCCCTGTTACGTACAAATCACGATCTTCAGAGTAGCTATAGCGTAGTAAGCCAGCTTGTCTAGCTGACTCAAAACACTCAGTGAATGGAACATTGTCGTTCCAATCCCAACTCCCAAACGCAGGCAAATGAGTCCTTCTGTAGTCCTGTAATTCCAAACCAAACAGAAACAACTTACATCATTAGTCCCACATCGGTGAGATACGGTAAAGTTTCACTCTTTATAAAGAAAAACTTAAAGAAAACGAAAACTAACCAACTAAAACTTACTTCCATATCAAATTTTTTTTGAATGAGCTCCTTTCAAAGAGAGAGAATACAGAAAATGTGTTGTCTTTCTTTGTTTTCTTTCTAACCTGTGGTTGTAAGCGTGGGTTTTTTTGAGCCAATTTAAAAAGAATGGTGAAGAGAGAGAAAAAGAGTACAGTAAAAAAAGAGGAGTAGGGATTCAAAGCTAACTTAACTGGTAGTGTGGAATAGGTAAAAAAGAAAGTAACCACAGATAACGAAGTATCACTAGTAAGAGACAGAGGGACAAAGAAGTAAGGTAAGAGAGAGAAGAGAGAAAAGAGAGTATATATGTATCTTTATTATTACCTTTTATCAGGGCTTAATAGCTTTCCCCTACTTTGTCTCTCTTCAGAGATAAATATATATATATATATGTATATTCCAAAGCAACTACATAAAAGTCTTTCATTCATTCTTCTCTCTCTCTTTCAAGCTCAGCTTCTTGGCTTGTTGTGGGGTTTCTTTCTTTCTTCAATCTCGAAGCCACACCTCCTCTCCCAGGGTTAAAATAGTAATTAGCAACTGTGAATATTAATGCTACTGCAGTGTAGTTTAATATGGAATTTCAAAATTTTAATTTAATAATTAATACGAGAATTGTTAAAGGTATTATTGGTGGCTAATATTTTTATTACTGTCATACTTCTGTTGATGTAATGAGAACTCTTATAACTTAAGAAAATAATTTTTAAAAAATATCGTTAACTAATTATAAGTGTCACTTATAAAAAGTATTGAGCATCACTGATATCCAACAATAATACTAAACTAATATTAATACTCGCACTTAATATGATGTATATGATAAAATATATTTTAAAAGTAAAATATATTTTTGAAGCTATGGATTGAATGGGCTTTAGGCATAGTTCTAACTTGTCTTAAATTAAGTCTAAGGTTGTTAATTTTTTTTTTGAATTATGAAGATTATTTGATATAAAGATTTTTATTTAATTTTATTAATACGTAAATTATCTATGTACCAAATTCTACTCTTCAAATTTTAATATCTACAAAATTATATCTTCTAAATTTTAACATATACAAAATCATGTCTTTCATACTTCCCTTAATAAAATTACTCAAAAAAAAAACTTTAAATTCAATAACTTCATTAATTTAGTTCCTTTTTAAATTTGTGGGGCAAAAATTTACAAAATTATATCTTTTAAATTTTAACATGGCTTTCATATTTTAATAAAATTAGACTAAAAAAAACTTTAAATTCAATAACTTCATTAATTTAGTTCCTTTTTAAATTTGTGGGGCAAAAATCTAGATAAATGCAACATGGTCATGTCATAGTAATTAATGGTGTTATTTTAACCAAAGCTACCTAGGTAGCTCTTATTATTTTTGCTTTTCTTTTTTCCTTTCTCTTCTTTTAACTTGGCACACGAGTAAGTAAACAAAGGAAGCAAATAGCCAAGAGCAGAGAGAGAGAGAGAGAGTCATTTAATTTTGGGGTTAAAAGAAAAGAGTAGCTAAGTATGGTCAGAATCTGAGGTGTCAGTTGTCTTTGGTCAACTTAAACAGTGTGCAATAATATTGTATTCCATGTTAAATTCGGTGTCTTTTCAACACTTAATTAATATTGTATTCCATCAACTAACCCTAAAATCAAAGTTTTGTTGTTTGCATTTAATAAATAAAAATATACGTCTTAAAATCTTACCCGTTTTTCTATTCTCCCCATGTTGTAGACAGTTTCAGACAAATTCTGCTCACTTTGGGTTTTGAGCTTTTTATTTATTTTTTATTTTTTTTGGATAATTGTGCTTTCAATGTTTTTTTCTTTGTTATTATCGTTATCATTGTTTTATGAAAATTAGAAATTCAAATCTTAAACTAATTAGGTTAGGAGAGTGTGAGATACTGTTTGTTTGGAATTGCAAACACAAAAACTAACCTGACACAAGAATTTATGTAACACAATATTAATTTAATTTTGCAATTACCCAATCTCAATTAATTAGTTTTCCAAATGCAATGAAAGAAATATATTGTACACTGTTAATTTTAAAATGTTATTTTTATCAATGATAATGGATATTTTTTTGTCAATTTTTCTTTTTAAAAAAACAAATTAAGATGTATAATAGAATAAAAAAAAATACATAATGTATTAAGAAATTATTTCATTTTATTTTATTTTATTTTATTTTTTAAATTTATAGTTTATGTAATTGCTCCAATAGTTTCTCGGGTAATTTTTATGTAAGTATAAAAAAAAAAAAACTCTTAATTTATTTAAATTATATAAAGCTTAAGTTTATTTTATTTAAAATAAGTGTGACTGTAATATTGTACACATATATTTATTTAATTGATCATAAAAATGAGCTTATAAACAAGTTAACAATACGAGTTAAACATCATGCACTAATTAGTTGATGATGCTAATTAAGTTAACCTAAAATTTAATATGATCGATCTTTTTAATTATAAACGAGTCACTTTCAATGGTCTGTTTATAAATAGGACCTGCACGTTCAATAAATTATGTTAAGCATTTTCCTTATTATACACAATAACACGTGAACACAAATATTCACTATATTAATCCAAAGTCAGGTTTTTTTTTTTTTTAAATGGAGAGGGGCTCTACTTCTTATGAGATTCTTGATGAGTTTTCACACCATTTGATTATCTGGCATATGCAATTCAAGTACATATATCTTCCTCCTGCAACCCTTATACTATATCTACTTTTCATGTATTGCTTTTTGCCCTATATTCTTATTATATCGTATTCTTTTTAGTACTTTTTTTTCTAAATAAAATATGAAATTAATCAATTTACAGAGGGGCATGCAGTTCAATATTATTGCTTTGTTGTTCTTCAATGAACAAAAATATATGTATATGTAGTAAAGACATGTGAATGAGAAAATCTTGGTCAAACACCATTTTAAGCAATTGTCTTCAAAATTAATCTGGCCTATATATAAATTTCTTCAAGGTTAATTACTTCCTATTATTACAAATGAAAGTACGTACGTACCATATTATACATCTTATGTGTATGATATTGTATTATATGTACATGTTATGTATATACACATGCATATATATATATATGACACTCTCACGAATCAAAAGCTTGTATATATGAAGTTGTTTAAATTGGAGTTTTTTTGAGACAGTCTTTTACGAAAATGACTGGTCATTTTTTGAACGACTGTAAAAAAAAAAATAAAAATAAAAAGTGACAGTTCAATATATGTGCTGCGGACTGTGATTCTTTATTTGATGCAGCTCTTTATTTATCATGACAATTTGTCGTATACTATCTTTCTTACAAACGAGTTGTCGTTTTTGAATCTTATTCTCTTCTTTATTCCCTCATAATAATGAAAGTGATCATCACAATTCACAATAACTAAAATATTATTCATCATTTGTACTATTATTATTGTCATTTAAGTTTTTTTGGTATTGCTTTTCTTGCAAGGTTTAACTTTGAATATAATTTCCCTCTTAACATTGTGTCTTGTTTCATTGTGCAATTATGAGGATTTTGTTTTGTTCTTTTTCTTCTTGTTTGTTAAGGTATCATGTGTTCTGAGATTCCAAATATATTGCTTGTTGAAAACTTAACCTAGTCCCAATTAAGTAGTACTGATGTAGTACTCAATAAGAAACAAGAGGTATCTAAAAAGCAATATGCTAAATCTCGTTTTTATTGTATAGTGTAAATTTAGCAATTAAATTCCTTTGAAATGATGCCAAAAACTACTTGTGAATTTTTAATAGCTTAAGTGCACTCTAGCTCAAATAATAAAATGTAATTGTAATTAATTAAAGCCTTGAACCCATAAGTGATTCATCATGACCAAAAGTTTGCCTAATACATATTTTTCTTATTTTTATATAAACGTAATTGAATATAGCAAATTAAATAAATAAATATGTGATTCTTCTGTTCCATTTATAAAATGCTAAGTAAAAAATTTGTCACTTTAAATCATTTGATGTTATAGTTCATATCTGTTAAGTTTGATAGCTCAAATACATTTTTGAATTACATAAGTTGGGATTCGATCCCAAGACCCCTAACACATGCATCTCAATAACTCCTATTATCACTTGAGTGATTAAACAAAATATTTTTTTTAAAAAAAATAATTAATTTTAAATAATATAAATATACTACAGTTTTCTCTTGAAGATTATTCTCACTTAAGGGCTCGTTTGGAATGCCGTATTAGGTCGTATTGTATTGTATTATATTAAATTGTATTTTATGCAATATTTTTATGTAAAACTATATGTGGTATTAACTTTTATATACACTTAAATATATAATATTTTAGTATAAATTAAAGTTTAACATAGTATTATATAAAAATATGATATATAATCCAATTTAATATAATACAATACAATACAACCTTATACGACGTTTCAAACGAACCCTAAATCTATTAATCAATGCAAGATTTTTCATTGACTCGGGCTTTATTCACTACAAGAATTACCATAAATACCGTTCATTAATAAAGAAAAATTAAATCTCATAATCATTATAAAATAAGTTTTAGAGAACGGAAGAAATAGACAAACAATCATATTATTTATTGGTAAAAATCTACTTCACCACATTATGAGCTACAAAATTTAAATTTAAGTTGTGAGGTTATAAATGAGACTAACTTTACAATCCAAAGTCTTTAGAATATCTCTCTCAACCGTTTAATCCATAAGCATATTCATTGTACGTTCAACATTTGTAGGCCATGCCATACTCAAAGTTAAATGGGCCCATTCGAGATAGGCTAGGATCTAGTTTCAAATCATGAGCACTCAAATTGGGCCCATTCTGGGCTTGGCCCATGAATCTCACATTATGTAATGTCAAACACCACTAACAAGGATTTACCATGCAGAGCTAAATTTGCAATTTGCCAATCTCTTTGACTAATGTAATGGCTTCCACTAATTTTAGCTTTTGGTAGTGAAGTAATCCTATTAACAATATGCAGCGGTATTAGTGTTTCACAATGTGTTTTGATTGCAATACCATTCAGTTTGTTATGGTGTAAAGAAGTTCTACTAGTTTATGTTAATCCCTTTTACATTTACATTTTAATGTTAAAATAATATTATAAAATATCTAAGTGGCATACTTAAGTTTAAGTTTGCATCTTTACTGTTGGAAATTCAATCCAAACCCAATCTCAAATCCAAACACGAACAAACACAATTCGAACAAACTGAAAGGAAGTAAAACAATAAATAAAAGATATATACACCGAACTATAGAGATTCACACTTCCTTTAAAATTAGTTGAAGAGTCTATTCCTTTCTTCTGAACTCCCAACAATATAGATTCAAATTCTTGCACTATCATGATTCAAGTTTACTATTACAAAACCAGGTGACTAAACAAGTTGCCTAAGAAAACTCTCAATTTCTCTCTATGCTCTCTCTCTTTCTCTAACTATAATTTTGGGTTCGAGAAATCTCTTAGTTTAGCTTATCTCCCAACTAAGTTAGGAATCTTTATGTATAGACCATAGTTAGTGGGGCTTTTAAAAGCTATTTTTGGGATTCTAAAACTTCAAAAATACTTCTGTTGTTAGTTGGGTAACTAATAAATTTAAACTTTTAGCTCTAAAAAATATTTTTAATTTTAACAGAAACTAACTTTAGTAGCTTTCTCAAGAAAATTTCTTGAGAAGTTAAAAGCAGAAAGAAGAATTTTAACCAAACAAGACTTAAGCGGACTAACTTCATAAGAGGAGACACAACGGACTAACTTCATAAGAGGAGACACAACAGACATAATTGCAAATTAACAAACCAAAAAATCAAGAACCTAACTAAAGAAGAATGATGTGGTACATAGACAAATTGGATGTGATGCAATATTTACATTACTAAAACAATATAAATAAAAAATTACATCTTTACTATTACATTGACTATTAATATTAAATTAACTATGCTTAATATTAAATTACATTTGTAAAATTGACTATGCTTACATTGTCAAACTCCATACTCGTTTGAAATATAACTATGTATAAGAGCTGTTGGAAATATTGTGAATATTTTAACAAAATATATAAGTGTCTTAGTGTGTGTGAGTTGGAAAGAGTCTCACATGGGATATGGGTATAAAGAGTGCAACTTTGGCATTTGGGTTTGGGCCCCAAGGGGTACCCAGTTTTGTGCGAATGGGTTTCCGACTGCTTGCACACTCCTGGGCAGTGCCGCGAACGTCTTAAAGAGAGCGACTTAGTCCGCGACTCAACCCGGAATTCTTCATTCGGTAATATCGTTCCTCTTTTATTTTGCTAGCAGTTTACTCAACAAGAGCTCCCAACAATTCTTTCAAACTCTTACATTTTTTAAAATTATAAAGAAAATGGTATAAAAAATAACTTCATCAGCTCTTTAAAATAGAAATTTTTTAATTCATCTCCACATATAGAGAGAAATTTTAAAGCTTCTTCATATATTTTTTAATAATCTTTTTTTTTCTCTCTCCTACTAATTAACTTTTTTTAGTATTTTTTCTATTTTTTTTAATTTAAGTAATTAAATATGTAAAGATAAAATATTTTATTTGATGTAGAAAATAAAATTAAGAGACTATTGTATGATGTAATGTAAAATAGAGAAAGTAAAATTTTAGTAATCTATTTTAAAGAATAGTATAGAAAATTTATTTAGAGTGCCCTAAATAATGTGGATATTCAATGACTATGGGGGGCAATTGATCATAAATTCTTAGTTCTTAATCCTTTTTTTTAAAAAAGAAAAATATAAATTCTTACACGGGTTCCCATTAATTTTATTTGTTAGGTTTTTTTACAATACTTTCTTTGGTATATATTATATAGTATTACAATTTTAATAATTTTAAATCATATATATTTTTTATACATTTAAATTTTGACTCTTGTAAAAATTTATGGTCCTGCACGCCACACTAACATAAAAGAATGCGTTTGTATGGGGAATTGGGGATTCACCCAAAATAGTTATAATTCCACTAAAATAAACACTTTGAAGATTTCATTAAATTTATAAAGTTATGCCGACTTCAAATTTTAATTTATTTAATATAAATGTCGTATTGTATTAAATAATAAAAAATATTATATTTAAATAAAATTTTATATTATATAAATTCTTATGACTATAAATTTAATACATGTGAATTGTATTATTAAATATTTAACAAATAATATGTATTAGTTTGTATTATAATATTTAAAAAGAATTCGAATCCCAAATTTCAAACCCAAATTTAAACTCGAACTTCGAATTTGGACCTAGACTCTAGACTTAGCCTAGCCATAGTCCCGAACCTCAAAATTCAAACCTGACCCTCGACTCTGGATTCGGCCGGACCCGAACTCCAAACTTGGACCCTAATCCTGGACTGAACCCTAAACTCGACCCAAGGGTCCGAGTCCAAAGTCATGGTTTAGGTATTGGGATTGGAGTCAAGTTTATAGTCAAGAAAGATAATATAATTTACACGTCTATTAATACAATATAATACCAAACACAATACTATAAAATACAATCCAGATGTCAAACAAGCCCTTATTGAATATGTTTTTATTTACTTGTTTACCAAACTAACCAAAGATCAATCGATCACTAATGAAAGTTATATATTTAGATAGTATTTGTTTAATCTTTTACTTTATTTTCGGAACTCAAATCGCTAGCTAAGTCAATTAGTTTATCACAAGTTAATCTTGTCTTACTCTGTTCATCTCCATAGATATAACTCTGTTATTAACAACAAAAGATAAGTTATATATATAGGTCCAAACTGGTATGATTTCGTACTTTTAGTGTATTTTTGTTTTTAAATGAGTTGTATACAAACATAAGACAATACTATACAACCGTATATAACAATCACCATATCCCAAAAGGTCAAACTCACTCACTCATTATTATTATTATTATTATTATATATGGTTGGGATATTATTAATAAATTTAACACACAAAAAAAGAATAAGTTCCCGTGACCCTTAGCTAGCCTAATAGTGCCAATTCTCATTCACGGGTTTTCAAACTTGTGGTTTACAATCTTTCCAATCTCTCTCCTCCCTACACTACACATATATAAATACACTAACATCAAATTAATTGAACAATACTATCAAAGGAGTAAGTTAATAATAAAGAAGAGATAATTTTTTAAGATATGGAGATGAAAATGGCAACAATGGTGATTATGGCAATAGTACTTATTGTGTCATCTATGTTTGAAGTGTCTAGTGCTGCAGGCATATGCAACATGAGTGAGGATGGCCTCAACACTTGTCGACCGGCTGTCACCGCATCTAACCCCGTTCCCCCTACCCAAACCTGTTGCGACGCTTTAAAAAGCGCCGATTTACAGTGCTTCTGTGATTACAAAAATAGCAGCCCTTTCCTACTCAGTGCTTTTGGCATCGATCCTACTCTCGCCATGCAACTACCCGCTAAATGCAACATTCCATCTCCTCCTAACTGTTAATAAGGTATTACTGGTAAAATTTAATATCGAGTCTTATTTATTTTGTTGCCCAAATCTTTCTGTAATTTTTTGTGGCAAAATTTTTTATAGAGTTATTTTGTTGCAATTAAATTTATATGTCCCAAAAATTCTTAGCTAGGCAATCATTTTACTACAATATTAATTTTTTTGTTGTTACCAACTTCAGGATTGATGTTGCATCAAAAATGAATTATACATGAATTTTCAAAAAACTATCAACTGCAACGAAAAAGACAATGTTGGAATTTTTTTCACCAAAAAATTTATATAGAAATTTAAGTGCAACAAAAAAATTAATTTTTACACAAATTTTTGTATAGAATATTAAGTAATATAGTGCAAAATTGGTTTGTTGAATTGTGTTTTGAATGATTTCAGGTGTGTGAACAAGACTGTAGGCCTTATGTACCGTACGTGGCTTGGTGTTGAATTATTATTATTATCTCATTTGGTTTTATGATATGTAATTTGAATTGTATTAATTTCTAATTGTGTGCGTGTGAGTGTGTGTTTGTAATATGTAATATTCTGCTTTACATACATAGAAATGCCAAGATTTCTACGTTGTAATGTGTGAAATGACTATCTTATCACTTAATGAAAGTTATCGTTTGTTATGAAATGCAATCAATTTGGCCACAACTGCCATTTTTCTTCTTATAATTATAACCAGCCGAATAGATAAAATTTTGAATAATGATAATAATAATAATAAAAGTTTATATTTCACTGACATTTAATAATAACTAGTGGGTGACTATTTTGGATTTACATACAAAAGATAACATTTTCTATATTAAATTATAATGTTTTTTTGAGGGGATAATTAATGATTTTATTTATAAAAAAAACCATCCAAATATGCAAGTTTATGCATATGACTCATATTCTAATATAATGCTTAAGCTTCTTTTTTTCTTTTTTGGTTGAAATATATAATGCTTAAGCTTCATGAAGGAGACCACTCATTTTCATGTTCTTTAGATAACAAAATAGTGATTTTCTTCTTCGACGACTCGTTGTTGATGTGTTGTTGGAGAAGACAAAGCCACGAGTGTGTTCAGTTGTTTCCTAGTACAAAAATATCAATGAAGCATGAAATTTTGTACATGTAAAAAAAAATGTAGAAATTTTACCATAAAAAAAGATTCTACTTAATTGTATAATAAATTTTTTTCTTACAAAATAATATTATGTGTAAATTTCACTTTTTTTTTTCTAGCTACTTGATAGAATACCTTGGAGTTTTTCTAGGATACCTTCACAAATTCATCTCTAAATTTTGTTTTTCTCAAAAACTTCAATATTCCATCAAGGTAACTTGTTGCTATTTTTGGAGTAATCAGTTAACCAAATATGATAATCAATTATATTGTGAATAATTAGGATGATCACCGCTTATCTTCAAATAAGGGTGGCAATTCAAGTCATGACACGATAATATGATACGAACTCGATATATGAATTATTGTGGGTTAGGGTCATAATAGTCACCCGTTTATATCTAATATATTATTAAAATTATTAATTTATAGTTAAAGTATATTAATTTTCTTAAAAAAATATATAAATTAAAAAAAAAAATTGCATACAAGAATACAAGATAAATAATGTATATTTAATATTGGGAATTTTATTCATTATTTGTGATAAATTATTTTAATAAAAATTAAATATGTGATACCAATCATGTTGGTAAGTATGTATTGTAACATAAGTATAGTTGACACGTGAATATGATAGGTTGACGCGAGAACACAATAGGTTGGATTAGAGTTGAGATTTCCTTACAAGAAACATATGGGTGGGATTAGAATTGATCAATTAAATATGTTAATCTGTATAACACGAACACAACACAAATTACCACTACTAGTACCACTATCTTCAAATGAACTTATACCCCAATAGAAAACCATACAGATTTATTTATGTGGATGTATTCCAAAGTTTATATAAATCAACATTATTGAACTAAACTAAACACTCTGTAGACCAAAGAATATATACAAGAAAGGTAAATTAGTGTTGTAAGCAAACCCACACCAGGAACAAACATAAATCCCATTCCAAAATCATTATAGACATGCCATCAACAACTTTTGCATGTCCTAATTATGATTCTTCTCTATTAACAAAATTGGTTTATAGAGATTTTATTGCAAAAAAGTAAAAAAAAATGATACATATATAACAGTTTTCAATCATAACAATAATGACTTCCCCATAGACATATGTTTGATTAAATTTAGCTGCTTAATTCCAAAATCATCACATTACATTAAATTAATTTAATCTTGTAGTTTTTTTTTAGCTATTTACTAAAACTTTACAAGAACCTTCTATTCTGCTATGGGTGTATTCCTTTGTATAAGAAAAGGCTTGTGACTCGTTATGTGCCAAATTTCGGGGCTTCTTACAATATTTGCTTATCAAACATGAAAAAAGCCCAAAAACTCTTTGTCAACTCTAATAAGTTACAATAATGATGTTACTTGCTTTGAATAATGTTAATTCTGTAACATTCATTTCCCATTTAACACTCATGGAAGCACAGCAAAAATGATAGATAATAGTTTTCTTCGAGATTGGATAAATATTCCAAATGCACTTTCTAAAACAATGTCGATCTTCTTTTCTCATTCCATATTTATCAATAACTATCTAGAGATGGAAATTTATACCGCGGGGATAGGTAACCGCGGGACCCGCCCCTAATGGGGTGGGGATTCCCTATCTTGGTGGTTAATGGGGCGGTGGTGGGGGACAATTTTAATACCCGAAGCAGGGATAGGGCGAGGGCGGGGATAATACTATCCGCACCATATCCGACCCCGATATAGATATATATAATTTTTTGTTTTTTTTTTCAAACTTTGAGACATTTTAGTTTTTATTTTCTATTAGGTTATGCTTTTTTTTAAGTAGTTTTATCTTTTATCTTCTATGAATTATGAATGCATAATAAATATTTGTGAGAATATTGGTTTAATTTATTTTTTTCAATTATTTTAAATTAATGTTTTTTTTTTCATTTTACCTTAATGGATACCCGATGGGTTCCCCATAACCGATGGGTATTCCCCTACCCCGAATCCGTTGGTTATTAGACGGGGATGGGGCGGGGATGGGGGTATAAATAGGTAGCGGGGGGCGGGGATTGCATTCCCCGTACATTAACCGACCAATTTCCATCTCT
Organism: Cannabis sativa; assembly: GCF_029168945.1. Lineage (NCBI taxonomy): Eukaryota > Viridiplantae > Streptophyta > Magnoliopsida > Rosales > Cannabaceae > Cannabis > Cannabis sativa. Next base: position 79,202,260 of record NC_083604.1, on the reverse strand, counting down.
ATAACTATCTAATTATATTTTTTTTTTTTTTGACGCGGTGATCAAAATCACACAAGATTATCAAAGCAGCAATCCACAATCGGTGACGGCACCTCTTCGAACCAGGATAGCTCATTGTCTAACCGAAGGGCATGCTTTGCCAAACCATGCGCTGCAAAATTCTCATCTCGAGCCACATGGGACAAAACTGCCCCCGGAAATTTAGACAATAAAGCTATAACGTCATCAAACAGCACCACATCACATCGAAGAAACACCTTCCCATTATTAACTAGTTGTCTTTACAGCAAGGCGAAACTGAAAAATTACAACACCAAAACAAAAAAATAGTTATATTAGAATGACAATCTTCAAAATAAAATAATATATAAAATTAGAAATTAACACACACTTCATAACTCTAACTCTCAGCAATACTAAAAACTAAAAAATCAACAGAATTTCTAAGAATAACTAGCCAAAGGTATTACCCTTTGGCTAGTAACAACAAACTAGCACCCTAATATAAAAATATTGAAAAATTATATCAAACAAATTAAGTTTAAAATTAGGATTATCAGTAATTCTCTGTAATTGTAGGTGCCCTCCACAAAATAACAAAATAAAATTCTATTACCACACAATATAATGAAAAGATAATGTGAAATAACAATAGTAAAAAACTATATTTAATATAAGGACTTAAACTTGAAATACTTATCTGTCAAAAAAGAACAAGTCGTTGAAATAGAAATCATGAGCAGAGTCACTTCTCTTGCCAATTGACCAAACCACAAAATTACCCTAAACAAATAGGGACAAGCCATAAAATGGCACAAAAGCCAAAAGAGGTACAAAAGTCGTAAAAGGCATCAAAACTATCAAAAAATAGTGCAAAAAAACCATGTGATCTCATATATACTTTTAAACAAATATTAATACTATAATAGTCAAAACAAGGAGTAATTAACATCTTAATTAGAATTAAATATCCCACAAAATATATATTTATATATGATATAATATTTTAAGAATTTTTAAATCAAAACTCAACTAAAATAAAATACATTTATTTATGGTAAAAATAATTAATTTAATAAAATTTAATTATGGTTTTAAAAAGTAATGGATAATGAATGCAAAAAGACCTTATAAATTAATAACTTTATGTAAAACAAAATAATACATTTTAAGTGAAAAACAATAGTAAGAAGCTCTAAAATATTATACAAAATTATAAATGGTAAGAAAAAATTAAATGATAATGTAAAAATAAATTTCCTTTAATGTAATTTAATGAGTTTTTTAAATCTTTTCCTAAAAAAGTGTCATATATAATAATCAATATCAAATAAGATAATGAAAATAAAACTGAAATCAATCACGAGATAAAATTGGCACAGCCATTAAACTACAATCAAATTCTTAAATTAAATATATAATTAAAAATAAAATCAAAAACCTATTAAGTAAAATTAGCCTTATATAACCTACTATATATATATTATAAAAATAGTATGAGACTTATTAAAGCTATTAAATTACAAAAATATTAAAGCAATACTAGTAAAAGAAAATAGACTAAAATATAAAATTAAATTAAATAGTAGTACATCAACATAAAAATTTAAAATTCTACAATAAATAAATTTCTCTATTTTTAGAAAGAAACAATAGGTGTTAAGACAATTAAATTAATGAAAATTTGTCATAGGCATAAAATTATCATAATTAATTCTAAATCATAAATAATAACATAAATTTTACCTAAAAAGATGGAGAATTGAGTATAATTAAATTAAAAGATACTTAAATCACAACCGAAAACACATATGTATAATATTTAATTAAAATTTTACAAAAATAAAACAAATATATAGTATAACTACTTAAGGAAAAAAATATAGTATGATTGAAAATTGAAATGAATTAATAAATAAGGAAATTAATAATTAAATAATTATGCCTAAAAATATAGTTGACTTATAAACTAATGATAATAATAAAAAATATTTATTTTAATTTTGAATGCAAAAACAGCTAAAATTGGGGGAGAAAGAGGAGAATTACTCATGAGATATTGGACTTGTTAATGGCCGATCATTTCACGATATTCTCGTCGATCTGAGCGAGAGAATGAAGGTTGCATCTAACAATGGTGTCCGCAAAAGTACACGTGTCCTCCGCCATATGCCCCGGCGGAGCATCCACTAAGTACGATTCCACTGCCACCGTACCGGAGATCGAAGAATTAAGAGTCGTAACAGATCGGTAGTTCGTGAGTCTGTGTTCGCCGCCGACTATGCTGGAACTGATAATGTGGCGTTCTTTGTCGAGGATCTCAAGTCTAACCGAATTGTTATTTGCCGAAAGACCTAAAACGACCTGAACAAATAATATATATATATTTGTACAATATACTAAATGCAAATAATATATATCCAATAATATAAAACATTCACATTAAAATAAAAACACAAAACTATGCCCAGATAGCCGGAGTTGAAGTCGTCCGCTGTCTCTAGGAGAGGATGAGGCGTGCTCCGTTGTTGGCCCACCATGGCTTTGCCGTCGCTCCATTGAGCCAAAGAACGAGAGGTTTTTGATCAAATAGTAATAATTAAGTACCTGTTTGTTGAAGATATTGAAATAAATATTGAGAAGGTACCAAATTCCAAACATGGATACAAGCTGCAATGTCCGACCCAACTCTTGCTCAATCGCGCTCTCTTCACTACTCTCCGGCATTGATGTGGGTGTCGCCCTAACTATGAAATCGTTTTCTTTTCCTCTTCGACTGAGGATCGAAGCAGAGATTTCAGCTTTGAAACTCAAAGAAGAAGAAGAAGAAGAAAAACTAATTTATTATGTAAAACCTATTGTTACACTATGATAATCCTATAGTTAACAAATTAATAAATTAGTTTTTCTATCTAATTATATATTTATAGGTTTTACATACTAATTTCAAATTACTAACAAGCCCTGAAATAGTGTAACAAATTAATACCCTTTCCCCTAAACCCAAAGTATTAAATCAAACATAAATGCATACACACACTCACATATTGTTACACTATGATAATCCTATAGTTAGGGGTATATAAATTTGGTTAGAAATTCGTAAATCCAAGATCGCCAAACTAATATGTAAATAGAAGTTATATGTATATTCTTGATATGATTTTCATAAACACCACCAAAGAGCAAAAAGCTCTAAGGGGCTGAGAGCTAGGAGATATCATTAATAGATGGCCTCAACCATAATAATATTTCTGATACAAGAGGAATATTCTTAGTGGTTGTTGATAGAGCAAATTTAGCCAAAATATCAGCAACAACATTTATAGTTTTAGGACCATAAATAAAATTCACAATATTAAAATTAGTTTTTGGTTTTTTGTCAAGGTGGAGATTGTTAAATGTTAAGTTTGGCTCAAAAGTCAACTTGCATTAGAGTTGCAAAGATACGGTTCAACTTTCAAGAGTTTTGGAATTTATTTTTTGTCACGTCTATCAAGAAGCATGCTCTCTTATTTATTACATTGAAAGATGAGCTACCTCATTTATTTCATATGGGTGGTAGTTGAAGTTTTCTTTCTATAAATATGGAGCTCTTAGAAGAGCATTTGTAATTCAAAATTTGTATCTCAATGAATAAAAATAATTCAGGTGCAACTTTGTACAATCGGGTTCATTAGAAAATTTGAGAGAGAGAGCATCTGTCTATCCAAAGTTTGGAAAATACTCTCGGAAATGGCTGAGAGATATTATTAGTGTAGGAACTTTGTCTCTGTATTCTATATATTTTATTTTCTACTCAGATTAATAATATCAGCTGCCTCCTGTGGAGTAGTCGAATTGCCGAACTACGTAATTCAGTGAGTTTTTGTTTACTGCTTTGATTTATATTTATCGTTATCTTTCGTTATTTATTGCTTATACGCACAACAAGATTGACCAGATAAATTTTCATTAAATCAAAAAAATTTATGGTTAAACGTTGTGGAATAGTTCCTCCAAATAAGAAAAGCCTCCAAAAGTTATTCTTAGAAAGTTGTTAACTCACAGAAGTAAGTCCTGGAAAGCTTTCTTGTCCCTCCAGAAAGGTTCCTCGGGATAGCTAGCCTTCCTCTGAAAAGAAGATTCAGATGGCTAATTTTCCTCTTAAAAAGGAGTTTCAATAATCTACTCCAACTGGCTCTATCCTATTCGAAAGCTCCTTCAGCGTGTAATTTTGGTTAGTATTTCTGGAAGCTCTCATGCACGTTCCCAAAAGCACCTATACTTATGTTGACATAGAGATCTCGCTCAAAGGAGAGTTGGTTAAGTTAAATATTACCTAACTTAAAACCTTAACCTCTTGTAGCCACCGACTTTAGGATCTTGATTTTATGCTTATAAATACCATCAACACTTATCATTTAAAGCAGACTGGATTGACAAGTTTCAAGAGGAGACTTTGAGTTTGAGAGAGAAAGAGATTAAGAAGTAGAGAGAGGTTAATAGAAAAGAGAGAGATTGATTTGAGTTTTGCATGAAGAATCTTCTGTAGATGAAGAAGATTCTTAAGTAAGAGTGTGAGAGTTGAAACACCTTGAAAGAATCTAATAGAGAATCCTTTCGACTGTATTGTATATGTTCTTGCTCAATCAATAAAGAAGATTTTGTGGTGTTCTATGTCAAGAGAAACAAAGTCAGTTGGTCTCATCCAACTAACTTTCTGTTACATTTAGTTAAATCTGTTTTACTTGTAACTGATTCTTTGTTTTTGCTTCTTGTTCTGTTTTGGTTCTGCACTTGTATATAAACTCTGGCCTTAGTGCTTTCATAAATCAATGCACTCAATTCAATTCTTTCACTCTATTCGTTTTACTTTACATGGTATCAGAGCTCTCTCTTTCTTCTCTTTCTGTCTGGTTCGTTTATTCTCTTCAAGCCTTCGTTCATGGCCAACAATGGAGGTTCGTCTCAAAGTTCAAGCCTTAATCTTCCGCGTTCTGCTCCAGTCACTTTTTCGCATACTCTCTCAGTTCGTTTAGACGAACACAACTATCTTCCTTGGCGTCATCAAGTCTTTGCTGCCATCAAAGGAAATCGCCTTCAAAATCACCTTGATCCAGCTCGCATTCCCCCAAAATTTCTTACTAATGATGATCGGTCACACAACAGAGTCTCTCCTGAATATGAAGCTTGGGATCAACAGGACAGCATCCTTGTTTCTTGGCTGTTGTCCTCCATGGCTGAGAAGATTCTCACACGCATGGTTGGGTGTGATACTGCTGCCCAAATCTGGGATACTCTTCGTATCTACTACACTGCATTGAACAGAGCCAACATCGGCAAATACAAGACTCAACTCAGAAACTCTAAAATGCAAGGCTCCCTCAGTGATTTTCTTTTAAAGATTAAAAGTCTTGTCGACACTCTTGCATCAATTGGTCATTCAATGACTGCCCAAGACCACATTGAAGCCATATTCAATGGTTTGCCCAGTGAATATAATGTCTTTGTTACCTCAGTAAACACCAGACTTGATGACTATTCAGTAGCAGAAATCGAGGCACTTCTCATGGCTCAAGAAGTAAGGTTGGAAAAAGACTCCACAGAGCTTGACATAGCTAAAGTCGAAGCAAACTTGTCCCACACAAAGCCCTTTTCAGGAAATAAAGGTACCTTTTCCTCACCATATTATCCTACTAATACTTCTACTCCTCATGCTGCAGTGTCCAGAGGTCATTACTATGCTACAAATCCTCCTCCTGGCTTTGGTTCTCACATGTCTCAGTCTAGAGGTTCCTATACTGGCCGTGGTCAAACATCATCATAAAGAGGAGGTTCTACTCAAGGTCGAGGACAATATTCGGCTTGGGGTCAAAAGCTTCAATGCCAATTATGCCACAAACTTGGCCACACAGTCCAAAAATGTTTCTACCGATTTGATAAATCGTTTCTTGGTCCAGAAACATTTCAAGGCTTTCCTGGCAGTGCCAATCTTGCCGAGTGCTCTCACTTGTATGCCACACCAGAAGTTGTTCAAGATAATAGCTGGTTTCCTGATTCGGGAGCCACTCATCACATTACCCCCAATGCTCAAAACTTGACATTCTCCACTAATGATAACTCTATGGTATAGAGTTAATTTTTATGCTTTTAAACTAAAGTATTGTGAGGAGAGTAATGAAAATGTGTTTATTTTGCTTAACTTTAATTAGTTTTAGTGTTATTTTCTATTTAGTAATCTAACCTTTAAGTTTTGTAAATATTGATATTGTTGGGTGTGTTTTTCCAATTAACTGTGCTTATTTTGTTGAAAAAGGAGGAACTAAATTGACAGGTAAAAGAGAAAGAAGCAAGGAAGAAAAGGAGTACAAGCTGGAACTGGGTTGATTGCTGAAGCGATGCTAAAGCAATGCTGAAGTGAATTCAGCATCTTGGCAGTGACGTGGAATCACGAATTTCACTTATCCACCTCAGCAATTTCGGTCCAATCACTCAAATTGCATCAGCTAGCTGACATGGAAGAAAGGAGTCTCACCCTAGTGGGCCAAAGTGGAAAAGTTTGGGCTTCTATTTTGGGTGAGGAGGTTGGTACCCTAAAAACCCAACATCAAAAAGAAAAGAAAAGAGGAAGTACACAAGAGTCATCTTCATCATCTTGTATGTACAGTACGGGGCAGCTGCCATTTTTTTTCTATGGAGGAGCTTTAATTGCAGCAGGAAGTACAACAAAGAAGAAAGAAGAGGGGACCAAGCCTAGTGTTTGAATTTTCTTTTACCCTTGCTTGATAGTCTTCTTTATTTTCTCTTTGTTATTGTTGTTTGTACTTGGTATTCAAAACTTCTTGAGATTGTAAACTTGGGCAGCAGCCATGGATGAAGTATTTTTTGCTTGGATTTTATCTTCTTATTTGAATATGAGCTAAGCTTTTGAGGCTTGAATGACTATGAACTTCTAAGTTGGGTATGATTAAATTTTAAGCTTACTTTAGTATTTGTTTGCCTTTGTTCATTCAAGTGAGTTTCATTTTAATTGATTGTTGTTTCTTGGCCATGAATAACAATTTGCTAAGCTAGATCTTGTACCGGAAGGGCTAGATCTAGTAGTTCAACTTGAATGAAGCAAGTGAAAACCTAGAATTAGGCTTTTCTTTGTAAGTGGGATAGGAATATTTCATTTACCTTGCATAACTCACCAAATGAATGTTTGAATGGTGTTCTGCTTGCTGGTTTGATATAGGAATATGTTGAGCTAAATAGTAGAATTAAAGTTGTGAGTGTTGGAAAATTCTCACAAGCCTAGAGGAATTTGTAGTATCTCTGTGCAGAATGCTAGAGCAATGCTGAACCAATGCTGTACTGACTGTAAAAAACCTGACTAGAAGGAATTAGTTATTCAAGCCATTTTTGCCATATTATATTTTTTATCTTGCAAACAATTTTTCTAGCAGCAGTAGTTTTAATTTCAGCAAGTTTAATTCTTGTCAATTTTAATTTTGAATCATTACTCAACCATTTACATATTATCTCTTTTTATTTTAAGTTGTAATTAGTTGGTTTTACAAGATATTTTTGTTTGCAATCCCTGTGGAGACGATCTTACTTATCACTTTATTACTTGCGTGACTGCGTATACTTGCGTATATAATTTTCACAACAAGTTTTTGGCGCCGTTGCCGGGGATTGAAACTAAATATTGTGTATTATCAACTATTGTGCAATTTATTTTCTGGTTTAAAGTTTTAATCCTATCTGGTGCGCTGAATTTTTTTTCTTTTTCAGATTTAATCTAGTGCATGAACGAGCAAGAAGAAGACCTTGAACTTGCTCCTATTGACCCCGAAATTGAACGCACTTTTAGACAAAGGAGGAAGGAACAAAAGGCTAAAAAACGCTGCAATATGGCCGATGGGTTTGAAATTGGGGGTGCTCATAATGAAGCCAATCCTATTGCTTTGGCCGATGATAGAGCCCGAGCAATAAGAGAGTATGCAGCCCCTATGTTCAATGAGCTAAATCCGGGTATTATGAGACCCGAAATCCAAGCACCTCACTTTGAGCTCAAGCCTGTCATGTTTCAAATGCTCCAAACGGTTGGTCAATTTGGTGGGTCGCCAACGGAAGATCCTCACCTCCATATTCGCTCATTTTTGGAGGTGAGTGATTCTTTCAAGCTACAAGGAGTAAGTGAAGAGGCTTTAAGATTAAAGTTGTTCCCATTTTCCTTGAGGGATCAGGCTAGAGCATGGCTTAACACTCTTCCTCCCGATTCGGTGACTAATTGGAATGACTTGGCTGAAAAATTCTTGAGAAAGTACTTTCCTCCAACAAGAAATGCAAAGTTTCGAAGCGAGATCATGTCCTTTCAACAATTGGAAGATGAGACTACTAGTGATGCATGGGAAAGGTTCAAGGAGTTGTTGAGGAAGTGCCCACACCATGGTATTCCCCATTGTATCCAACTTGAGACTTTTTACAATGGTCTCAATGCGGCTTCTAGGATGGTGTTGGACGCTTCGGCTAATGGAGCCATTCTTTCCAAGTCTTACAATGAAGCTTTTGAGATTTTGGAAAGGATAGCTAGCAACAACTATCAATGGTCAACTAATAGAGCTCCTACAAGTCGAAAAGTAGCGGGTGTTCTTGAAGTAGATGCTTTGACCGCTCTAACCGCTCAAATGGCCTCAATGACCAACATTTTGAAGAATATGAATATGGGAGGAAGTGTGCAACCAGCCGCTGCCATTCAAAGGGCAGAAATCTCTTGTGTGTATTGTGGTGATGGGCATACCTTTGAAAATTGCCCCTCAAATCCAGCTTCGGTGTGTTATGTGGGTAATCATAACTTCAACCGCAACAACAATCCATACTCAAACTCCTACAATCCGGCATGGAAGCATCATCCGAACTTTTCATGGGGAGGTCAAGGGGCAAGTTCAAGTGGAGCACAAGGACAAGGAAAGCAATCATTCCCACCGGGTTTTTCTCAACAACCAAGACCTCAACAACCTCACCAACCTCAAGGCTCTCAAACTAGTTCTTTGGAGAGCTTAATGAGAGATTATATGGCCAAGAATGACGCTGTAATTCAAAGCCAAGCAGCATCTCTTCGGAATCTTGAAGTTCAATTGGGGCAATTGGCTAATGATTTGAAGAATAGACCACAAGGCACCTTGCCTCGTGACACCGAAAACCCAAGAAGAGATGGCAAAGAACATTGCAAAGCGGTAACCTTGAGAAGTGGAAAAATAATTGAGTCAAATGTGGCTGCAACAGGCAGTAAAGAGCCCTCTTCAATCCAAAAAGAGGGGGAAATGAAGAAAAAACCAGCAACTTCAGCTGCTGAAATTCCCCCAGTAGTTACGGACATCCGATCGACGTGCTGCAGAAAAGCCTTTGCAAAAGCCACCTCTACCATTTCCTCAACGGTTCAAGAAGCAACAAGATGATGGTCAATTCCGGAGATTCCTTGATGTTTTAAAGCAGCTCCACATCAATATACCATTAGTGGAAGCTTTAGAGCAAATGCCAACTTATGTGAAGTTTTTGAAGGATATTTTGACAAAGAAAAGGAGGCTTGGGGAGTTTGAGACTGTCGCTTTGACGGAGGGCTGTAGTGCCATGTTGAAAAGTAAAATCCCACCCAAATTGAAAGATCCGGGCAGCTTTACAATTCCAATTTCTATTGGGGGTAGAGATGTTGGAAGAGCTCTTTGTGACTTGGGAGCTAGTATTAATCTCATGCCGATGTCTACTTTTAGAAAGTTGGGAATTGGAGAAGCGAGGCCAACCACCATCACTTTGCAATTAGCGGATCGTTCCATGGCTCATCCGGAAGGGAAAATTGAAGATGTGTTGGTGCAAGTGGATAAATTCATTTTTCCGGCTGATTTTATCATTCTAGACTATGAGGCCGATAGAGAAGTTCCGATTATTTTGGGACGGCCATTTCTTGCTACCGGAAGAACCTTGATTGATGTACAAAATGGGGAACTCACTATGAGAGTGAATGATCAAGAAGTCACTTTTAATGTGTTCAATGCTATGAGATTCCCGGATGAGATTGAAGAATGTTCACGTTTGAGTGTGATTGATTCTATTGTGGCTGAAAGTTTTCACAAGGAAGTGTGGAAGGATGAGAGGGTGATAAGCTCTCTTGAAGATCTTGAAGTTTTGAGTGAAGATGAAGAAACCCAAGTTGCTTGGGTTGAGCCGATGCAACCTTTCCCTAAATTCAAGAGATCTTTTGAGTCTTTAGAGTTGAAAGAAAGCAATTTCAAGCCTCCAAAGCCTTCCATCCAAGAACCACCAAAGTTAGAGCTGAAACCTTTGCCAAGCCACCTCAAATATGCTTATTTGGGAGAGAATGAAAACTTATTTGCCAATAATTATTTCAGCGTGTTTGGAAGCTGAAGCTGAAGGTTTGTTGCTAGAAGTGCTGAAGAAACATAAAAGAGCGATTGGGTGGACTATGGCAGACATAAAAGGGATTAGTCCAGCGATTTGCACGCACAAAATAATCCTAGAAGCTGGCTGTAGTAACTCCATTGAGCATCAACGAAGGTTGAATCCTGTTATGAAGGAAGTAGTGCGAAAAGAAGTGATAAAGTGGCTGGATTATGGTATTGTATACCCGATTTCAGATAGTTCATGGGTTAGTCCTGTCCAATGTGTGCCAAAGAAAGGAGGAATCACGGTGGTGGCTAATGCGAACAATGAGTTGATTCCTACTCGAACTGTGACAGGTTGGAGGGTATGTATGGATTATCGGAAGCTCAACAATGCTACTCGGAAGGATCATTTCCCGCTGCCATTTATTGACCAAATGTTGGATCGTTTGGCGGGAAAAGAGTTTTACTGCTTTCTTGATGGTTATTCGGGTTACAATCAGATTTCTATAGCACCAGAAGATCAAGAGAAAACCACCTTCACTTGTCCATATGGCACCTTTGCCTTTAGGAGGATGCCATTTGGCTTGTGCAATGCTCCCGCGACTTTCCAAAGGTGTATGATGGCTATTTTCTCGGATATGGCTGAGAGTATTTTGGAGATATTCATGGATGATTTCTCTATCTACGGGGAATCATTTGGGATTTGTTTGGAGAATTTGGAGAGAGTGTTAGCAAGATGTGAAGAAACCAACTTGGTGCTTAACTGGGAGAAATGCCACTTCATGGTTCAAGAGGGTATTGTGTTGGGTCACAAAGTGTCTAGAAAGGGGATAGAAGTTGACAAGGCAAAGCTAGAAGTGATTGAGAAGTTACCAGCCCCTACCACGGTGAAAGGCATAAGAAGCTTCCTTGGACACGCGGGTTTCTATAGACGCTTCATTAAAGACTTTTCTAAGGTGTCCAAACCCTTGTGTAGCTTGCTTGAACAAAATAGGCCATTTGAGTTTACCGCTGAATGTAATGAAGCATTTTCAAAGTTGAAGACAGCTCTTGTTACGGCCCCCGTGATTGTAGCACCCGATTGGTTATTGCCCTTTGAACTCATGTGTGACGCAAGTGATTTTGCCATTGGGGCTGTTCTTGGACAGCGGAAGAATAAGACCTTTCACTCCATTTATTACGCAAGCAAAACTCTTGTTGATGCCCAGATTAACTACACCACTACTGAAAAAGAGTTGCTAGCGGTGGTTTTTGCCTTTGAGAAATTCAGATCTTATCTTGTGGGAACCAAGGTTGTTGTGTATACTGACCATTCGGCAATCAAGTATTTGATAGCCAAGAAAGATTCTAAACCAAGGCTCATTCGTTGGGTTTTGTTGCTACAAGAGTTTGATTTGGAAATTCGAGACAGAAAAGGGACAGAAAACAAAGTGGCGGATCACCTCTCTAGGTTGGAAACTAACAATCACAGCAGCCACTTAGAAGGAGAAATACAAATTCAAGACTCATTCCCAGATGAGCAACTGCTAGTGGTAGAGCAAACACGGGTACCATGGTATGCAGACATTGTCAATTACTTAGTTGGAGGTGCCTATCCACCTGATTTTACCAAGCAGCAGCTCAAAAGGTTCCTTCATGATAGCAAGTTTTATTTTTGGGATGAGTCATACTTGTACAAGCAATGCCCAGATCGTATAATGCGGAGATGTGTGCCAATGAGTGAAGTTAGAAGTATCTTGGAGCATTGTCATTCAGCTCCTTATGGTGGCCATTTTGGTGGACAACGCACGGCTGCCAAAGTCTTTCAATCAGGATATTATTGGCCCTCTATTTTTAAAGATGCTCATGCTTTCGTTCAACAATGTGATCGCTGCCAGCGAGTGGGAAATATCTCCGCTAGGAATGAGATGCCTCTTAATTGTATTTTGGAGGTGGAATTGTTTGATGTGTGGGGTATTGACTTTATGGGGCCTTTCCCACAATCCTTTGGGAATCTCTACATTCTAGTGGCGGTGGATTACGTATCAAAGTGGGTAGAGGCAATTGCTAGTCCGAAGAATGATGCTCGAGTGGTCATGAAATTCCTTCATAAACATGTCTTCACAAGGTTTGGGACCCCTAGAGCTTTGATAAGTGATGAGGGAACACACTTTGTGAACAAAGTGTTGGCTGCACTCTTGGCAAAATATAGTGTAAAACACAAAATTGCCACTGCCTATCACCCACAAACTAATGGGCAAGCTGAAGTATCTAATCGGGAAATCAAAGGCATATTGGAGAAGGTTGTAAATCCCAACAGAAAAGATTGGTCCCAACGCCTAGATGATGCACTTTGGGCGTACCGGACAGCATACAAAACACCTTTGGGCATGTCCCCATATCGATTGGTGTATGGGAAGGCGTGTCATTTGCCGGTAAAGCTTGAACACAAAGCTTTTTGGGCTATAAAGAAGCTGAACTTTGATCTCCAAGCTGCTGGAGAAGCCCGCTTGTTGCAATTAAATGAGCTTGAAGAGATGAGGTTTTTCTCCTATGAAAATGCCAAGTTGTACAAGGAGAAAACTAAGAGATGGCATGATAAGAGAATTCAACACCGAGTATTTGAAGAAGGGCAGCAAGTGTTGTTATTCAATTCAAGGCTGAAGTTGTTTCCAGGAAAGTTAAAGTCTCGTTGGTCGGGACCATTCACCATTGTCAAGGTGTATCCTTTTGGAGCTGTGGATATCAAGAATGAACAGTCCGGAAGAGAATTTCAAGTGAATGGGCAGCGACTTAAACACTACATCGGAGGGGAGGTTGATCGAGCAAAGACCTCCATCACATTGGAAGAGGCTTGAGGAAGAAGGGTCTCGGGTTGTCATGGCTTTAGTGAATCACATTTGGGCAACCCAAGAGCGGAGGAACAGGATTATATTTAGTTATATATATGCTATGTAATAAGTTTGGGGTGTGCCACCCCTTGAAAAAAAATATATATGTATTTACAATTAAGTTTGGGGTGTGCCACCCCTTGAAAAAAAAAAAGAAAGAAAAAAAGAAAAAAAAAAGGAAAAAAAAAGAGGAAAAGAAGAAAAAGGAAAAAAAAATTAGTATATACATACTTATATAATTACATATATATATATAACTTTTAATTTCCTACATTTACTAATGATTTCGCTGTAGTGTGGTGATCTTTATTGCTGGTGCAAAGCAAGGAATGACAGAAAAAAGGGGCTGCTGCAATATGGTGTGAGCAAATTTGTATGTTGAAGCAGTAGGTCCCAGTACAGCATTGGATCAGCATCGCTTCAGCATTTTGAAGCAGAGACTCTAGTGGGGAAGAGTTCAAATCTTGAGGGAGTTTTCTTTTTCTCCTTAGTTAAATTGTTATTGCTGGTTGTGTTTGATTGTTTACTTAGTTTACTTTTATTGTCGTCTTTAGTTGTGTGAGTAATAAATATTATGTGGATTAGATGTGTATTAATCATGTTGTTTTGTCATGTTTGTGATGTTATGTTTTAGCTTGCAAATGAGAAAAATACTGCTTGTGTTTTCAGCTTGGTTTAGGGTAGCGCTCGATGATGAAACATATCCATTTTCCTCCATTTGTGGAGTGCCTTGGTTTGTGTGTTGAAAATGCTAATTTTAAGTGTTATTTTTGTCTACATGCTAGCCTATGAGGAATGCTTTCAACAATTGTGTGCTTGTGTTATCCCACCATACTTTGAGTTTTTAGAATAGCCAACGTTTTGAGAGAGTTTAAGCATCTAGAATTAGCTAGTGTAATCCTTGAGGCGAAATCCTAGCGAGCTTTATAACTTAGAAATGATTTAGGCCATCTTTGGACGTTTGAGCCTTTCTAACCTTCCCTATGAATTCAATTTTTCCCTAGTCACCCGAGTTTGAGCCATTTAGCCTATTATTGTTGTGCAACCCAATCCTACATCTAACGCCAATCTTAATTTGCATTTCCACATATGTCCTAACTTAATTACTCACTTGTCAAGAGCCAAGTTTCACATTAAGTTTGGGGTGAGTGTGGTGAGTGTAACTTGTGGCGAGCTAATTCAAGGTTATACTTTTAGCCACATTGGGGACAATGTTGGGTTGTAAGTTTGGGGTGGGGGAATTAGCTCACAAAGTATATGAGTATGAATTTTCAATTAACCTTCTCTTGCTATTTATTATATAAGTATAATATAGTAATAAATGTCTTTCTAATATATGAAAAAAAAAAAAATCAGCAATGAAAAAAACAAAAAAAAAGAAAAAAAAAAAAAGAGAGTAAACATAGCAAGAGAAGTCAATTTTAATATCAAGTACTCGTGAGTATTGAATTAGGGAAGAGGGTCAAGAGAAAAATTTTTAAGGAAGAGGCTCGGTTTTTGACAAGTGAAGTGGTTAGGTGTTAAGCTAGTTTAAATACATCCTATACCATACCCTAACACAAGCCTAACATTCAAGCCTAGTCAAGTCCTTTTGATCTAAGTTGTAAAGCTAAGCTACATTAGTGGAGAGTATTACACTAGTTCAACTTATGGAAGCAAACTTTTTAAACTTGAGGATCGAGGGGTAGTTGTGATAGAAATTCAAAGTGTTGGTGGGAAGTATTTGCACACTTTATTGATTGAATTACTCTTGATAAGTTTTAAAGACATAAATAGCATGCAAAATCTTGTTGACACACACAAGTTCAAGGCATATTCACTACTGCCAATTACACTTCCATTTCATCTAATTCTGAGAGCAAATTTCGTCCCTAGAGCAAGATTTTCTCTACTGCAAGCGTGTTAGTGTCGCTGTCATTTTCTGTTTTTATTGTTTAGTTCTTTTTGTTTTCATTACTCGAGGACAAGCAATACTCTAAGTTTGGGGTGTGATAACTCTATGGTATAGAGTTAATTTTTATGCTTTTAAACTAAAGTATTGTGAGGAGAGTAATGAAAATGTGTTTATTTTGCTTAACTTTAATTAGTTTTAGTGTTATTTTCTATTTAGTAATCTAACCTTTAAGTTTTGTAAATATTGATATTGTTGGGTGTGTTTTTCCAATTAACTGTGCTTATTTTGTTGAAAAAGGAGGAACTAAATTGACAGGTAAAAGAGAAAGAAGCAAGGAAGAAAAGGAGTA
This sequence comes from Cannabis sativa, assembly GCF_029168945.1. Classification (NCBI taxonomy): domain Eukaryota; kingdom Viridiplantae; phylum Streptophyta; class Magnoliopsida; order Rosales; family Cannabaceae; genus Cannabis; species Cannabis sativa. Next base: position 79,186,777 of record NC_083604.1, on the reverse strand, counting down.
CAAGCTGGAACTGGGTTGATTGCTGAAGCGATGCTAAAGCAATGCTGAAGTGAATTCAGCATCCTGGCAGTGACGTGGAATCACGAATTTCACTTATCCACCTCAGCAATTTCGGTCCAATCACTCAAATTGCATCAGCTAGCTGACATGGAAGAAAGGAGTCTCACCCTAGTGGGCCAAAGTGGAAAAGTTTGGGCTTCTATTTTGGGTGAGGAGGTTGGTACCCTAAAAACCCAACATCAAAAAGAAAAGAAAAGAGGAAGTACACAAGAGTCATCTTCATCATCTTGTATGTACAGTACGGGGCAGCTGCCATTTTTTTTCTATGGAGGAGCTTTAATTGCAGCAGGAAGTACAACAAAGAAGAAAGAAGAGGGGACCAAGCCTAGTGTTTGAATTTTCTTTTACCCTTGCTTGATAGTCTTCTTTATTTTCTCTTTGTTATTGTTGTTTGTACTTGGTATTCAAAACTTCTTGAGATTGTAAACTTGGGCAGCAGCCATGGATGAAGTATTTTTTGCTTGGATTTTATCTTCTTATTTGAATATGAGCTAAGCTTTTGAGGCTTGAATGACTATGAACTTCTAAGTTGGGTATGATTAAATTTTAAGCTTACTTTAGTATTTGTTTGCCTTTGTTCATTCAAGTGAGTTTCATTTTAATTGATTGTTGTTTCTTGGCCATGAATAACAATTTGCTAAGCTAGATCTTGTACCGGAAGGGCTAGATCTAGTAGTTCAACTTGAATGAAGCAAGTGAAAACCTAGAATTAGGCTTTTCTTTGTAAGTGGGATAGGAATATTTCATTTACCTTGCATAACTCACCAAATGAATGTTTGAATGGTGTTCTGCTTGCTGGTTTGATATAGGAATATGTTGAGCTAAATAGTAGAATTAAAGTTGTGAGTGTTGGAAAATTCTCACAAGCCTAGAGGAATTTGTAGTATCTCTGTGCAGAATGCTAGAGCAATGCTGAACCAATGCTGTACTGACTGTAAAAAACCTGACTAGAAGGAATTAGTTATTCAAGCCATTTTTGCCATATTATATTTTTTATCTTGCAAACAATTTTTCTAGCAGCAGTAGTTTTAATTTCAGCAAGTTTAATTCTTGTCAATTTTAATTTTGAATCATTACTCAACCATTTACATATTATCTCTTTTTATTTTAAGTTGTAATTAGTTGGTTTTACAAGATATTTTTGTTTGCAATCCCTGTGGAGACGATCTTACTAGTGACTGACAAATACATATGGGTGATGGTTCGGGCCTCAACATGCAGCATATAGGTAAAACCTTCATTCTCTCTCCTTTTCATTCCCAAGAACTTGTCTTAAATAACCTTTTACATGTCCCTCACATTACAAAGAATCTTCTTAGTGTCTCCCAATTTGCCAAAGATAACAATGTCTACTTTGAATTTCATCCCACTTATTGTTGTGTCAAAGATCAGGTAACCTTGAAGACCTTGTTGGCTGGGAAGCTTGACCAAGGTCTTTACAAGTTTGACTCTCTTCAACTTCAAAGCCTATCCAAAAATAGAAGTTCTCCAGCACCGGTCTTTGAGTCCACAACTCCACCAACTATTACCTCTCAAAGTCATTGTAACAGCATCACTTTGCCCCATTTAAATTCTCAATTTTCTCTTTGGCACAATAGATTAGGTCACCCTACTGCTAAAATTGTACAAAGTGCCCTATCATCTTGTAATATCCAAATTAGCAATAAAACTGATGTCAATTTTTCTGATCTTTGTGCTGCATGCTGTCTAGGAAAACATCACAAATTTCCATTTCCTATTTCTACCACTGAATACACTGAACCATTACAGCTGCTTCACTCTGATCTGTGGGGTCCTGCCCCTATTACTTCCTCTAGTGGATACAAATATTACATCAGTTTTATTGATGCCTATTCTAGACATACCTGGATTTATATGCTAAGAACTAAATGTGAGGCTTTACCAACTTTTATAAGTTTTAAGACTCAAGTTGAATTACAACTTGGATATAAAATCAAAAAGTTGCAATCGGATTGGGGAGGGGAATACCAAGCTTTTACTAAACTTTTGACAGATCATGGTTGTGACAGTCAGTAGTCCTGGGATCCGTAAGGGGAAACACCGGGTAAGCTGTGCAATCCCACATCGCCTGGAGAAGGTCAAGTGGGATGATTATGAGACTGTGTGGGTATGGGACTGCACAGTTGAAAAGGGCTTAAATGGATTGATTGGTACTACCTATGTCAACAAGGTGCATCTTGTTTTTCGGTAGCCCATCTCGAAAGAACTCCATAGTTAAGCGTGCTTGGCCTGGAGCAATTTCAAGGATGGGTGACCTCCTGGGAAGTTTTCCCAGGATGCGTGTGAGTGAGGACAAAGCACGCTGGAAACACTCGTGTTGGTCTGTAGGGTCAGTCATCGATCCAGGAAGCAGCCAGAGTGTGGCGTACCCATGTATAAGAGCCATTAGTCCGTGGGTGTAAGGGCCCAATGGAGGCTTGAAGCGGGGACGTTACAAATGGTATCAGAGCCTTGACCCAGCCGAAAGTGTGGTCGACGAGGACGTCGGACCCCGTAAGGGGGGTCGATTGTGACAGTCAGTAGTCCTGGGATCCGTAAGGGGAAACACCGGGTAAGCTGTGCAATCCCACATCGCCTGGAGAAGGTCAAGTGGGATGATTATGAGACTGTGTGGGTATGGGACTGCACAGTTGAAAAGGGCTTAAATAGATTGATTGGTACTACCTATGTTAACAATGTGCATCTTGTTTTTCGGTAGCCCATCTCGAAAGAACTCCATAGTTAAGCGTGCTTGGCCTGGAGCAATTTCAAGAATGGGTGACCTCCTGGGAAGTTTTCCCAGGATGCGTGTGAGTGAGAACAAAGCACGCTGGAAACACTCGTGTTGGTCTATAGGGTCAGTCATCGATCCAGGAAGCAGCCAGAGTGTGGCGTACCCGTGTATAAGAGCCATTAGTCCGTGGGTGTAAGGGCCCAATGGAGGCTTGAAGCGGGGACGTTACAATGGTATATTACACAAGGTGTCTTGTCCTCACACACATGAACAAAATGGTGTTGCTGAACGTAAGCATAGGCATATAGTGGAAAGTGGCTTGACTCTTCTAGCTCAAGCCTCTTTACCTCTAAAATATTGGGATGAAGCCTATAGAACTGCTGTATTTTTAATCAACCGATTGCCCACACCAAAACTTAATCTTAGCACACCTTTAGAACTCTTGTTTCATGTCAAACCAGACTACACTATGCTAAGAGTCTTTGGTTGTCTATGTTATCCCAATCTCAGACCCTACACCTTGTGTTTTCTTAGGATATAGCTTGTCCCATAAAGGTTACAAGTGTTTATCCAAAGATGGGCGCTTATACATCTCGAGAGATGTGTTGTTTGATGAAAACATATTTCCATTTGCTTATTCTGCTGCCTTTTCTCAATCTACATCTCTCTTCACAGCAACCTACAGGTTTGTCTACTGTTCCATTGGATTCCCCTATTGCTTTTCCAACTGCTCCCACTTTTTCCCTTGCTGTTCCAGCTGTCAGTCAGTCTACTCAGCCTTTACCATCCCCTACTGTCCTAATACCAACAAATGTCCCAACTTCACTAGCATAAACCCCACTCAGTCTCTCTCTCCCACTGTGCACACCTCAGAACCCATACATACCAGTGACACGTCCCTATCCAACCCCACTGTACCTCCCAATATGACTCAATCCTCCATTGGTTTAACCAGTCAACCCGATGCTGGTACATCCTCTACAATTAGGCCAACTAATCAACACCCTATGTGCACAAGGTCTAAGTCAGGTATAAGAAAACCAAGAGTGTTACTTGCTTCTCTTTATCCTCGCACTGTAAAAGCATCAATGCAAAATGAAAAATGGCTCAAAGCCATGGATACTGAGCATCTTGCTCTCTTGAGAAATAAAACATGGATCCTTGTGAATCTTCCTGAAGGTAGAGAACCCATAGGATGTAAATGGGTTTATAGAGTGAAAGAAGATGAAGAAGGAAATGTTACTCTCTTTAAAGCACGTCTTGTGGCAAAAGGGTATCATCAACAAGCTGGTTATGATTTTAATGAGACATTCAGCCCTGTTATCAAACCTGTTACTATTAGAATTGTTCTCACTATTGCTCTCACAAGAGGCTGGAGTGTGAGACAACTAGATGTGAACAATGCCTTTCTCAATGGTGATCTTCAAGAAGAAATCTACATGGTCCAACCACCTGGTTTTGTTGATCCTACAGCTCCTCACAAAGTCTGTAAGTTACAAAAAGCCATTTATGGCTTAAAGCAAGCACCAAGAGCATGGTTTGACAAATTGTCCACTGTCCTCCTTTCTCTTGGTTTTGCTTCGGCTAAATCTGACCACTCCCTTTTTGTCAAGATTGATTCAACATCTTGCCTATATGTTCTGGTTTATGTTGATGATATCTTGATTACGGGCTCTAATGATCATCAAGTTTCTCTCTTGATAGACAGGTTGAACAAGTCATTTGCTCTAAAAGATCTTGGTATTCTTAACAATTTTCTAGGCATTAAAGCTTTACCAAGTGCTTCTGGTATACTCTTAAGTCAGAAAAAGTATATTCAAGATCTACTTTGTAAAGCTGAAATGCAAGGGGCAAAGACTCATAACACTCCTATGAATAGTGGTTTGAAGCTCTCTAACTATGGAAGTGATCCTGTGGCCGATCCTAGTCTATACCGATCCATAGTTGGTGCTCTTCAATATGCCACCATTACTAGACCTGACATTGCTTTTAGTGTCAACAAAGTATGCCAATTTATGCATAATCCTCTTCAGTCACATTGGATTGCTGTGAAGAGGATCTTAAGGTATTTGGCTGGTACTCTCAACTATGGACTTCATCTACATAAAGTCTCTACCTTTAAACTTGAAGCTTATTGTGATGCAGATTGGGCATCAGATCCAGATGATAGAAGATCCACAACAGGGTATTGTGTTTATTTGGGCAATAACTTGATATCCTGGCAATCTAAAAAGCAACCAACCATATCTAGATCTTCAACCGAAGCTGAATTCAGGAGTCTTGCAGCTGTTGTCTCTGAAATCACCTGGATCAAATCTCTCCTTACTGAATTGCATCTCCCTGTCACTACTCCACCTCAGATTTGGTGTGATAATATCAGCTCAGTCATGTTAGCTGCCAATCCTATACTTCATGCCAGAACTAAACACATAGAGATTGATCTCTATTTTGTGCGTGACAAGGTGATCAATGGGGAGATTCATGTGCAGCATGTTCCTGCACAAGACCAGATAGCAGATTGTCTCACCAAACCGATATCCAGTAGCCGGTTTCCAATCTTGAGAAGCAAACTCAGTGTCTCTTCCTCAGAGGACACTTCATTTGAGGGGGGCTGTCAAGAGAAACAAAGTCAGTTGGTTTTATCCAACTAACTTTCTGTTACATTTAGTTAAATCTGTTTTACTTGTAACTGATTCTTTGTTTTTGCTTCTTGTTCTGTTTTGGTTCTGCACTTGTATATAAACTCTGGCCTTAGTGCTTTCATAAATCAATGCACTCAATTCAATTCTTTCACTCTATTCGTTTTACTTTACATTCTAGAACGAGAGTAGAGTCATAGATCACATCGATCTATTAGACTTAAATCAGTTTATATGTTGTTGTTGATTTTATCATTTCTTGTTATGTTTTTATTTCTAATTTTCCATATGTTTTCTCCGAATATTATTTGTGATTTGTTATTCTCATCCTTGCTTTGTTTAAAGTTTCGTTAATTTGATTCAACACTATTAGTTATAATTTTGCCACATACTTTCTTTCACTTCGTTTTTTATTTTATTTTTTCTTGATAGCTAGTCTAAGAATAGATGTACTTTAATGTTGGATTTGTGGACACAAGAAGCATTAATTATTAATATAATTACAAACTGTACTTTGTTCTTGTCTTGGATTTGTTTAAAAAAAAATAATGCTTAATTAAGAATTAAGGTTTAGTAAAAGTAAAACATGTCACTACGATGACACTACTAAGAAAAGAGATAACATGTGTTTTGTTGTTTCATTTTAATATAATAAAGGAACTCTTTGCTTTTACAAATTATACCATTTTAATATAACTTCGATTAGGCATATCATCATAAATTTGCTTCTTGAAACCAAAAAGGAAAAGGCCAGTATTCCAAACAAACCTTCAATAATCAAAGAACCTGAGATCAAGAATTTGAATTTACTTAAATAGAATAAAATACAAATATAACAACCAAAACTAACAATAAATAGAATCATAAATGAAACCTGCAGTGATTTTAAATTTGAACATACATCAACATTTTAATAAATAAATAAATAAAAATGTAATCATTCAATTTTTCTTTTTCCAAAATAAAAATTTACTTAAGCACCTTTTCCGAGTAGCTATACTGCTGACTCACGAGAAAACCAAATGACCCCATTCAATCAGCCGAGAGGACCACTTTAAAACCAAACCAAACCCACCCTCCCATTGCCACGTCAGATAAGATTTAATATTGTCTATTATTTAGTTTAAAATAAAAATTCTAACCATAAAGGAATGACTTGCTTGGACTCGTGCGACGACCTCATTGGCTACGTACAAAAAGTAGTCAACGAAAAATTTATTTACCAAAACCCAATTTGCACTCTCTTTAAACCAAGATAATTAATTTCTACTATCAATAAAAAATAAAAATAAGCATCAAAGGCAACATTAATGTTAGTTGAACCAAAAAAAAATAAAGAGAGAGAGACACGTGTCGGTTAAAAGAGGCGCATGATTAGTTTGTCTAATTCAAAATCAACGACAGATGATCAAATATCATTACCGTATCAAAATACTAAAATATTTAGGCCTAAAACCGAGTCCCTATGATTAAACCAAGTACTGACATGTAAGAGAGTAACCATTTCATGATATGAAGGGGCCCACATCTTCACTCGCTACAAAAGCTTAGGGAAAAAAAAGTGAAGAAAATACACAGTAAAAAAAAAGTCTAAATCTGATTAGATCTAACGGCCTTTAAGCTTCCACGGTAGCGCACTTCTTGACTGGAGAACAGATGAGCCAGGAGAATCCGTACGGGTCAGTGACCTTCCCCACGCTCCCACCGCAACACGCGCCTTCACCTTCGACGACTTCCCCCTCAGCTACGGCTCCGGCGCTCACGGCCTTGGCTATGGCAGCAGCGACATCCTCAGTCTCTAGGCAAAGCACAACACCACCAGATCCCTCTGACTTGACACTGGTATAGACATGAGAAAAGCTTTAATGGTTAATAGTGTATAAAAAACAAACAAAAAGGAAGAGAGAAGGTTCAAGTTGCAGAGGTGATAAATCTAATAAAATAATAGAGAACAAACTGAACAGTATAAAAAGCGAAAGAAACTAGAGACCGTACATCGAGGGAGCACAAATGAACACAAAAATGAAGCAAAATAGTTGGATAAAGACAAGAACCAACAGATCTAATCCATAAGAAAATTCCAAAACAAAAGCATAAATGACAAAAAAAATACACAGAAACATTTAAAAGGAAAATAAGAAAAAAAAAATGCAAGAAACCAAAACGCTCACAGTAATATATGTACGGACATTAATCCAAAGCTACGAAAACACGGATGATCACCGGAAAAGGACAGGAACACTTACGGAGCAGCCGAGTCTGCGACGAGATCAGAGACGAGAACAGTAGAGCCAGCAAGCGAGAGCTCAGCAGAGAGAATGAGTGGCGTCTCTTGCTCGGCCTTACGCTTAGAGTGCATGGTCCGGCCAACCTCCTCAGCTCCAAACGCAGCCTTGTAAAACTGTACGGCGTCATTAGCCTTAGGTGCCTCAACTGATATCTGAGGCTTCACGGCCGTGAAAGTGACGGTAGATACGGCAGGTGCTGCTGCGTCCTTCTCGACACCTCCTCCGTTCTGGACCTCCTGTTGAGCCATGGAAGGCTAAAAAGAGAGAAGAGAAAACGAAGATTGTAGAGAAAGAAAGAAGAGAATCGAAACCCTAGGAGAGAGAAATTAGAGTTTCTGGATAACGAAAATGGCGTGGGGTTTGGGTTGAGAGTGTGGTGGGGTACTTATAGAAGCGGGGAAGCGCAACCGTCAGTGCTGTGTGTGTGAGGATAGAACCGGTAATTAAGACAAAATTGTTAAATTACGAAATAACCCCTAATTTTTTGTATAATTTACTAATTATGCCACTTTCTCTCTTGGTGCTTTTCCCTCGAATAAACGCCTAAAGCTTGTCACGCACTCCAACTAAGTCGTTTCAGTAAACTCTTCTATGCTATTTACTGTCCGGTTCCCTTCTTTACTGTACTGTACTTTTTATATAATATAATATTAATTAATTAATTAATTTCCCAACTTTTGTAAACAATAAATAAATTAATCTAGTTCATTGTTAAAAATATATATATATATATTTATTAATCTAACCTGGCTAATATTAAAAGAAATTAAAAATATATAGAAATCAAGTTGTGTGATGATTAAAATTAATTTGTTTATTTTTAATTTTGAACTTTTCTTTAACTCAATTTTTAACTTGAAGTTAGGTTTGAGATGATTTTTTTTTTTTTTGAAAAGGGGTTTGATTTGAGATGATATTTAAAAACATTTTTCATATGAATTAGTGGGGATGAATTTTGAGTGACATTTGTGTTTTTTTAAGAGGACATTTGTGTTTTTTTTAAGAGGACATTTGTGAATTATGTCAAAAAATAATAAAAAGAGTGACATTTGTGAATTAGTGTGGCTGCATTTGAAGTGATATTTAGGATTTTTTGAAAGTTGTTGGTATAATTTAATATTAGATTTTATTTATTTTAATTTAATAATTATTATATACTCGTTTTATTTTAAAGAATATATAATTTAATAATATAGTACACTTGTGAAAAGATTATTTTGATGTATCTGTTTTGACATTTAGTAAAAAAAATTAGTTTATTTTTTTTTATGATTATAATATTGTAATTATTTAAAATCACATGTAAATTTTAAAATTTTTTGAATAATTTATAATGTGAAAAATAAAATATAAATACTTTATACACTTAACTATTTTTTTATATATGTGGTAAATAATTTTGTAAATATTATTTTTAGTAAAAATAATATTTAAATTTTACTTTTAATAATATAAACTGTTTACTTAAATTTTGATGGTGGTGATGTGGCAAAAATGATGACACGTGATACGAGGACATTAGGACTGAATTGATGAAGAATGTGTAAGTCACAACCGTAAGTCATGACCGTAGGTCCTGCCCGTTGGAAGAGAAGTCTGACAGTCATATTTCTCCCTAGCTTGAGCAAGATGACTACCCTAGGGGAACGGTGGACGTAAGACCCTCATAAACAGGATGTACGTACAATTACCACACATGTACAGGAATCAAACCAGTCTAAGGGGGTATACATTAATACCCCTACCTCAAATGTAATGGTCTACTCAAAAGGTGATGAGGTTAGTTTAGGGGTACAGCCCTTATCCCCCTAAAAGTTAGTTTAGGGGTACACCCCTTACCCCCTAAGGGGTTAGTCTAGGGGTACACCCCTTATTATATAAAGGGTTTATCTAGGAGTACATCCCTTACTCCCTAAGGGGGGTATTCTAGGGGTATGTCTCTACCCCTGCACCCTCACGGTCCAAGTAATAACACATTCCACCTACATAAGACATGATTGATATAGTGCATCTTCATAACGTTAAGACTACACACAACATCGAAGATCAAGTGGAAGGAGCCTCGGGGGTACCACCCCGAGGTGACGACTATCACCCCCTTCGGAGTGGGTCTCAGGGGTGGCACCCCAAAGTAGGGGCTATAACCCCAAAGAAAGTTAAACGGTCATAACTTACTCTGAGGGACCTTCATCGCCAGTAACTAGTTCAAATATTTAAATTCCATAAAAAGTTCAATAGTGGTTGTGAACCCACAAAAATAGCAGAATATTATCACAAGAGTCGGATTACAACCACATTCGAAAACTAAGGAGACAGTTGAGATATCTCCGCAATAACCGCGTCTCTTGAAGCAAGAAGCACTAACCTTTCTCTTATATAAATGGTCACCCATTACCTGAGAATGGATCCGAAAATTTGAATACTTAGAGAAAAAAAACTATGTTATTGTTATCTTTTGCATTAGAGAGCATGTTATTAATTTTGTAATACTGATTAATAAAATATAAATGGAGTAGACTATTACTGATATCTTCGGTCGAACCTCTTTAAATTCTGATATTATTATTTATATTTATTGATCATTTTTTATTTAAATCTTATTTATTACAAATTCAATCTGTGTCATTTAACTAAAAATCTAATCAATGCATATTAAAAAAAATAAAATTTGTAGGTAATTTTAGAACTACAATATACCTTTAGAAGTTGTATTAAAATAGTCTTTTCTTCTTTTAATTTTAGAGAAAGGGGAATTCGAATTTGGAAGTTTTTCCTTATGAAGAAAAATATAAAACCACTAAATTGTAATTAGCGTAGAAAAGGATTTGTAGTAAAGTGTATTATAATTTTTTTTAGTCATTTTAATGAAAAAAGAAGGGAAAAAGTTGTAATGAGTTATTATTATCAATAGAATTAATGAGGCACCTGTTTTGATTTTTAGAAAAAATAAAAATAAAGAGGCTTCTGTTTCTGACAAACAAGTTAGTAGACAACAGTAGGTTTTTTTTTTTTTTTGGAAGAATAAATTTTAAATAAAAAATGGCATCAACTGCGTGGGCAACATCTTCTTCACCACTTTTTTATTATTATTATTATTATTAAAATTAATTATGTTTTATTAGAATTTATATATAGATTTAATATTTAATAAGAAAATATATTATATATATGACTGTGAGTATATACGTATTATCCAATCAAATATATAAAAGTATATTGTCAGAGTATGATCCAACCAAATAGATATCAAATCAATGTACTAGTAATTGTATATTTGGCTAAGCAAAACATACAATGTTATTAATATGTATTAATTTTTATAATTTTTGTATTGAAATGATTAATAATGATAATAATAATAATATTTACTATTACAAGTCCTATTTTACTGTAATTCGAAATAAGTGGTAGACATTAAGGCATGGGAAGTTAGAGTAACTGCTGACAAAAAAAATAATTAATAATAAGAGTAAAAGTTTTTATGCCTGGATTTCAATGGTTTAAGTCTAGCTTTGACTATATGCCCCGTAATTTGGTAATAATTATTTTTTTTTAAAAAAAAACAAAGAGCATTAATACTAAAAACAAATTAAAAGTATTATTTTGAATTATATATTACATGTAAGAGCATTGTTATTAAGTATCAGTGGTGTTTAAGCACTTTCTTGACATGTCACGTTGCGATTAACTAGCGATACTCTCTAAAAGTTATTATAAACTATGTGAGACCTGATATTTAGTTGTACCAATAGCAATACTGACACATAGAACGGTGCTAGACACCACTTGTATCTTTTAGCATTTCTCTATATGTAATAGAGTGGTCGAATAGCCAAAAAAATATACACATTTAAAGTTATGCTAAGTACACGTTAAAAAAAAAAAGTTATGCTAAGTAATATGTAAAATTAAAATATAATTTGAAAAAATATATATTTTTTTCATTTTAATTTAAAAGAGAAGATGAATAGGAAAAAAAAATGTGAAGGGAAATGGAAGTACAGAGAAAAAAAAGAAAATAAATAAATAAATTTAATGTTAATAATTTTTTATTTTTTATTTAAGAATTTTTTTTTATATTTTTTAAAAAAGTATACTACATGACTAATGTAAATGTAAATTTAATCTACTTTGATAATTAATAAAAAATGGAATGAAAATATAAATTTGCAAATGGAAATGTCGTTTGATTGGTTTAGCTATAAAAAAAAAAACTAAAAAAAAAATAGTTGTTATAGGAAGTGAAATATAGGAGATTTAGCCACAAATACTTCTATTTGATAAATTTACAATATCAATTCAACACATAAATCTAATTTATTTGTTCTACTTCTCTTCTTCATTTCAACAATTTATTAATTCTTTAATGTTATATTTATCTATATCCCAAAAATTAAAATATATCTCAAATTTATTTAATGTCTCACTACTTAAATTTAAAATAATATATTTTTATAAACATATATCTTTTTTTAATGAGAATTCAATTTTACTAACCAATAATTTCAACTATCAAATAAAATATAAATTAGTTAAAATACACTTCAAATTGAATCAACGATCAGAAAATAAAATAACAACCTTAACAAAGTCACATGCTACTTAATTAGCAGATCATTTAAACAAAAAAGATAATAACATTTTTCAAAGGATCAAACAAGCTTTTACAAACAAAGAAATCATATTCAAAGAGCTTTGTAAAGCTTGTACTACACATAGACAATTTAATTTCACATTAACTCGTTGCCACTTCCTTTCTTTTAACCAAATGAGAACTTCTTTAATCTGTAAGGCCTCTACTAGGATCAATTCTACCACACCATGAACCAGTTGTGTCCGATTCTCAACTAGCTTGCCATTTGATTCTCAGGCCACTAAACCAAGGTCATAGCTTAAGCCTCTATAGAGTCATGTCTACATTAACCTTGATATTATTGACTTGTGGTGCAGTCAGGGCTTGTGCTAAGTAATAATGGGTCCAAAAAACTTTTTTGTGTGTATTTTATCTAAAGTAAAGTGTGAGTATTATTAGCTCTCTTTTTATAAAATTTTTAAAAAAATGTCATTTTTTTTCAATGCAAAAAATATACTATATTAAAATTTTGAGTTTTGGATTTGGTGAGCCCTAAGCACGAGCCTAACTTGCCTTAGCCTAGTGGAATCTAATGCTTACTCTCATCACCTGTCTGACAAGCAAACCATAATGTATGATGTCGGACTTTCTAGCATTAAATGTTACTTAAAACAAATTAATTATTTTTTTGTGGAACATAAAAAACAATCATAAATAAATGAATAACAGAAAAATTTAAATTCGTATGTTTTAGGATAAAGTATTAAAAATGTTGGACTTTCATTAAACATCACAAAAAAAATCTAAATATAATAAACTATTTTTGTAAAACTATTATTCTTAGATTCCCTCTCTACTTTCTATCTACTCGGCTTATGCAAATGCGACATTTATTATATATTTTAAAATGCACATTTATTTGCGAGTCATGGGAATAAAATATAAACTAAAGTGACTTGTATTTGCATGGGTGATGAATGTGGCTAGGTTAATTTTTTTAATGAAATAAATCCAAAATTCAAGTTTACCTAATTAAAAAAATATAAATATTGAAAATTCAGATGGAGTAGTTAATACCACTTTTGGTTGACAGAAAGAGGAAATGAGACTAGTCTTCTTTGATCTCCAATATAATATAATGAATTAATTGCTATAGAGAATTTGTGAATGTTGAATTTGAATACACAACACACTAATATAAAATAGTGAAGTTGATCATAATCTTGAGTTAAATTGCAATATAAACTTCACAATTTTATATTGGTTTCTCTTTTTAAATCGTAACGTCCCCGCTTCAAATCTCCATTGGGCCCTTACACCCACAGGCTAATGGCTCTTATACACAAGTACGCCATTCTAGCTGCTTCCTGGATTGACGACTGACCCTACAGACCAACACGAGTGTTTTCAGCATACTTTGTCCTCACTCGCACGCTTTCCCAGGAGGTCATCCATCCTAAAATTGCCCCAAACCAAGCACGCTTAACTGTGGAGTTCTTTCATGATGGGCTACCGAAAAACAAGATGCACCTTGTTGATATAAGTAATACCAATCAATCCATTTAAGCCTTCTTCAACTGTGTAGTCCCATACCTACACAGTCTTAGAATCATCCCACTTGACCTTCCCCAGGCGGTGTGGGATTGCACAGCTTACCCGGTGTTTCCCCTTACGGATCACGGGACTACTGACTGTCACATAAATCATTTTATATTTAAATGTTGGAACGTATTTTTTGTGAATTATTAAAACATTTGGAAAAGTGAGTCCTTAGAGGGCTAGTCTCACGTTGGATATTTATGTATAAGTGTGTATATATATATATAGTATAAATACAAACAATTGGGTAGGATCCCAAAGGCCAAAGGGTACTATTTTTGTGGAAGAGGGAAGAGACACACGAAGGCTTGCTTGAACAACATGAACGTGCGTCGCTTCGCTGCCATTTGACCGAGCTGAGTTGGCGTGCAACTTAATTTTTGGAGAAAATTTATTTATTAAATTATTATGTTTATTTTTAATTAATTAAAATATTTTTTTAAACATGTTTAATTAATTGGTAAACATAGATGTATTCTCGTCTAGACTTTCAGCATTGTTCCTACGATCCCACGTTAAAACGTGCAGTAGAGTTCCGATACAGTGGTATTCCCAAAGTTTATTCGATAAATTCGTTCATTTAATTTTTCTGTAGCAACCATTTCAACAATTTTAAGACGTTGTGTTTCTGTCATGACTATCGATGAGAATTCTGGTATTGTTGATATTAATAAATTTTTTAGTTTTGAGGGGAATCATTTTAAAAGATGGAGATAGAAAATGTTATTTTTTCTCTCTATGAAAACTGTTGTTTATGTTCCGATTGTTAGGATTTATAAAACCCTCAAAAAATGTAAATAATAACAAATCTAACCATATTATAAAAGTGCTTTAATATAAAAAATCTTAAATCATATTTTATAGAACATTTGTTAAATTAAAAAAGAAGATGATGATAATAAAATGAATGGAAGCACTAATCTGAAGTCATTGTTGGAGATTGCACTCTAAAGTATTTTCTTTGATGGGAATGAGAGAATACAAGAACTCTAATATTTTTTGGAGACCACTACTTATTTATAGGCTCATTATAGAATAAATACATTTGATCAGATTTCTTATGAGCTCTCCTTAGGAAGAACATCTCTTTTCCACTATGATCCAAATTTAGACAGTCACAACAATGATGGAGATTTCTTGTCACACTCTTTGACTGAAAATCTCAATGATCTCTCGATTATAATCTAATTTAGTTTCTCTCTTTTCTTGCAGAAAACCAATTGACTAATTCTCTTTCTTGTCTCTCTCTCTGACAATCTTAGAGCTTCTCTCACTAACTTGAAGAAAACTTCTTGCTCTTCTAATCTGATCAATGAGATCGATCAAATGTATTTATAGTCTTCTGTTTCTATTAAATCAGTTGAAAAAGAATAAATGACAACAAGTTTAGTTAAGTTGATTATGTCACATAGGATTGGTTTAGTTCCATGTGAAGTGACTTTAGTTGTGTCTCGAGTGATCAAGTGTGCAAGGTTCCATTATATGATGTCTTTGCTAATGATGGGATTCAAAACAGCACATGGCAATTAGAGAAATATATTCGTAAAGAGAAAGATTCATACTTACTAAAGTGCTATTAAAAGACTCAAGCTCAAAGTAATAACGGAGTTAGGGGGTGCCATAGTCCCCAATTTTTTTTTTTTTTTTATATTATTAAAAATTATATGTAAAAGTTAATTAAAAAATAAAAATATATGACAAATAAGATTGTGACTTAAGCATGTTGCAATGGACTCAATCTTGGTTTTAATTGATGGAAGAAACAACAAACTAGTGAGAATATTAAGTAAAAGAGAAAGATTAATCTAGACTTAAACACAATATTTATTGTTGGAGATTTTTCATTTGCTCTAACACTACTACACATTATTAACGTGAGATTCTTTAACATACGAGAGACATAAGTTGTGGCGGGTTTCTCTGCTGATTTTGTGAGTTTGTACATTTTGTTTCTTTCTTTACTGTTTTTTTTTATGTAATAATTTCTATGATCCACTTCTATAGTTTTTCTTTTTTTTTTGGTTGAGAAAATCCACTTTGATAGTATTGGTTTGTCTTTTTTTTGTATAATCTGGGTATGCCTACTCTAGTCACGTGAATTATTACCAGAAGAGCCCTATGATATGACCACAGTCATTTCCCTCCTATAAACAATTTCACGACAAATGATCCTATTGAAACTAAGCCCAACTTCAAGGACTAAGTGGGTTGGGACCACTTTATTTCAAACATAATTTTACATATTTACTTAAAAATTTCAAAGCATGAGGAAAAGAAAATGACTCTCTTGTCACCCACCGGACACGTGTAACAACTTCATTAGCTAATTTTAACTTAAGTAGTGGTCAACGCCCAAATTTCTTACCGAAATCTGTCCATCTCGCTCTCCCCCGTTCAACAAAGCATCACCAAAAACACTCTACATCACTTAAAAATTATAATATTTTTTTTCTTATTTACATTATTATTATTAGCAACTTTTTTCTAAAAATACTCTAATACTAAACAATACTACAAATAGCTACTATAATCCCACACTCTAATTTTTACTAACAGTTATCAATTTGTGTACATTAAAGTTAATTTTTCCTTTTTTTTTTAAAAAAAAGAAAAAAACATAAGTTGCGATGCTGGGCAGCACAACAGCTACCTTAAATACTTTTAAATTTTTCTCCAATGCTAAATCACCTTTAAAATAAGACTGAGCATCGGTCGGTTTGATCGGTTTTTTTCTATATAAAAATCCAAAATTCGATTATCGGTTTGGATTGGTGCAATCCGAAAACTGACCGACCAATCCAGAACTTATCTTAAAACCGACCGTTTTGAACCTCGGTTTGGTCGATTTAAACCGCCCAAACCGAACTTTTTTTTTCTTAAAAAAAAATAATCCAATTTATTCTATGAATACATTATTTTACATTTCACAACTACAAACATATAAATTAATTGTTCAAAAACTAATTATCTTATTCTTTTAACTTTAATATTAATAAAAAAATAATATATTATTTTTATATATTATTAGTAACTATAATACATGCAAAAAAAAACTTAATAAATTAATATATATATATATATAACGGTCGGTTTCGGTTTTTTCGATTGGTTTATTACCCCCAAAAAAAACCGACCGTTTAATGGCGGTTTTAACCGTTAGCAGTTTTTTCAGTTTTTAGTTTCGTCGCTTTCGGTTCCAACGGTGTTCGGTTGGTCAGTTTGAACGGTTCTTTCTATTTTCTAGATTTTATGCTCTACTTTAAAAGGTAGCTCTTCATCTGACACTACATGCCAAGCACTACACTAATTTTAAGCATTGGAGTTAATCTTAGAGCACGTTTAATAGAGTAGTTTGAAAGGGAGCTTGACAGAATGTGGAGTCAAAAGTGAATAAAATGAAGGAGAGAGAGAAAATTTGTGAGATCGTAGATTTTTTTTTGAAAGGAGTATGCTTTATTAAATCGAGCAGTCACTCGTAAGAATTAACATCAACTCCAAAGGTACACAATCAATAGAAAATATACGTTTAGCTAAGATACGAGAATTCCGAGCAATATAATGCGCGGCTCGATTCGCAGAACGCTTAACAAATGCCAATGATACATAAGTCACATTTTTAAAAATATTCCTACAGCCATCCACCACCAAACCGAATGCAGAATTAAAGACTTCAGAGCTTCGAATGGCCTCCACACAAACCAGGTTGTCAGATTCAATCACTGCCTAGTGGTAGTTATGCGTCTTAAACCAACTCATAGCTTCCCTGATGCCCATTATCTTAGCCAACTCTGGCAAAACTTTGCCCAACTTACAACCAGCAGCAGCAGAGATTAGGCCACCTTCAGTGTTTCTCACCATGAATCCATAGCATATTTGAGGTCGTGATAAAAAATGGTCGCGCTTACATTAATCAGTATAAAACTAAAAATCCAATGAAAATAAGAATATTCATATCTAGCCAAACAAGTTGTTTATCCATTCAAAGAGCATGCACAACTAATCTATGAGCAACACAGATTAGGGACACTCATGGAAATCTGGATAACAAACTTGTAAAAACTTCTAATAATGATCACATAATCATTTGAGTAGGGGACTCTGATAGAAAAGCAATCATAATTGTAAAATCTTGGTAGCAGACTGCAATCCATTGTCAACATCAACATCATGCAAATTTTTAAAAAAACACACTATCCTTTCTCTAAAATCTTGAAGGGGCAATAGTGTCTTCACTGCACACAAACAAAACTATAATGAGGAAATAAATATTTTATTTTCACTATAAATAAATAAAATAAGCATCAATAAATACTAGAATTTATAAAAAATACTAACAATAATCACATTAAAAAAGTTTTTCTAATAAAAAAATTATTAAAAAATAAAAATGTACATGATTTTAATTTTTTTTTTAATTTTTTAATTTAAAAAATATAAGAGTGATTAGAAAAAGTGTTACTATTACACCTTTCATAATTTTTCAAATTTTAAACGACACACCGTTTCATCATTTTGGTGTACAAACTACAAACAAAAGTAACAAAACCCCATCTGTTTCATCTACCGGTGACACAAAACCCATCCAAAACCCCGAAAATTGAAGCCACCCGGAAATGTTGCAGATCACCACCATCGTCTTCCCCACAATTTCCTACTCAGTTCCACCATCTCTCTACAACCCCACTTCTTATCCAACTCTGTTCCCATTACCCTTCTACTGCTCTTCAATTTCAACGCACCCCCACCACAAGCAGCGCTACCTACGCCTACAATGGCGACCGAAACAATTGAAGAAGAAGGCACCGTTTGTGGCCTCTGCCGCCACTTATGAAGTCGGAGGAGGTTACCCAGATGAAGAATTAGATCCGCAAGACAGAGGTAAGGTCCCCCGAGATCGTGGGACTAAGAAATTTGACCCCTCAGAGTGTGAAGCTCTGCTCAAAGGTGGAGAACAAGTCACTTCTGTTCTCGAAGAGATGATTATCCTTGTGAGCTCTCTCTCTCTCTCTCTCTCTCTCTCTCTCTCTCTCTCTCTCTCTCTCTCTCTCTCTTGTTTTTATTATTTCATTCACTTAAAGTTTCTATCTTTTTTTAATTCCTTGATAATGGAAGAAAGTTGCACTATGGAAAGATTGTGTTTTGTGTTTTATCAATTCTATATGATTAATCAAACAATTTTTTTGATTGCCCATGGTGTTTTAAGATTATTCAAACAATTATAAGTACGTCAATTAACGCCATCAGTTTCTGTTTTATCTGGTGTGAGTGACCTCTTATAATTGTGCACGGTTGGTTCAATTGGCTGAGTAACATTCTACGAAATTTAGTTATTACATTTCTGATTTCATTTTAGCTGGACTTTGATGCTCTTTTTGAGCTGGTCTGGTGCATTGGAACATTGTGATAGAGATGTTAATAATTAAGAGATGGTGAAAATGAATAAGGGAAAGGCTCAACACCATAGAAATTGTTGAGCAGCAAAGCCTTTATTTATTTAAAGTTAAGCAAAAAAAACTCTACCAAGTTACCCTCAAGCTACCTAAGACAGATAACATTAACAGCTAACTAACTATGTATGCTAACAAGAGATACATCCGAGTCAATCACTTGACCGAATGTCCCCACATTTGGTGCTTATTGTTAGTAGATATTATTGTTGTCACTCTCTCACTTATTCTCCTTTTATACAAGTTGGATAGGTTAGTTATTGTGTACTCTAGCTACAAGCTGTATATATATGCAACTGATATAATAATTATATAATAGCTTCATTTCCAGTCACCATTAATATTATTAAGAATTTAATGAATCTGATTTGTAAGTTTAACTGCAATAAATTTAGTTTGTATGCTTGCTTGTGTGTGTATGTGCGCGACTACAGTTGGAAGATATGAACATGGACGAGGCATCTGAAGAGGTGGCTGTGGAGCTGGCTGCACAAGGGGTCATAGGAAAGAGAGTTGATGAGATGGAATCTGGTTTTATGATGGCTTTGGACTACATGATCCAACTTGCTGAAAATGACCAAGATGATAAGGTTCTATTTCAGCTTTCTATGTTGCATCTTTCTGTTTTCCGTAATATGGAACTTATTTTTTGGCTAGGATATTCTGATTCTAACACAAACACAATGACCTCTAGAATTTTAAGTCAGCTTTTCTTGATTGATACCTATTGTTTTAAGTGCTCTTATTCGCTCTTGCATTTCTATGGTTTCTAGATTGCACATGTTTTTGTTTGGTTGTTAGTTTTGGGTTGGTGGAGGTTGGAAAGGACAGGTATATGCACAAGTTTTTGTAGTGATTTACGCTTCTTGTTGGTAATGATGTTTTTGGAGTACACAACTTTTGGTTTATTACCACTAGAATGACTAAATGATGTAGAAATTTATGATGTTAGCTTATTTATCTGGTTCTTGATCTGTTTTGGTCAGCGCAAGTCACTACTGGAAGTGATAAAGGAGACAGTATTATCCCATCTAACAAAAAAGTCTCCCCCGCAAGTAAGAACTATTACTTGGAACGAATTTCATGTTTCCTTCCCTTTAATATGGTGATATGTTGTCAGCAGTTATGGTCAATTAAATTCATCAGTTATAATGAAACTATTACTTCTTTTTTTTGTAGGTTCAAGTAGTAGGACTGCTGTGTAGAACTCCTCAGAAAGAGAGCAGACAGGAATTATTACGAAGAGTAGCTGCTGGCGGTGGTGTGTTTAAGAGTAAAAATGGAACTAAAGTTCATATTCCTGCTGCAAATCTGAATGAAATTGCTAATCAAGCTGATGACTTACTGGAGGTAATTACTAATAAAACACCTGCTTCACATTATACTGCACATTGTATTGAATAATTCAAATATACTAAATCATAGGAATAATCCTGATGGCCAGAAATTTTGTTGTGACATTATAGCAAAATTTACTTACAGAAGTTAGTGAAGCAAATACTGTCAACATATATGAGTAGAAATTGGAGAAATTTGGATTCTTTGGCCAAGTGCTGGACAGTTGCTATATTTGTCATTCATGATAATTTTAAAGCATTATAGATCTTTATAGAACTTAGTGTGGTTGGGATAGAGCAGATTCCCTTTGTTTCCTTATTGTGTGTTCCATTAAATCATATTATGCGGGCCTACAATAGGATAGAAGATAGAGGTTTTGACATAGCTGCAATTGACACTGTTGTTGAAGTTCTCGGTCCGGGCATTAAGATTGAGTGTTCCCCTTTCTCCCTACAGTATTTTTTGTTGTTGGTGTGGGTGTGTGTTTGCGGGATTGTTTACTTTCTCCTGTATTGATTCCAAGTTCATCAATTCTTTTGAAGACAATGGAAACACGACCTTTTGTTCCGGATCGAAAATTGCTTGCAAGACTAGTTTTAATTAGAGAGGAAGCTCGGAATATGATGGGAGGGGGCATATTAGACGAGAGAAATGACCGCGGTTTAAGTACTCTTCCAGAAGCAGAGGTATGTACTTTTGCATCTTAAGGCCTTTAAGGCATTATGACTCTGGCTATTATGGTATTCCCATGATTAAAGCTATTTTCCATGCAGGTGAACTTCTTAACAAAATTGGTTGCTTTAAAACCAGGGAGAGCTGTTCAGGAGATGATAAAAAATGTGATGCAAGGAAAAGACGAAGGTGCTGAGACTGCTGGCTCTGATGAGGAACATACAACTAATGGGCAGTTTTCAGGTGGACTCAGGGGAAGGGTGAGTCTGAGAACTCCTGTATTGTAATGTATCAATTAAAATGTAAAATTTGTTAGACATACTTAATTATGGTTATTATTCTTATTGACTCGAATGACTTATTACCAGGCGAGTGTGTCGGGAAGAAAGCCGCTTCCAGTTCGCCCTGGCATGTTTCTCGAGACTGTAACCAAGGTAAAGCTAATTATTGCTTCATGCTTAATGAGTTTTGGCTTCATGGATAAAACATGGACTTAATGATGCCTTGTGAGTGGCAATGGCTTTGTTTTGGGGCATGTCATGTCCAACTGAAAATTTTGATCAATTGCTGTTTGATTAAAATTGTTTACATATACCTTTTTAGATCAGTTCAGGCCACTATAATAAGATAAACAAGTACTGCTTAATCCAATCTAATATGGTCAATTCACTGTTCAAAATTGTCCAGGTCTTGGGTGGTATATATGCTGGGAATGTTCCCGGTATCACAGCACAACATCTAGAATGGGTAACTTTTCCTTTTTCTCGACGTTCTGCTCTCTTTACCCCGTCAAAATATTAGTACTTCATAAAATTCTAGATACTAATTGACAAAAATTCCTCAGGTTCTTTTTTCTTTCTTTGATTAGGTATTCTTTATGGAAGTTGTTATTGACTTATATGCTCAACAATCTTTTTCTTTGGAACCGACCTTATGTTTTTCTATTCTACGTTTCCTTTTTCAAACGATTCACTCTGTTGCTTTATCTAATCCAGGTTCATGAAAAGACACTTCAGGTGCTTGAGGAAATTGCATTCTAGATGTATTATGATGGTAGGTTCCACATCATCCTTATTCCTTAATTACAATATAATTGCATCTTAAGTTGGAAATGGAAATTTTGTAGGTCTAGTTTTGTCAATACCTTAGTACACAATTACAGGATGCCATAAAAGCAGTTGTTCAGTCTTAAATAGACCTTTCACAAAAGAATTAAACATAGTGTTTACTATTTCATTGCCATTTTTTATGAATCAAAGATTTATTTTTAGTATAAACACTAAATCAAATCTTCAATGATTATAGGAATCAATCGCCAATATCCTACCGGATCACACTTTAGTTAGGGATCAGCTGAAGCAACAGGATGAAGATTCAGAGTACTTGTTTAAACAATAGCAAAACACCATGTGAATGAAGGGTCCCCACAAAAACAAGGTATTTCTATTTGTAAGTGAGGTAGGGCCTTGTGATGATTTGAATGTTGTGAGTAGTAGAAGCATACACAGCAAGGATTTGTTATACATTCCTTAATTATATAATCTACAGCCTTTTCCACCCCCATGACCTCTTCTTCATCTCATTCCATAATTCCCTTTTGTTTAAATCGAAAAACAAGAAAATGTGCGAAACCTTCCAACCGACTTGGATTTGGCACTAAGCAATCTCTTCTTATGGCCTCTCTAACCCCACATTTTGGCCTAGAAAATATATGCCTACCCCCCTTATGATCTCTTCTCCTTAAGATAAAAATTCCTTTTCAGAAAGGGAGAAAGAAATAAAAAAGAGGGCATTTGGAAAAGTTTTGAGTTGCCCATTAGCAGTCTTTTCAAACACAATAGTGCCTCACAACCATAGAAGATATGGAAATGATGACCCACATGTGTCTAAAATGATATTATTCAAGTCTCACTTTTGTCAAGGGATCAAATGGTTTTTTGGGTCACTGATTTATCATCTTATGGGTGTTTTTATTAATTTATTAAGTGTAATGATTTTGGTAAAAGGTGATATCAAAGTATGGTCTGTAATGATGAATGTGTTGATACCCTTCACATGAGAAAATTAAAAAAAAAAGATGATTTTTTTTTTTTTCACATATAAACGTAATGGTTAGTTCTTAGTTGTGTTATGTTCATTCACATGCCTCATTTACTTGAGTTCTACCATTCCAACAACTTACCCTTGAAGAGGAAAAGGACATTTATTAAATATTAGTGGGTTCCAATAATTTCACCATTTTTTTTTTATTTTGTTTGGATTTTGAATACACTCCAAAATTTTGTCCTATTTTAATAATTTTTATTTCATATAAAATCTTATTTTTTTGGAATAAAGAAATATTTCACATGCCTTAAGAAACATTTTATTTTATTATAAAAAAATATTTTATTTTATATAAAATATATATTTTTTAATTTATACTAGTTTTTGTTTTTTTCTTCCTTCTCATATTCTTAAAAAAGTATATTTATAAAATAAAAATAAATATATTTTAAATATTATGACAAAAAAATTAAGATAAAATTATGTAAAATTTATTAGGAAAAAAATTATACATGATTTTAAAATAAAATTAAAATTAGTACAAAATATTTTTTTTAAAAAAACATTAAGAGTGATTTTTTAAAATTAATTTAAGTTTTTTTTATTTATAAATATTATTATGGTTTTATAATTGTGTGAATTCCAAATAATTTTTTTTTAAAAAAAAACAAATAAAAAAGGGAAGGGCATAATGTAAAGCTTGATTAAGAAAGTTGAAAGTAAAAAAATTGGAAAGAGAAAATAACTTCAACTACAAAATCTAAAGAGTTGGAAGTATTATTTGACTGACTGGAGACAAAGACACTTGAATTACATAAAAGGTTTAAGATGCTTTTTTTTTCCCTCTTGACTTGGATTGATCTAATTAATGGTGGGTCACATAATATTCTCATCTCTATCTGATTTTAGTAAAATTGATCTTAATTTAATAAAGAATAATTGTTAAATTAGTAAAATCAACTTAATATTATCTAATAATCTATGTAGCTCTATTTTTGTCAGTGAAAGGTACGAGTAAATAAATGCCATAGGTGAAAAGAACTGAATTGTTTTACCAAATCTTTTAATCACATTTATTTCTCTTATAGGCATTAAATCACTACATTTATTGACACCCATGTCTACCAAATGCACATACTTTAATGGGTTTTTTTTTTGTTTGAAAAAAAAAAAAAGAAGATAAAATTTGAGTGAAACTATAGTAAATAGTAACAATAAACCAATGAAGGCATGAGCTGTCTCTGAAAACATGAAAGAATTGTTGTAATTATTGGTGTAAAAAGATGATTTAAGTTTATAAATTGTATATCAAAAGATTGATCTTAAATCTTTCTTACAATTACGTACAAGCTAATCGTAGAGTTAAATCCCACTTTACTTACACGAAATTTTATTTGAGGGCAAAGAATATAATAATAAACAAAAATTTACCAACATTTGGTGTTACATAATTAGTAAGCTTATTATATTATATAATATATGATATATTCATACATAGTATATATTTTGTAGGAAGACTTCAAAAACAACCATTCTATAATATATAGAACTTTTTAAAAAGGCACGCAAGCTTTTATACACTAGTTAGTGGATCTTTGCTTTTTTTTTTTTTGAAACAAAACCTAGCTGAATTGACCATTTTGCCCTTTTAAAATAATGGACTTTCTTTTTTTTATTGGTAGATTAGATTGATCTTCTAGAACTCATGAATACATTATTAACGGTAAAGAATGATTTAAAATTTTAAATGCTCTTAACTTATGAAGCTCTCGTAAACATTTATATTCAAACTAAGTACTTAAACAATTCAAAGTAAGTGAGATTATTATTATATTATTATAATATAAATTAAAAGTTGAGTATTTTAAGTTCGGATTACTTTAGATTCTTTGTAAATCTTTAAACTCTAATAATAATTTTTTAAACTAACTTATAATTATATATATTTTTTAGGGTAAGTACCATTTTGGACCCTTTATTTTACAAAAATTACAAATTGGACCCTGTGTTTTGTTAAATGACAAAATGGACCCTGTATTTTTTAAAATAATAAAAATAGGACCCTGAGCTTAATTTTTAACAATTTTTTTTTTAATACAACCAACTTGAAGACAATGCTTAATACGAACAGATACAAAAAAATGTAAACAGTTTTGTCATAACACTTTTAGATCGGATTATAATTAAATTTTATTTTGACAAAAATTCAATTCAGGGTCCTATTTGTACTATTTTAGAAAATAGAGGGTCCATTTTGTCATTTAATAAAACACAGGGTCTAATTAGTAACTTTTGTAAAACAGAGGGTCCAAAATGGCATTTACCTTATTTTTTTTAAAAAAACACCTCATTAAAGCCTCTTCAGTAAACTGAATGGGAGAAATCTCAAAAAGGAAAAGAGTGCCCAAAATATATTTTTAGCAATATTCTTTATTTAGATAGAAAAGTAAATTTCATTTTAGATCTTATTTTTTTTTTTTTAAAAAAATTATTAATTGGATAAACTATTTTGTTAAATTATAATTCAAATCTTGTAATTTAGCAAGAATAAATACAAAGTAACCAACACCTTAGATCAACTTATTGTTATGTTCTATTTTAATAAAAAATTAAGTTCATAATATTATTGTATACTATAATATTTAAAAAATAAATAAAAACTCTAAATTATTATTTAACAAAACTTCTGTCAACAATATTTATAAAATATAGGCTATAAAATAGTATTTACTTAAATAATTTTGTTGCCCTAAGGTGAGCTTATTCCCACAACTATGTTGGTATGGTAGATTTTCCCTCCATTCATATGAACGTATTTTGTAAAGACCATAAAGTCTAGTTTTATGTTTAATGAATAAACATTTCATTTAATAATAATAATAATAATAATAATAATACTATTTAAGATTTTGTATTTTGTAAAAGTTACTCATTAAATTTTCAGTTTTATTAAATGATAAAATTGACCATATATTTTTCAAAATACTAAATAGTATAAATAGCACATTGAGCTCAATTTTTAATAATTTTTTTAATATAATTAATTTAAAGATAATTTCTAGCACAAACAGATGTAGAAAATATAACCAGTTTTGTCATAACACATTTAGATTGAGTTATTATTAAGTTTTTTTTTCACAAAAAATCAGTTAGGGTACTATTTAATATTATTTTGAAAAATATAAGGTCCAATTTATCATTTAACAAAATAAATAGTGCAATCAATAATTTTTACAAGATACAAATTTAAAATAATATTTAAACAAATAATAATAAGAAGGAGCATATTTTATTTATTTATTTATTTATTTTAAAGAAGAAATTTTCTAACGGCCAAACCACAGTAGCTAGGGACACAAGGGTCATAATTTGAATTCTCTACTAAGATAATTGTGGGCCCAGGCCCAATTGGTAGCCAAACTCTTCTCTCTTTCAAGTTTACTGTGTTATTACTTTGTTAGAGAGAGAAAGTGAAGAAGAAGAAGAAGGAGAGAGAAAGTGAAGATGATGGTAACACTCATAATTTGAATTCCTTATCAAGTGAACAACTTTGAACACTGACAGCTCTACACCGTCCCAACTGTGTTGGCCCTCCTCTCTCTCTTTTCCTCCTAGCTACTACTGTACACTACTACTCCTCCTTTTTAGTTCTTCTCAAACTTAATTCATTCAAAAATATTAACTCATAAAAGCCATAGATACAGATACTACACAACACCCCAGAGTTCAAAGCTTCAATCTTTTTCTTCTTCTTATTAAAGAAGAAGAAGAAGAAGTGAAAATCTTTATCTGGGCAAGTGAGTTCTTGAGCTTTTATGATGTCAGGCTACGTGGGCATTCTTGTTTCAGATCCATGGCTTCAAAACCAATTCACCCAAGTTGAGCTTCGTAGCTTGAAATCTCACGTAAGTCATTGCCCCTTATTGTTCTTCTTATGAAAGAGTTTATATTTTGGTTTAAAGATCTGATGTTCTGTTTTGTTTTGGTGATTTAAGTTTACTAGCATGAGGAGAGAGAGTGGTAGGCTTACGGTTGGTGACCTGGCTTCAAGGATGTCGAGTTTGAAAGTTGTGGGAGAGAATTTGACAGAGGAAGAAAGAGCTTCTCTTATCCAAAATTATCACGATAATCTTGATGATGATGTTGATTTTGAGTTCTTTCTCAGGGTCAGTTTCACTCTTTCATTGACTCTATTTTCAATTCATTAATGGGATATTGTTAGCACTTTCAAACTGATCTGTTATCCTCTAGATCAAAACGCTTAGAAGTTAAAATCAGAGTTAATTAATATGATCCGATTTTGTGACAGTAAATTTCATAGCTTTTTGATCAATCTTGGACTATATTGAAAAGGGTTGATTGATTCCATTTCAGAATTTTTGAGTTAAGGAAGTATATATGGATTGACATTGACAGGTTTATTTGAAACTTAATGGCCACGCTAGTGCAAGAACTGGTGGCAGTGCTGCTAAAAACTCCTCTGCATTTCTCAAAGCTGCTACCACTACTTTGCTTCATACAATCAGTGAATCAGAAAAGGCATCTTATGTTGCTCATATCAATAACTATCTATCAGAAGATGACTTTTTAAAGAGATACCTTCCTCTTGATCCTTCTACGAACGATCTATTCGAGATCGTTAAGGATGGAGTACTTTTATGGTGATCATCTTGTGTTTAATGATGATCTTTCTGTTTTGATTACAGTTCAATTGTTTTCAGGATGTAGATTTGATTGTAGAAAATCATTCTGTTTGGTTTTGCAGTAAGTTGATCAATGTGGCTGTTCCGGGAACAATTGATGAAAGAGCTATCAACACTAAGAGAGTACTCAATCCTTGGGAAAGAAATGAGAATCATACACTCTGTCTCAACTCTGCTAAGGCTATTGGATGCACTGTTGTCAATATTGGGACTCAGGATTTCATTGAAGGAAGGGTATGTACAATTGTTGTATACAAACACCAGACAAATACATATTCAATCTTTTTAGTTTTGCTAATCAATATGTTAATGACCTCTTTCTTTTGTCTTCAGCGTCATCTGGTTCTTGGAGTGATTTCCCAGATAATCAAGGTAAGATTTTTCATGAATACTGACTTTATTATTCTCAACATTACTTGTTGTGGTGAATTCAAAACAATTGTTGACCTTGTATTTGTTTTCTTTTGTTGTGTAGATTCAATTATTGGCAGACCTCAACTTGAAGAAAACACCTCAATTAGTAGAGTTGGTTGATGATAGTCAGGTAAAAAGTGTACTATTGCACTGAGTTTCTTGTTTTTGGTTCCTTTAGGAATAGATTTCAGGTTCTTATGCCAACAACTTCTCTTTTCTGATACTATATTCTTCTAATGTTCCAATTAATTAGGATGTGGAAGAGTTAATGAGTCTACCACCAGAGAAGATATTGTTGAGGTGGATGAATTTTCAATTGAAGAAATCAGAATACAGAAAAATTGTCACAAACTTCTCTACTGATGTCAAGGTACAAAATCATTAGTTGAAGCTATAGTCATGTGCTAGATTAGTCCTCCTAGCTTATATTTGAACTCTTCGGAATCAAAACTCACTGCAGGATGCCGAGGCTTATGCTCACCTCTTAAACGTTCTTGCACCCGAGCACAGTAAACCATCTGCATTGGCTGCAAAAGACCCCTTTGAAAGAGCAAAGTTAGTTCTTGCACACGCCGATAGGATGGGTTGCAAGAGATACTTAACTGCTAAAGACATTGTTGAAGGTTCACCGAATCTTAACTTGGCTTTTGTCGCGCATATTTTCCAGCATAGGTGATAATCTTTTTCTTTCTCACTCTCACTGAGAAATGTATGTAATGTGACTTATTCTGCATTTTTCACTTAAAAAGGCTTATTGTGTGTTCTTCATTCACCTGTAGGAATGGTCTCTCAAGCCAAACAAAACAGATATCATTTCTTGAAACTTTGCCAGATGACAGCCAAATCTCAAGAGAAGAGAGAGCATTTCGATTCTGGTTAAACAGTCAGGGAAATTCAGCATATATCAACAATGTCTTTGAAGACGTTAGAGATGGGTAGAGTATCTGTCTTTATTATAACTCTTTATTTTTTTTTCCCATAAATTTAATTACACAATACACAATATTTATCCAATTACCAAAATCCTATCATGGGGTTAAAGGTTTAGGTTTTGTAGCTGCGAAATGTACTATAAATCCCATAAATCACTCACACATGGGCAATGTGGAACAGAACACACACGTCTTTGTCTTTAGCTCTTTTAATGTTATTAGTTATACATTTTTGTGGCTATTCCCATATGTAAAATAGAACTGTTTATTCCTTAGTTTTCTTTTGGAACTGAAGTGGAAAGTTGGTTCTATGTAGATGGGTGCTATTGGAGACACTAGACAAGATTTCCCCAGGGATTGTCAATTGGAAGATTGCAAACAAGCCTCCAATCAAAATGCCATTCAGAAAAGTTGAAAACTGTAACCAAGTTGTAAAAATAGGGAAACAGTTGAAATTTTCCCTAGTAAATATTGCAGGAAATGATATTGTGCAGGGTAACAAAAAGCTAATACTCGGTATGTCCAATCCAATGCTACCATCCATAAACTTTCTCTAGCTATTACTCTTAAGAAGTTAACACTAATGAAGAATGCAGTTGTGGTATGTGTTCTGATATAGTTTTCGGTTGGTTTCTTCAGCTTACTTGTGGCAATTGTTGCGTTGCAACATCCTCCAATTGCTAAGAAACTTGAGGTTCCATTCTCATGGAAAGGAAATTACAGACGTCGATATTCTAGAATGGGCAAACACCAAAGTCAGCAACTCGGGAAGCCAAAGCCGCATGGATAGCTTTAAGGTACTACAATTTCATCAGTTTCAAGTATCAAAAAGGCGAGCTTTCCATTGCCGCCAGCCACCATTTCTTCTTATATAACCGCAAAAATCATAATTCTGTTTTGGATTTTACAGGATAAAAGTTTGTCAGATGGAATTTTTTTCCTAGAACTACTAAGTGCAGTGCAGCCTAGAGTTGTGAATTGGAGTCTTGTTACCAAAGGGGTAACCGGTATGTCTTATTTCTCTTGTGCTAACAAACCATTGATGTATGTCTTGAAAGTGATTTCTTTGATTAATTTACACTCATCTCTTAAACTTGGCACAATTCAGATGAAGAGAAAAAGATGAATGCCTCATACATAATCAGCATTGCCCGAAAGCTCGGATGTTCAATATTTTTGCTGCCGGAAGACATAACTGAGGTACTTTCTTTTCAAATTTCCTATAAACAAAAAAACATCACATAAAAGAACAACAAGACACTTTCATTAATCATTTCAAGTGTTATATATCTTATGCATTTGTTGTTTGTTAGGTGAACCAAAAAATGATCCTTACATTAACTGCAAGCATTATGTACTGGTTTTTGAAACAACCTGTTGAAGAAAGGCCATCTGGGATTTCAGATAGTGAGGCCTCCAGCCAATTGGAGACCATTTCAAATTCAACACTAGATGATTCTTCTTCAGAGTCATCCATAGACGAAAATAGACATCTATAAGTATTTATTTATATACATGTATGTATGTATGTATGTATTGTATTGTTTAGAGCTTTTCATAAGTGCTGTCTAAGCTCCTTTGATTTTTTTTTTTCCTTTCATCTTTTAATTAATTTATTTTTTTTTCTTTGTGAAATCAGTGTATGACAGTAGGAATTCAAGTGTTTTTGAAAGAAAAATTTTGTTGAAAAAAATTATATCTGTGAATAGCAACTTTCTCTCTTTTTAGTTAATATGATAATATATTGTACTATACTAAAAACAAAATATAAACAAATTTCTTTAGTTGAATTCTGAAAACAAATTTATTTCTGGTTGAATTCTGAGTTTGATATTATTTAACATAGAAATCTATTTTAATGGTATCTAAAGTACGGATAAATCATAAAATTAGTTAATACTCACTTTATTTCTTTTACAAAATTAAGTATTGGTATAATTAATTTTTTTTTTTGATAGTTTATAATATGTATATAAATAATTTTAATGATATGGTGGTTACGTAAATTTTAGTTGATCATTATTGAATGGTTTTAATTAATTTAAAAATTAAATAAAAATATATAATAACCTTTTGTTTTTTTATAAAATTCTAATTAAGATTAATTTAATTATAAAATAAAATTTATTATAGTTAATAATTATTTTTACAATCTTACTAAATAAAGTTCTTTTAGCAATTTTTTTCACTAAATTTATTAAAATATTTGTACGTAGCAAAATTTTTTATAATTTAAAATTATTACACATTTCATGATCTTATAATTTAAAATTATTACACATATAATCTTATAATTTGAAATAATTATATTTAAATATTTTAAAAAAAATTAAAATTAA
This sequence comes from Cannabis sativa, assembly GCF_029168945.1. NCBI lineage: Eukaryota > Viridiplantae > Streptophyta > Magnoliopsida > Rosales > Cannabaceae > Cannabis > Cannabis sativa. The sequence continues at coordinate 79,154,993 of NC_083604.1, read as the reverse complement.
ATAAAGAATAGTTTAAAATCTAATAAAAATTAAGAAAACAATTATAAAACTATAGATAAATTAACCTTTTCTTTTTTGCCATTCTTCCTTCTTAACTAGCATCTAAACCCTAATTCTAAACTATAAAAAATCTACCACATCTAGAATCAAATCCTTATCCTAAGTTATGAATGATATAAAAGAAAATCAAACACTTTTTCTTATCCATACGATCTAGAAAATTAGGCCAAAACAATAGGTGGATTTTGAAAAACTCTAATAATAATAAAATTTCTCGTTTTATCTATCATCCTCTTTTTCTTTCTCTCCTTATTCTCAGTTGCTGACCTGCACCCAAGACTCTTCTCTGTTCGTCGACACCAATGGCAAAAATAAATATATGAGATCCAAGAAAAGGACATCGAGATTGACTGCCACGTTGTCAGAGAAAAGATCCAAGAAGACACACTAAAGCTCATTCATGTCACCACCAAAAACAACATTGCTGACATTCTTACCAAGCCTCTTTTACCAAGCTATTTTCAATCTATTGTAACCAAGATGAACTTAAAAAACATATATAGTTCATCTGAAAGGGGTATTAGAATTAATGGCCCAATGGGCCTTATTTTCGGCCTTTTTTCCTCTAGGGCTACTGCACCCCTTTTATTATAAATAGTATTCTTCATTTTATTCTTTTGGGCACTACAGCCGAGTAAAACAATGTGTTCAGTAATAAAGAGTTTTTCTCTTCTCTCATGCTCTAGAGAGTCCCACATTACCAATGTGTGGAAAGATAATAGAATATATAAGAGGAATGAACTACTCCTCCCATCGCCAATTGGTTTTGAGATGGAACCCTATGATTCTTAACATGGTATCAAAGCAAAAACAAACAAACAAAAAAAAAAAGAATAATTATCTTTTTTACCCCCTGTACTTATGACACTATACTATTATGCCCCTTAATCTATTCAGCTTGTTATAAATAGTCCTTGTATAATTTTATATGCATACATTTAGTCCTTCTGTTTATTTTGTTTAAAAATACTGTTTGTATTGATGATGTGGTATTATAACAAAGGATAGAGTAGTAATTTCATCTCTTTTTAGAGGGAAAATTGACTATGAGGTGGCATAATAACTGACAATGAAAGATGATTAAAAAATGATTTCATAACCTTTTAAAAAAATTTAATAAAAATAATTTTATTAAAATAATTCCAATCGTTTTTTAGCCGTTCAAATTAAAAAAAGGTGTAAAATTAGGATTCTACAGTATTTGAAGAGATGGATATCACTAGAAAGAACATGAGATTTTTGGAAAATTAAGGTAATGATATTCTATTTTTTGGGATGTATTATTTTTCATTTTTTTTTCCTGTGATTGTAATTTTTATGACTTGTAATTTATTTTCCTAATGGTATATAATTTTTCAACTACTATCTATGTATAATGCCACATTATTAATTTAACAGTCAACTTTAGTCAATTTTAACAAAATTAGATAGAAGGATTATACTATTCCAACTAATATATTTTAGGGGGTATTTTTAACTACACTTATAAATTAAGGGGCATCATAGTATAGTGTCATAAGTACAGGGACTAAAAAAGCTAATTATTCAAAAAAAAATCTCTAGCGACTATCCAACCCCAAAAATGAACCGATCGAAGTAGAGCCGAAAAAAAAAGAGCCACCAAAAATCCAAAAAAAATTGATCCAAGAGCCAAAGTCAAAAAAAGCCACTTGTGATTCGGTGATAGTGAGTCAAAAATAAAAAAGAGCCACCAAAAATCCAAAAGTACCGACCCGAAAAGTAGAGCAAAAAGAGTCACTTGTGATCAGGGATAGTGAGCTAAAAAAAAAGCCGCTTATGATCAAGTTGTCCAAGATGGTGAGCAAGTAAAATATCTACCATCTTGAGGGGAGGTTAGAGAGTCCCACATTGCCAATGTGTGGAAAGATAATAGAATATATAAGAGGAATAGATTACTTCTCCCAAAACCAATTGGTTTTGAGATGGAACCACATAATATATAAATGAAAATAATTACTTTTAATGATTATTTTTTATATTTTTGGTACGTTTTAATTCTATTTTGTTTACATCTTAATATTTTTTTTAACATAGACTAAAAATTTAAAAAAAAAATACAAAATTACATCAACACAAACATGTTTTTATTTTTACACCTTGAAATTTTTTATTTACAAAATTACATTCTTCAAAGTAATAAACTATTTTTTTAGCTGTTTTATAGTTTATTTATAATTGTCTTTGAGTTTTTTTTAGTTATTTTATAGTTTATTTATATTTATAGTTGTCATGAGTTGATTTTTAGTTATTTTCTTACTTTTTGTTGAAAAAAAATATTTTTTTTGTAATTTCAAAACTTTAAAATTGTATTTTGTAAATAAAAGTTTTAGGGCGTAAGCAAATAAAACATAAAAAAAGTTTACATTTTTGAAAATTCTTTATTAAAATTCAAATCTATTTTATTTACATTAAGATGTAAAATATAGTTACATAAGATTTTTTCTTGTAAATTTTTAAAAAAATTCAAAATAATTTAAAATACAAAAATCATAATTTATATAATTTATTGTATGTGAGTATCTAACATTCTAACTTCTCAATCGTGAGTTTTCTCTTCCTCTCTTTTCTTTCGGCATAAAAGAAAGAATTTCGTCATTTTAATTTTAATTATTTAAATTTTTTTAAAAATTTATCTCAGACCACTTATAATTATATTAGGGTTAATTTCACAAATGCACAAAAACAACAAAGTTTTCACGGAATTTTAAACATTTTTACGATTTTTTTTATTTCATTTACATAAAATACGGTCTTTTTATGTTGAAATTTTGTTCATTGGTTGTTAATTTTTTGTTATATGTATGTTATATTTTGTTGTTTTTTTGTTGTTATTTTTATGTTATTTTCATGTTACTTTTATGTTGTTTTCTTGTTGATTTTATGTTGTTTTCGTGTTATTTTTTAGAAAACCGTAAAAATATAAAAAAATATTTTTTGAACGTAAAAATGTAAATATTTTACAAAAAAATAGTGTCTTATATAATTATTCCATTATATTATACACGGTTATATATTATTATTTAAAAAAGATGAAATTACAATTTATTTAAAATATTATTGATTAAAAAAAATCAACTATATATAGCTGGTTTGGCACAATAATGTATTCTTTAATAGCATGAGTTTGATCTGAGTTGAGTTGAGTACTTACTATGGATGACACCTAATAGGTGACTGTTAAGCCAATTAAGTGGTCCTAAACCATAGTTAAGATGTCATATATATATTATGTATATATGTACATAATTAATATTAACATGTGGAGTAGTGAAAGATATATATGTAATATAATAATTAATTATTCTGAGCATAAAGCCTAATTATGAGTCGGTTAATGAGTCTAATTCAAAAAGCTTAGACTTAATCAAGTTTATGATGAGGCAAACACCCTTGGCCCACCCATGTTACTTTCTTTACTTATTGCTCTTATATATATCTTTCGTTCTTGTAACGAATTCCCCAAGCTTTTCTAATTTGCTTTAATTTTTCTGTCACTACAACCTTGTTTTTTTTTTATACATATATATTAATTTTGTGAGTTAATATTATTTTTGTTCTTGAATTTTAATTTTGATGTGTATTAAATTATGTATTTTAAAATTTTGAGGTTGTTAAAAATTTCTCATAAATTATTAGGATGGTTAGATTCAATCAGAATTTTTGTCCAATTCAGTTCAATTTTACTAACACAACGAATATCCATATATACTAAATAGTGCCCCAAAAATTTAATATGTATTAAATTATCTTCTTAAAATTTTCATTCACGTTAGATTTTTGCTAATAAAATTAAACAAAAATTATTAAATCTAACAATTTTAATAGTAAGAGAAAATTTTTAACGGTTTGAAAAGTTTAAAAAATATAATTTGGTAAATATATAAAAGTTCGGGGCAAAAATGATAAACTATTAATAATATATATGAGTCATTTTAATTAAAACCATTAAAATTTATTAATGATGTCATTACATTAAGAAAAAGAAACAATATATCTCATATATATTGACCCACATTAGGGGTGTTCACAAAGTATCCGATCCAATCCAATCCGCACGATCCAATCCAATCCAATCCGCAAAATGCGGATATCCGCACTTGTGCGGATTGGATTGGATTGAAAAATCTAAAATCCGCACTTGTGCGGATTGGATGTTGTTTGATCTCAAAAAGTAACCGATCCAATCCAATCCGCACTTAATTATATATATTTTTAAAAAATTATAATATGTAATATATATTAATTAAAAAAAGACACAAACTTTTAATTTCTTAATCTTTTTTAGTAATATATTGAGTTGGTGCATTTTATTTATTTTGTAATAAAAAACACAAGAAAAATAATTCTTATCCACATAGACACATACACATAAAGTTTAAATATATATATACTAGCTTATTTATTTTAGTAATTAGATACATATATATTTTAGTGTAAATCTAAAAATAAGTATATATATATTGATATATATGTATATTGGTTTAATTTGTATATAAATAGAGATGGAAATAGATTAGTATTGGAGATTAAGAAATAATAGTCTTTTTTTAATTTTTTTTCTATGAAATATTAAATAATTTATTATTAAAAAAGTAACCGATCAAAAATAACCGATCCAATCCGCATTATTGTGGATTGGATTGGATTGGATTTAAACTCTTATGCGGATCGGATTGGATCCAAAATATGAAATCCGCACTTAGTGCGGATTGGATGTTGTTTGACCAAAAAAGTGCGGATTGGATCGGATGAACACCCCTAACCCACATGATGACCTCGTCCTTTTATAAAGAATTAATTAAAGAAACAAAATGCAACATAATATATATTTAACATAAGATACAAAAGTAATCTTTATTTTCGTCTGATTGTTCCCTTGGGAATTTTCATCAGACCCAAACGACAAATTTAATTAATAATATTTGAGTGTTAATTAAGCAAATGCATCTTTTCTAAAAAGAAAAATTAATTTATATCTTGCCACGAAGCTATATATGATCAAACAGATATATTAACTTTCTGTTATATCTCACCTAATTAATGGCTGATATTATATAAGCTAGAAAATTGTGTGTATATTATATATTAATTCAAGAAAGAAGTTTGTTTATATACTTAGTATCTTTCAAATGAGACTGAATTATAATCTAAAACAGATAATGAAATACTCAAAGTGAATATGAATCAAGATCTTCTGTAAAAAAAAAATTGTGTTTTATAGTGTATTAAACTAATCTTATTGTGACACATTAATTAATTTGAGCATTTTAAGGAGAAAAAAATTGTATAGATAATTAATTTTTTAATAAATAAAAGATTAGTTGATGTGTCAAACTTAGATTGGTTTATATTAGAAATTGATACACATTTCTACAATACTAAATTAAGTCTAGAATTTTCTACACATTTGTAGAAAAACATACTCTAAACTTTTAGATAATTGTAGAATAATTTAGAATTTTCTAGAAATGAAGAAATCCAATAGAACATAGGCATTTCTAGAAAACTTTAGTCTAGAAGTTTCTAGTTATGCATGCTTAAGAAATATGTAGAAATGTATGGATAAAATCCTTGAACTAGAAAGATCTAGAAGAAATAATTCTAGCCATAAAGTGTAAGGGGTGAGCAACTATAAATACCCCATCAAACATCCAAATTGTAACCAAGCTTGAGTAGCCAAAGTAAGTCTTTTACTACTAGCCTACTACCTTGTCTCCTCTCTTACTACACACATAAAAATTAAAACACTACATAACTCTTCCTTATCCCACCAATCATCCAACTTATCAATATCATCAAACTATTAACTACATATCCACCTATTCTAAACAAAACCAATACAAATTTATTCTCAAACCATCAGTGGTATCAGAGCCCTGTTCGATCATATATCACTGGGCGTAATCTTTTTCACTCATCAACATGAGTTCGGAGTACAATCGCTCTTCACTACCTCTTCCAATTTTCCATGGAGAAAACTATGATTTTTGGTCCATCAAAATGAGGACCTATTTTCGATCACAAAATCTATGGAAAATTATTGAAGAAGGAATCACTATTCCGGAAGATATTACATCTCTTTCGGAAGATCAAAAGAAGGCACTCGAGGATAATCAACAAAAAGATTCTCATGCATTATACTGCTTGCAACAAGCTATGGCGGACAATCTTTTTCCACGAATTATGAGCGCAGCAACGGCAAAAGAAGCATGGGACACGCTACAGGAGGAGTTCCAAGGAACAGTCAAGGTACGCGCAGTTAGACTACAAAAGCTTAGAAGAGATTTTGAGAATCTTAGAATGAAAGATAATGAGACTGCAAAAGATTACTATTCTAGAATTAAAGAAATAGTAAATCAAATGGGAGCCTATGGAGAAATAATTTCTGACAAGAATATAGTACAAAAGATACTAATTTCTTGTACAGAAAAATATGATTCAATAGTTTCTGTGATAGAGGAAACTAAAGATTTAGAAACTCTATCACCAACTGAACTAATGGGCTCTCTTGAAGCATATGAAAGTAGACGAGAAAGGCATAAGGAAAGTGAAGTAGAAAATGCCTTTCAGTCTAAAATCAATTCGCGGTCTCAAAAACCAAAAGCTGATGGGAAAAAGACACAAGAAAAACAAAAAGAAAATAACGACAAGTATCCTCCATGTGGCATTTGTAAAAGAAAAAGTCACTTGGAGAAAGACTGTTGGTTCAAAGGAAAACCACAGTGCCAAAATTGTAAAAAATTTGGCCACACTGAAAAAACTTGTCGTTTAAAGAAATCCCATCAAGCTAATTTTTCCGAAGAGAAAAATGATGAAAATAATCTCTTCTATGTCTGCCAAGCTGCATCAGAAGAAGAAAAAGATACTTGGTATCTTGATAGTGGTTGCAGTAACCACATGACAAAAAATGAAAGCATCTTTTGTAGTCTTGATAGATCCAAGACTAAAGTCAAAATCGGTAATGGTGACTTCATGGAAGCAGTCGGCAAAGGCACCATTGCCATTGACACTAAAAAAGGCAAGAGATACATCAATGATGTACTCTTAGTACCCAACATTGATCAAAACCTACTTAGCGTAGGTCAAATGATTGAAAAAGGGTACTCTTTGCATTTTGAAGGAGATTCTTGCACAATATATGATAAGCAAGATAAATCCTTTCAAATTGCAAAGGTAAAAATGAAAGAAAATAGATGCTTTCCCATACAATGGAGATATGCAAGCAATGTGGCAATGCAAGCGCAAACAGATGAGTCATGGCTATGGCATAGAAGGTTTGGTCACTTCAACTTCCATGGGCTTAAGATCCTCAAGCAGAAGAATATGATGCGAGACCTCCCAGCAATTAAGGAGATCAGCATAGTCTGCGAAGGATGCATGCTCGGAAAACAACATCAACAACCTTTCCCATCCGGCAAAACCTGGAGAGCCAAAAAGCCACTGGAGCTAGTCCATACTGACGTTTGCGGGGCCATGCGCACTCCATCAAATGACCAAAATAGGTACTTCATTCTCTTCATTGATGACTTTACTAGAATGACATGGGTTTATTTTATGCAACAAAAGTCGCAAGTCTTCGATATTTTCAAAAAGTTCAAATCCCGTGTCGAAAGACAAAGCGGTCACTACATCAAGACAATTAGAAGTGATAGAGGCAAAGAATACACTTCTAATGAATTCAACAAGTTCTGTGAAGATGAAGGGATGGAGCACCAACTCACTGTTGGATACGCACCGAACGAGTAATGGTGTATCCGAAAGGAAAAATAGGATCGTTATGGAGGCGACAAGAGCCATGCCGCTCAGAGAAAGGTCTCCCAAAACGATTTTGGGCGAGGCGATGCAACTGCCTACTTGCTCAACCGATGTCCAACCAAAGCCGTGCGTAATAAGACGCCGATCGAAGCTTGGAGCGGACGTAAGCCATCGGCAAAGCATCTCAAAGTCTTCTACCGCATATGCTACAGTCACATTCCAAAAGAGAAAAGAGGCAAGCTTGATGAGAAGGCAGAGAAAGGAATATTCTTAGGCTATAGTACTCAATCAAAAGGTTATCGAGTCTATAGCTTAGAAACAAATAAGCTAATAATCAGTCGAGACGTAAAATTTGACGAAGATGCTGCATACAACTGGGAGACACAAGAAGTTGAAAGAAAGACAGTCAATATTCCTCTACCGCCAAGACAAGAAACTGATCAAAATGAAGTTCTTACTCAACCAAGAACACAAGAACCTGCACAAGTCATAGAATCTCCGCCAGACTCACCAGTAAGGCGAACAAGACCACTATCAGAAATCTACGAGACATGCAACTTAGTACTTATGGAGCCAGAAAGCTTTGAAGCAGCTCATAAACAAGAAGTATGGAGAAAAGCTATGAATGAAGAGATAAAGATGATTATGAAGAATGAGACTTGGGAGCTTGTAGATCGTCCACAAGACAAAGATACTATAGGAGTCAAGTGGGTCTACAAGACAAAGCTCAACGCAGATGGCTCTATCCAAAAGCACAAAGCAAGATTAGTTGCGAAAGGATACTCACAAAAATACGGAGTCGACTACAACGAAACATTTGCTCCAGTTGCACGCCTTGACACTATTAGGGCTTTAATAGCTCTAGCCTCACAGAAGAAATGGAAGATTTTTCAACTCGATGTGAAGTCAGCATTTCTAAATGGTTATCTTGAAGAAGAAATTTATGTGGAGCAACCTCAAGGGTTCGTGGTACAAGGACAGGAAGATAAAGTCCTCAAATTGAAAAAGGCTTTATATGGCCTAAAGCAAGCTCCGCGAGCACAGTATAGCGAATTGATGTACTACTTTACCGAGCAAGGATTCAGGAGGAGCAAGAGTGAGCCAACTCTTTACATCAAAACTCAAGGTACGAATGATACACTAATTGTCTCTTTATACGTTGATGATCTCATCTACACAGGCAATAATGAGAAGATGATAAAGAAGTTTAAAGAAGACATGATGAAAAATTTTGAGATCACCGACCTGGGATTAATGCACTACTTTCTTGGGATCGAAATAACTCAAAAAGAAGATGGGATCTTCATCTCACAAAAGAAGTATACAGAGACACTATTGAAGAAATTCAAAATGGAGGGATGCAAGACTGTATCAACTCCATTAGACAATAACAAAGCTCTCAAGAAGGAAGATGGCTCACCGAAAGCTGATAAATCAAAATTTCGAAGTCTAATTGGCAGCCTTCTATATCTAACTGCTACAAGACCAGACATAATGTACGCAGTTAGTCTCCTATCAAGATTCATGCATGATCCAAGTCAAGTTCACTACGGAGCAGCCAAGCGAATCCTCAGATACTTGCAAGGAACAAAATTCTATGGAATATGGTACGGAGTTACAAGTGACTCAAAACTTATTGGCTACACAGATAGTGACTGGGCAGGATCCATGGACGACATGAAGAGCACGTCAGGATATGCCTTCACACTTGGATCAGGAATATTTTCATGGGCATCAAAGAAGCAAGCAACTGTTGCACAATCATCAGCTGAAGCAGAATACATTGCAGCAGCAATGACTACAAGCCAAGCTATATGGCTCAAAAGAATACTTGAAGACATGGGAGAATTACAAGAAGAAGCTACAAAGATATATTGCGATAGCAAATCAGCTATAGCAATGGCGAAAAATCCAGTATTTCATAGTAGAACTAAACATATAAGCATCAAGTACCATTTCATCAGGGAAGCAGAAGCAAACAAAGAAATCGAGCTCAAGCCGCAAGGCGAAGAAGCGGTAGCAGACATATTCACAAAGGCACTACCAAGAGGCAAGTTCGAGCTACTACGAAACATGATTGGAGTTACAGAAATGTGTACCAAGGAGGAGTATTAGAAATTGATACACATTTCTACAATACTAAATTAAGTCTAGAATTTTCTACACATTTGTAGAAAAACATACTCTAAACTTTTAGATAATTGTAGAATAATTTAGAATTTTCTAGAAATGAAGAAATCCAATAGAACATAGGCATTTCTAGAAAACTTTAGTCTAGAAGTTTCTAGTTATGCATGCTTAAGAAATATGTAGAAATGTATGGATAAAATCCTTGAACTAGAAAGATCTAGAAGAAATAATTCTAGCCATAAAGTGTAAGGGGTGAGCAACTATAAATACCCCATCAAACATCCAAATTGTAACCAAGCTTGAGTAGCCAAAGTAAGTCTTTTACTACTAGCCTACTACCTTGTCTCCTCTCTTACTACACACATAAAAATTAAAACACTACATAACTCTTCCTTATCCCACCAATCATCCAACTTATCAATATCATCAAACTATTAACTACATATCCACCTATTCTAAACAAAACCAATACAAATTTATTCTCAAACCATAGGTTTAACACGGTAAGACACATAGCTTTTTAACAGGAGATCTTAATTCATTAATACTGCATTTGTTTGACGAGAAGGCATGATTTCAGTGGGATGGTTTGGGATCACAAGGATCGGGTCGTGACTAGGATTACATAACTGTGGATTGAGTAAGTTCTTTTAAAGATTATTGAAGCCGTGGCTCTTAAAAAAGTGTTATCATAGTTGAAGCATAATTTTTCAGGTGTTAGTTATATCGAATTTAATTTGTCTGATATTAGTACAAGTTTAGAAATTTGAATATTTTGTCATCCATTTTTGGTGGTGTTGATTGAGGATTGTAAACAACTTTTATCTTCTTTTAGAGATGTTTCTTTATGTTTTGTTTAACGATTAGACTGCTCATCTTATGACTAGAGTATTTGTATATGCTCATCGTATTTTTTCGAACTTTAATCTCCCTTTTGATGTTGTTGATATTGTTGAGACCGAGTTGGTCTAATGAAATTTATAGTTCAAAAACAAAAAAACTTAATTTGTGGTAAAAAGTAAAGGTGGGAAACATGCAATCTATAATTTAATTAAACTGAATCAATTTAATCTAATCTAACTACAAAAAAATAGATATTCAATTATAATTGGCTTTGATTAGATGTTAAAAAAAATTCTAATTGAATTGGATCAGTTATTGAATGTCAATCTCAAAATCTAATTAAAAATTGATCTAATTCAATTATATTTATATATACTAAAACAATTGTTTATTTTTATGTATATCTAAAAAAATATTAAAAAAGTAAATGTTGGTTAAAATCCACTTATAACCAGTCCCTTTACAGTATATATCCACATCAGCAAAAGGAAATAAAATACAAGTAAACAAAACAGTCCTAGGGTGGCTTCGCCTCTAGTGGATCAAATCTTAGTAGTTAGTTACAACTGAAAGTGTAACTAACTCCTAAGATCTTGATCAACCGACTATACTACTCTATATAAGAACAGAATCAAAGCAAATAACCTAAGATCTAACACAGAAAACCAGATCAGAAAAATATACAGAGAGAGAAAGAAGAATAAACCCTAGTTTAAAGACTTCAGCTCCAAGATCCAACCTCGAAAATGCAGATCCCATGGTGAGGAGACAGAAGGGATGAGTACATGCACAACAACAAACACACAGAGTTAGATCGAGAAGAAAAAGCTAAGGAAAATCAAACAGAACTTGTAAAAACAAAGAATCGAGTTTACCTGGTCAAAAACCTTGTGACAGGAAGCTCCAAAAGTCTGTATTTTGCCTTTGAATCATAGTGGATATCAAGCTAATCTCTGAGACGAGCTTGACAGAGACGTAGCCCTAATTTTGGGGTGAACTCTGAAACAAATCTGGTGATTTCTTTCCTATTACTTGTTTTTCATTCATCTAAACCTAAAACTATGTGTGTGTGTGTTTAGATCTGGGTTTTTCTGGGTTTTTTCTGGGTTTCTAGGGTTTGGAATCGAGCAAGTTCTCAGAGAGAACTTGCTCTGCTAGGGTTTCCATTTTTGGCTTTGTGAGGCTGAGTGATTGAGTGTTAGGGTTTCTAGACCCTTCTCAGAGTATTTAAAACTCTGATGATCAAACGACACAAGTTTGGATGTCGTGTTGGTCATACGGTGCCGTTTAAGTCTAAAGCTTAAGTTAGACTTGGAAAGGTCAATTTTGACCTTGATACTGATATTAAAGTATCTTGTTGGTGTAGGGTAAAACAGTAAAAATCCTACAGTGGTATCAGAGCCTGGTTTGGCTAAGGGAGATCAACAAGATTCAAGGGAAAATATCAGAAAGGAATTGGCAAGAAAATCTTGAAAGAAAGATTGACAAAAGAACAACACTCAAACAGCAAGAAGATCAAGATTCAGATTCAAACTCAAATTCCAGAAATACAAAACTGAGAAATTCTAAAACTCTATCTGTTTCTTATCAATTTTTATTAAAATGAGTAACATAAAAGTTGACATTGATAAATTTGATGGTACAGGGGATTACAGAATCTGGAGAAGGAAAATTAGGTCACTTCTAGCTCAACAGAAACTACTAAGGGTGCTAGATGAACCTATTGAATGGCCAGAAGGAACTTCTAAAATACAACAAGAAGAATACCTAGAAACTGCTACTGGAATACTAATCTTCAATCTATCAGATGCAATAATAAGATTAGTAGATAAAGAAGAGACTCCATCAAAGATTTGGAAAAAGCTAGAAGAGCAATTTCAACAGAAATCTTTGACAAACAAGATTTATCTCAAGGAAAGGATTTTTGGGTTCAAAATGAACCAATCCAAGTCCTTAGATCAAAATCTTGATGAGTTCTTGAGGATGCACATTGAGCTTGCAAACTCAGGGGAAAATGAGGCTCTTAGTGATGAAAACCAAGCCATCATCATACTTAATTCATTGCCAGAAACTTACAGAGAAGTTAAAACAGCAATTAAGTATGGAAGGACCTCAATCACTCTTGATGAGGTCATCTCTGCCTTAAAATCTAAGGACTTAGAGATGAAATCAGAAAGGAATGGTGGCTCTAATGGTGAACTAAATCTGAGTAGAGGCAGATCTACTCAGAAGAAGCCTTGGCATGGAAAAGGGAGGAGTCAAAGCCATAGCAGGGGTCCAAACAGAGGACAGAACAAGGGTAGATCTAATTCTAAAGGGCCACAAGACACAGATGGTTGTTACAACTGTGGGAAACCTGGACATTTCAAGAAAGATTGCTATTTCTTGAATAAAAACAGAAAGAACAAATTTAATGGACAAAGAACTGATTACAATTCAGAGTCCAGAAATCCTAAGGGCAAAACAGATCACCAAAATGCTAATTTCAGTGATTGTTATGAAAATGGGGAAGTTTATGTTGCAGGATCATCTTTTAAAGATGATTGGATACTTGACTCAGGTTGTACATTTCATATGACTAATAACAGATCTATTTTGACTGATTTCAGGGATTCAACTAAGGGAAAAGTGATTCTAGGGAATGACCAAAGCTGTGAAATTAAAGGAGCAGGAACAGTAGCATTTAAGATGCATGATGGGGTCACTAGATCACTAACTGGGGTAAGATTTGTACCTGATTTATCTAGAAACCTAATTTCACTAAGTGTGCTTGATGATTTAAAAATAGAAAGCAAGATCAAAGATGGACAAATGAAAATATGCAAAGGATCTATGACTATCATCAAAGGAGTTAAGAAAGAAGGCCTATACTACATGATTGGGGAACCTATAGCTAGAAGCAACAATACTGTTGGACAGAACAACATTTTACAAAATCCTGAAGATGCTAAAGCTATACTATGGCACAACAGACTTGGACACTTAGCAGAAAAAGGTTTACAGATTGTAAATGAACAACAACTACTGGGCAAGGACAAAATCAGCAAAGTGGAATTTTGTGAGCATTGCATACTTGGAAAACATCATAGACTGAAGTTCAAAACAGGGACACATAAATCTAAAGGTATATTAGATTATATACATTCAGATTTATGGGGCCCTGAAAAGACTCCAACTCATGGAGGTAATACCTATTTTCTATCTATAGTTGATGATTTTTCTAGAAAAGTATGGATTTTCTTACTGAAAAATAAAAATGATGCTTTTCAAAGATTTAAACATTGGAAAACACTTGTTGAAAATCTTACTAACAGAAAGGTTAAAAACCTAAGGACAGACAATGGTCTGGAATTTTGCAACAATGAATTTGACATGTTTTGCAGAGAAACAGGTATTCAAAGGCACAGAACAGTTAGGCTAACACCACAACAAAATGGTGTTGCAGAAAGAATGAACAGAACCATTCTGAACAAAGCCAGATGTATGTTAATACAATCTGGTTTGTCCCATGGTTTCTGGGGAGAAGCAGTTATGACATCTGCTTATTTGATAAACAGATGTCCCTCAAGTGTTATTGAATTCAAAACACCTGAGGAAAGGTGGTCTGGTAAACCACCAGATCTTTCAAACCTGAGAGTTTTTGGTTGTAGTGCATTTGTGCACCAAAGTATTGGTAAGCTTGAACCTAGAGCTATTAAAGGGGTTTTTCTAGGCTATCCTGAAGGAGTTAAGGGTTACAGAATTTGGCTAAGAGACAAAGGTGGATTTAAAACTATAATTAGCAGAGATGTTATATTTAAAGAAAATGAATTTCCTTGTTTACTTAAAACTAACCCTGCAGGTACAGTAGACACTAACCATGCAGGTACTATACAGTTTGACCCTACTCTATGGAAGCTAGATGACCAAGAAGAACCTGATATAAATCAGGTGGAACCAGCTGGAAGTGAACCTGATCAGGATCAGGTGGAACAAACAGAAAGCTCCAACAGAGAAAGAACTGAAGGAGAAGAGCAACAGGGAGATGGCGAAGTGGTTCAGCCCACTGAAGCTCTGGATGACTACCAATTAACTAGAGACAGAGAGAAGAGGACACCTAAACCTAATCCTAAGTACAGTTTCAATATCTGGAATGAAGACATAGCATATGCCTTCATGACTGCTATGAAATCTCTAAGTACAGAACCTCAAACCTATGAAGAAGCTATGACAGGACCTAATGCTAAGAAATGGTTTAAAGCTATGGATTCAGAAATGGTTTCTCTGAAGAAAAACAAGACCTGGATAATGGTTCTAAGGCCTAAAGGGAAAAGAATAATAGCCTGCAAATGGGTTTACAAGCATAAAGAAGGGATACTTGAAGGTGAACCTATAAGATTCAAGGCTAGGTTAGTAGCCAAAGGTTTTACACAGAAAGAAGGAGTTGACTACAATGAGATATTCTCACCAGTAGCCAAGTACAAGACCATAAGAATAATGCTATCTATAGCTAATCAGTTTGACATGGAAATTGATCAAATGGATGTCACTACAGCTTTTCTACATGGAGACTTGGAAGAAGAGATCTATATGGAACAGCCTAAAGGTTTTGAGATTAAAGGGAAGGAAAATATGGTCTGCAGGTTGGTTAAGTCCTTGTATGGACTCAAACAAGCTCCTAGACAGTGGAACAGAAAGTTTGATGCTTTTATGTTAAAGCATGGGTTCAACAGAAGCTACCATGACACATGTCTGTACTACAAAGGAGACTCTATAAAAGATGTCATCTACTTACTACTTTATGTAGATGACATGCTTATTATAAGTCAAGAAAGGACTAGGGTTGATATGGTTAAAGCTCTACTTAAGACAGAATTTGAAATGAAGGATCTTGGAAATGCTACCAAGATCCTTGGGATTTCTATACTAAGGGACAGAGATAAAGGAAAGCTAGTGCTTAGACAGGAAGATTACATTGAGAAAATCATAGATAAATTCTCAATGAGGGATGCTAAGGTTGTTAAGCAACCTATTACTAGTCAGTATACACTCTCTAAGGAACAATGCCCTAAAACAGAGAAGGAGATTGAAACTATGAAGGATGTACCCTATTCTAATGCTGTAGGGTCTGTAATGTACTTAATGGTAAGTACTAGACCTGATTTGGGATTTGCTATGAGTGTACTTAGCAAATACATGGCTAATCCAGGAAAAGTTCACTGGTTAGCCATGAAATGGGTATTCAGGTATCTACTTGGGACAACTAAGGTTGGATTAACCTACAATAGACAGAAAGCTAACACTATAATTGAAGGCTATAGTGACTCAGACTATGCAGGGGACAGAGACAATAGGAGATCTACATCTGCCTATTTCTTTCTAATTGGAGGTAACTGTGTAAGTTGGAAAGTTCAGCTTCAACCTGTTGTGGCACTATCAACTACAGAAGCTGAGTATGTGGCCACAACTGAAGCTATAAAGGAAGCTATATGGCTAAAAGGGCTAATGAAAGAACTTAATCTACTTAAAGGAGTACCTACTGTGTACTCAGACAGCCAGAGCTGTATATTCCTATGTAAGAATCCTATGTTCCATGACAGAACAAAACACATAGAAATCAAGTATCACTTCATCAGGGACAAAGTGACACAAGGAGAGATAGATATTGAAAAGGTGCCTACTGAGGATAACCCAGCAGACATGGGAACTAAAATTGTGACTCTTAACAAGTTCATACATTGTATGAACTTGTTAAGAATCGACAAAGGAGACTAAAAGTAGGACCTATCAAGCTAAGACTCTCAGAGATAAACAAACAAACATCAGAACTGGTTATAAGAGGATTTCAGGTGGAAATTGTTGGTTAAAATCCACTTATAACCAGTCCCTTTACAGTATATATCCACATCAGCAAAAGGAAATAAAATACAAGTAAACAAAACAGTCCTAGGGTGGCTTCGCCTCTAGTGGATCAAATCTTAGTAGTTAGTTACAACTGAAAGTGTAACTAACTCCTAAGATCTTGATCAACCGACTATACTACTCTATATAAGAACAGAATCAAAGCAAATAACCTAAGATCTAACACAGAAAACCAGATCAGAAAAATATACAGAGAGAGAAAGAAGAATAAACCCTAGTTTAAAGACTTCAGCTCCAAGATCCAACCTCGAAAATGCAGATCCCATGGTGAGGAGACAGAAGGGATGAGTACATGCACAACAACAAACACACAGAGTTAGATCGAGAAGAAAAAGCTAAGGAAAATCAAACAGAACTTGTAAAAACAAAGAATCGAGTTTACCTGGTCAAAAACCTTGTGACAGGAAGCTCCAAAAGTCTGTATTTTGCCTTTGAATCATAGTGGATATCAAGCTAATCTCTGAGACGAGCTTGACAGAGACGTAGCCCTAATTTTGGGGTGAACTCTGAAACAAATCTGGTGATTTCTTTCCTATTACTTGTTTTTCATTCATCTAAACCTAAAACTATGTGTGTGTGTGTTTAGATCTGGGTTTTTCTGGGTTTTTTCTGGGTTTCTAGGGTTTGGAATCGAGCAAGTTCTCAGAGAGAACTTGCTCTGCTAGGGTTTCCATTTTTGGCTTTGTGAGGCTGAGTGATTGAGTGTTAGGGTTTCTAGACCCTTCTCAGAGTATTTAAAACTCTGATGATCAAACGACACAAGTTTGGATGTCGTGTTGGTCATACGGTGCCGTTTAAGTCTAAAGCTTAAGTTAGACTTGGAAAGGTCAATTTTGACCTTGATACTGATATTAAAGTATCTTGTTGGTGTAGGGTAAAACAGTAAAAATCCTACAGTAAATAATATATATTTTAAATATATTTTTAGTGGTTTTTTTTTGTTGAATTTGTAATACTTGATTATTTTGTGCATTTATTTTCATATGTTTGATCTATTTTATTACTTGATAATGTTGTTGTTTTAATTATTTCAAATTTTTAGTTGTATTATTAGACTTATAAAGACGATATCTTTATATAGTATTAAAGATATTTAACTTTTACGTATATTTTTTTATATTTTTAAGTTGATATTAAAAATTAGGTGTATAATTAGATATTCAATTAAAAAAAATAATTTAATCTAATTAGTAATTGGATTGAATTTTGAAGTCTAATTGGATTGGATAGAATGATAATTTTTCTAATCCAAATACTAATTGGATTGGACTAGATTAGAAAAAAAATAAGGGTTTTTATTACACCACATACTAAAATTTCCCTTTTCTTTTACTGTGGGGCAGATTTTTTTCTTCAAAAATACTGAGTATTTTTTATACTGTGTTAATGTATTAAGTTTTTACTGTTGTTTTACTATTATTTTTTAGTTGTTTTATTGTTGTTTTAATTTGTTCTGTTTTGTTGTTTTACAGTTATTTTATAAAAAGATAGTATTTTTGTAAAAATTTCTATATGACATTAAAATTGTAAATTTTTACTTAAAATTTAATATTTTTGTAAAAACTCCAAAAAAAAATATTGAATTGAATCGGTTGTGAATCCTAATGTAAGAATTTTAGATTTGGAAACTGTCACGTTCCCTAATACAAAGCCACATAATTAATAATCTATAGTCCATCATGAGCTATGAATGGATAGGATAGTAACATTACATGTCGAATTTTCTTCTTATTCCTATACATGGATTTTCGATAAAAGTGAAGATGACAATTATATATGATGCATTGAATAAATGCTATAAATTTTTTAAAATAAAATGCTGCTTTGTCCATTTCTATGAATATATATCTTGTAGCTAGCTAGGCCATGAATTTGTATACAAAATACAATCAATCTTCATTAATGGAATACGTTAACATCACCATGCATGCATTTTAAAAAGTTTTCAAGATTATATATAAACATTATACTCATCTTGATAACTTGAAAATCTTTCAACAATTGACAAGAGCTAGTGACAGAACTCTTATGAGAGCAGATTCGATCCGGTAGAAAATTATTCGAATTGAATCTAGAAATTTTTTCAAATCTGTTCATAATAGAATCAAATTCGACCAGATCCATTTACACTCTATAGTGACTAAGTTAATATAAAGTGAATTTCTTTAATGTTAAAAATTTCTATATAACATTAAAATTGTAAATTTCTATATAAAATTTCTGTTCATAATGATGCTTTACCCATTTTTAGGTATATGTTGACACTTGACAACCATGGATTTGTATACAAGTTAATACATCAATCTTAATTATAATCCTATACGTACATTACCATATATAAGGTGGATTTCTTAATTAATACACTATTTTTTTTTTGACATAATTAATACACTATATTTTTTTCTCTATTTGAATTGATTTTTTTTTTTTGAATATTAATTACATATTATTATTTTTTGAGAAATTACCTCATATATTATTTTTTTTAATTTTTTTTTTAAATTTACAGTTTGGATTTCTAAAGTGGTTGCAACGCTAGTTGCAATAAGGGTTTCTATACATTTTTTGTTGCAATTTAAGTTGCAGCGCTAGTTGCAATTAGAATTTCTATGTAAAATTTCGTAAAAATGCAACCAAAAAAAAAAAAAATTGTTTTGAAGTGTAAAAATATAAAATGCCCTTATTTTTTTAGGGGTTTTTTCATTTTTAAATTTCAAAACAATTTTTTTTGCATTTTTACGGAATTCTACATAAAAACCCCTATTGCAAACTA